>NC_070550.1:1937999-2583999 GCF_026873545.1 Fusarium falciforme | reverse complement strand
AGCTTCTCCGCCAGGCCAACTTTCGTGGACTGTTTCGCCTAGAGCATAGCCTTGAAAACTACTCAAGACTGGCCCCTGGAGAGCCCAATAGGGAATGCGTAGTGTCATGAGACTATCATGGGGAAGGCGGTGATCAGAATGAGGAGGAGACAGGCTAAGGTAGCAGACGAACGAGGAAGACGCTGACAAAATGGAAAGTCGCCTTCTCTCTTATGATACATGGTGCATTTGAACAGTTTTGCATTTAATCATATTTCCTGTAGTTTTCATAGTAGCATGCCCATGCTACATACTTCTCTTACTTCGCGAGATAGTTGTTTGAACCAGCTCAACCATGATATCTCCTGCTCCTGATATGGTGTGGCAACGCTTACAATCACTGGAATAGGTGTTTTCTTCGCCCTCACTGAGAGGAAATCCCCATTCACACATACTAACTCTTTAAAACTCACTGCTATGTCCAGTCGGCTTGAGGATCAGCCCCATTCGTCTCTGCTGCCATCAGCCTGAGCGCCGATGTCTATGACGAAGAGTTGACAGTATTTACAATTGTGTAGGCGATATTACTTAGCCTCCTGGATAAAGTGGTCGAGATCCATGGCCATGATGTCGTTCAGCCGTGCTAGATGAGGAACCACAACTACAGAGTACCTACCCGAGGAGGGAATATCGCTCGGCATGTGCTGCGCCGAGGAGTTGCTACTGCGCCACCCTCAAAGCCAGCATGAGGAAGACAAAGAGAGTCAACATAGACAGCAATAGGTATAGAAAGAAGTCTTTCAGGTGTTTTTTTTCCCTCTTCTTTTTTCTTTTTTTTATTAACCGTTCACCTGGAGGGCATTATTTGATCGGGGACTGTGCTCAAAGTGCTGGGCGTCTCGTCATTTCTGGAAAAGCTCATCTTGTCAAATGAGTGGGTGAAAGCAGTGGTGGATAAACAATTATTAAATAATGATTAGAGAAGCATGTCGGAGCCAATACCGTGACATGTACCTAAGCAGGACTTGAGATCAAGACCAAGGGTTACTCGTACCCTTTTAGAAAGCACCTAGGCAGGAATACATTCGAGGAGTTGAGCCTTGTCTCTCTGCAAAGCCTGCTCCAAAGTAGCGAATGTAATACCAAACTTGGCCTCCACTTCCTTCGCTTCCGCTGCAGCAGGGCTAAAGTCCCTGATGTTGGCCCAAAGATTGAACTTTTGAGCCGGGACTGCAGCCTTTGCCGCCTCCACCTCTTCCGGAGTGCGCCTCCTTGACGTAACCTCCCTTCCTGTGATCTTGATGAGGATCTTGCGCGTCTCTTCTAGTGTCAAGTTGCTCTTGCCGAGTTGAATCGCTTGGCCATTGAACTTTTCAGGGTTCTGGAAGGCAGCCGTGGCGTATTTGCCAATGTCGCTAGCGTCGGTGTAGATCATGGTAGCATTGTCGTTGTAGGCGTGATCAAGTTCTCCCTTGGCTGGCAGCGCGGGAAAGTTGCCATAGACGTTGGGCAGAAGGAAGTCAAAGTGAATGAAACCCGGGCGAATAATAGTGTAGTATTTGAAGCCAGCGTTGCGGACAACTTCTTCGACCTCGTGCTTGGACTGGTAGTAAGAGCGGATGCCAATTTCTTCGGATTCCTTGTCGTCCCAAACCTCCTTATCGCCGGTCAAGAAAGAGGTCGATGCGACGACAGTCTCAACGCCTGCCTTTTTGCATGCTTCGGTGATGGTCTTGGCTTGCTGAGTCTCCAGACCAGGAATAGGGAAAGTGTTTAGGAAGGCTCCCTTGCAACCCTGTGCAGCCTGAAAGACAGCTTCAAAGTCGGTGCTTTCTCCCTTGAAGATCTTGACTCCAGGGCGCTGAAGAACCGCAGGAAGCTTGTCGGGGTTTCGTACGACGGCGTGGATTTTGGCACCAGTTGCGAGAAGGTGCTCAGTAATGTATTGGCTCTGCTTGCCGGTGGCTTGAGTGATGAGATAGGTCGCCATGGTAAAGTTTGAGTTGAATGTGTAAGACTGAAGGGGAGGTTTGTGTTATGATCTTGTCTGTTGTTGGATGCTGAATGTTGTTATTAAATCTTGAACAACAATTCAAGGCACTCTCTATATATGCATCTTGATATTGCCAAACCCACGGCGCTCCACGGCGATGTCCACTATGCTGACGGACTTAAGACTACATCTCGGCCGTCGCAGCGCTGCGCGGGATAAGCCACGCAGCTCGGCCGGTGGGTGTGGCTGACGAGTGCATCAGCTTGCGCAATAATGGGCCAATCGCGTTCAAGTCCGAGGATTGCTTTGTCAAGGCTCTATGTTATTCATCCGTTTCTCGTTGCCTAATGCCGATCGTAGATTACAAACGATGTTCGCGCGCGGGTCGGACATTTTGGAAGTGCGAGGACAAACCCGGGCGGCCGGAGGCAGTCTGAGGCCGCGTTGCAAACTAAGACTCTGATGAACATGACATGGACAGAGATTAAACCTTTGTTAGCATGACATTACTACGAGACGTTTTTTTCTTGATTTTTAGTTGCTAGGCAGACTGCAGCGTCGGGGCCGAAGCTCCTCTTCTTGAAGATGCCGTGACTGAGGTGACTCAGAAGTGATGGTGAATGTAAAATTCCATGGCGATCTTTGATATGATTGATCTGAACAACAGTCATTTAATGTAAACAAAGAATAGGGTGGTTAATTACTAGCTCAGCCTTGCTGTTCAGTTAAGTGAACAGAGCCAACCCCCAACTGAGTTCAACCAATCCATCGCCTTGTCTTCGTGAACACTACCGGAAGCCCAATTAGCTTCTTCTTATGAATGAGTATAAAGCCCCAGCACGGTGTGGATTGTGACATATTAGACTCTTCACACGAAAAGTACTCTGCCTCCTCGATCCACGCTGGACTGCACTCTTTACCCAATCACTTTGGCGAACAACAACACTGCGGACCCAACGGACAAAATGCTGCCCACTCTCATCTCTGCGAGATTCTGGCATCAGCTCCGAAACATCATTTGGAAGGATCCCTCAGCACTGTACCGTCTTAACGTTAGATGCGTAGCATGCAAACAACACATGACTGTCGGTACAGATGATCGACCCATGCAAGAGTCTCATGGCATACATATTCTACCTTGCGGACATATGGTCGGTTACTGTTGCCTCAAATATCCCTTTCGCCATGGCCAATACAGCTGCCCATCATGCTAAGACCCTCTCAAGCATCCCCGATGTGGCGATCCCTGCTATGGTATGCCCATGCCCTCCCACCCTGACGAGTTCAATTAGATTCCGCCTACAACTCCCGACTGCGGTGGCATCCTAGCAGTGGAGTGCACTAACTGTGCGGTCAAGGCTTTTACTGATGGCCTCACTGACATCTACAACTGCTTGGACGTAGGCCCGAGGCCACTGCCCAACCGCCAATTCTATGCCTTTTCAGCCGCCCTCAACGGTCGCAGTTACTTAGCCCTTCCTGAGGGAACTGTGTACCTGGGGCCGCTTGCGATTCCCGTAACCATGAGAGAAATTGTCAAGGCAGCCAAGGAGCAGTTTCTTGACCAGTGGAAGGGTGTGTGGCGCACGTGGAAAGTCGGTGAGTTCGAGGTTCGGTTCGGCCTCTATGAGAATACCGAATATGATTCCACCAAGTCAAAGATCAGGAGGTCGGTTAAGAAGTTACAGAGGATTCTTAGCCGCAATTTTTGAATGAGCAGGTGCAGAGTTGGATAGACGGATAGGTGTTGACCAGACGGGCTAGGATGGCGCCCGTTGTCGATCTTCTGGCTCGGTTAACCCATCGAGGGCCGGGCTTCAACTATAAAGAACACATTTTCAACACATTATAGCATCATATCCCAATACTAACACAATGGCCTTTTTTTTTTTTAACCTTCTGCTGCCTATTGTCAAAAAATCATACCTAGCTACATCATCATAAAAGGTTAAGCTTCTTATGGGGTATTTAACTACTCTAACCTCCGTATAAGAAACAAGAGAATTATCCCTTTCTACCTTCTTAAGACTATAGTCTCTCAACACAATGTCGAGAACCACAATCAATCAAGCAATAAATATCACTAGGTCGTACGACATTGCCGCCGCTGTCCAGTATAGGAACCAGCACCCTCTCACTTCTCCCTTCCGTGAGAGATATAACCTCCTACGCAACACATGATTGGCCTTGTTTCATGATATCAATACTACAAGACCTCTCGACCGGCAGCGCCAGTTGTCAATAATGTCTCTTCGTTCAACTTCTGGGAGGGGTTCAGTTGATAGTGTAGAAAGCAGATGTCCCACGAGGAGCCCGGGAATGCTTCTTTGTTATTTTGGTATCCCACTCATTTAGGCCTTTTCTCTCCTTTCTCAAATACAATATTTTCTTCTCCTTGTGGTGCAACTTAGTGGCCATTTGTCATTCTAACCGCCATCATGCCATGGTGAGAAGTGCCAGTAGCCTATTGTTGAATTATAGGCGTCGAGTCTGAATGTGTCTTTGTGTCTGGTTTTGTTCATTGCTCATAATAACTCTAATAAAACTGCCTTTCATTGATCTCCAGATCCACCCGGTATCGTACATGCTGTCTATCACTCCCTGCCATTAGTTCAGATCAAAGTTCTTGGGGCCCTTGTAGGTCTGAACCATAGCATTGGGCTCCTTGGATGTGACGATCTGCTTGTTGGGAATGAAGTGTTCGCCGGTCTGGTTGCTGGAAGGAGTGACGGGCTGTGATACTGTGAGAGTGAGACCCCTTCTGCTGCGGACAACGTTGAACGTCCGCGAGGATTCCTTGCACTCGCCGTCCTTGACGTCGGGGAGACTGCCGCCGTTGGTGGCACCGAGCATAATGCTGCACTGCACGGGTGTCTTTTCCATGGTGCCGGGCTGAATCACTCCAAAGGAGTAGCTAACAGTCACATTAGCGTGAGTGTTGCGTCTTGGAGTCGAGCTAACCTACCTGCACTGAGTGCTGTGTGGGATGCAGCCGGCATAGAAGTCGGAGACGGTGAAGACGGGGCTTGCTGAAACAGTAGTGGCGGAGAGAACGGCGGCAATGAAGAACTTCATTTTGTTGATGGATTGGGAGTAAGGAATATGTTTTGGCGGTTTGTTCAATGGTGTATGGTTGAGGCTTGATAGGTTAAAGATTTGGAGCAGACGGAACTAGGACTTTATAACAATTGCAAAAGGGAGCTCGTATTTCTGTCTTCATGCCTCATCTCGCCTGTATAAGTTGCCTCGTTTGTCGATCACCACCAAAGTGGACCCAATAGGGGGAAGATGCAACGTCACCGTCCCCAGTTTCTCCTCGTATTCCAGATGCCGCGATGGGTCTGGTTTGAAACCTCGAGTTTCCGCCGGCAATGACATCACGCCCTTGCATTGAGGCGATCAATCGGCACGCGCATGACGTCCATCAATGCCGTTTCAGCTGGGAGTGCTACTTTGCAAGTGGTTCGCTTAGCGCTGGGACGCCGATATTCCGAAAATATCGTCCGAGAGGCCAATTTACGTGGTTTATTCTCTGTCTGGGAGTTATTATCGAGCTGTGGTCTACATGTAACGTTGTCCACATGCCACAGACGAAGCTGCGGAACCATTCCATCTCGTGTTGCCTCTTGACGACACCGACAGCTAGATACGACTCCCTTTCATCGCGGCTCTTGCTGCATGGGGCAGAGCCATATAGAGTTCCGCAGCGCGGCTGTCCATGAACGCTGCGTCATCTTGCAACAGTCATACTGCGCTGAAGAAATAGGGCCTGGACTGGACATTCGCAAAACAAGATAATAGCCCATGAGTCTTATGTAGAGAGGATGTGAACATTCGGCCTAGAATCTAGTCGTCTGCGATAGACCCTAGCTACAGTAGAGATTGCAGACATCCATAAGCGTTTCAGAGTTCAGATGAAGGCTCGCCAGGGACAGACTTGCCGAACCATCTCTTTTTGATTGCTTTGTACCCCAGAGGCACCCCCACCCACCTTACTATTGGAGTGCTTTGGGCGTTTCACTTATAACCCCATCGTATTGTGACAAATTCCATTGACCACCAAAGTCAGGATATTATGGTAGTGGTAAGACGTGGGGATGGCGTGCTTGGTCGTGGGGGTCTGTCGACAAAACTCGTGACAATGAAAGGCTGAGAATATTCTTGTATCAGACAGTTCTTTCTTACACATTCCAAATTGAATGGGGGGTATTTTTTTCTCAGACGATGAGCTTTGAAAGGCAAATGGAGCATGTTCCGATGCCAACCGATTTGGAGTTCACCAAGAAGACTGGCGTCCAGCCAAGGCGGCTACCAGCGTTCAATAATCGACACAAATAACACGGCTATAAAAGTGGAAAAGATAGGACAGAATTATATCAAGAGTCTATCCAACCTCTAGATGTAAGCTGTCTATCTCGGCAATATTCTTCCAGCCATTCCATCCTCCTACAATCATATCACGACCTTCAAGCGTTGTTGATGCACCAGTAGATGCTGTACACATTCCATCCATCCACAGTGTACAGAAGATGGGCGGGTGATCCGGGGTTGGTGGACTTGTAGCAGTTGAAGTTGTGGAAGCCATTGGTTCCCGTTCCGGTCCAAGCGTTGCCTCTCTTGCCAGCGGCGTCGGCAAAGATGTTGGATGTGAAGGTGACGCCAGTGCCGAAGGTTCCTTTTCGGAGTTAGTTACTGTTTCGCTTGTAGATAATATGATGAAGTGCCTTACCCTTGACGGGTTGTCCCTCCCAGTGGATGTTGCCTCCGTGGGTGACGTCGGTGTAGTCGTCGGGTCGAGCCTGGTTGGCGGCGGTGTGGCCTTCGCCGTAGTAGGCCATGCCGCTGGAGTACTCGTTGCCTCGCTGGGAGTTCACGAGGTAGACATATTCAAGGGCGGTGGCGGACTGAGCACCGAAGAGGAGGGCGGCGATGGAAGTGAACTTCATTTTGGCTGAGGTAGATGAGAGAGGTGTTTGTGTGTTGGCTGAGTCTTGGAGTTGTAAGTCTTGAGGAGGTTCACGACATCTAGTATTTATATAATTCAGCCCTGTCTATTGCAATCAAGTGCCGAGGATCACTTACACGAAGAGTCGGGACTGAATCTTGGCTCCCGTCTCGGCACGCTTGTCTGACATAAGCCACCTCTCACGTCAGATTCTAGAAGTTGTATGCAGGAGAGAATGCGTTGAAATGCAAGCATCTGAGCTATTATTCGTCAATTTTAGATCTCAAATTTCCACAATGAAAGGTCCCTGAAGCAGGTGGCCTCGAAATCGACCCCCCTGCTTACGATATGTTCGGCCCGTCCGTCAGCTGTCCATACAGAGCTCTTTAACCGGCGGCCGACTCCTCCACTCAGACCCATCTGGGGGAGAGCTGAATGCTGGGCAATCTATCAGCTGCCTTTTCCGGCCTGTGAGAGGCTGGGGTGGATGTGTTGGCTTGTATCCTCTATTTGTAGATGAGTGTTTGTCAACCAGTCATGCAACCTGGTGCAACTTGGATAGCCCCCTGAAGAAATGACTGCGTGATTGGGGGGGGGCACAGATACATCACGCTCCCGACTATTGACAGTGATTCTCTTTGCTCGACTCTGGCTACACCGCTTCTTCGAGCAGCATTCACAATGACACCCTTTCCTTTCTTACATGCATCTAAGAACGCGCGCTTTATTGTAAAAATGACAGGCTAGACTCAAAGGAAAATCCCCAAGTAGATACAACATGACCACCCACGCAAAAAAAACCATTGTCTGCCGGGGGTTCGCCGTCGCCGGCTCAGCTAGTAGTCTACCATACTCCCTGGTCAAAATCTAGGGAAAGTCGTTGGGCCAGCACTTCTCCTTGGGCCAGAGCTTCTGGTCATGAGTCTCGGCGTGCACCTCGAGCTGGAGCTTGTTGGTGTTGACAATCTCTTTCCGGCAGTTTTGGCACTACAGGCTCAACACGTTAATGCTATAAAATGATAGAGCAGAGGATCAACTCACGATTGATGTGGGCTTGGGGGGCTTGACAGGAAGTCCATTTCGCTTGACGGGAGCTCGAGTTCCGGCAGCCTCGGCCTTCTTGTGCTCCTTGTTTCTCTACGGCTAGAGTAAGCGGGCTATCGCCAGCAAGCGAAGATTACTAAACGTACTCGGTCCTTCTTAGAGATAGGCATGGTGAGAATCTGCAGTGGATAGGTGGAGAAATGAAGGTTGAAAAGTCTTGATGGAAATAATGTCACGACGCTATTTGAAAGAAGGGAAGAAAAAATTCTCCTTGTGGGGGGAAAACGTTTTCTTTTTAGTGGGCTTGAACAAATGCTCTTAAGCCATCTAAGCTTGTAAGACTCTCGGCGCTGATGTCTGTATCGGATTTAACGCCAGTCTTATCGGTCTAGACTCAAAGCGCCTGATCAAAGCTCAGACCTGGTTTGAAGCGCGAGACAGGAGGTAAAACAGGTGACAGTTAGTATCACCATCAGTAACGATATTTGTCAAGCTTGAGAACTCCTTGCGACTCGCGATCCGCTGTAGTTTAGCAAGTATTAATAGTAAGGAGACTGAGCGAGTCTCGTTGGCCAGGGGTGGGTGTGTAAAGGTGCAATGAGCTCGTGGTTTGAGTATACATACTCTAGTCTAGATTCCCTCTATCCGCCTACCATTTTACTAGTTAGTATACTTGTCTAACTGTAGCATTCTTGTTTCAGCAGTTGTGTTGAACACACGTCGAGACCTCGGATGTAGCGCGAGACGTCAGCCAGTCAATTCTCTTTAAGATGACTATAGCTCTTTGCAGACTCGCCCCTCTCAGGGGCTGGATAGCTTTGAGTTTTAACTACTTTCTTGTGCCATTTCGAATGCAATACTGTTGTGTTTAGTTGGCTTGTTGGGAGCGTTGATCCCAATGAGTACGGCCTTTGGGACGTATGGATATCAGCGACGCCCTCATTAAGTTGCACGGCTCCTCCATCAGTTTGGCTGATTGAGATAAAAAAAAAGTGTCCAGGTCGACTGAAGAGCTGGGTGATCAATATGGAACAGCGCAACGCTAAAGGAACCAGGGCTGCTAGCCACAATTCAACCCTCCGTTGGTTGTCGCATTGAACAACCCTAGCGACACCCGGGGCTTAGACAAGGCGAAAGATCAACTTGAAACGCTTGGCGGCATCAGGTGACATTTTCCCCGGACTGTCCCTCTCAAAGGTCGCGTCCTTCACGCGGGAAGGCTTTCAACCACTTCAATCGATTTCGTCCTGGGCATCACGAAGACAAAATGTCTATCCCTATGAACACTTTGCACGTTGCGACAGAGGCTGTCCAAGCAACTGCCCTGGCGTCTCGTATTATTTGCTTCCTTGCTTTCACTTCTGACCTCTTCCATGGCCCCCGAGATACCTATCAAATCGGCGGATTGGTGGGTCATAAAACTGTTGGGGATGTCATAGGCGAGCTATCAGATGCTCACAACAAGTTGAATGGCTCTAGCTCCTCGAGGCCCGACAACAAAGATCTGCGCAGACTTGGTAGGGAAATCACAGAACTATCAAGGCGGCTCTCAAATATCATCACTGAATTCAAAGAGGCAGAGCTAAAGGGTCGAGAAGCAGCATGGCCAGGGCTCCTAGAGGCTGGGAAAACCATTCGTCGCGACGAAGAAGCGCTACAGCTAGAGAACGATCTCCATGGTTACCAAGGTCACATCATCGCGACGCTGACTTCCTTTGTCAGGTACCTAGCCTCCGGAAGTGATCTGGCATGAAAGCCACGTCGCTGACTTGGTAATAGACCGAAAATAGACAGATTGTTTGACTTGATGTCCGCCAGAAACGTCAAAACAGGGTACAGTGACATCCAAGATGTCGTCAAATCTTTGAACGAAGGCCTCTCTGCTTGCACCAGAGTGCACGAGGACGAGCGGATCCAACAGCTTGTACGAGTGCAACAACAAGAACTTTGGAGGATCCGGAAATTTATCGTCTTGAACATTCTCGAATACGACAAGATGCGGCATCGCCGGAAGGAGGTCCAGGAGCAGCTTGCCAAGATTCAAGAGGAGCTGACGCCCTATGGAGGAATATTTCCCTGGGCTTTTGGCGTCGATGAAGATGAGGTTGGAGATGAGGAACAGATGTTGAAGTACAGAACTAGAGATGATTTTGCGGACTGGCTTGCATCACAGGGAGGGACGTTTTACATTCGAGGGAAGCCAGGATCAGGGAAGACCATCCTCATGGAGTACTTGTTCAGTCATCCCACAACAATGAGGGAGCTCGAAAAGAGATCCAGTAAGTCCCCAGTGCTTCTTACAGGTAATAAGATCTGATGACTAACTGTATCTCATCAGAATCGAAAAAAGCCATCTGTCTTGTACACTTCTTCTCCACCTTGGTCGGAGGCGACCAGCAGACTCTCACCGGTCTTCGAAGAACACTCCTTCACGACTTGCTCGACCAGCACCCCGCATTCATTTCCGACTTGGCGCTATCCGAAGCCGAGTTGGATGAAAAGTCCATTGCCCACTGGGGAGGTGGAAACGCCAAAAACGCACTGAGCTCAGCACTCGACAGTATCCTCGAAAAGGCCGTCAAGTCTGGAACCTGTGTCTGTCTTTTCATCGACGGTCTTGACGAGAACCAGAATCCCAATAAGCCAGGACAGGACGATTTGATCATTCAACTCAAAGCATGGCAAGACTTGGGCGTCAAGTTGTGCGTGGCTAGCAGAGAAGACCCAGCTTTCGAACATCTCCCAGCCCAGAAGACCATGACCCTACATCAACTCACATCTTCTGATACAAAGCGTTCGTTCACACAATGGCTTAATCAGTTGGAAAATGTCAACCAAGAGACAACTGAACTCCTTGGGAAGGAGATGTCTGTCAAGTCAGGGGGCGACTTTCTCTGGCTTGCGCTCGCCATGAAAGATGCCCGTGGATGGCTATCTACCCAAACAGAAGTCAAGTCCGCTCAACTCCCGTTGGGTACTATCCCACCTACATTAGATGACATTCTTTGGAATGCACTTGACAATATCAGAGATGGTAAACACGGACAACTGAAAGCATCATCAACTCTTTTGATGCTGCATCTTATGGAAAAGTACAACCTTGATCTTGACTTGATAGGGTACTCCTTCCTCGACGCCTACTTCAGGGACCCTCAATTCGCAGACAGACTTTACAAGTCACGTCTGGAGGATTTTGACCAGGCTGCTCAGAGTGCTCGTGCCGTCTTAGCTCGTCGTCGGCTTGCCAATCTTTGTGGAGGGTTTGTCGAAGCAAGTCGTGATTCTCAGCAGCTGAAGTACACACATCGCCTGACAAAAGATTTCTTGCAGCGCGTCGATGTTCATCAACGCCTCGTGGATTTTTCCAAGGGCTGCAGCATTGGTGATATGGCATCCAACCTCATCCTTGCTAGCAAGATTCTCACTCTCGCCGACGGTCGTACAATGCCCGATACGGAGGTACAGCAGTTGCTGCAAATCCGTATCGACGGAAGACTGGATAAGGAGCCTTACGTCTTCTTGAACATCTTTGGGAGCCTCCCTCTTCCGATAGATCTTCTGAAACCCTCTCGAAGCGAGATTACCGAAGAAACCAATGCCGAGAATCACTCCAAGGATGATTTTAAAACAGCCAATCTGGGACTCAAGTTGATGGAAAAGCTGTACTGCTCGCCCTTTTTCATCTTGACCCTCAGGGGCATGTACGAGTATCCTTCCTGGAAGCTGCAAAACGACCGGACCTTTCTCAACACCGAAGAAGAGGTCTTTTATATGACTGATCTTGTGATCGCTAGGGCTTTCTACTGCAAGCTAGAAGAGTCAGAATTGCGGTTCATCCAACTCTTCTTGGAATGTAGACGAGAATTCTTTGAAGCTGGGATTCGGTGCTGCGCAGTACACCACAAACAGAAGCAAAGTATCATTCAACTTTATCTCAGCAAGGTCGTGGTTCAACAAAATCTCAATCCCAGATCTATACCTCCTCCTCTTTCGAAAGCAAACCAAACAGCCAACATTGGGCTGATGATCGAGTTGCTCCTGCGTTCCGGTTTGGTCAACAAGCCGTGGTTCAAGATCACAATGATCACCACGCAAGGACGGAGAGAAGAGATGACATTCAGAGCTTGGATCATCAAACTCAATCCGCCAAATAAGGATAGAATTTTGCAAGCCATGCCATGGAACACGGTAGCCAGGGTTGTGGGTGTGGCGATGGGCATTTTGGTAGGCGTCTTGATATATCTTATCGGTGAGTCTGCTAACCACGTCTCTCTTGTCATTCTTAGAGCTAAAGTAACGAAATAGCGACGTATACGGAGCAGAATTGGATGTACGCTCTTATGATGCTTCCTGGAATTTGGAGATTTTGTCGGGGACGCGAGATGATTCCAAAGGTTCGGTGAAGGAGGTAACATTGAGACACTTTCATTGCTTCACTTTTTTGATGCTTCGTAGTATGGACTCGTCTGGGAATAGAATCAAGTACAGGCCCTGATTACATTTACTCGGATGACCACCAAGCGTCACTCCAAAATTTCGAGTCGAACGAATCTAGAGGGAAACGCGATATTGATTAACCACTCAAGCGACATGAGGTGGTAAATACAAACAGGATATCTAAACCAAAACGACGTTCTCCTACGCCACCATTTATAGACTTCTTGCTCGTTCAATCCTTCCGTCAGACCAGCATGGTACTCGCGATAAAAACCGCAGCTATCGCAGCAAGGATGCAAGGAATGCGTGAGGGTCCGGCCGAAGTCTCTTCCCGAGCTGCCGCACTTCCAGAAGCCTTAGTCTCACTTGTAGAGCCCCTCGTAAGAGTTGGCTCGCTCGTCGTGGCCCCAGGCGCGTCGTCGTCAGTACCGGCTGTCTCAGTACTCTTATACGATGACGACTCTGCAACTACAAGTAGATCCAGACCCTGGGTGATAGTAACAGGGTATGGAGTAAATGTAAACTCCTCGTTGTCTCTCCCAGGTTCGTGGGTTAAAGTCTCTGTGACTGGGTCTTCAATAGCGCCTTCGTCGATAACAGTGCCGGCCTGAGCAACAGTCCCGCTCATTTCGCAGTGCTCAGAGTACGTATAATTCTTTCCCTCGTTCTCGTAGACGGAGAACTCGTCAAACACAGCCGTGATCACAGCTTCAGAAGGCGAGGATGAGCGGGCCCAGGCCTCAGGGTCATGGTGGCGGTAGACCCGTCGCATTCTTTTAGGTCGACGATTTCAGTACGACACCCATGGATGAGGTATGTAGTTGCAGTGGGTTCAGCCGCAAGGACTACGACTGCGACTGCGAGTCTGCCGTCTCGAGGGGGTAGAATGAGGGAGGTAGCGAAACTGGATGTCATGTTTGAAGAAAGGGGAGTCAATTAGTAGACTGGAGACGAGAATGGGGGTTTGAATATGAAAAAAGACATAAAAGAAAACTTTAGGGGACAAGGCCAAGTAAAATAACGTGCGTTGTAGTGGTCAGAGCAAAGGTCGCTGGGTCCGGTGCTGTTGGTTGACTACCAACAGAGCATGATGAAACCGTAATGAACAAGACAATGGGTTTCATCTTTAGGGGTTTAGACGGGATTTAATTACGTTTCTCATTACAGGAGAAGCCGAGCAGGGAACATTGTTGGAAAGTTCTCTCCGCAATTTTAGATGATTCGATGAAGCATTCAAAGTCTAAGCAACCGTCAATCTGTCACATTGTGATCCAACTTATACTTCGTCATACACTACATTAACTAAACCTAGCCCTTCAGGTTACTTTGACTCTCCATAATGCCTCCGTCAGGTTTTTTCATCAAGCCTTCGTCAACATGGCAGGAGGTAAGTAAACTGACCACAAAGAAGCACCCGTGCTCCTCGCAATTCTCTGTTACCACCAGCAACATCCGCCTTGAGGTTCAGTTTTCAACACCAAGAACGCGAGCGACTTCCTCGGCAACGTTGTACTCAATCACCGTCCGAGTCGGCTTTGTTGCAAGACTAGGAAATAAGCCTGCAATCATATCAGCACCAAGTCAGAAGCACACCCCATGGTACAACTCACCGATGACCTTCATGAACGTGTACATTGCGTACTCTTGGATCACACCCATGGTTCGCTTGGAGTTTTGCATCTTCTGTGCGGCTTTGAGAATTTGTCTAACCCGAGGTTGACGGAGGTCCATGTATTGTTTGGCTGCTTTGTTGACGGCTTGCTTGAGGGATGCATCGTTCGAGGAGTCGTCCTGCTCACTTCTATCACTGAGGTGATGGGCCAAGAAAAGCGTAAACGCCTCGCAGTCTTCGAGCGCTTGGGATGCGCCCTGGCCTGAAGTGGGTGGGAGAGCATGTGCAGCATCCCCCAGTAAAACAACACCGTGGCGCTCCCAGGTTGGAAGCTCCGGTGACGTCCAGGTTGGATACATGTTCTGAATGTGAGCGGACTTGAGAACGCTTTGGACCACTGGATCCTTCCACTGGTCATGCCTTTCACGCAACTGACGCATAACGTCATCCATGTCCAGAGACTTGGGATCAGGGCATTCCTTGATCTCGTAGGTTGACCACCAGGCAAGGGAATCACCCGGCTCGCATACATGAGAAGGGGAGTCACGTTCCGCGTCAGATGGAGAACTGTCAGAGAAGAAGTAGCCAAAAAACCCACTGCCGCCGAACACAAAGTTGATGGATCCTTTGCCGACACTTTCCCTGACATCGTCGGCCGGGACAAAACCTCCGATGCCAACAAGGCCCCTGAAATAGAGTCAGTGAGTGTTACGGGCCATTGGGCAGGGATGATTCACATACTCATAGTTCGGGGGGTACGGATTCTCTTTGACATCTGGGAAGAGAGCCTCTTTGGCAATGGATCGGACGCCGTCAGCTCCAATGACGAGGTCGGCTTCAACAGGGTCGCTGCCATCGACAAAGCGGACAATATTCTTCCCTTCCGAATTGGCAGTCACACCCAACACCCGTTTGTTGACGATGTGATCATCTGGAATGCGATCGCGAAGGCACCTCCAGAGCGAATGGCGACTGCATGCGACCGAGTACATATCCGACACAAGGCCGGGCTCCATGCGCATGAGCACATTGCCGTTCTTATCCTTCAAATTGGAATGGGATGTAACGTAGCCGTTTCGCGTGATGTTTCGGAGGAGGTCATCATCTAGGCGGCGCAGGACACCGAGTCCATTTGGCGCTATGGCAAGTCCACCCCCGACAATGAGGGTTGATGAGTGCGTTGGGCCTTGTTCGCGGCTCTCTGCAGTGGTGTCTCGGGCAGTATCGTATGCTTCGTAAATGGTGATGTGTGGATCTCCTTTCAGGTGTTTCCTAAGCTGAAGATACACAGCGCATCCGCTGATGCCAGCCCCGATAATGACGATTCTCATGGTGATTGTACGAGGGCAGTTAGAATTCAAAGTTTGGGCCAAAGGTTGAGAAAACGAGGGCTTGACAGGAAGCAGACCTCTAAAGAACGGGTGAGGATGGAGGAGTGGACGAACCAGGAGAAAAACCCGGTTTATGCTTGAGCCAATACCTTGTAACAAGGTACAGCTGGGAAGGAACACCGAAGATGAAGTCTTTCGCTTTTGAGCAATGCTGAAAGAGGGCCTCTTTGTATTGTTTGTTCACTCAAAGCGATCACTGGACTTGGACTCCAGTTGGATGTGAAATGACACCTCCCTGTGGCCCCATGCACGAAAAAGAAAGCCCCTAACTCGCAAAGCTAACGTTATCCAGTCTAGATTCTTCGCCTAGACTGGCTAGTGCCGGTACTAGTGCGCCACGATCGACAACCATTGTCTGCCTCAAGCGAGTCTCGACTGCCACCATCAACTGTGATACCAACGGGCTTCGTAATACTCATGCGCGGCAACCGGTCAGGAGGGAGCAAATGGCTTGCAATTGAGCCATGGTGGAGTGGTTTCAGTCGCTAGGGTAGTGTTGAAGAATGTAAGCCGCCACGTCAGCAAAGTACTCGTGGGAGACAGCTGAGATATCCGAGAGCCCTCCACCCTGATGCTTTTCCCTTTGAAGCAAGTCAAGCGCCATATTTCTCTGCTCGGATGACGGGCTCCATAAACTGACAACCTTTAGCTGCAACGTTATCATGATAGACCCACGATCTGGTGCAGGGCCAGACATTTCATCGATGAAATGACTCGCCGAGAGTATGGACTGTGCGTGCTGCCTGGCACACAGATCATCCTGTGAAGATGCTAAAGGGGACACGAGATGCAACAGACGGAAAGTGACGAGGTTTGCCGTCTCATAAAGAGAGCACAAGGCTGCGGCTGGAACCGATGTGTGCGTCAGCAGTAGCTGACCTTCGCCTGGGCCACACCCTTGCTTCGGTGATATTTGTCCAAAAGGGTTGTTCTCTATGCACCCTGACCACCACTGGGAGGCTTGGAGCATGCTATCTCGGATGAGGGCATCGAGGGTCGACCTTAGGTCACCGCCCGAGTCGGATTTGATGAGTTGGTCTGCAACCGAAAGGCATTTGAGAAGATTGAATAGAACATCAATGAGCTGGTCAAAGATGAGTTTTGGATAGACTTGAAAAGGGATTGTCATCCAGTCTTGTGATGCAAAGACAGGCACTTCGTTTTCAGTCATGGCGGCGACAAACTGGTAGCGGTTAGCCTCTCTGATGTAGTTGCAATGGGGGATACTTGCCATCTGGAACCGTAGATGACTGAATATTTGATGCATGAAGCCATCACGACAACTCTCCGGCCCTGCCACCTGAAGCAACATTGCCGCGCCCTTGAGATGACGAAGCCAGGCTTTTTGGCTCGTGCCAGCCCAGGTTTCAAAGTGAATGAGCATCACGACCGCGCAAATGATACTCTCATCGACAGAGACGTTCCCCTTTGTAAGGAGGCACTGAAGATGATGTAGTGCTTCTGCATACCACTTTCGAGCGGCCGTCTTGATGGACATATCCCCTGCGAGAGTGCCATAGCTGATCATCGATGCTGCACGAATGGCAGGCTTGGCCGACGATGGCTCTAAAGAGGCTAGGAAGACGGGAAGCTCGTGCAGCCATATCTTTGGCGGTGTTCCTGGAGTCGGAGGTGGTTTCATGGTGCCGAAGAAGGACTCGACAAAATGTGAGACAAACAGCGGGTCAAAAGCACCGGCTCGCGATGGTTGAGGGCCCGGGAGCCGCGGTGTTGAACTACACTCTTCATGGCTCGATGAAGACCTTGGCACAGCGTGTACAAAGAATGTCCCGGTACGCGCGCCCGGACACGGCAACCCCATGCGGACGCAAGCGAGGCATTGTGGCAGGGACTCGTCGCACTGCGGGATGTCAGCAGTTACCTAGGCACAATACTAACCATAGTTGTCGCACCTTGACCCTGCGCTTTCGACATGTTGCGCAGCCTCTGCTTCTGCCGGGGACGTTGACCATGGCTTTGGGGGTTGTTGCTTCAGCCACAATTTCGTCGAGGTAGCGCTGAAGACGGTGATTGACGCCGCACGTGACTCCCCTCGCGTTAGCCAAAAGCCATCAACGCATTCTAGTAGTGGCAGGGGAATGAGCACACTCAGCCTCGTTTACTTCAGTGACAAAATGATAACGAGGCTATTTCTAGCTTCTAAATGTTGACTTGAAATTATTGTCATATTCTTTACCTCCGGAACAGCCATCTGTGCTTCTTTCATAGGCGCCGTACACTAGCCGATTGGCGAACTGGGAAATGAAGCCATCGCGGCTTAGGCGCTTGTATTTCACAAAATAGCTATAGGGTACGCCATTAAATGCATAGACTTGGAGAGCAACGATTCAGGTAAAAAAGTCTCTCTGGATTGTGATTTTTGACCAATCCTCTTGTGAATGGTCCACCTCGACGTGACAAGACTTTAGTACCCCCATTGATCAAGCCACATACTAACGCACTTGCTGTTCACCCCATCAAGAGAACACACCAAAGTCGTGGCTGCAACTGATAGTGCTCTAGCAGTGGGGCGATTGACTGGGCTTGTGATGCTTGATCGAGTCACCAGGATTGTTAGCGCCTAGATAGCAGATGCTAATAGTTACTTAAATTTTAGTGACAACTGCACACAAGAACATGTAGTATTGATCGTGATATAACAGAGACATAGCTCCACAAACTCCTTAACTCCCCGAGAGAAGGGTGAGAACGAGAGGATACGGTCTTGTGGCTCAGTTAACCCATCAAGGGCCGGGCTTCAACTATAATAAAGAACACATTGTCAACACATTATAGCATCATATCCCAATGCTAACACAGTCGGATATTGCTCATCATAGGTATTAGAGCTTTTCTAGTTGTCCAGGCCCGCGCCACCATAGAACCAGCTCCTTTAACGTCGTGGATGCGACAACATATGTATCTAGCCCTCAACGGGTATACATTAAGGCTTGGGAGGGAGGACTTATTACCGGGCCATTCCGCCGCCAGCGATGAGTTCGCAAGGCTAATGTTGTCGGCCCATGTGACGCATCCGTCTGACTGGTGCCGAATACATGGTGAAGTGGGGGACAGCGAGCTAGCCAAAGTATCCTTACGTCGCGATGCAGAGAATGAAGGCTGAATCTAGAAATAAGAAAGATGTAAAGCCGATACAGACGTCGACACTCCCTCCCACCGGCACTGGTTCTGAGACCCATTACGATTCGCGTGAAGGAGCAGTCTTTGGTATGTTTCGGGGCATTGTCTTGAGTGTCTCACAGCGACTGCGTGTTTCAGTTGTATGTGAAAGGACTGGTTGACGGTGTTCACAATAGAATCCTTTGTCACGGCTCCAGTCGGTGTTCATGACGTAGGCCTGGCTTTGTTCTCGAAAAAGTAGTAATAAGAAAAGCATGTCAAGAAGAGAATTCATGTCAAAAGTTTCGAGAGAAATCATACTTCAGGCATCAGAACGGGAAGTCTATCAGACAGAAACTTACAGAGGCATCACAAGGTTGTTGCCTCAACAAAACTTTCTTGTACTATCAAGTCTTTCTTGAGAGACAACCGGGTTTCGGTTGGAAAATAAAGAATGAGTGTTGTCCCCTTTCTCTTCGACTCCTTTGTCCCTAAGCGCATTGTTCTAAGCCTTGTACCCTCGCACTTCTTACTTATACCTTGTTGCCCAATCCATTCTTGTCTTGCTTGTTCAAGTACCATCAGACAATCAACACGAACATCATCATGATCATAAGTACTGATTTTTTGATCCGACACTACCTGCCTGATGATGCAGCGGGTGCATCTCAGTCACAGCCTCCACCAGCCACTTCTTCACAACAACACGTCACAGAGGTAACGGAGCAACATGAGGAGCGCGCAAGCATCGACTCGACATCTAGCTCGAGGAGAAACTCCATTCAAGGCCATTTAGAGCGCCTCAGACGCCGTACAGACTTAATGATTTCGGGAGAGTCAGTAATTGACCCCATCGAAATGCATTACCAGCAGGCATCGCCAAAAGAACCTGTGTGGGATTGGTTTGCCATGGACAACGTTTTTCATCGACCAGCACCTAGCTCCCACGGAGATTTCAAACATTTGATTCGTCCCTTGTCTCCAAAGTCCCAACCTAATCGGGAGCAACTGGAGCTGGAGCGAGCCCTGAGGGCATATGAGAATCGACTCCAATCGGCGCCAGTTAAGGTCAGATACACATCACCAACCAGCTCAATCACCATCCCTGCCTATCTTCAACCCTCCGCCCCCGTTCCTGACCGCCAACCTGCAAAGAATGGAGTGGACAAAAACGGGATTCCGTATTTCCACCCTCCTCTCCAGACTCAGTCTCCCAAACGGAAATCTTCGGGGGAAGCGGACGGAGCGGATAGGGATAACGGACACAAGAGAGCTAGACACAATGAGCCTCTGCCTTCTATCGATACTAAAATGATACCACGGCTTGATGACTGATAAATCGATTACCTGCTCATGTGGGATGAGCGTCTGCAAATGTGGGATCACCGAGGGCCGATGTGGGATTACCGCCTGTCGATGGGGCGTTATGTGGGAGAAGCAATGCCAAAAGCTACCAGGGATAATGAAGTTTATTCGGACCGGGGAGTAGACGGACCCGGTAGGAGGGACTTAAACTCTTAAAGCCGAAAAGCTTTATCTAGTCCCGACTCGAAGACGAAATATAAGGGCAACCTGATAAAGCCAGTTCTTGTCTTCACACATTTTAGCACATCAATTTCTCACCTTGGACTTTCCCTTTCATCGTTAAGGAGCACTTCCTCTCTCATAAATCATGGCAACACGTTATCATTCGGTCCATCGTTCTCCAAATGGCCCTGGAGATAGTCGCCCCACTGCCAAGCAGATCATCCAGGATGAAGACTTGGAAGGGCGACTAGACGGGAAGTCTGTCCTCATTACTGGCTGTTCCTCAGGAATTGGTGTTGAAACTGCCAAGGCACTCTTCCTAACCGGGGCTACCCTCTACCTCACTGCACGAAATTTAGATAAGGCAAAGAAAGCTCTCGGCGACCTAGTCAATAGCAACCGCGTCCACCTCCTGGAACTTGCTCTAGACTCTCTCTCGAGCGTTCGGGCCTGTGCAGCTGAGTATCTCTCCAAGAGCAACACCCTTGACATCCTTGTTTGCAATGCAGGAGTCATGGCCACACCCGAAGGCCGTACCAAAGACGGATTCGACACACAACTAGGCACGAATCATCTTGGACACTTTCTTCTCTTCAATCTCATCCAACCCGCACTATTGGCGGCAGCAACTCACAGGCAGAGTTCCAGAGTCGTCGTACTATCCTCGGCTGCTCACCGTTGGGGCGAGTTTGACCCGAGCAATGTGAACTTTGAGGGCAACTATGATCCCATGGTAGCATACGGAGCAAGCAAAACGGCAAACTTATGGATGGCGAATGAGGTTGAAAGGCGGTACGGTGCTCTGGGCATCCACGCATGGAGTATTCATCCTGGCTTCATCCGGACAGACCTCGGACGGCACATGTCTAGGGATCAACAGGAAGCAGCCATGAATGATCCTTACCTTGCGTCCCTCCTGAAGAATCCCGAGCAGGGGGCTGCTACGAGCGTATGGGGTGCAGTAGCTTCAGCATTGGACGGGAAGGGTGGCAAATATCTCGAGGATTGCAGTATTGCAGAGGCTTGGAATTCTTCTGCTCCACAGTCGATCCCTGGCTATGGGACTCATGCTTACGATGTCGGGAAAGCTATCAAGTGCTGGGAGACATCAGTAGAGCTGGTCGGAATTTAGATCCATAGTTGATGCTTATTAAATGTCTATTAGACGCGCTGTCCTCAATCCAACACTACTCCCAGCAGCGGATAAGGGCCCACAGAGAAATATGGATTGAAAACGAACTGTTTAGATACCATATTTAATCCCCAAGCTCATTAATGTCATTAACTACTCCTGATGAACCCGACTCAATGTCACAACGCCCAACAGTAGCGCGCAAAGTCCTCCTACAAACCACCCAGGTGCCATGGCCAAGCCCACTCCTCTTGATTGGCGATGTTGGCCATGTCGGCCATGTCGGTTCCTGCTTTCAAGTAAGCTACTTGAGGTCGTCAAAGTCAATGTCGTTGTCAGCCAACCGGTCCTCAAGCTTGTTGATCTTCCTGTCAGCCTTGACCAACAAATCCCTGAGCCTCTCAAGGTCCCCTTCCCTGTCCTCGAGCTTGGTCTCGGTTCTCTTGAGCTTCTTGCTGGCGCTGTCTAGATTGAGCTGGGTCTTCTTGAGACTGTCCTGAGTATCGGCGAGCTCAGATTGGGTTTTGGCAAGCTGGGCCTGAAGAGCGATCTTCTCGTCCGTCAGGGTCTTGTTCTCCTGGGTAAGATCGGCGTTCTTCTTTTCCAAAGCATCGTTGAGGTCCTTCTGAACCTTCAGGGAGTTCTCAAGCTCCACCTTCTGGGCCTCCAGAACCACAACACTCTCCTGCAGGGTGGTGATCTGAGAGAGGAGAGACTTCTTCTCAACCAGAAGAGCAGCCAAGTCGTTCTCCAGCTGGGTAATCTTGGCCAGCAGAGCAGCGAGCTCCTTGCGGAGATCATCGAGAAGTTTGTCGTCCTTGATGTTCTCATTCTCAAGCTCCTGGATTCTCTTCCTGAGCTCCTCTTCCTTCTTCTTGGCGTCAGCCTTGGCCGCATCGAGCTGTCTCTGGAGCTCATCCGCCTTGGAGTTGGCGAGTCGGAGGGCATCGGTGAGCTTCTTGATTTGCTCCTTGAGATTGATGTTCTCCTTTTGGAGAGCCTCAACCAGGTGGACCTGAACATGGTAGTCGGCGTCTAGAGCGGCGAAGCGCTGAATATGGTGAGCGAATGCCCAAGACAGATGGCTTGGTATGATCACTTACATCCTGTGCATATCTGGCAAGGTAGCCAGCTTGGTCGAGAAAGGCGGCAGTGTGCTCCAAAGTGTCGAGCAGCTTAGGGGGGAATGGAAGGGGAGTCAGGAGGCGGCGAAGCGAAGGCTGAGCCTGGGGAAGATGAGTCTCAACCTCCTCCTTCTTGCCAGGGGCCTCGTGGGGGTCAAAGGAGCTGTAATCAAGGTTGTTAGCGTTGTAGACGAAGCGTGTTGGGCGTAACTTACTGGTTGTCGCGGCCCTCTCGCTCAATCTTGGCAGAAAGGTTCAGAGTAGCCACATCATATTCTTGGCCACTTCCATATCTCAGGCGAGCTGCAAGTGACTCGCTCTTGTCGTTCCAGGTGCATGTGAGGGTGTAGTAGTCGGTGAAGCTGAACTGATAGTTTCCACAGCCAGGCTTGCTCAGCGCCTTCTGAACACAACTGCGGAAGGACGGGGCTTTGGGCTCTCCATTGGCGTTCTTTGTCCACTGCCAAAGGGAAAGGATGGGCTTGCCGTCACCGAAACCGTCGGGGGCGATAAAGATGGCCGGCTCGTTGCTCGCATACTGGATATAGTTGAACTTGCCAGTCCAGATTCGAGCATCGCCAGTGTCCTGCTCGCCCTTGGACTCCCAGACGCGGTTGGCAGTCATGGTGCTCTTATCCTTCTGGGGGTTGGACATGGTGATGCTGATCTTGCTGTAGGTCTGCTGTGTGGTGATCTTCCATGTGTAGTAGGCACCCTTGAGGACGAAGGAATCATCGCCGCACGAAGTCTTTGTCAGGTTCGAGACGACGAGGGTTTGGAACCAGTTGTACTTCTTTCTTCCCTGGGCGTCCACTGTCCATTGAGAGAAGATGTAGGCAGTGTCGCCGTCACGGGCAAAGCCATTGGGCAAGACAACAGCCAAGGTCTCGTCCTGGCCGTAGTTGAACCACTGAAGCTTTCCCTGGTAGACGAACATGGTGATTAAGAAGTGGGAGTTGTTATAAGAGTAGAAGTGTTGCCTGAAGAGGATAGGAAATTGTTGCTGTTGTTGGGATTAAGGAGTCTTGAGCCCGGCATGTTGAGAGATTTTATACAGGCCAGAGCTCGGCTATTGTTACTCGCAGAATGCTTCGCCTGAAGACTGATTTGTAGATACAAGATACACATTGGTGATCAGCGAAACTAGTCAAAATGGTAGCTCGCTACTAGTTTTCTGCGTGTCTTTGCTATGCATGAGCTGAATTGAGTGATGATAGTCCAAAGGGGGATGGACAAGCAATAGCGTCGAACGATTACCAGTCTCGACTCCGAGGCGAAAGCCAAGAAAGCCCATTTCAGCAATTGAGAGGCACTTTGAGTAGCTGAGATGGAGCTTTGGCGGTTTTAGCGGGAGCTGAATCTGACAAGCGACCCAAGCCAAGCCGTCAGCAGCGCTCAAGAAGGATGCCCATCCAGTTGAGCTATTCAAGCCAAATATTGGCAGCCGATTTGTCTAGACTATGCAGCTCGCTACGGCCCGAAGCGCCCGCTTACCTGAACGGTTAACGCTCCGGTGCCTGCGGGCAGCTGACGGGGGGCTGTGAGGCTGGCTGGGGACGCGACCTGAGACATGCAGCAACTTTCCCCGCTTCCTCATTTGGGAGTGGAAGATGAAAGAAATGCAAGACATAAATCTCTGGGATGTTCATTGAGCTATCGATTATGCCGGGAGACCATATAGGGAATCGGGCTAGCTGTAGATTGGAGGGGGTTCTAGTTTCGCATCTACAAACTACGATGCACTTCCTTCGTGAGAGCATCTATGTGCTACACGGCTAGATAAAGCCTTTCAGAATGGCCGCTTCGGCATTCAGAATGGACGACCCGGCAGCACCCAGAACAGCTATTACATGTCAGAATTCTTAAGTCTCAGTCTTCGTTCTGCGGATGACGTACTGTTATGGCTAAGAGCCACAAATTTAAGATCAAATATGCCAGCATCATCGGCACGGATTCTTCCGATGCTAACAGTGTATCCTCCCTGTAGATTGCGATCCAGTCGTGGCTGTGGCCGGTCCTGATCCTCAAAGATCTGGAAAGGCGGCTTCGGAGCAGACCAACATCCCAACTTCTCTGCATCCGAGACTGAAGATCTCAATGCTTCTTTGACCTCGGCAACGCTGGGCGGTGGGTGTTTGCTGAAGCTAAGGCTCACGCATGCCATGTGGCCGTCTATCACTGGAACTCGATTGCAGCTTGCCGAGACGATCAAGTCCCGCTCAATGAAGCCCGTCTTGTCAGCATTCATGGTTCCGAGAATTTTCCTTGCCTCGGATTGCAGCTTGTCCTCTTCCCCTTCGATATACGGGATGATGTTGTCAATGACATCGATAGATGGTACACCAGGATAGCCCGCCCCTGAGATGGCCTGCATCGTGACAATTGAGACGGTAGAAATTGGGCCAAACGCCTTTTGGAGGACTGACAGTGGGCCGACAAGACCTATGACGGCACAATTTGAGTTGCAGACGATGAAGCCCTTGGACTGGTCGAATGCGGATTGTTGATGGGGGATCAGGTCCAGATGTGAAAGGTTGACTGTTGGAACAACTAGAGGTACAAGAGGGTTGCTGCGGTGGTTCTTGGCATTTGAGAACACGGGAAATTCGGCCTTGAGGAAATCCATTTCTAACAACATTCAGCAGAGTCGCGGTACAAGGGGTGTGGACGAGCTCACCAATATCACCAGCCACATCAGAGTCCAGGCCACTGAAGATAATGTCGCAATCGCTGAACTGACGGGGCTCACACTTGGTTACTAGTATTTCCGCTGCTTCAGGAGACAGCGGAGAGGCCTGCTTCCACCGAACCGCATCCCGATACTTCTTGCCGACGGAACGGGACGAGGCACCTATGGCTTGAAGCTTCAAGTAAGGGTGCTGCTCAAGAAGAAGGATAAATCGTTGGCCAACGGAGCCTGTTCCACCGAGAACACCTAAAAACATTATCTCAGTACCAGTTTTGCCTTTCGTGGCACGTCAGCCGAGAAAGCACAACATACCACATTTCTTTCTAGAGATTTGATCCACCATGGTGTACAATTAAGACAACCCGATGAAGGTCTGGTAATAGCCCAAGACACTCAATGTATGGTATATTAGAACTCCAGTCACTTCGGGATCCAATTATAGTACTCCTTCGAGCCAATTTACCAGAACCGAGCCCATGTACCCCGTACCTGGATCAAACACCGTGGAAACTCAGGCTTACCCTAAAGACGCCATGAAAATCGGGGACTCGGACAAAGACCACAGTAATCTATGATAAGCGATAAGCCGGGGTCCGTTCAGACTTGAGTGATATCCCTTATCGATCCCTTATCAAAATTGCTAGCTGATGGCGTATGTTATCTCGGTGTTTGAGTTCGCAGGGGTGACCTTGGAGCTTTCAACAATGGCAACAGTGTTTCGGTTCCTTCACAGGACCTAAATGATGATTATTTTCTGAGCAAATGAACAAGACGTTAATAGAAAATGCAAAACAAATTGGGCTGGGGTTACGCAGCCATGTCCGGTTAAACCTCACTTTGACTGTTTAATGTAGTAGCATAACCAGAGAAACGGGGACTCCATATGTAGCCAGCATTCACTCACAGCATTTCCAGACATTCTATAATACGCCTCCATCAGAGAATTTTATTTTTAGATTAAAACAAACAACCCTCCGAGTGAAGCAGCAGAAACAATATCTGACAATCTAATTCCACATCCATGCTAAGTACAGTACTGACGTCTCACCAAGTGTCGCCCTCGGGCTTAGTCCTGTCCGATGCCACAAAGATACGTCTTGATACGTCTTATCAGGACGATCAAGGTAGTTCAGTAAAGCCACGGGCCTATGTGTATCAATATTGTACCTCCAAGCAGGTCAGGTAAATGGTCATACCTTTGATTAAGTCATGCTCTTGCTCTTGATGCGACGGAATCTTCAATACTTGATCATGTATGGTGTTCAATGCGAGATTGGCATCATCAGACCGTACCACCAATCTGTAGAGGAACGTTAGCTGGGTAATGAACGTCATCACTGACATGGCTGTGCACATACGACACATTGATCTCGCTTGCGCCCTGGCTGACCAGATAGATGTTGATCTTTGCGGCAGCCAGGGTTGACAAAATTTCACTGGCAACACCGACTTTATTTCGCATCTTGTGCCCAATGACAGAAACAATGGCCATGTCTTTTGTGACGATGACCTGGTAGAGGTTAGCTTCGCAGACACCATGGACAACTCACTTGACTTGCCTTGCCACATTTCTCCAGCTCTGTTCTTAGGCGATGGGAGATAATTTCGCTCTCATCAGTTGCCTGGAACGCCACGCTCACATTCCTCTCGCTCGTTGAGACAAGGTCGACATTAACACCCAACTCCTCAAGTCGCTCAAATACTCCAGACAGCAACCCATAGGACTTAGTGTTCCTATTGCAAGCAATGTTGACCAAGATTATAGAATCCTTGACGGTGACAGCAGTAGGTCGGCGGCGTACTTGCTGTGCTCCATGATATCCATTCTGGAGCATGAAGCTCGCGGTGGGACAAGAGACACTGCTGCCGGCTTCGCTGTCCGATGGAGGAGGGGTCACTGGTGCAAGAATCGGCGAGAGTGCTTGCGAAGGATAGATGACAGTTCCAGACCCTGAGGGATTGAACACGTTCTTGAGTCTCAGGGGGATGCTGGCATGCCGTATCTGGTCCATCGTGAGCGGGTGGATGACCTCACTGCCGTAGTACGTCAATTCGGTGGCCTCGTCCGGGGTGACAGTCGAGAGCAGTCTCGCAGAAGATACCTTGCGAGGATCTGCTGTGAAGATTCCATCCACCTCTTTCCAAATCTGTAGCTCGACCGCGTTTACGCCGACAGCGCACATGGCGGCGCAAAGATCCGAGTAGCCTCTGCCCACTGCTTTGAGAAGAGACTCAGGCATGATGCCGAAGAAGCCGCTCAAAACGGGTATCTTGGTGCCGCATGCGTGGATTCTTTTTGCAATCTCGCCGGAAAGGGCGCGGTAAAAGTCACCGCCGAGGTCGCTGAGGGCTGACTTTTGATCCAACAGGCTTCTCCCGAACACAGCCTCCACGACGTTATCCAGCATAACAGCCTCGGCAGGTATGCCTCTTCCGGTGAGTGCAGCAGCCAGAACGATGCATGCCAGCTTCTCTCCCAGAGCAATGATGCGGTCTCGTGTCTGGGGCGACAAGTCCCTGACCGTCTGTGCTGCGAGGAGAAACGTGCGTAGGTCCTCGCACAGCTCTTGGACAGTGGCCAGGGCGGATTGGTAGGTACCAGTGGCTGAATCAACACAGTCTGGGCTTTTGGAAAGGGTTTGAAGAATATCGGTGTGATTTTGGAGAATGACATCGACGCATTCGTGCAACTGACCGCAAGCAGCAGGCCCAGCCTCAGCATGTGAGATGCACTGGATCAACAGACTCGTAGTACCGCTTGCTTTGGAAGAGCCGGAGATAGCGGAGCAGACAATAGCAAGGTTATAGTCGTGGTAGTAAGAGGGGATGATATGATTGGTGATAGAATCAAGAAGCTTGCCCAAGCTGGTTCCTCCGTATTTTTGCACCAGCCAGTGTTTTCCAGTGTCTGGGGTCTCCATGGTGGGCGGTACGAGGGCCAAGCAAGTTTGAAGAAAAATTAAAGAACCGAAATAGCGATTCAGATCCGAAAGGACCAGAGTTTAATCAATATTGTCACAAGCCAGCTTCCTTTTCTTCGACGCCATGGCTATGGAGTACTGCGGCGACAATCAAGTTTAGAGACTAGATAGGGATCTGCGGTTATTGCAGTGGCCGAATGGAGACAAGCTGTCGGTGTTTGATAAAGATCTGGGCTGGGGATTGGTTTCCTTCTTCGGAGGTTCGCATTCGTGAGATCACTCTCGGCCATCGCATATCAGTAAACCGCTTGCGGCGGCATGCTCACTCTTATCATTAATGACGTCTCCGGAAGAGGCCATCGGTCACAACAGCAAAAGACACAATTGTGACATACTCACGCTTCCACACAGGTTCACCCACATATGCATGTCTGGTCCTCATTATGACATTCTGATTCCGTGCATGATCCACGATGGTGAAATAAAGCATGCACTTCAATGAATCGTAGCCTATGAACATCGTCTAAGGTCTTCTGAAGGATACATTAAACTAATGAGATCATATCCGATATGGACTCTTGCTCATGAAGAACAAGACGGACATTTCATTCATATATGGCTGCGCTAAGAACCAAGGCCCGAACTATCCTCTCGGCTACCACCATCCATCTGTTTCCCCCACCAGACTTTTCTCAGTTCCAATGTTGTTTTTAGTGCTTTGCGGCACTGACGCGAAGTCCCACGATGCTACAGATGAGTAGAGATGAGGCAAGGCTGTTCTTAATTTGAGCTGGATGAGGCGGTCAAGCTGTTCAAACTCCAAAAGAAATCCATCGTGGCCATCTGATGATTCGAGGATCTCAAGTGACGCCTCTGGAAGACAGGCAGCGAGCTTCTCTTGCTGTTCTGGTACGAAGAGCGCGTCTGACTCAACGCTGACGACCAGTGCTCCAGGTGGTATGTTTCCGAGCACCTCCTTCAAAGCACCAGTGTCCAGTTTCGTGGTTCGGTTCCGGGTGACATCATGGGAATCCATCTTGTTGGACAGATGCAAGAAACAGTTGGCGTCGAATCTTTTGATGAACTTTTCACCTTGATAGTGGAGGTAGCCCTGTGCTGAAAAGGCTATCTTGTCCTTTCTTCCCTTGATCGCAACATGTTCTTTGTGCTGATAGTCACCAACGGGCTTTCTGGACTTGTCTATGTCCAGTTGATTCGTAGCTGTTGACTTGGTGTGTCTCTGAAGCTTGCGTCCAAAACGGCTGTCGAAGCTGGTACAGGACCGATATGTCAGCATGGCAATCATCCGAGCCGCGGCCAATCCCGCGGACGGCTGACTCTCTGGGACGGGTTCATAGTGTCCATCTTTGAACTTGGGGTCCGCGTAGATGCATTGCCGCTGGGTCTCTGCCCAAGATATCCCCCAAGCAGAGTGATCAGCTGCAGTCGCAATAGGTACGATGTTCCGGACGTATCCCTGTGGCGTACATAATGGCCACTCTAGAGTCGCCATGCCTCCCATAGAGCCTCCAATAACGGCTGCTATCTGACGAACACCTAAGGCATCTAGGACGAGCTTGTGGGCATGTACGTCATCCCGTATCGTTGTTGATGGGAAATCGGTGCCATAGCATCGACCTGTGGCAGGGTTGATGGTGACAGGCGATGCACTTCCGTAAGGGGATCCAAGAACATTGCCGCAAAAGATGAAGTAGTATCGTGGATCAAGAGCCTTTCCAGGCCCGATGAGTGGATTCCACCAGTCAGAGACATCGCTGCTGCCAGTCAAGGCATGGCAGACAACCAAAGTATTGTCGCCGTCTTTGTTGACCGATCCCCAGGTTTGGTATGCGATCGGGCAGTTGTTCAGACTTTGGCCAGTTTCGAGTTCGAGGCGAGGAATCAGGGCATATTTTTGATCGTTGATGAGCTTGGCATAGTAGTTGTTGGTTTGTGGGTTGCTGTCGAGCACTTGGGATGGTCAGAATTGGACTGAAAGATGCGGCATTCCGCCGACCGCTACTTACAGATAGCTTTCGAAGCCATGGCAAACACTCAAAGACCATGAAGATCCAGGGACGGAAACGTTGGAGCAACAGAATGTAAGTTGGCGACGAGACTTGGAGATCCCATCGACACGGTAGAAAGAAATCGAGACACTGATGTTCAGTTTTGGGCTATCAACAACGGTACGTTCGCCCGTAAATCCTGGGCCACCCTCGACCTTGTGCTATCTCGGCGTTTGCTGCGAATTGGTGCTTCCATTCGGTGATTGAACTTGTGGGGGCCATGGCTACCAGGGCATGTTATCAGAGGCCGAAGCTGACGTGCTCGTTCTTCTTTCTTTTTCTCGCTTTCCCCCACCATCTTCTGTGCTGTTCCTTCTAGTCGCATCATCTACTCTCTTTTTGGGCCCTCACTGGACAATCACCATGTCATCGACCACCCCCATCAAAGTCGCCGCAGTCCAAGCGGCTCCGGTTTCATTCGATTTGGATGCAAGCTTGGAGAAGCTCCAGAGATTGACGGCGCAAGCGGCTGAGGCAGGCGCTGACCTTGCCATCTTTCCGTGAGTCTTTCTCTAGCAATCTGTTGCGTAAAGCAGCACTGAAACAACGGGGATCTAGCGAGGCCTTTCTCTCCGCATACCCCTGGCGCTATTCTTTCGATGCAACCATCGGCGCCCGTGAACCTCGAGGTAAGGGAAGCAAGAATAGGTCAGCGAAAGGAATTGTGTCAACTAATCACATGTAAGGCCGGAAGTGGTATGCTCGATACGCCGCGTCGGCCGTTGCGATTCCGTCGCCGGCTTTTGACACTCTGAAGGAGACAGCAAAGACAAACAACGTATTCCTCCATGTTGGAATCATTGAGAAGGATGGCGGAACTCTTTATTGCACAGCCGTATTGTTTGACCGCAATGGAGATCTGCTTTATAAGCATCGCAAGGTGAGAAGCCTCACTCCATCCTGGATCGATGCGCTGCCAATACTCAATTGATTCTAGCTGATACCAACTGCTGCCGAACGATTGGTTTGGGGTCGTGGTGCCGGTGATGGTTTACAAGTGGTGCAAACACAGCTCGGCAAGGTTGGAACGCTGATATGGTAGTGTTGAGTATCACGTCGGCTTTTGCGTGTGTGCTGACTCTTCATCTAACAGCTGGGAAAACTACATGCCCGCAGCACGCATGGCATTGTATCAACAAGGCATCGAGTAGGTGAATCGGGTAACTACCATGCTGCATTTTACTAATACCAGGCCACCTACCACAGGATATACATCGCACCTAACGCTGACGACTTGCCCGAATGGACTGCAACCATGCAGCATATTGCAAAAGAAGGTCGCTGTTTCGTCATATCAGTCAACTCGGTCTGCAAAGTGTCAGATTTCCCACCCGACTACCCGCCGTTCACACCGGAGCACAGCGACCGGAAACCCGATGGGTCTCATTGGGAAGCCGATGACATAGTAAATAGAGGGGGATCATGCATCGTCGGACCATTGGGTACCTTCTTGGCCGAACCCGTTTGGGACAAAGAAGATATTATCTACGCAAGTCTAGATGCATCGGAGATTTCAGAATCTAGAGTAAGTTCAGGTCATGACGCTGTTAGAAGAACCGCCCAGCTCAGATTATGTTCAAGCTTGATTTCGACCCCGTTGGAAGCTATTCCCGACCTGATGTCTTGTGAGTTGCCCCGGTGTGGAGTCGAGACAATGATGATTGCAGAACTGACTATGATGGGAAGTACTCTGACTGTCAACACCAAGCCAGGGACGAACGTGAGGTTTGAATAATGGCATAAGTCGTAAACGTGGTGATCAAGCCGGGGTTAGCGGTGAGCATCGGATGTGGAATGGGTGAGAAGGCATGCTGAAATCGCCCGGAGCATCTTGTTCACATGATACCTTCCGGATAGCCGCCTAGAGTTGACGGGCTACCTAGTGAATAAATCTTGCCTTGTCATCACGTTGAACCATGTTAGTGTGAAGTTGGACGGTGAGGTTGTGGTAGTGGAAAACGGCTAGCAGCAAGATTTGGGTTAGCACCCTGAGCCCTGGCATAACAACAGGGGAAGTCACCAAATAAGAACCAGTTGCCTCCTGCAGATCCAAGGCTGGTTGAGATGCGGCGTGATAAGGGGAACAAACGGCCGCCTGCGGTCCGTGACGGCCCGCTGATGCCGCAAATGCCGCAAGCACCGCGCCGCAGACCTTGGGAATAGATGCTGGATCCCAAGTTTATATCACCCTTTGTAGCAGCTAACTAGGTCCAAAGTGCTGCGAATTGATTTCGAATTAATTTCAAGCACAGAGAATAGTTTTATTATCATCAAAGAGCCTGTCACACAACAAAATCCAGACCACTTTCGTCGGCTGAGCTGCTGTGATGCCTGGACCTATCAAGCTAGCCTGTTTGTCATGGTACGTCACTATCCCCTATTCGACAACAGAGTGGAAGGCAGCTATTGTCCTCCTGAGCTGTCTGTCATGTTGCCATCAGAGTAAAGGCTCACATCAATACAGTCGGGCCTCACGCACTCGCTGCGATGGCTTACAACCTTGTGTCAGCGTGAGTCAGGGTCCCATGACGGATTGTTCGTAGCTTTCTGACTTGATTTCGAGCAGTGTAGTAACCGAGGGCGTGACTGCATCTATCAGCCCAGCAGAAGAGGTGGTGCTCGCGTGAGAAAGAAGAATCGTGTGTGGGAACAAGCCGTTGCAGATAAGGAGGCCATCGAACACATTCCACAACATGGTGAGTTGCCGCACTCAGATGAGAAGTACCCGGAAAGGACAGCTGCCTTACAAGATTAGTGCCTGATGTTTGGGATCCTTCCCAAGATGCCGACGTCATCTTCGATGCCCTGTTCTCACAGTCTGTCATCCGTGGCGGAGACATCCTTTTTGAGAGTCCACCAGATGCTTCTTCGCAACTTGTTCCATCCGTGAGGACGTACCAAGATGATGGGGCAATGTATGTCTTATTCTCAGCCTACCTATTCCACCATTGCTCACCGCATCCAGTCTTGACGCTTATTACATTTTCATACATCCTTACTTTCCCATTCTACCTCCACCCACGGCGGTCCCTCGAGACCAGGCCATTCCACGGTATCAGAACAACATGGATGGCTCAGGAGGCGAGTCAGAGCCGTCGACATCCATCAGTCTAGCCATCTCAGCAATGCTGGCATTGATACCGTGTACCGAAGACCCCCACCCCACATCTAAGGAATCGGTGTTGTTCAGGAGGGACTATGCACAATATCTTGCCCAGTGCGCCCTGGAGTGCATTGAGATCGAATCAGAGATACCCGAGTCGTCGGTGGATCCGGCCAAGGCTCTTCTCCAAACACCACGCTGTGATTCTAGGGAGCCTTTCCACCCAGAGGTACCCTTAGAGCTAGAGAGCATTATAGCTCTCGATATCCTGAGCGCTTATGAGTATGCTCAACGTGGCAATTTGAAAAAGATGGAGAGTCGAGCTGGTCAAGCTCTGATGGCTGCCATGAGTCTGTCTCTCCATCTGCGCGACGATGATGGTGAACCCAACGAAGCCAAACGAAGGGTCTGGTGGATGACGGCATGTCTTGGTGATAAGTCTCAAGGCTTGAAAAAAGACTAACAATGTGATAGTACATTTGCGTCTCCCAAGCTGCGATTGTTGGGAATATCGTAAGCCACGGCACACCCAGTCATCTGACAAGTCGCTCATCCACATAACAGGAACCATCTATACTCGCCGTTTTTATCCCTACCTTTGCGACCGAATATCCAGCTTTGAAGTCTGATGCCGAGGTATTTTGACTTATGCGCGACTGATGAGCTCCACGTTGACCAAGGCAGGCGTTCAGTTTCCTCATTCAAGCGCAGCAGGCGATGCTTGCAACCACTCAATTCTCGACGGAGCTGAGTAAGGCAGTAAAGTTCAACGGCGACATGGACAGAATACACGAACGTATGAGGGAGCTTGACTCGCATCTAGAGTCTTTAATCAAGGTGGCCGACTCTTGGGTCCTACAGCCTACAATGACGGCTACTGTTGATCCCACCGAAGCCGTCGTCTCAAGATCCCTAAGGTGCATGACTAGAATCAAGCTGAACAGGTACGCGTGAAAGGGAATTGGTAGATGCCGTTTCTAATGTCTATTAAAAGCGCCAGGATAAAGCTTCATCGATACTCAGCATTTGAGAGCAAGCTTGTTGGTGAGGCGGAGGACTCGTTTTCAGCTTCAGAATCCTCATCAGCAACGGCTGCAGATTCACCGAGCCCTGGGGACACATCCTCGCTGACATCTTTGACTTCGTTGACTAAGGTGTCGTCATGTTCATCAGAGAACGGTCCATCAGGGAGCGACTGTTTCAGCAGTCATCAGTCTGCCAAGATATGTTTGAGAGCCGCTTTGAACATGGCGCAAGCATTTGACGACTTGCCCTATCCGAACCCGCCCAGTCAGCAAGTTTCATCCATCGCCTGGCCGCGGATGATGCCGTCTCTCGCGTGCTGTGCATTGCAGTGTGCCTTTGTACTTACGACGATAGGAAATCTGACGCGGTCCAGATATTCCGGAGATGCGAAGACGGCCTCGATAGCAGGTCGGTTACTCGGGCGTCTACAAGTGAGTCTGATATTGATATCAACGGCGTTGGAAAACTACGCTACGGCGTTTGAGGCTATTGGGGGCATGAACGGTAAGTGAGAAGGGCCTCTGTTCACTCGGTTTATGATTACACGGCATGATTGCTTATCGATGTGCGGCAGATCAAATTCGCCAGGTACTTCGGCAAACCGGAGATGCCTAACTTAAGCCCGGGGATTGGGGGAGGGGATAGTTATGGTGGGTGGCTTATCAGCAAAGGCCGTTGGCGTTTGTCAAACCCCGACGTACCCTTTGCGGGGGACCAGGGTATACACATGAGGAAGCGTGATACGATCTCAATGTTACTCATCTAACGTTTACAAGATCAGTGTTTGTAGTCCATAAATACAACGAGCTTGCAACCAAATGCTCTCTTCCACCATTCAAGAACTGCATCCATACTCAGCTACCAGAATCCTGCGAAAAGCTCTCACAACTTTCCACGAAGTGATTGACAATGCCCGTCTCCGGATCGCTCAGCAATGTGGACTGGTGAGTCTTTGTTAGATCGATTTCCCACTGTTGCTAAATGGTCCACATAGGGAGCCCAAGTTCACCACCCTCGCGATCCACGGTGGCCAGGAGCCTGATCCCGTCAATGGATCCCGAGCTGTGCCACTATACCAAACTGCGGCTTACAACTTCTCGGACGCGTCTGGTAAGTTTTCTTGTTCCACACGAACTTAGCTGTATCCAGACTCACATTACTTGGAGATGGCGCAAGCAAATTTGCCTGGAGCAAGGATGGCTATGTCTACACCCGAATGGGTAACCCAACAAACAGCGTTTTCGAGACGCGAATGGCCATGCTTGAGGGCGGTGTCGGCGCTGTCGCCGCGGCATCTGGTCATGCCGCCCAGTTCATGGCCATCACACAGTGTTGCGAGCCAGGACAGAACTTTGTCAGCACCAGCTGGCTCTACGGTGGTACCTATAACCAGTTCCGAGTCTACATGAAGAAGTTCAAGATCGATGTCAAATGGGTCGTGGGCAACGATCCCGCAGACATTGACGCAGTCATCGACAAGGACACACGATGCGTCTACATCGAGACCATTAGCAACCCCAAACACAGCGTCCCAGATATCAAGGCAATTGCTGAGGTCGCCCACAAGCACGGAATTCCGCTCATCGTTGACAACACCTTTGGCATGGGTGGCTACCTCTGCCAACCGATTAAGCAGGGCGCCGACATCGTCACACACTCCTGCACCAAGTGGATTGGTGGCCACGGCACGTCGATGGGTGGTATTGTGATTGACGGAGGTCACTTTGACTGGAGTGCATCTGCTAAATTTCCAGGATTCACTGAGCCAGCTGACGGCTATCATGGGATGCGGTTCTGGGAAACCTACGGGCACAAGGCGCTCTCTGCAAAGCTACGTATGGACAGCATGCGAGACCTTGGCCCTTGCATGAGTCCCTTCAACGCTTGGCTATTCCTGCAAGGTCTTGAGACCCTGCCGCTCCGCGCCCAGAGACACGCTGAGAACACGCAAAAGTTGGCCGAGTGGCTTGAAGCGCACCCAAATGTGAACTGGGTGCTCTACCCAGGTCTCAAATCCCACCCTGACTACGAGTATACTTCCAAGGTCTTTACTCGTGGTGCAGGCGGTGTCTTGACCTTTGGTGTGGTAAGTCTCTGATCAGTCAAGCCAGATAACAGGCACTAACCACTGAACAGGCTGGAACCATCGATGAAGTGAGAGCTGTTGTCGATAACTTGAAGCTCTGTTCACATCTCGCCAACGTTGGAGATGCCAAGACTCTCATCATCCACCCTTGGGTCACGACGCACCAGCAGCTCCCTGATGAGGAGAAGATCAAGGGAGGAGTTACTCCGGATCTCATCCGTGTGTCTGTGGGGATCGAGGACTTTGAAGACATCAGAAAGGATTTTGAGCAGGCATTCGAGGCAGCTGGGTTGACGGCGGCATCCAAGACCAAGGAGGATCCATTTTCGAGTGCACTGAAGTTGGTTGCCGGTGGCTTCATGGGTAAGAAGGCAACTGGTGCACCACGTCCTGGAACTGATGGTACTATTTCTTGAATATACAGTAACTAGGGCTACTATAGCGAGTATTTACCATCGTAGAACAAGAATTTCTTAGCAAGTCTCCTACCAGATAGCGACCTCGCTGTTCAAGCTTGAGGGTCGGAATGTTTTCTTTCAAGCTGTGATTGATGCCCCTTTGACTGTAGAGAAAGTTCCTATCATTATCAGCAATAAAGCTCTTTTCTGTATTTATCTACGGCAGCAAACATGACATCCATGCTGAGCGCCCCACCTTCTTGGGTGCATGCATCGACCACGCCGAACCAAGTAGGACGCCTTTTCGAGTTATTTCGAATGTGCGAGAATATTCTTCTTGTTGGTTTTGCCTTCACTATCTAGGTTGAATCCACTGCAGTTTCAGATTGACTTTGATGCCGCTCAGGTTCGGCCCCTTTAACCTTATTGACTATTGGTTTGAGTCAACCGGGCAAGTCTTGGAAAGCTTGATGTTTTTAACATTATTATTTCTTAGGAAAACATCAGAAAACCCATTGTCCATGATGATGATAAGATGCTTCCATTCCGTGGGACAATCAAGGAGTGTCAAACACAAGAGCAACAAATAATTGTTCACACGACGCCAGCATAAAATCCCAAGAGCAAAAGACAATGAAGAAAATTATTATTGCATAGATTAAAAATTATCATTACGTGCCTATACACATGATTATTCGGTCCGATATTTAGGTTCTTGCCGAATTCGTCATCTTGGGGTCTCCCTCCGGTCTTCCAACAATGCAGCACATCCCTCGTAGCCACGTATCAAGGCAATGTCCAGCGGCGTTCTTCCCATGTAATCCTCGGTATCAAGTTTTGCCTTCCCTGTCGCAAGCAGCAGCTTGACACATTCCTCCTTTCCTTGACCGACCGCGAGAGACAATGGCGTCTCACCTCTCTCGTCTCGGGAATTGACATCTGCTTGGCCAGTTGAGAGCAACAGCTTCACGCAAGGGTCCTGGCCTTGTTCTGCAGCGTAACACAATGGTGTACGATGAACTTGATCTTCGCAGTCGACGTCAACCTTGCCCGTGGCCAGCAACTGCTCCAAGACTTCATCTTCACCAGCCCGCGCAGCGTATGTTACTGCTGTTCGTCCCGCCACATCTCTCGCGTCGATGTCAAAGCCTCCCAATGAGAGCAGATACTTGGTTACCCCAGCGTGGCCGGACTCCGATGCGTGGGATAAGAGTGTTCGCTTGAAAAGGTCTCTTGCGTCAACTCTTACCTGACCTGTCCCGAGCAAGGCCTCCATGATACCCAAGTATCCTCCCTTGGCCGCATCAAATAGCATCATATCACCAATTTTGACTTGGTTGGTCGCAATCAGCTGCTTAACGACACCTTCGTGTCCGAAACGCACAGCCCATCCCAATGGAGTGCAAGGTCGGTGACTGACGCTTAGAGTGCGAGGTGGCTTGCTCTTCGAGTCGACTTGAATGACGCCGGTACCCAAGAGACGCTCCAGCCAACTTCTCCTCTTGGCGGATCTCTGTGTGTCGATAAATGTTTTGATGGCAGCTTCAAAGCCACCTCCTGCCGCCCAAGACAGGGCAGACCGGCCAAAAATGCCATCTCTCACGTTGGGCTCCGTCGTATCAAGTCGCAGTAGATGTTGAGTTACTAACGAAAGTCCCAGGTAAGATGCCACGATGAGTCTCGTGATATCTTCAGAGTCCAATTTTGGGTGGCACCACTTCCTTCGGAGCCAAATCAGAGTTGACAATCTGTGCGGAGAACAAAGCTGGAGCATTTGTTGCATGTGTGAATCATCACCTTGATCGTCGTCCAATGGTGTTCTTGAGTGGATAGCCCAGTTCTCCCACGCATAACCAAGAAAAGGGTAGTTCTCGGAGATACCCTCCAGCGGCTTGGTCCGTAGCTTTTCGATGTTTCCGAGGGGGTTCTGAAAGTAATCCTCAACGTCGGTGAAGAGAAGATACTGAGCACAGATGCGCCCAAGCATGTTGTTCGAGCTACTCGGAGAGATTGAGGACAACCACTTGTGGCCATTGATTGCTTGACTCACAAGTGAAGTCTCAGAAGAGGAGTTTGTGGCATCTTCTTGGATCAGGAATGTTTTCAAGGTCTGGTGAAACAGATATATCCTGCCGTCGATGACAGAAACCAGAGGACCGCAAAGCCGCTGCAGTGTGTGGCGAAAGTGATCATCGGGTTCAATATCCAGCTCGCTCTGTGATGTGTGTCCCTCCTCAACTGCCAGAGCCACTGCCATCTCAGTTAGACTCAGAGGTCGCACTGCCGCCATGATGATCTGCAGCAACTTCCTTGTTTTCATCGGCCTTGGGCTTGCGGAGAGAATATTCTCGTAGACTTCATTGACTGTTGTGGGGAGGTTTCTGCGAGATTCCTTGACGTGACCGGGGGAGTTGGTGAGGTATTCAAAAAGGAGAAAGACCCATAGATGAGTGCGCTCGGGGACCTGTTTGATATCCATAGCCAGCTTCCTCTGTTCCGATTCTATCAGGTTCAGTCTTTCCCTTAAACCCGCTAGTCGGCAAGAGATTGCGAGGTCAATCTCGGCGCCAAGGCTCCCAAAGTCTGACTGAGGGTCCCGTCCCAGATGGAGAGTTGATGTCGGTTTGTACAATCGCCGCTCGGAATGAGAAAGTGTTCGGTTCGTTATCAAGACTTTCAGCCTAGGGGTCGTGTGGGCTTCGGCGAAGAAGCTGTTGAGGGTTTCCACAAGCAACTGTCTACTTTCTTCCTGGCACTCGTCGAGGCCATCTAGAATGCATACAATTTGACTGGCCGTGTTTTTCGATGCAGCCAAGGCCAATATGCGCCATAACCTTCGGATGGAGGTCCGCACCCTGTCGCTGTTGTCTTCGAGAAGCTGAAAGATGCGATCTGACAGAAGCTGTGGTCTTTGTTCCAGGAGCTGTCGCAAAATACAACAAAGAGCATCCTCTGCCATATCTTGTCCCTTAACTTCGGCCTTGAAGAAAAAGTAGCACAGAGAGAGATTTCGCAGCACCTCATCTGCTAGGTATCTTGAAAGAACCGACTTTCCGCAACCCGGCTCTCCGGTGACCCATAGAAGGCTGGAGGTTTCGCTGTCTCTCCAAAGATGAAACCGAGGGTGGCTAGTGAACCATTCACATGTGCCGTCGATGCGTGCAGGGTGACTGTTCTTGACGTGGTAGTGGGAGGAGCTATAGAGCTTTTCGAGCAGCTCTTGGTGTGTGTCGCCGTCTCTGCTTCGAGGATTTGAGCCATACACAGTATTGATGCTGTAAGAGATCAGCCCATCGTTCATGAAGGCAAAGACTGGTAAACCCACTCTGTGTTTTTCTCGTTTTCCGCTGCCCTTTGCAAGTTGGATTCCAGTTCTAAGGGCGCCTTCAAAGGGTCGTTAGTGTCCCGGCTCGTATTGACGATTCTCTGAAGGTGTCGATCGCTTACCATTGAGAATGTGAAGCAAACGCAGTGAAGCAAGGAGGTAAATTAATTCAACGCAATACAATGCGTAAGATAAATGCCTATTCAGTGTAGCCAGGTTGACCTATATATGGAAATTGACGGTACAAACTCAAAGAACCTCTCCATCATCCATCAAGAGCTGCCTATTCCTGGTGACCAATCACCTTCCTCAGTCAACATGATGTCGTGGCATGCGGTCAGCTCGTATTTTATTAATAGCCCCAAACCCCTGTTCGTAGGGCTGAAGCTGCTAACTGTGGCCGAGGCAGCCGGTGATGTCATGCCTAAACCGGATCGATTGAGGCTGTGCAAGAACTAGACACGGACTCATTGCGTGCTGTTGAAGCCTGCTGTGGGCAGATTTAGCGTAGGCCTCTTACTGTATCTGTTACCTCTTGGCGTACTTTGTCACGGTGTCGCACGCGCGAACAACCCGTGACCAAAGACACAGACTCTCTTTTTCTCGTTTGTGCTTTTCTTGGGCATCATGCACGCGTCCAGAGGCTCCTCGCAACGGGTTACATTCCTGCAAGATTGTCACTTATTGTACTGCCAGCGCTTGAGCTAGCAACAATCCAAGATAATAACCCTCACGGAAATGCAAGCCTAACATGTTGAGCGCCGGGCGACTCGAAAAGTCAATCTGTGGTGGTAGTCGCGGTGTGAAAAAAACATTGACCATCAGGTAGTTAAGCTGCAATATCAGAGTTTGTTTGCGGCTTCCCAGTCCGCAGATGCTGACCGAAGACCATTATTTAAACCACCGTGAAGGCTCTACAAATGCGACAAGCCTCTCAACACAATCAACCCAACCTTTGCCATGAACAGAACTTCCTCGACCGCAACACAGAAGATGACGGAATCTACCAGCCCAAGTCAACCGAGCGCTCAAGAATCAGCTTCGAACCCTTCTATTGCGCCAGAAACAGCACCCAAGTTAATCTCCAAGGTACCTGGGACAAAGTCCGACGACATCGAGACCAACGCGCTTTTCAGCGATTACCTTGGGCTATCGATTGCACCATTCAATCAACCAAACCACGAAGGCACCAAGGGACTTTATCTGCGCAGAAGGGATACTGGAGTCATACTACTCTTGACATGCCGGCGTGTTGTATTTGGGGACGGGGTGCCCAACAACGAGTACCGACACGACGGTACCAAGGAAAGCTGGGCCATCATCCAGCCTGGCAACGACACGCTCTGCGAACACAAGAGCAGTTTAGAGTTCAGCATTAAATGCGATATTGACTGGATGGCGAGGCTGGAGAAAAAGTCTAATATGCCGGAGCAAACCGTGAATGTCGAAGCCGAACTACAGCGTCTCAAGCCCGGGATAGCGCTCGATGAACAGAAGCTGCGTAAGCTTCAAGAGTGGGATGATCCCGCGTCGTGCATCATCGGACACGTTGTTTTTTCACCTCCGTACGGCGTCGGTACAACGAAAATGGGCGCCCGGCATCTTCGGGACTGGGCATTGATCGAGCTGCACCAGGACAAACACGAGACTTGGCTGACATCTCTAAGAAACAAGATCTTTACCGGAGAGAAAGGTTTTCATGCCTGTGTCCATGCAATGCCACGATCTGTTATCGGAGTCCAGGGGTCATTGCTCTCCTTCGACCTGCTAAACCACGCCGCCGAAGTCCAAGATACAATGCCAGAAGAGGAATTGAGAGACCCCAGGTCCGCCACACTCCCGTGGGATTCGGCTATCGTGGTCATGAAGCACGGCGCGACCACTGGCTTGACAATTGGATCGGTCGCTGGGGCAGTGTCCGTTGTGCGCCGAACCCACGGAAATGTCACATTGGGGTACGAAGAGTGGTGCGCCCTAAGAGAAAAGGAGCGCATGGGCGAAGGCAGACGAAAGAGGTTCTCGGCCGCTGGTGACTCTGGGTCTTGCGTATTCGATTCGTTTGGCCGTGTTGTCGGAATCTCGAGTGGTGGAGGACGAGAGGTGCCCGAGAGTGATGGGGTTATTTCACGCCAATGGAATGGGTGCTAGATGATATCAGGGCTCATGGGTACGATGTCGAGCTTCTTCCACTAGGTTTGGATTGGCTTTGAGTAGTTAGAATGGAATTGAAGAACTTGAACAGACAGCTCAATATGAAGCTCTTGAGTGACTTACAACAATTAGTCTTGGCACTCTCCCCTGTGGGGGGGAGAAACTCGCCATTGTCAAGCTGCATGATTCCTTAAGCCTTCAAGTTTCGGAAATTCACACCGGAGTTTCCATCCTTGAAGTTCACTGAAGATGTCATTTCCTTGGTCACATGCAGTGAAAGGACGGTAGATGAACAGACCATACAAGGCTCATCGACTGCCTCGATAACTGAGCCAGAAGATAGATAGATTGTCCCGGACCCATGGCTGTCCAACACGATATACAAAGAGATATAAGCTCCGCCAAATCTCAATGCGAATTACGGAGTAGATCACGAGGTAAGCCCTACAGCTGATAATGGGGATGAGCTTAGGTCCCCGAAATTAAGAGCCAGAAATATGCTCGGCGATCACTTGGATCAGATTCCTCCAGTCGTCCAACGCCCCCGAGGCGGTAAACACCCAACACTTTCCTCCTCAGAGTATGATTTAGCGAGCTGGCTGACGCTATTGATTAAGGTATGCATTTAGCTCTGTGTCTAGCTGCAGATAGGCTAAGGAGGCGCTTAGCCGTCAGGGGGTCTCGGGCCCTCGGGTCATCTTGAACCAGCCCTAGCAGTAAAAGGGCTGACCAGATCCGATCTTTTAACCTTTATTCATAGGATCTCTTGGCCAGTGAAGATTGGTCTTGGCCTAATCGCTGCTCAACATAATCTTTCAATGTGCTCGAGACTGTTTCACCATCTGCTACTGGGACAATTCGATATGGTGAGCTGACCCACGTCATGTCCGCAGTCCGACGGAGTGGCGTTTGCGGCTGAGAAACAATAACACTCGACTCGCGATGGCATCCAACCGATCGGTTCCAGGCCCCTTAACCTTAGAGTCTAGATCTTACAAGACAGACTTGTGGCTGGAGCCCCTGACTACCAGCTGAGCTTGCTTTAAGCTTATATACCTCTGGGGCATCAACACCATCATGCCTCTTCACACCCAAGTAAACTCTAAACTTCATGTCACCGACATCACACACTCCAACAAGATGAAGATCAGCTTTCTCCCTCTTGCCCTCGTGGCCAGCCTCGCTACCTTTGGCGAGGCCAGAAACTGCACTCCCAACCTCGATCACTGCGGTCACTATCTGATGGACATTGGTACGCCGACCTTTTGACGCCATCAGCCATCAAGACTATTAACAAATGCCCCTCCCAGGCCGATACTACTCCACCATTGCGGATGAACTCACCCGAGCCACCAAGACGACCTGCTTCAAGAAGGAGCACTTCACCAACGCTCTCTTCGCATGCGGCACCAACGGAAGCATCAAGTACAAGAAGTTCTGTAAGAACGGATGCCAGGTCAACTCGGCTGGTAAGCACGATTACTGCCTGTAGGCTTGAGGCGGTCGGTTCAGCTTTGTATGCTAGCGAGTTGGGAGTTTGTTAGTGTAGCACTAGTAGCGCTATTGATGTAATGTTCAACGCCACGCCACGTCGTCCATGATCTGTCTCGTTCTAAAAGTTTTCGGCTGTGTTTGTACGCTTCAAGAATTGCTTTGCCATGATTCCGTTTGTGGTGCTAGTTGGCGTCAGGGACGTTGCAGAAGGGATATCCGGATGGACTGCAAATCATGTACAGAAGGGGAAATGTTAAGACGCGAAATGTGGCAACTGGAATGAACTACGAAACATCATCACGAGCCGCTCGGCACACACCAGCTGTGACACTCACGTAGTTTATGTCAATCTTGATCCCATGAATCACAGCCCCGGCCAGGCAAGACGAGAGCAGAAGCAATGAGAACATGGAACGGGGAGGTTTGTCCGCCTTTAAGTTGGGCTCCCGCCAAATGAACAGTAGGGCGACATGCTAGCTACAAATCATCATTCATGGGATAGGCGGGCTTGCTAGATCGCGGACATGTAACGGCAGATTTATGTTCATTTTCTCCAACATCCTCAAGAACATAGCCCACCAGGAAACCAATCACTGACACATGGCCGGGTCTTCACCTCGTCAGCCCGAGGCCAGGACAGTACTCCCTCGGAAGCTGAAGATCAAAGAATACAGTCTACTATCAAGGTCCCAGGGCATTTGAGCGGGCGAAATACACAAGCTGTGCATCTGGGTTTGCGATTATTAGGGCCAACCTTCTTGGAGTCGAGGGTGGATTGAGCAAGAATCGCTGGTACAGAAAATACCATGCACGACAAGTTCTTATGTGACCAAATTGGTACCTCGTTGGCGGTGAAATGAGAGCCCGAAATCGTGAGCCGGATGCCTCGAGGGACCTGCTGGAGCGTCCCACGCGCCTAAGACGAGGAGGGGATCAAATGTTCCTGATGATCTTCAAGTATATGATTGAGTGCAACTGCAAAAGCTACTGAAACTCATACAACCTATCAAAGTAGGCCGCGAGGGCATCTCTAGCTATCGCCTTGACAACTGCTCCCGACTCCCACGAGCACTGCTGCTCGGTGGCAGGATATCCTACCCACTGACACTTGAAATGCCGCTTGGCGCCCTCTCCATGACTAGCAAGAACCCGGAAAACATGGTGTACGGCGTCTGGTCCAAGACTTAGAGCACAACAGCGCCCGCCTTCGGCCCTCCAGTAGGCGTAAAGCGTGCGAGCCGCATCCTCCTGGAGACGCCACTCGTCCTCCCAGGTCTGTATCTCGAGGCCCACCCATTTGACTCGGATCTGGACTCTTGTTGGGTCAGAGGGATCGATTCGATGGTCAACAAAGTCTTGGATGGTGTAATAGTCTTCGGAGGCCTTTATCGGGGAAGGGCCATCGGTCGAATACGAGGGGCGACTGGTGTAGCTTGTCGTTGACTCGTTGGCTTGCGTTGCGAGAGCTGCAATAGCAATTTCACGTTCAGAAGGCACTATGGCTCCATCAGTGCTTCGGTATTCCTCTTCGAAGGCAGTACCCTCGGCCGTGTCAATGGCGCCGGGGCTCCTATCCATGTCGGACTCGGATGCAATGTCGCGGAAATCGAAGTTGAAATCATCGCCGAATGCTTCTGGAGAACGCTCTTGGTCGGGTACGGGCTGGGGAACGTCGTTTTCGGGCTCGGATTGAGCTAAGGGCAGCAGCAGTTAGCAGGTTGTCTGGGAGTCAAAAGGGGTAGCTCTTGGTTCCCAAACCAGGCCACATCAGAAGAACAGGAGAACTCACAGTCGCTGGCCGAGACGATCCCGGACATGGACTCTGGTGTCGACTTGGCCCCAAGCATGTTGATGCGGGCGGTTTAACGCAAGAGAGGATAATGAGCAGAGTTTTCCATCGCTCATCACCTGTACAGGCTACAGCCCATCTCCCGCACGCGTTTGTCCATCAGGGGCGTCTCGTTGTTTGCTCACGGGAAGCTGCTTCAAAGCGTGGGGCGATGACGGTATCACGGTCATGTGAGGGACTTTCCCGTCCCCAGGCGAACAGAGAAGCGGGAGAATGAGGAAGCGATTGCATTGGACATGTTGAAGATATCACAAAGGATCAGAACAAGGACAAGTCGAGTCAACCACGCAGTTTGCGATAGCCTGTGTGACGACCCTCCATCATTGCGGGGATGGAACTTGCTGTGGGTGCCTGAGGCACCCAGACCCACAGCAGCCTGAGCCCACCTCACCGTCTGTCTGGGCTGTTGAGGATCATCTACCTGCAGGTTATTGAAGTGGACGAGGTTTAAAGTCTCTATCCACCTTCGCGTGTGGATGGTGACAATAGACAGGCATGATATTTTCGAATATTATGGTGTTGAGACTGTGGCGTGGGTCTTGTGAGGGAGGTCTTTCGTGTTAGAACCCAGACAGACCATGTTCATCGTTCAAACCATCAAAAGTGACCAGTTTTCTCATTCACAGTGCCTTCACAATGCTTTCAATGCTTTCATAGTGCTAATCTCTCGCACGAAGCTTTGTTGAGGCGGCGCCAGCACAGGCGACAGGTCTCAGTTCAAACTTTGTCAGGTGTTCCCTCAACAAACAAGTATGACTCTGTTATCAAGCATCTGAAACTCTTCGTTGCAGTTGTATCAGGTATATAGGTGAGGCCGAGTGCCCTGTCACATTAACTCATCAACACTCTCTTCACATTCAAGCCAAGCCGGCTCTGGAGTGCCTCGCCGTATTCGATATCGACAGTATAGAACGCAGCTCGAATGCCGCATCCACTGCAACTGGTAAGTCTCTCTTCGGCGAATGCTGCTATAGATAGATCTGTTGAACACATGCCTTCATTAGTGCCGCCTCGAGACTTACAGCCTCTGATTCTATGCGGCCCTTAAGTACTAGAAAGGGATGCCCTCATGGGCAAGCTCTGGGACCTCTTACCCGACTCTTTTACAATCGCTACACACCATACCACGAATAGACTGATCGATGGACAACTCAGCTTGGATAGTCACTACTACATATCCTCGGATGAATTCCGCAACATGGCCTCCAGCGGCGAATTCGCCACATATGGCACATACGGTGACCACTTCTCGGGGGTATCGAGGCAGACCATTGCGGCGGCGTCAGCAACGGGGCGCATAGTGGTCATGGAGGTTGATATGCGAGGCGTTGAGCAGCTAAAGGCCATCCCTGGGTTCGATGCTCGATACGTATTCATCACACCACCAAGTCTTGACGTCTTTGAGGCCCGTCTAAGCATGGAAACTGCAGGAATCTACGAGCCCCTGAGGCGACTCATGGTGGAGTGGGGTATTGCTCGTGTTCCCGAGGAAGTGGAAGAAGCTGAGCTAGGATATTCTCGCGTTCCGGGAGTGTATGACTTAATTCTCCCAAGTGAAAATCTGGATGAGGCTTTCCAAACACTTGTTAATTATATTTATAGCTCTGACTACTGAAGCGATAGAAAGAATAACCTATCTAAGTACAAGGCAGCCGCTCGATACACCCTTTAATCCATAGTACAATCATCTTCTACAAAAGCATAGCAGCGCCCCCAACAAGAGCAAAAAGACCAGCCACAAGAGCGCTTTGGGCCAATCCGAGGCCAATAGCATGGCTGACCTCGACGGGAGTGCCTGGACCATTGCTGGGCGCTGAAGTGGACGTAGCCTTGGCGGTGTCATTACCCTGGACCTTGGATGGCGTGGTCGCTTGAGTCGGCACAACAGGCTCAGATGGAATGTGAAGCTCAGACGAAGTCTCGACTGCAACCTCGGACGACGTCTCAGATGCGGTTGTCTCGACACTCGTGCTTTGAGGCTGGGCGGTCGTGGTAGGGATCGTGGTTGTCTCGTCGTCATCTTTGCCATCCAGCTTCTCGAGGCCCGCAGTGATAGCCACAGGATAAAAGTAATAGTCGGGTCTGGAAGTTGGCTCAATCGTCACGCTGGTGGTCCTCTTGCCATCGATTACGGAAATGTCGGTCGAAGTGCAGGTCGCCGTGCTTTGCTCGGGGTAGATGTCGCACCGGATATCCTGAGACCTGGAGAGAGGCTATTAATTGACTTGCCAACGCCTGCATCTGGCATAACTTACCGGGTGTACAAGACATCATCATACAGATGAGCACTCCGATCAACCCAGTTGATGGACAAGGTGGAGGGTCCTCCGACAATTGTCTTGGGGTTGGAATCGCACATCTTCCAGTCCAGCGTGATGCCCTTGCAGCCAACAGCGAGAGTTGTCGCGGCGCCCTCAACGCCAACGACGGAGGCGGAGAGATACTCTCCATCCCAATCGGGCATCATGAAGCTGACATAGGCAGTTGTCTCGGCGGTCGCGACGGCGGCAAACGCCCCGACGAGGAGAGGAAACGAGCGGGTCATTATGGATAGTTCTTGGTGATGGAGACGGCACAAGACAAGAATAAGAACGGATCTTGAATGCGTGTGATTCTTTTAAAGAAGCAGAAGCGACTGCACTTTAAGGGGAAGTGAGCTCTTTATTGACGCCAATCCTCCCACCCAATCCCTTGTCGCATTTCAAGTCTTAAGCTGAAACAGGAACCCCATGTCTTGAGTGGGACTGGCGTGCTCTTGTTGATTCAGCCCCTGGCCAACGGGCGCCTAATTGGTTTAAGCTTAATTGCGAGTACCTGGTCGGTGATCATGCTGCAGGGGCCTATGTAGTTGGGGTTGGCCATGTTCTGATCGTCATGGCAGACCTCCCTCCCTGCCTACCCCGACCACGGTTGCCGACTAATACCGGACCACGACAGACCCGCTCATATTTCCACGGAAAGATCAGGCGGTAGTTGAAGATCAAAGGCCTGAACCAAATCCCTGCTCCTTCTTCTTGACTCCTGCATCGACTTACAGGGCTGTTCTAGACCCCCCTCAAAGCCGACAGCCTGTTCAGATCCATGGGTTTCTTTGTCTCTTGACATTTTCTTTTCACAAATCACACACCAATGTCAGGTTTATAGTCCAGTATTAGAATCGAACCAGTTACTCATCAAAGACTTTGGTGCCATAAGGGGCACAAATGCTTGGTCAAGGGCTCGATGAAGTGGTGGTGTGTGGCCTTCTGAGCAACCCAACAGAAATAACACAGCCGTAGGCGTACAAATGTATTCGACAAACAAAGGAGCAGCCCCAAAAGTGGACTTGTGGATGCAGGTAGTGTAGCTATTCTTCGCGTCATGTATGTCATGGCACTTCAGGTGATTGGGTTGGATTGCCGTCAACTGTTGATATCAGTAGCGTTAATTATTGCGGCTGGCAGCCTCACTTGGGATTCCATCGGCATGCCTGCGACCGAAGTTATCGACAAAGCAGCCTTTGTACCTCCTTTCAGGATTACAGGGCCGCCGACCGCTTTTAGGGGCAATTCAATTGAGAAATGAATTTGGGGCAGATATGTGAAAAAGATATCAAGGCTCGGTTTCCTCCCTCATTTTATGAATGTGCAGAACACATCAGTTCAAGACAGTCACATCAACATCCATCCAACCAACCAAATCGCGTTACAAATTACCTTTAATGCAAACCATGGCTTCGACTGAGCAAGTCATTGTCCCAGCTGAGGAATCTGTGCCCCGAGACCGGCTCGCTGGTTTGCCCAACGAGACTCTTCTTGAGATTTTTCCATACTTGGACACGTGGATCGACTCCCTGAATCCCAGCAGGCCGTCCAAGAGGTATTATAAACCCCTCTTATGCCAGCTCTACAAAGAATCCGACTGGTATCCCTTCTACATCGCGGTTCAGACGGGGAACATCACGACCCTCGATAGGTGCCATAAGTTTAGAGCACCGCTGGACAGCCCTTTAGAACTCACCAGATGGGACCATTATCCCGGCGCCCGCCCGCTCATCTTTTCCATTCGTCATTATCAGCTTGCTGTAGTCGAATGGCTGCTTGCTCATGGTGCTGACCCCAGCGATCCCGATATCTTCCAGGGGACGACGAGTCGCTGGATGGTTATATCACCTCTCCAAATAGCTCGCAAATTGCCTGAGGAAATTACGATTCCAGAAGAGGAAGAGCATGATTCTGACGATATCATCTCAGATGATTTTGAAGATAGCATCTCGGGCATCTCTGCTTCGCCGCCCAGATTATCCAGGTGGATTAGGGTTAGTAGGGTGGTTACGAAGAGTAAGATAATCGCCGCCTTGGAGAGAGCTGGTTCTCGCGACTACCTTTGGGAACTAATGATAGGTTCTCGGGAGGCGGAATGAAGCATTTCAAGTGAACAAACTATTCACAATCCCAAAGGAGAGCGAGGTACACAGATCCATCAGTCAGATTTTCAAGCAATGAAATTATGTATGTAAAGTATGTAAGAAATAATGTTTCTCAAATATACCTAATCCAACAGGACATCAAGTCAATGGTAGAAGTGATCAAGCCTAGCCACAAAGAAACAAAGTCCCTGGCCGAAATGTCGGTTCAGAGCTGCCATCCAGTCTAGGGCCCAAGCCGACATGCCAAGATCCAATAACACGTGCAGTAATTCCCATTAGCCTAGGATCCCTCAATTCAGTGGCTATTGCTACCTCACTCATATCAAGATAACTAACAGGTCACTAATAGAGCCATAATGCCATAAGGGGCAGCCCAGTACCCTTGCCTTATCAATCAAGCCATTGACCGCATCCTCAACAGCAGAAGCTTCAAGCACGAAAAAACCCATCACGACCCGAAACATAAGAGTCTCATATCCAGATGAACTACGATGGCCAGTCACATCACATCTCCCAGACCGAGTCATCTTCCATCAAGATAAACTACAGCCTCTGCTCCTATTCCTATGGGCCCCCTTCCTCGAGCACCACCCTTCTCTTCTACTCTTCTTCTTATTTTTCAATAACATCTTGACCATACACAAGATCAAAAAACACTCTAATAAAACACATGACAGCATCAAACCCCAATGCTGTAAAACACCGCAACTTCCCTCCTCTTCTACTCCTCAGTTTGTCTTGTTCCCTGGAGGAACCCTTTGATGCTTTTTTTTGGTTTGGTTTGGTTTGGTTTGGTTTGGTCTTCATTCCTCTCCGTTCTCTTCTACAACCCGGTGTACACTATTCCCCAGAGGAACCACCCAGCAGCAGACAACATGGAATGAGTTCATATGTTTGAGAGAACAATGGTTTCGTTTGTTCAGCGTCCTAGATGGAACAGGATATCAACTGCAAGATCGGATGCACATAGTCAAAGCCTGTGTGCTCTTGAGGCAGGCTGTATCTAAAAGCCTATCCCTGTTCAATAGTTGCTCTCAACAACTCCAGAGGTTCGATAAATTCACCAACTTGGAAATCTCCCATTAACCTGACCTACTGCTTCTCAACTTACCCGAGACTTCTGTTCCCCACTCTGTCGACTCGACATGGACTTTACCTTTTTTGGTGTGCAGTAGCGACGACAAGGTCAGGTGACAACTTTCCTAATTCTGCGTCTCAAGTTGGTCAACGAATCCGCCAGACTCGTTGAATACTGCATGACGTCAAAGTTCATTCTGAGATTTTGTTTTGGCAGGAGTAACGCCTGTGGAATATAAATAGTACATTCTCGTTACCATTCAAGCCCATCCCACTCTCCAACAAGACATCAAAATCACACCCTATTCATCCCACCATGGCACCATCCGAACCCAAGTGGCACCCTCGCGCCATCATTTTTGATCTCCTTACCGGTCTCCTCGACTCTTGGACCTTGTGGGATGCGTCGACTCCCTCCAAGAGCGAGGAAGAAGGCAGACGCTGGCGCGGTCGTTACCTCGAAATCACTTTCGGCGCAGGCGCTTACGTACCCTATGAAACCCTCGTCAGACAAGCCGCGTCCGATGTTGGCCTGCCGAGCTCAGCTCCAAATTCTCTACTTCAGAATTGGCAAAACCTGAAGCCTTGGCCCGAAGCTGCCTCCGTACTCCAGACGCTCAGATCTCAAGGCTTCCAGCTAGGCGTTGTAACCAACTGTTCGAAAGATCTGGGGCATTTGGCTACCCAGCAAGTCGAGAAGTGTGCCAGCTTGGAAGGTGGCAACCAGTTCAAGTTCGATACCACCATTACGGCTGAAGAGAGTGGGTTTTATAAACCGGTCGATAAGGCATATCAGGCCATTCTAACCGCCATGGGCCTTGAGGCGAGTGAGGTGTTGTTTGTCGCGGGCAGCGCTGGAGACGTCGAGGGTGCTACAAATGCAGGAATGAAAGTCGTCTGGCACAATAAAGTTGGTCTTACTACAAAGGGCGAGGCAGTGCCGCTTCGGGAAGGGAGTAGTTTGACTGAAGCTTTGAGGTATTACTTGAGGGTGGACGAATGAAAGATTTCAATCTCTAGAAAGCGACATGGATCATCGAATGGATAGAATGGTGACTATATGTTTGTGGGAGACATGTACGCAATGAAAAAGCGTGAAATAACTCCAAAAGGTGAAAACGAAACGAGCTGCACGACACTTGAAAGACCAACTGCTTCCTGAACTACGACCGTACCACACAAAATTACCTAAAGCGCCTTGTTGCCTTGCCCTTCAAAGGTATCGAAATTGGCTAGATCAACCCATTCAAAAACTCAAAGATGATCCTCATCGCCGAGTCAAAGTCCATTGCTGAGACAAGATATCCTGTCATGGACATGGACATCTGCACTCGGGTGTTCAGGCTGACCTTGGCGAGGAGCGCTTTGGCAACGCTAAACATCACCTCGAGAATTGCATCTATAGGTGACATCCCCTTCTGAGATTTGTCATGTTAGCCACTGACTCAGTTTGGTCTCACCTGGGAAGACTCACCGCGAAATAGCGTATATAGTTGGCTATCTGGCGAAGCATATCTTCCACCATGGTATTTAAATCGATGGAGCTGATTATCTGGCCAGAAACCTTGACAGCGTCTTGAGCCAAAAGGTTCCAGTCAAGTTCGCCCTGATCCGTTAACCAAGTCATGTACTGGGTGGTGTTCTGGCTTACAGAGTTCATCTCGTCGAGCGTGTTTTGAACAAAACGTTTCAAGTAGCCGTCACCTCTTGCAGGTGGTTCCTTTGTCGTGGTTTTCTTGATGATCGGTCAGCTACGTATCAATCAAGTCGTGGAGGACTTACATCAGATCCTGGGATCTTGACAGTGGTGGTGGGGTCATCATCGGGGGCTCTAGCGACCAGGTTCGGGGAGTCAACAAGGGGAGAAAGCCCTGGGTCTTGTAAGAACAGTAATCATGATCATGGAGATGGATTACCTGGGTTCGCATTGGGCATTGCCAACGAAGGCCCAGCCATTGCGGCGAGCAGGACAGAGACGGCGCTGAAGAACTTCATATTGAAGTAAAAGAAACGAACGACAGATAAAGAAAGACTTCTGCGATGAGGGATGAAGCGAATGTACGGTCCTGTAGACAATGAGTGACAAAAACTGGCAGATTCCCAGAGACGAGAGAGCGTCGAGGCCGAATATTTATGACAAAGTCGTTGCTTAGATCGCCCTCTATTTCACAAGCTCGGTTGGCGCAACGAACTGTTGATGCATGGTGATGCATACCATACAGTGTTCTCCTTAGGCGTATAGCCTGCTGACCGATTCAGAAACCATCGGGTATTGATCGACACCGTTCTAATAGTATAAATCGCATGAAAGATAGGCACTACCCGAGTAATTGGCTTTAATTCTATGCGCCTGTACTGAGTAGCTACCCTGTTACTAGAGGAGAGGACCTGCATTTTCATGTCGGCGCCACCGCCTCGGACCGAATGAAGCTGAGATTACCGATCCCATGACGATGGTAAGTTTGACCATGAGATAAATGTGCATTAGGGCAAGGGGTTAGAGTCTGACATTGGTCCTGCTCACGGTGCCAAGGTTCAGGTCATTTGAGCTAATATCTCTAGCTGTTCCATAAAAGAGTTTGGGCTTTGGGGAACACGAGAAGTCTAAGAATGCAGCATCAGCCTTTTATGATCAGTATTTTCATCATCACGGAGGAAATGCATTCTGGCGAGCGAGTAGAATGAGCCGGGAAGGATACGATTGATCCGCATCACTCGATTCGTTCATGAAATGGGCCTTTTTGAGTATTGGCCTGAAATAGGGGCGCGCCAGCACACCAAAGCACCAACCGGGTGATCGATTGGTGTAATAGTTTAACTCATTTAAATTCATGACGCTACGCTAAAAGCAGCTTGGCCAACCGAGAACCTCACTAGGTCTCGGTTAAAAGAGGGCCTTTGTTCCTGGTTCCAATGCCGGTAGATGGACCAGTGGTTTCCCAATCCCAGCAATCCTAACAATACAATGTACATGGGTGATTCTGGAAGACAGAATAGATCATGTTGACCTGGAGCCCCTCAGCCGCATTCAAGGGCCAAGGTGTCTTTGGGTCCTGGTCAACCTGTGTAGTGCTGGTGGTGTTGGCGGGAGTCTCGCAACCACCATTGTCGAACGTGGGTTGATATGATGTAGGCAGATGGGGTATAAGTCGGATGAGGTCGCGGGGTATTATCCCCATTCTCTTCGTCGTTCAAGGCGTTCTAGGGGGATAGGAATCGCCTAATGTTGGATGGTTGGGTGCTTGGCTTAGCCATGCCCAGTGGGCAAAACATCATCCTGTAGGATAGCTGCCCAAAGGAGACTGACACCATTTACTCAGACCAGCGAGGGGCAATGGCTGGCTCGAAAACAGATGTACCCAGAGGAGGCTCGCGAGATGTGAAGGTCGATGTGGAAGGAGAGCTGGCAGCCGGAGCGGAGGCCTTCACGGTGGGGGCCGCGGGGGAGACAGTCTCCGCACGCCAGAACTTGTCCATGATGGGGTCGTGGACCGCACCCTCACGGCCGTTGGCGGCATCGGGGGTGGTAGTGCTAAGGCGTCTGGCCTGGTTGACGCTGAGGCGGAGAGCCCGAGGGGCAGCAACGGCGGTGCGACAAAGAGTCTTGACGGAGGAGTTCATGATGAATGATGTGGTGACTGTGGTCTGTGTGTGTAGTGTAGTGTGATCAAGTGTCGATGTGGTCTGAGATAAGAGCAACTCAACTGATCGATAACAACCATGGGCATGGACATGGTTAATATACCTGTGCCAATAATTGAACCTCTCGGCCTTGTTATCGGCTAATGGTTCTTTCGGATCAATGGAGAGCAACCCTTCTTGGAAACGTCCCCCGCATTATTCCCCGCACCCCAACCATGTCGTCCCATGCCATGCCCATGCCCATGCTTCCCCATCTCCGACTCCGGGGTTTCCGAAGTCGCTTTAGCCGGCCCGGAAGAGGCGGCTCAAATCAGCCCATTAACACGTGACCTCTCCGTGAACGGCGCGGAGAGAGCAAGGCATTCGGCAACCGGGTTGTGCAGGCGAGATGAGACGAGAGTTGAGAAGAACAGGACATTATTACGTCAGGGCCGAAACAGCAAGATTCCTTCTATATATCCATTCATGAATGGAAAAGAAAGAAGCATGTTCAAGCGTCAACAAAGCGTCGCTGCCTCGCACCTTCAACCTGCAATACCGCTGCCTCATGCATCAACAACGGGTGAGATGGCCGAGTTGGTTATGGCGTCAGGTTAAGGTCACCTTAACAACCTAAGATTCCTGATGGAGCAATCCTCCTGGGTTCGAGTCCCAGTCTCATCAAGTTATTCTTTTTGCCTTTTGTGAAGAAAAATGCCTCATTTGCAGCGGCTGAACAGACTGGGCTACCGTATCGACTCGACAAATTGACAAAACCTGGTGGGTCCTAGCACCCCTGCTCCATACAAGTTCTATTCCTCATATAGTTAGTATGTGATGATGAACTCTCGAGGCTCTTCCCCGCAATATCAGATAAGGGTTTTGCAATATTGAGGGATTTTTCCCCTTCTAACGTAAATCACCTGTTTTTTCATCCGATATAAAGCTATCATAACCCCCTTTTTTGCTCAAAATGATACTTATGGAGCGGTTAGTTAATATTACGCCCCGGAAATTAGGACTAAAGAAAAAGCCGCTATCCCATCGGAAATATACTCCTTTAAAGCCCCTATAACGCCGTGAGAATATATACTTACCACGTAAGAAAGTCGAGGTCCTTATATTCCTAGAGCATTATAGGATATACGATCTAGATTACTACTTTTCTGTTAATAGTTATTATTATCTACTAGCCAGGGAAGCCGCAGTCTAGTTCCTAATTCCTAAGTTTATAATATACTGTTGGAAACGGGATAAAGAGGCTATCCTTAATATTAAGAAACAAAGATATTCCCCCTACTAGCTAGACCTCGAGGATAAGCTTTTCTAGCGGTTTCTAGAGGCCTAAGATAAGAAGCTTATCGTAACGACTAGATGGTTTAGGAGATAGGCCTAGATTATCTAGGATAATAAATACCCTTAGTTAGTGAAGGTATTTATATTCTTAAATAGTTAGTAGCTAGGCTTTAAGCGGCGGCGAGGTATTATTAAGCGTTGGATTACTAAGGAGTTAAGTTATCGCCCCGAGGAATATAAGGCTATTACGAATAACTTCCTCTGCTTTATCCGCTAGGTATCTAATAATACTAATATATTATAATTGCGCCACGACTAGTCACCTAAAATGACTATAAATTATATCCTTGACTCGCCTATTTATCGCTTTAAGAAGAAATGGACTTTAAATGTTAATAAGACCCTGATTCTATTTAAATATCTTAATAGAAATATATAGGAATTACGTAGGGCAAAAACCATGGCTAGTAAGACCGACCATAGCGGGTAGAGCAAGAGATAGGCCACCCTAATCATATATATCTTCGCTGATAGGTCTTTCTGATTAAAGCCTAAGATTATCTTCCACGGCACCGCCGGTCCATAAGGCAGGATTTTCGCAGATAAGGGCTATCTTTATGTACTAGACGTAACTATCGCATATAATAAAATAGCATATAATAATAAGGACCTATTTTATAACTAGATTAAGGACGAATTAGTAGATATATAGGCAAAAATACGAGACTTCCTTCTCGTAATAGACGTCGCTATATTTCACAAGACTAACAAAGTCACAGACCAGCTATGGCAATAAAAGGTAATGAGGGCGCTTATCCCGCCGGGCTATACAGGTTAGCTTCAACCGCTTAATATATCCGTCAATAGACCATTGAAGGACTTACTATGAGAAGAAACCCTTATTTATATAATAAATAAAGAGGCCTAAGGGCAGACATAGTGGTCTATTAAGGATAAGAGGATAATGATAATATAGGTCGTCTTATGGGCTATCTAACGACTTACCTAACGCCCTGAGATAATTACTAAGTCATTTATAACCTATGGTATTAGTGTGAGACCCGATGGGAGCTAGGACTACCTTATATATATCAAAGATATTAATAAGATCGATTTTATGGGTTAGGAGACTGCTAAGGAGGTTATCGTTAAGGAAGAAGAAGTTATAAATACCCTTATGGACTTTGAGGAGCTTATATTAGCTAGGGACGAAGACAATACCCTAGAGGACCTTTATATTAGTCTTATGTAGCTAAAGAAAGAACAGCTAAAGATAATAGCTAAGGGGCTTAGACTTTTAGTGGGTAGGAATAAGGATAATATTATGAGATGGCTAATAAGGAAATATACTGATGGGATTACTACCGAGGCCCTGATTATAGTGGAGGAAGAGCCTAAATCATGTATTATAGTTATACCTTAGCTATTGATTTATCCTTCGTCGTCTCTATCGACCTTGCAAAAATATACCTTTCCCCGGCTCAAGACATCATCGGTAGCCTAACTACTTCGCACCCTAACCTAACCGTAGTAATGGCCTTCTTTTGCTAGGAAAATCCCTGTATTTTGACCGGGAGAGGAGGGCTGCCTGTACTCGAGGCGGTAGGTCTGTCTAATCTCGAAGGGTTCGGCGCGTTCAAAGTCATGGGTGACGTCTATTTGGCCCTAGTTAGCTTCCGTTGGGAATGCCCTCACTTCTGCACATACAGACGATATCAATGAAGCCGCACACCAGCGATGGCCTCGATTGGGGCATGCCAGCGGCCGTGACACGAGGAATTTGCCAAAATCAAGGAAGAGGGGGAGATGACCTGACGTTGTGTTCTGATTCTCATACTAACTGTATGAGGAATAGAACTTGCATGAAGCAGGGGTGCTAGGACCCACCAGGTTTTGTCAATTTGTCGAGTCGATACGGTAATTGGCTCCACTGGCGGTGCCACACCTCGGAGAGAACTTCGAATTCATTTGAGCCATCTCGATCTTAGGGTATTCCCAGCGCTTGTTTTTGTCTCTATAGAAACAAGCAAGTCATTGTGCAATGCGGGTGTACTGACCTTGCCCCTCTCTTTTGATATATCTTATTTTTAATGCTGCATACATCGCGTTGTCCTTGGTGCAATACCTGCTGTGTGCACCTGCGGCCTACCCTAGATCAAGGGCACGAGATGACGGGGCCCTGGGCGGAGCCTTATGTCTAACCTAACCACAAAGGCCCTGGTAAAGCGAGAGTTTCTCAGGGGACACTCAAATTGATCTGGTAGAACCTTCAAAAAGGTACCTTGTTGTGTTGTTTTCTCGTGACGGCAAGACCCGGTTGGTCATGCTTTGTCCTCCATCCGCCTTTCCACACAGCACGAGTGGGTATTCACAATGAGGCCCCAGTCCACGGCACCGATTCAAGAGGCCTTTTCTCGGTATTCGGAAATTGCTATTGCCACCAGTCTTTCCGAGTAAGAATTCAATTTTGCTGCTTGCGGGACTAACAACTCCACCTACCCCTGCTGCTGTGTCTGTCCACAAAAAGAAGACGAACCAGAGCAAGCCGCAAAAAGACATACAACAGCGGGGATTCGCTGGTCGTCACCGACCCAACTACTAATCCGCCCCTCACCGGCTTATCTATGGGAGAGCGGACGGGATCCCGAGTTTTCCGGTGGGTATGGTCGTATGTGCTGGGCTGAGTCTCTGAATCGCTTCATGCCGAGGATGGCCACGGCTGGGGGAGAGATTGCGCGGAAACCCACGCTAAACCTTGATTGATTATGCCTTAAAAAGAAGACAACAATCTACTTACAACATGATGCATTTAATTGATTTGAGGAGTAAGTATTAATGCATATCTTGGTCCTTCCAGGGTGCGATATGGCTGTTCGTCCCCAGGAGTATAGAAAGTGAATTACGGCTATGCCAAGACATTAAAGAAGCCGTCATCGTATAGGGGTTAGTACATCAGTTTGTGGTCTCTTGAAGCACTGAAAACGCAAGTTCGAGTCTTGCTGACGGCAAATCATTTCTTTTTGCCATTTGCCATGGATGGTCTTTAGTTTTTGCCATGCAGGATCTTGGTGTCATTGACCACCAGCCCATACAGTGGAGGGATGTTTCCTACGCCCCAAGCAAGAATGTTTGTTATCGAACCCTTGTATTGAGCTCATGGTGGCTATGGGCAAGCTGACGTTGATGTAGTGGCTGGTTGTAAATTGATTTCTTGGTGCCATCGCCATCTCATATGGAGCTTGGGAATAGGCTGCTTAACCAGCCGCAAAAGTATCGTCCTGTTGATATACTTAGTGTGAACTATTTTGATTAACAACTGGTTTTTTTTTTGGCTTGAGCCAATGCCGGCAGACCAGTTGCCATTCCTGATACGATGTTGCCGATGATCAAATAAAATATGACAGACCTTGAAACTCACATCACATGATGACCACAAGCATCTTGTTTGTCCACGAGAGTCACATAGCATGGACAGCGTACATGCACACCGCAGGGATCCTGTGTATCACATAACTGAGGGAAAGGCCTTGTTCTCGGACAGCCAGCTGCCTGCCAAGAACAAACCTGATCCGGCCACTCTGTGTACGCCAACACTTGTCGCCCCTGAGAAGAGGAGCAATATCTTTCACAACATTGTAACCCAGTATTTTGAATCAGATATAGAGCATTTGGTCAAAATACTACATCATCCAGTCATATACAACACTTCATGAATTACAACAAGTCCACCAACTGCTCCCTGTCCTAGGCAAACGAGGCATATCCCATCATGAGAAGAACAGCGGCCAAAGCACCCCTTCCTGTATTTGAGCCCTTCAAGCAGCTGCTACCAGAGGTTGTCGTCGCAGCAGTAGCACCCGGCCCAAAGGTTAGAGTAGTGGGTGGCGCATCCCCAGCAGTGGTAGCTCCCGCGGTTACTGTGACTGGGCCCTTGTCCTGCTTCACCGTTAGTGCTACATACACAAGACTAACCTCTCATGCTTACCTTTGACGTCTCAAAAACCCCAGTGGCAGCTGCACAGTTTTGGTACTCCCATATGTCTTGGGGAGCCACACTCGTTCCGATGCAAGACTCGGGCCCATCAATGATACACACCGAGGCTAGCGACACGATCGACTCTTGACAGCGGCAGCTCGTGAGCTCTGTTCCTTTGGTGTACTCAGAAGAGCACGAGGTGATTGACTTGGTCATTTGTGCACAGCTCTCAGCAATCGTCTGGCAAGTATCTTCATCCAACGTCCTCGTCGCAGCGATTGCCGTTGGAGTCGTAATGTCGTCTGGGAGATACGGACCACAGGCATCTTGCCAGTTGGCGATCTCGTCCTCAACGAAACTGTCGTATGAGTTGCCCAAGACGCATTGTCTGAATTCGCCCTTGCACCTGGAATGATTAGCCGAGTTGCTGACAATAGTAGGTCCTGCACTCACCCAACGTAGGCATCGAGGAGCTCCTGGGTGCAGAAGCAGTCAATGGTTTCTTGCTTTGACTTGTTACTGCATTTCCTGGCAATCTCGTCGGCCTTCATGCAATTTGGAAATTCGGTAATATCGCCAACACATTTCGGCGCCTTGAAAACAGCTCCATGGCATACAGTCAAGGAGCTCAAGATAAGAGTGAAGGCAACAGCTGGTCGAGTAGGGAGAAGCATCTTTGTACAGTAAGGATACGTTTGCTCAAACCCATTCTCGCAGAGATTACCCACCTTTATCTTCCAGGTCAAGGACAAGGAGTCAAGGTCGAGGCCGTTCGGGCCAAAAGTGGCTTGAAGCCATCGTTCAGCCATGATCGATAGTCAAGGCCCCCAGGAACTTAGGTGGAGTGGCGAGCCAATCATGGCTGGACAGCCTCGGAGCTAATCGTACTTAGCTGAACACCTCCGTCACGCGGGGCTCATGAAAAGCCTCCCAATCTGCCTTGTGAGGACGGAAGAAGCCTTTAGGTAGGACTCCTTTTACTCTTTGTTAGCGTAGGGCAAGCCTGCACTAGGTGAGGCTTGGCTCCGCAGTCGAGCTGAATCCTTGTACAAATATGCCGTCGCTCTGGGAATGTTCTCGGCATGGCTCTGAATTGTCCTTCTACCAACATCTTTGACCGCTCTCATGGCTGGCCAAGGCCAAGAATCTTCTCCCCAGCCCTACGGGTGGCTGTCCGTCTGTCTGCGATGGCCATCCCTCCTCGCCTTTTCCATAGTCAACATCGCCCTCATCGCGACCGTCATTGCTCTGACTATTGTCTCTTCTCAAAATAATGGCTTTGTCACGGTTCCATCCAGCAACACCGCCAAGGATGGTGATGTCGGCGACATTCCTGATACTCCCTGGAGCTTGGGTATACTCTGGACATCACTCCCCAGCTTTGTCTTCTCTCTTTTCGGTGCCTACTGGGCCTGGATAGCTGGCTCCCTTGCAGAGCGTCAACCCTACGTCGAACTTCGCAAAGAGGGTGGCGCTGATGCAAGAGTATCGATTCTCCTCGACTATCGTGTTGTCGCCAGCATCTGGCGCTGGTGGGGGGCCTTTCGAAAGTCTCACTACATGGTCGGAGCCACTACTCTGCTCTCCGTGTTCTTGACATACCTTGTTGCGCCTTTTGCTGCACGTTTGTTTGTGTCGCAAGTCGTGACAGACTCGAAGTCGCTCCCTATCGTGTACAATCAGACGTACAATGTCGACGGCATCGATTCTACAGTGGATTGGCGCCCTGTTTTCGACACTGTGTCCGCTACGCGACTCTACGGGGGCAACAAGATTGCCTGGACGGACGACGAGCGTGCCTTTCGCCCGTTTGGTGCCGGCTCCGACCTTGCCACAGGAACGAGCATGGCCGCAAATACCACCGCCTACTCGGCCTACCTCAACTGTGAGCTTATAAAGGACTATTCCATCACGTCAAGTGGGAGTTCGGTTCAAGTCTCTGGCAATGACAGAGGCTGCAGCTTCAAGCAGAGCTTTCCCACTTCAAGCTCGCAGGAGACATACTTCAAAACCACAGTCGAGTTCGGCTGCTCCGCCAAAGCATATTACAGCCGTTTGGTGTTTACTGCGGCCAAGTACTCCTCTTCAGCAAAGAACAACCTCAAAGACATCAAGGTCATCTCCTGTGCCACTGGATACCGCCAAGTCGCCGGTACTCTGCGAGTCTTGCCATCAAAAGACACTCCGGTCATCCAATCGTTCATCGAGACGGGTGAGCCCAATACCAGCCGGCCAAAGCTTTGGAGAGTCTTTGAGCAGGACATTTTCGGGGCTGTGACCTTCAACCCAAAGATGAAGTGGTCAACTACAGACCTGGGAACTTTGATGCTGTACACTGCCCAGCGGGCGAAGCCGTCGGATCCCCTAGCAACAGATGTGCTCATGGAGGCAATTCAGAGCGTCTTTACAGCCATCTACGCGAATGCGGTTGCGGTTCATGGCTTCGAGACGCTCTCGGAGCCCGAGAAGGCTACGGGCTCAGGCTTTGTTCCCACAACTCGCCTTTTCGTCGTCACCTGGGTTGCTGGCATTATCGTCGCATTTCTTGCCATCACACTCTGCACCGTCGCCGTGGTACATTTCCTTCTGCGTGACGCTCCATCAATCCTATCAGAGGAACCGCAAGGTTTGCTGTCCATGGCTGCGATTCTTGAAAAGAGCGACCTTCTTCGCGTGGCTTCTGAGATACGCCACGACGTCGGCTTCGATGGAGAGATACGGGAGAGAGCTAAGGCCCAACCCGAAGTGAAGGACAGGAAGTGGAGAGTGGTGAAGCATCCTGAGACTGGGTACTGGGTTGTCAGGGCGGCGCGGAATGTCGAGATGGGGGCCGCAGAGCGTCTTCTGAGTTGAACGCACATGTAACGAATTGAACTAGTTCATGATTAAGCTACTAACTAACTCTGGGTTTTCACTCCAAACGGTGATGCTGTGTACAAAGGCCCATCCCTCTTGGCTCCCAAGGCCCGTGATAGCTTGGGTAACAACCTTCAGTCCCCAAACTAGTCATCGCGACCGCCAGGCACAGTTACAGACTACCATCTGACGAGGCTGAAGTAATTCATGCGCAAAGAACCAGTTGGTTCAGATGCGCTATGTCTCATAGTTAGTCAATGTCTGTTAAAGTAGATACCGCAAACATGTCCAACTAGGTCAAAGGCGGCAGAAGCTGGCGTGTTCGCGCTGCTCTTTGTTTGTCAACTCTAAGTCTAGTAGCACAAAATGACATATAAACACAGACAAATCAGCCTCCTCGTGATCTGTTGTGTAAGGGCTGGCGATGTTACTGATTCTCTATCGCCCTTCTCACTCACCGAGCGTAGGAGAGCTGGACTATAAAATCTCGGCCCCAAGCCCTGAAATTCATCCTTTCTACAACTTCCACTCAACTGAAACAACAAAGTATCTCAAACCAAGATATATCGCGATGTGTGTAGTCACCAAGTACTACTATTACTGCACCAAGTGCGGTCACTGCCTCACTAGTCGCCTCAAATGGAACCACTGCCGCCGCCCTGGCGAGCCCAAGAAAGGCTGTCGAATTCAAGAGGTGGTGGGGGAGCCTAAGTACCTCAACAAAAACTATTGCCGAAGATGCACCAAGTACTTCGTTGGCGACCCGCATCTTCTGGATCTCCGACCTTGAGCGCGACAGGGTCGAACGTGCATCCAGCCCAGAGCAATACGACGACACTGAGAGCGACGGCATTGTCCCAGTGAATGCGAATTTCCATGAAGCCTACTAACAGACTGGATCTTGCAACATGATGTGGTCTTTGCTGCGGAACAGCCGTCCCTCGACTCGATGATGGCGAGCGTGGAGTTTGGAGTTTGGAACCAGGGGAGCACAACTCATCATTTGCAGATGAAGAAAAAGGGTCAAGGAGGGACATCAGCCTACAAGGTTGTCAGTCAAAATCATTGGGCAATTAACATTACATCTACTGGTATGAAATGTCCCATGGATCGCGAATCGAAAATAGTGAATGTCGCCCAACATGAGCTCCTCTGGACCTCTGAAGATCAAGCATGTCCTTCATAATTCCCTCTTTTCTGGCCCACAAATTGTTTTTTCCAGGGCTATTCTACTTGTGGATAGCAAACCCACCAGTCCTTTCAACTCCTATGGGTGAAGAGGCCATGATGGTGAATACCCGTGCTCATTGATTGTCTTTGTTGTCTCGTCAAAGACCTCGTGTGCGTGTTCGTGGTGAACGCCGAAAAGCAACCCCCAAAGAGTAAAGACAGGTGAATAAGTGAACAGCATGTTTTTCTATTGGTGAACCTGAAGCCAGAAGTATAAACGTTCACTTTCTGCCGTCCCAGCCTGGTATTCTTGGTTGGCTACCCCTTTCTGAGTCTCACCCTGTTTTCTTCGCTATTTGTGTCAAAGTGGTCGCCATGGCCCAGAAGAAAGAAAAATCATCTGAGCGAACAAACAGAGCGGAAGAAATCAACCAATGGGTCCAAGAGGGTAAGCGTCATATAACCTTTACCGACAAGGCCGCTAATGTTGGTACAGGGCCGTATCCTCCTCCATCTGATGATGAGAACAACACAACTCAGACTGGCCCATCCTTCGAAACCAAGTGGAATGAATTAGTGGAACAACATCGTGCCGCGCGTCATGCTCTCCACGAGATCGAGAACAAGATGTGGGAAATCCAATACAGTCGCCAGCAGATGTCGACAGCAGGGCCATCGGCCCCCCGTCCACAATCTTCGCATCCTAATAACCCAGATACCGACTCTAGAGGAATTTTAAGTGAAGCCCTTGGGCTTTACAATGATATGGCAAAGTTAGGGATAGCACACCAGGAGCAGGTTGAGTTGGAGGAACAACAACAAAGAAAGGAGCTAAAGCAAGCACAGAACATTTGGGCCAGGTTCGATCGCCACAGCCAGCCTCGACATAGATAAACTAGGAAGAGGCACGAGCGAAAGCAAGTGACACAAAGCTAGGTGTAGAAAATGGCAAACAAGACTTTGATGCCTGCTGCAGACAAAGTTGGCAGGCGTATTGATGACACGATCATTTTGAACAATGGTTCGACAGCGAAGGCCTGTGCCGCCTTTACCAAGTCAAGTGGTTCAATGAGATACCGCGAATTTGGAACGGAGGTAGAGCGGTTTTAATGGAAGAGGCTGCGGACAAAAAGGTAGCAAGAAGGAACACTGTTGATGTATTCATATTCTATAAGACAAGGAAAAGAGCTGCCACAGTGACCAAAGTAGAAACAAGCGGCAAAACCCTACCATCGACCTTGGTAGCAGAACCCTGCTTTGCCCACGCCTCACATTCCCCTTCCTCGTTTGTCGAAACAATGGCAAAGCTCTTGATCGGATACGGGACACCCTGACATTCACCGCCCTTCTCAGTCTGACAGATGCTCTCGAACCAAGGAAAGTCATCTGCGTCGACGTTGTCACCATCGACAACCTGCTGACAATTTGAGAAGGCGTAGACGTATAATGACCAGGCCGAGACCTTGCCACTTTCGTCTTCGGTAGTCTTGTTCAGCAGCTCATAGCGAATTTGGGAGTAATTCGCCTTGGAGTCAAAGTCGTGGCGATTTTGTAGGAGCCAATTGACACCAGACGGCCTGTCCTTGAGGGGTTCCAGGGCTTCTTGGAATCCGGTATCGTTGGATTGCGAAAAGATATCCGAGAGGTTGAAGCAGGTAAGCTCTGTTGGTATGCTGGATGTCGTGAGGATTATGCCTCTTGAGGTATCTTTGGCCTGACAGGGCTCTTCCTGGTCGTTTGTAAAGAATGCGACGGCCAAGTTGCCAACACTTCAAGCCAAGAATTAGCTTGAACGCAGGCATGTAAGATCCAGCCAATTTGTTCTTACCCTCCCACCTCCTTCACCGAAGCAAAGAATAGCAAAGATGAAATCAACGAGAGTGTTAAAAGCATCGTGACAGGATGGCGGTTCTCTCGACACGCTTTAGTAGTTGAGTTAGGGGTGTTTTGCGAGAGGAGCGTGGTGCATTTTATTCGAATAGCACACAGGAAACCAACAGTGCAATGGCAACAAATGCTTTATAGGGGTTGATGAGCTACTGGTCGTCTTAAACCGAGCCTGTCTCAGCGCTGTTACATGCGTCATAATCTGGTGACCTACGGTGCGCAGCAACCGACAGCCTCCACATGAACCAAAGCGTCCCGGGCTCCCCGACACTCTCTAAACGAGGTAGGCTTAAAATTAAAGTCAGGCTTTTAATACATTTCGCAACCAACAGGATCATCCTTCCCGAATACAATGTGGTTCCATGGCTAGGAGCTGGATCAACAATCTCATCCCTTCTGTAGGATTCCCAGCCCCCAAACCCAACCAACGAGCTTGGAGTAACCACATCATTGTTCAGGGCAGTGCAAATCCGAGTCGCCAGTTGCCACGCGACGGTTTCAAGCCAATGATGTTTTGAAAAGATTCTTGAGCCTTCGAACCTTAATAAAGATACAGTACGTGTTGTTAATGATAGTGAGGCCATTGGTAACGTAGTGCCTGACACAAGGGTTGTCAAGGAGCGTGCCGGCATGGCTCTCTGGTGGTGGTGGAAGTTGACTGGAAGATACTTCACTTACCCAACCTGTGTGAATTTTCTTACCATCCCAGTTCCAGTTTCGATCCCTTTTCAGTCATTAAGGGCTTCAATGTTGCATCTTGTGTGAAACCAATCGCGACTTAGGCCAAGCAGCTTGGCATGACTACCTAACTGCTCGCGAACGTCTCCACTTCGCTCCAAGACCATCAAGTTCCTAAAGAGTGAATTAACCTCCTAAACTGAGAGCTATCGATGGGCGATGATTTAACATTTTCCTTCAGGACTTTAATGGCCCTGGTTGTTGTCAATTCTACTTCTTTTTTCAAAGCGTTAAAAACGGTGTCGGGCACGTGAAAGAACGCGCAATGAGGGTTGTCAAACCTACAGCCATGAGGAACCGTGGCCCAGACCTTAAAGTTTTATTTATGCTCTCATTTAAAGCGTGTATTTCCTCGAGCATCTCTTCAACCTCCACGACACCTCGTCACAGTCCCCGCGTTACGTGCCACAAATACATCGCGTTTCGGTTCAAGGCTTTGGACCATTATCACTCCTTCTTGTCCTTCCCGAGGCGCAGTTGCCACAAGAGCGCCAAGCCCGTAGCAATAGATCCTATTCCCTCCCAGATAGACGCAGCCTGCCAGCCCTGGGCCCAAAATATTGAGGCGCTGAGCAGTCTCATGGGCACTGACGCAGCAAAGAAGGCGGTGTTGTTTTGATAGGCGGCCAGTGAATAGTATATACCCATACCAATGGCCGCCAAGGCATTGCCCCTAACCGAAGGGAGAGCAGCGAAAGGTAGATTGAGGAATTCGAGCGTGTAGCTGGGGTTGATGAGAGTAGAGACGCCTGAGACGAAGGCTGACACCCCAAACGCGGTGATGGTGATTTGTACCGGCGAGACCATGTTGATTCTTCTTGAAACTGTAAGAGAAAGGTTGATTGATGAGATTTATTGAGTCATTAACGAGACACGGTTGGTTACATGAAACCGTTGCCGCGTTTGCCGTGTAGCTCGGACAAACGCTAATCCGCCGTGGACTGGTCAGGAGATCGACCAACATTCTGATTCCAAACCTCGGCTTTGAGTTGAAACCGTATGTTCTAACATTCTATTGGATCACCGTTGAAGTGGTGTCACTGCCGTCAGCTCGCTTTCGAGCGTCTTACCATACACATCAACCATTTGGTCAATAGAGCAACGAAGATAATGAAAGGAAGAATGAAACATAGCCGTGACAACATAACAAGTTAAACTTGGGTTGCCACCGCATCCTTCGCTGCAGAGATTATGCAGATAAATACACAAAGGATTTTCATCTGTGGAAAATTGCAAAGTGAGGCTCGTTAGAGTGTTGCATTCATTCGGCTAGGCATGCTGTGTTGGATGGTCGTTTGGTGAAAATGTTTAGTTCCCTAACAGTACGAGATCGAGATGGCCATTGGTATTAGCGGTCCAGGGATTTGGACCTCTCAAATTCTGTTGTAAATATTCATCCACTATTCGCTTGAGCTAGCCTAATTTTTGAAAGGCTTTGGAAGCTAATCAGACTGAAGAGTCCGGATCTCGTCTTGCAATCTCGGTAGTTTGCTTAGCCTGTGTAGGGTAGGCAATGCTTGGATGTGGGAGTTATCGTCATGATTATCCAAAAGCAGGATTCATCATCCAGATCAACCAATAGAATGCAGCGAGGCGAATGCTACGTCATAAGCCCCATGAGCTATAACCACCGGTCTGAGCACTATCTTTTCAAGCCACATTCAAGGATTATCAATCCATTTTGAGCACCGCCTGTTCTCCGAACCCCCTGTATCATGGAAGCCTTGATTTCCCAGGTGTTAAACAAGTCTGGCGAAGAGACGAAAACCCAAGATGGCGATCAGCCGTCCACCAAGGAGAGGCTGACGAAAGAGATCCAAAAACGCATCGATGAAGCCTCAAATTTGCAGGAAAAGTCTATCCAGCTTCACAAGCAGGCGGATGAAGCCGAAGACCCGAAAGTTGCCGAAGACTTAAAATTCCAAGCTCGCGAAACGGACAAGAAGGCAGCCAAGCTGATGAAGACGGCTGAGCGACTCGAGGCAGGATGGATTCAGGGAGGCGCCTTTGGTACTGGAATCGGTGCTGGGATTGCGAGCGGCATTGGGGTCACCGTTGGAACTTTGCTTACAGGGGTTGTCGCGATCCCAACATCGGGCTTGGGCATGTTGATAGGGGCTGGAACGGGTTTGGTTCATGGTCCCTGGGTTAAGTTTACCGAGGCTTTCAGCAAGGAGGAAGCCGACTCGATTGTACAAGGCGCTCAAAAGGAAGCCGACAATATCATCAAGTCGGAAAAGTCGGATGAGTCGTGACCGCTACTGATGCTGGATGGGACTTGGGATGGAGTGCTGGACAAAACATTCAGACTGTATCATGATTTTTGATGAGCGAGACTGCAGCAACATAAAATTGGCGTATATCTACTTTTGACTGAGAATAGATTGCATGGCGAACCTGCGTATCTTGAGGCCAGAAGTGAGTGGGCGAGTGGCGAGCGTCATCAATGGCCACGGCCCAATGTGGCAGTTTCTCCATTGCATTCTCATGAAGAGCGTCAACTCTTATCTCATAAATGCGCTTAACGTGCTGTTCATATCAGTATCCTCTTAAATGAATCCCCACGACGAACAAATAATCACTGTCTTTAACCCCGGTCCTTCATGAAACATATCAAAGCATCGCATTTGGCTTTCCCTGCCAGCATGTTTCTGTTCACTACCCATCACGACTTGCGATTGTTCCCGAGTATCCCGGCGCGTCGAATGCTCGTGACGGCGTCTTGGACGGGAGTAAATAGGCGAATGGAAAGGCTCTGACCGTTGTTTTACGGAATCGGCTCGGTCGCTTTCTCAATGATACCCGGCAAGTTTTACAGCTCCTCATAATCCTCAAATCGGTAGCCTCCCTCAGGCACATAGTACAGTGTACCTCGCGAGAACTCTGGTGTCTCTGCCATTGAATCACTTTCCACGCTGGTAAAGATGATGGGCCACATCTGTCGGAACCGCGTCACGAATGTCATCTTCTCAATCTCCTCGCCGTTGATGGCATGAATGGTGAAGCTAAGCTTGTGCTCCTTGGAAGAGTCCTTGGGTGTTGAGCAAGAGAACTCCCACGAAGATTTGGCCCACGTTTCTGGGTCGAGCATGATGGAACCTTCTCCGCGGCCGTCCTTGTCGATGGCAAGAGACTGCATAAAGACCTCAACCTTGGAAGGATCGCAGATTTGATCGGATTCGGTGAGATCGACGCGGATTGTCTGGTTTGACCATCTATCAGAAATTGTATGAACGCATGGCGCGGAGTACTTACGGGCTGGTAGTTCCGGTCCTTAAGATCAACGGCTTTCAGAGTCACCCAGACCGCTGGGGGCTCGGGTTCCTCGTAGCAGTCTTTGTCGAATGTTAGACAATGCTGAACGACAGTAATAAAGGAGTTTTGATGCTTACGGAGGGCTTTGCAAATGTCGAATGCCGCAATGGGCGACGTGAGCATGACCACGACGAAAGGGAGAGCAAGGTAACGCATCTTGGCAGTTTGTCTGGAAACAGTTGTGCACAGTAGCTGGGTGGATTGAGTCAAGAAGAAGATATTGAGTCGTCGAGATAAGGCTACACAAGATGCTTTCTTGAACGGCGTAGAGTATCTAATTATATAGCAGGCGCCCGAGATATATCGGGCCCCGACCCGAGGGGTCTGGGAATGAATGTTGAGCTCGTCTGTCTCAAAGGTATGTTGGTCGGCTGGCACCATGACGCGTCCCCAAGGCCAGCCTATCAAAAAGACACGAGAGATGCTTTGCAGGGGAACGATTCCTCTCGGCTGTTGCCTATCACAGAAGGTCCACGAGGGATTTCTCAAATCACCAATGACAGGGCGTCAGGTGGTCTGCTCACTGACGCAACTGGACGCCCAGAATTACAGGTGACGCCAGGGTAGTTTCAGCCACAAACTGGGGTAACTCTATATGAGTTAAGGTAGACGGGAATATGGGGTTATGCCAGGCAAAGAGGCAGGGGAGTTTCGGGTGTCTGAGGAAAAGCGGCGCACCTTTACTGTAATTTTTTTTCAGCCCTATTCTTCCCTATGTCATGATCGAGTTGCTGAACAGCTTGCATCTATGGAAGAGACAGAGAAGGGCGACGTCACCCTCTGCAGGCCTGGCTTTGATCAGCGAGTTGGATTCCTTGCATCGTGGCTTCGGCAGGATGATGACCCGTTTCAGCCCTGAGGCAGCTGCAGCAAACAATGATCAGACAACCCAGAACCAACAATTTTACACGTTGCAACTGTGCGGGTCTGGAAACGCTGCATGTGGTGACGCCTCTGCTATACGTGAGTGCAAAGGAGCCTGGTATGCACAGTGACGAGGAGAACCATGGCTATTTCAATTGCCGTGACTCACGGTAGTGGGCTTTGAGAACTGAAGGTGTGGCGGAGCTGACGATAAGGCCTATTGTAATTCATTTGAGACACGCCTCGTAAGACCAAAGCTGGATGAAACGTTTTGACCAAGGAGACTCTGACCGCCAAAGTCCGCTTTGTAAGGATGCCTTTAATCCGATCTCGATGCTTAGGATGTGACGATTGCCCTGGGCTCGCCAGTTTTTAACAAGTGTCCATTGACCCAAGTGAGAGTCAATAAGATGGACAACCCCAAGATTCAGGCCCGGCAGATTACGACACCTGTCGCAAAACAGCAGAGATGATAGGTAAGATTCATGGCACTAAAGGTGTGGTCAAGGCAGCCTGTGCGGAGCTAAGTTGTGTGGGTGTGAGCTTAACAAAGTGGGACGAATGCAGGCACTTGATGGCCTTTGCCGAGGCGCCCATCACACAATGCGTCGCTGAACTTAGTTGGGGTTTGTATTGCCGTCCCAGATCTTTCTTGCTGGGCGGTCTACGAGTTTATACTGGACTTCAGTTGCGGTCTACGTGAATTTCAGGGGTCTTGGATGCAACATTTCTGTCTATCTACTAAAATGGACGTCCATGCATGCACTGCTCGAGACTAATAATTAGCTATTCTACTAGGATGGTCGAATTGTTAGTAACGTATAGTCAGTGAGCACAAGAATGGACGGTTTTTACAAGTGTTTTTTGGAGCAAATGTGGAGGGGAGGCGGATTGATGTCCCGTGTAAGATCGACAGGAAACCTCCTTGGATGTTGCTCATATATGGTCATTTATACTGAGAAATTTGGCGTTGGTTTCCCGCCTTGTCGATCGAAACTTTCATCAAAGATTCTTTGGGACGAATGAGAGCCTATTTGGTCGCATTTAGAGAAAGGGTCTGGCAAGGGAATCATCCTGAACTGCATAGTGCGTGCCTGATCTCGCATGGCAAGGCATGAGGGAGGAAAAGAGGTCGTATGACAAGTGGATATACCTAAATAATATTAATCTAGCAGAATAGCTCGCCTCATATGGAAAGTGGTGGGAACGGCGTCGGATTCTTCTGTAAAAACGGCCTGCCAGACGGAGCGTACGTACCCGTGAGCCGCCTCTCCACAACCTCATCACATATTCGACTGGTTCATAGCGGAATGCGGAAAATAAGGCTACAGGAATTTAACTTAGCCGCATATTTCTCTCCTGCAGGCGCATGAACTCTCTGTCACCTTGCTTATGAGCTCGATGTTGATATCTCGCAGCTGGAATCCTTCTTCCTCCCCAACCTCCATGAGCCTCGGCATCGAACTCGGACACATGATTAACTTCTGCTACAGTAGGTTACGCAAATACTCGATGAAATGGGACATATATCATAGATTGAACCTATTCCGTTCGATGATGTAATAAGTGGATGTGATAGTACGAATCCTTGCTACTCTAATAGTCACTGTTGGTATCAAAAACGTCCCCCAATGGAGCTGTTAAGCACAATCTCCAATGTTCACAATGGTAGAAGAACAAATGAACTAGAGGCAACTACCCCCCAAACCCTCAAACCTATGGCAGTATTCAAGCCCAAAGTGGAAGAAATCTTGGGATGTTCCGGGGCAATGCCTGATTTTCTTCATCTTGCCCACCCTTCCATCCATGGTGGTGCGGCAATCCCTGGAGCCCATCTATTCCTTCAACAGCACATACTATAGAAGTGCAGGCATTTAAAATTTGCAGTGCCAGAGACAGGAGATCATGTTTGCGACTCGTCATTCTAGATGTGGTCAGGGTACAACGCCCCTTGTTCCATGGTTTGTGGCTGGTCACTCCTGAAAGGTTGTCCGTGGGCGTGATGTTCTCATAAACTGGATATCGGAGTAAATGCATGGCATTAATGTAACTTTGAGTGCAAACGAACGAGATCATTGAGCAAGATGCTCCTCGACAACAGCAAGGCCACACTGAGCACAAGCCAGTCACGCAGTTTTAGAACTGTAGGACTCCATTTAAGATGGCATTAACATCTTCTTGTTGATGAAACCCCCCAAAACAGAAGGTTGAATCTTGTTAGAGCCTGTCTTGTAATATGGATGGTTCTTCGGAGCGAGGCAAACACGCAACTGAAATTTGTGTACATTCCATTCAAGGTGAGCGCTCAACTGTACAACAGTCAAGTACGGTCCAGATGAGCAACTTCAGTAGCGTATCAAGTATTCACCACTTCTCAGGAGAAGAAAAATCATGATGACTGCTAGATGTAGACTCAATAGGGTGCCATTTGTCCCACGGTCTCGTATTTCCGATTACAATGCCCAACCAAGTGGGCTGACTTAAGGTCCACCTCTCCGGTATTTACGGTCGCACATCCCGCGTTATGTGGGTTTGTCCCCTCTGAGAGAGAAATAAGGCTTCCCTAACTGGCTTGTAATTCCGCGGGTTGGCACTATTAGTCGATAATTATAAATCCGTTGTCTTCAAAACACCGGTTTGGGGCCATGCCAATCCTCGGTTCATGGTGATGCTAACAACCCCATAAAACACCCTGTTGAAGAATTGCCTGCATCATATGATCGAATATCGCGTATAGCACATTCTTACCGAACGGGCCCTCCAACCCTCCATTCTAGATCCATTCACCCACATTGTTGGGACTAGAAGTTGCATCCCACGTCGCCACATGCCGGTCCTGCGTTGTTTGCGTGGCCCTGACCCTGACCCTGACGAACTGGCAACAAGCGAAGCTGTTCGAGCCCTGGCAGCCAACCAACATGTGGAATCATGTCACTATAAAGTGCCGTCCGACCCGTGAAGGTGGATCGGGCTGCTCACGGTGGAGTTGAGCTAAACCAATCGGACAAAATCGCCGTCAGGCCTGCGATGCCTCCTACTGTACGCTGGGACTAATCAGATCGAGTGACGACAATCATCACGCCCGAGCACGGTTCATCCCTTCTCGGTTCCGTTGTGTCCCACGCTTGAACCACAGAAAGTTCTCACCAACACGCGAGCCATTGCGTAACGAACCAACCAACACCTCTGCTCGGGCCGTTTCCGCTCAGCTTACCCATGGCCGATCCCAAAGTCTTGGTCATATCAATCGTATCAGATTAGATTAGATTGGGGCCAAGTCACGCTGACCATCAGACCCGCGGCATTTCCGAAGTTCTCGTACCCTGTGGACCTGCTGTTGGTTCCAACTCCGGTGGTTCTAGCCTTGGGATCCCTGTCACTCGGGAGACGGAACCCAGACATCCCGCACCCCGATGCCGATTCTGCCGGTCAAGTATGGAGACTCGAACATGGTTAAAAGGAGGCAACATGATTAAATCTTATCAGATGCGTGGTTTTCTAGCTGGATTCCCCTAGTCTGAACGTGCGTCAAGTCTTTTAAAGACAAGCAGTGACCCCTTGAACAGTTCGCGCTCATTTCTTTCCTTATTCTTGAAGGTTAATTCCTCTACATTCCTCGCTCCTTACATCAAGCCCAGTGATCAGACTTAATCATGGGATTGTGGAACAGGCTCCGGCCTAACAGCGCAGAGGTTGCCAGCCCGTCGACTGGAGAATCGCCCACCAACCTCACGCCTGTCACCAGCCATGGAAAGGGTCCGGCTGGTCTGTCCCCCGAAGATGGAAACCCAACCACCACCGAGGATGCTGTGCCGACGGAGAATGTGACAGAAGGTGTCAGGGATATGCAAGCCATCACGCTTGTGTGGACAAAGAAGTCACTAATTTGCGCGCTTATCTCTGTCTGGTTTGTCTACTTGTTGAATGCCTTTCAAAGTTCAACTGCTGGCAGCCTCCTGCCCTATGTCACTAGCGACTTCGGGGCGCATTCACTGCTTACTGTCATTGATGTCGTCGCAAGCTCGATGACGGCTGCAGTCTTCATTCCTTTGGCCAAGTTCCTCGATATTGCTGGTCGAGCTGAAGGCTACCTTCTTATGGTGGCCTTTGCAGACCTGGGCTTGATAATCATGGCCACCAGCAAGAATCTTTCCACCTACTGTGCTGCCAACGTAAGTAGCGAGTCTCGACAAGCAAGACAACCTGCACAGCATGCTGACATGAGGAACAGGTCTTTTACCAGGTCGGCTTCACTGGTCTCATCTACAGTATCGACGTCATCACAGCCGACTCCACCAACCTCCAGAACCGAGCCTTGGCGTATGCCTTCACGTCATCCCCCTACATGATCTCGGCCTTTGCTGGATCATACGCCTCAGAGAAGATGCTCGACACCATCAACTGGCCCTGGGGTTTCGGCATTTTTGCATTCCTCACACCTGTTATCTGTGCACCTCTGTTCTGCATCTTGAAGTACAACTTGCACAAAGCCAGGAAGAATATTCTTCCCAAGAAGCCCAGCGGGCGTACATTTGTGCAGAGCGTCTGGCACTATGTTATTGAATTCGATGGTTTGTCTCATCCAGCTCTCCTTGTGTGACTGTTCAAGGCTCACCGATTACTTTGCACAGCTCTTGGCATCTTCCTGTTTGCCGCCGGTTTGGTGATCTTCCTCCTGCCGTTCAACATCGCGGCCATGGCTCCCAACGGATGGGCTACAGGATACATCATCGCCATGATCGTTGTTGGATTCGTTCTCCTCGTCATGTTTGCTTTGAATGAGCTCTACCTCGCGCCAATTCCTTTCCTGAGGTTCGACTTCTTGACTGACCGAACCCTGGTTGGTGCCTGCCTTCTGGACCTGACGTATCAGCTCTCTTACTACTGCTGGAACAACTATTTCACGTCCTTTCTGCAAGTCGTCAACTATCTTTCCGTCGCAGAAGCCGGATATATCGCCAACACTTTCAACGTCGTTTCCGGTTTCCTCCTCTTCCTTGTTGGTTGGGGCATTCGCAAGACAGGATACTTCAAGTGGCTTCTCTGGGTTGGCGTTCCCCTTTATATCTTGGCCCAAGGTTTGATGATTTACTTCCGAAACCCTACTGGATACGTCGGATATATTGTTATGACGCAGATCTTCATCTCCATGGGTGGCAGTGTCTTCACCATCTGCATGCAGCTCGCCGTTCTCGCAGCTGTCGATCACCAACATGTGGCCGCAGCCTTGGCTATGCTGAGTGTCACTGGAACTGTCGGTGGCTCCATTGGATCCACCATTTCTGGTTCCATCTGGACCAACACCTTCCAGAAGGCTTTGATCATGTATTTACCTTCGAGCGCGCTGCCGAACCTCGACGACATCTACGAAAACCTGGATACGCAGCTGAGCTTCCCCAGGGGTAGCGTTGAGCGTATCGCAATCCAGAAGGCCTACGGTTATGCCCAAACCCGAATGTTGGCAGCCGGAACCGCTCTTATGGCGGCATCCTTCGTCTGGGTCGCTCTCATTAGAAACCTCAAGGTCTCAGAGATGAAGCAGACAAAGGGCAACGTCTTCTAGACGACGTCTCGTCTAGCTTTCTTTTAAGGGGCTAGTATGCCCCGTTATTTACATCTAGTACATAATATCTAAGCCAAGTTGAAGCCATCTTTCTCACAGTGTCGTGATGCTCTGCTTGTCTCTTCTGACGAGCTTATCAGCGTTTTGTGAAGGCAGCATCGATTAGCGTGCATGAATCTTGGCGATTGGTAGCAAAGCAAGTTCAGAGAAGCCATTTCGCAATACCAACAAGGTATACAACAAGGGCACATCGAGTCAAGATACTTGCTTAACATTCTGGTGGTGATTGTGAAGAATGAAGGACTTATACTTCTCAATTTGCAGGATTGAAGCGATGTATAGATGTGCTGTGGCCTACAAGGCTGGTGACGAGGAGGCAGGTTTCGGGATCTCAGGCAAAAAGAGAGCCCCTGGCTGTAGGTAAAAAAGGCAAAAACATACAACAGCGGGGATTCGCTGGTCGTCACCGACCCAACTACTAATCCGCCCCTCACCGGCTTATCTATGGGAGAGCGGACGGGATCCCGAGTTTTCCGGTGGGTATGGTCGTATGTGAAAGACAGCCGCCAGGAGGTGGTCTATAGCTGTTCCCGGAGTATTAGGGAAGAGATGCGAGGAGCATACCGCAAGGGTCTCAACTAGCGAGACCTGCTTCTTAACAATTTCTCTGCGCACTATTATCCCTTCAATTATCGAAAACCTCCGTAGAGGTCACTACAGGGGTGTCTAGCTAATTAAAATCCAAACATGAAAGGTATATTACTTCCCACTTAAATTAGCCTATGATAGAAGTCCCAATAATAATCTGAGTTATAAAGCGCGACATCGCATTGCTTATATCCTTTCGTTGATTGTCGGCGCTGCTGCCCCTTTCTGTTATTACTGACTGGCGCTAACGGCCGCCTCGAGCTCCTCGACCTCGGCTGCCTAAGGCGATGACCCTGATAGGCTACGTAGTCCGATTTTTTCCCTCTTGCGATAAATTCATGCTATGCAATAGGTGTAAATTCGTCTCCGGTCCGAAACTTTCTCCTTGACTAACTAGTCGAATAGAATGCCTTAAAGAGCTCGTTATGAATGCATCGGCGCTACTCTTTCTGACTTATATATCGCTTCTAACTTGGCTGCCTATGGAGTTAAAGAAGGTAACTATTTATAAGGGCCACGTCAAGAAGGAAGGTCTAAGTGAGAGCCTACTAAGCGCCTCTGCGGATTAAGTGATTATAACCTTGATATGCCCTTATTTGGTCTCCTCGATCCATATGATTCATTTTATTATTATAGGAAGTAGCTACCGTAGGGATAGATATTAGCTTGACTAGCTCACCGCTAAAGAAATGCTATATCGGCCGCGCTATAGCCTTTTTTATTAATAGTTTCTTCCTCTAATGGTCGGTCCTCTTATCGCCCTTGAATATAATTAATAAGAATAATACGAGGGCATTATCTTTCTAGGCGATTTAATTCACCTATTAAATAAGTAGATAAGTTAGTAAGGGAAATATAGCTAGAAGAGTCGAAGCTTCCTACCTAGTTATTAGGGGTAGGTATAACCTTAATCTCATTAAATTAGAAGCCTAATTTACCAATCTAATCCCTTAACTTAGAGTTTACGAGCTCTTTATAAATGCCGCAGTTAGGGCGAGCTATGCCTATAGCCCCGTGGCCATGCTAACGAAGGGAGCGGAAGAGATCCGGTGACGCGAAGAGGTTATCCACAAAGACGTAATAGATAGCTTTTAGTAGCAAATTTAGCAGGGCAATAACCACGCTCTAGGTCAAATTAAGGGCGATAGCCTATCCTCCGTTTATCGTAGCGACCTCAATGACTTCCTCGATCTTATCGGCCTTATTATCCTTCCTCTTTAAGCCGCCTCTCCCTCTGCCTCTGGCCTTGCCCCTGCCTCTCGCTCGTATTAATAACTTCTTAGGACATTCGACGCCGATAGGGCCATATTTCGCGCCGGGTTAGTGCCAAATCCAACGCAAGAAGATACCAAGTTAGGCCACAACCCATACCTTGAACCCTATATTAATAGGCTTGCCCGGTATATATATGACCTCTAAGTTCCTCCCTGTATAACGGATCATACCCTCATCTACAGCTAGATAAGAGCCCGGCTCATAGAGCTATGTTATAGCTTATTATATATGCTCAGACCATAGTTACGCGCATTAGAAGACCTCAGGGAAGCATTTATTATCTTCGAATTTAATATAGTCAAAAGGGCGAAGGTGGCAGTAAAGGAGTTAAAACCGGTTATATATTATAAACTTAATAATAGAGTACTTAGGGCGCTGATCCTGTAGCTCAGGGGTCTTCCAATGGTCCTCAATCGCGATTTCCTTATATATTCCTAGGTAAATCAGGATTATAAGCCAGATATATACTTCTGCCGCGGTAGTTGGCTTCTACTCTCATAGTCGTGAGCCATCTTTTAGTTCATGGTTAGCGCTATCAATAACGCCTCTCTCTAATAGGCTATCAACCCATTTGTTAGTATATTAAGTCCAGCTTTTAACTAGGGATAGAGGCACAAAGTATTGGAATAACTATAGCGGCCCCTGGGGCAGCTCTTTGACCTTGAGATCGCGCCTTTCTACCGCGAAAGGTTGAAAATTGAAGCCTTGGGTGTCAGAAGGGGGGAAAACGGGGCGCCGGGTGCTGTCGCACTCATGCTCACGGCGGCTGTTAGCTTCATTGATAAAGCTACGGTCGTCATAGGCATTTATTGCCTCTGCAGGGATTGATTGAGGGCTCATTGACGGCTGCAGAATGATTCATATGATGATTTTAGCAAGAATCATTGATGATGCGTCTTAGGTTCCCCTCATGTACTGGTCATGTGACAGGGGTGGTGTGGGGCGAGGTACATCACGGAGGCTTTCGACAATTGAAGGGATAGTGCTTGTGAGTGGCCCCGCCCTCTTGTGTTAGACTGCAAGGTTGAAAGAAAAGGTGGTCACCTGACCTTGAGGTAGTCGAACCATAGATGGACGTGAAAGAACACTGGCCCTTTAGCGATCAAAAAGCCAACAGAGGGCAAGCAATACTTTCTCCTGGAGTCCAGGTAGGAGCACGCCCGTTCGAGTCTATCTAAGGGTTCCACAGTCCAAGACCCGCACTAGAGCCCCGGTTGGTTTCGTTAACGAACCTCGTCCTTTGTTCCCTTGGACTGTCTTTCGGCTTTATTCACTCAAGTTCTTACACGGGTCTTTCTGCGTGTTTGAGATCAATTGAGTCTATGAGGGCCAATGACTGGTTAGTACATCAGACTTGGCCCGAGGTTGAAGCTCTTGTGGCGAAGATGTCAACCCTTTCACAATCTTCCCTGCTCGACGTGGACACTTGGAACTTAAGAATAGTAGGGTTAATATGTAGATGAAGGTAGAGGCGCCCTATCAAACATCTCTCTTGTGCTGTACCACTACAGCCATCGAGCTCAATTTCCATACGTCCCTTGTGTCCCCTTGTTCGTGCTGTTATTTCCTAATCCGGAAGTTAGCGGTTAATGTTCGGGTATGACCTGAACAGCACAGAGCCCGCCTTTACCCTCTAGGTAGCCCATGCTGGCAGCGAACAAAAAAGTTAAGCCAAAGTTAACTATCTTTTCTGTACGCCAGCTCAACGGAACGATTCACTTAACTCCGACCCGCCCCTTGCAGTTGAAACTCCGCCAACTCCGCTTTATTAACTCGATCCCGTCCCTGTTGTCGATAACATCTCTAAGTACGCTGCTCTACCTCTTTACCGGTGGGCTTGGCACTTCTCTCAATGTCTAATGATGCATCTCCTCATTCTTGGGGCAACTGGAAGAACGGGAGTTTTTGGCTACAAGTACGCTCTAGAACAAGGTACGTAACATGATACCCTGCCATTTTTATGGACAACTGGGCCAAAATACATGGGCATTTCAACATCTTCTAACCCTGTGGCAGGTCATCTCGTCACGGCCATCGTGAGAAACTCTCAGTCACTTGTGCCGCATGAGAACCTCAGGGTGATTGAAGGCTCTGTCGCGTCTTCACAGGACGTAGAAAATGCTGTTCGCTCCTCTCCGTCACCGATCGACGCTGTGGTTTCATTTCTCAATCCTTATGTCACATCTGGTCTATGGCCCAAGTTCATTGGCCCACCACGGCTCATGGCAGATGCGGTAGCCAACGTGTCGCGTGTACTCCGCCAATCGAGTCTTCAGCACAGTACGGAAAACCCTCGACTAGTAGTTATGAGTGCTGTTGGCGTTGCCGAGAGTCGACAGGCAGCGCCTTGGCTCGCGACTTTCATGGTGGGCCACCATACCAACACCCACAAGATCTACCAAGACCATGAAGCCGTCAGGGCCGAGATACAGGAAAACTGTGGGGATGAGATTAGCTGGACATTGGCCTATGCGGTTGGGCTCGGGACCACCGGGATCAAGCAAGTGAAGACTTTCCGTCCTACAGAGGCTGGGGCGAGTTGGTACATCACTAGAGAGAGTGCTGCCAGATGGATGGTGGACGTGGCAGTGGGGAAGATGGGAGAGAGATTCAATAACCAGGCGGTTATCGTGTCGAATTGATAGAGTTAATAAGAAACTCCCTTCCTCAAGATGGTGTTCTATAATGGCCCTCAGCCTTATCCCCTCTCCATTTTCTCAGGCGGCTTGGCGCATGAACAACGTAGGGCGGTCGGCCGCATGGTAGCCGGGGTGTTTTCCCCCATAGTCCTCTGACGCACATCTCATCGTAGCGCCAGCCTAGACATACCACCCGACAATAGAACCACCCAACATCGCCTTCTGTGTTTCCTTCAATCGGGGTCCAATCGTCTGGCTCATATTTGCCCTCGTGCCCGATATTGTGCGGGTGCCAGGCTGGAAGCCAATCCTTGTACAAGACCCCAATGATGGGAAATGTTGTCTCTGTCGACTTGAGAGACCTTCGATCGGCAATCAAGCAATAGTGAAAACGCGCAACTTGATACCTCCAGCCATCCTCGGTAGAGGGCACACCTCTATCCGATGCCCACTTTGAGAATTGCTCTCGGACAACTTGTGTTGTAACATTGCTGAGCAATTTCTTGTCCTCAACAGCTGGCCAATGTGCCTGGCCCATAGGAAATCGTTTGTCGTCGGATTCCCGGAACTTGAGCACCGTGTCGTGGATGAGTTCGCGCAATTTCAAGAACTGTCGATCCGAGTGGCCCCCATACGCAGTTCTATAAGTGACTAGACCCCATGGGCGATCTTTAAGTTCCTCTCTGACTTCAGGGATTCCTTCCTCTGATGAAGGATAGCAGAGATGGCTGCTTCTCATGTTGGGCCACTCAACAGAGGCTCTCTTCAATCGGTCGCGCACCGCATCAATAGGCCCTTCCCACCAAGCAGGATGATCGAGAGGAATCAGGAGCGGGTCGAGGGGTCCAGGTGGGAAAAAGTCGCTAGTATTATGTTTTCTCGTTGAAAACTGCCGTGATGTCTTCACAAGTCTGCCTTTTCGCTGTAAGGGCCAGGGCAGGCTTCTCGACGTGGGGGATGCAGATGGCGCGTGTCGCAGCCATTGTTGAGTTGGTCTGCACAGATACCTGTAGGCCCGCATTGCTCCTGTATGCTAAATTGCTGTAAATTCTTAGGAGCTACAGAAAGGCTTGTGGGAGTGGTAGAGAACATGCAGATGGGCGGCGTTGGGTGGATGTTGGATTGAAGGATGAGTTCATTAACCAGCAGCTGAAGAGACGCGTTGCGTGCCTGAGGCAACACGTTGGGACTATATCCTTGTCGATAGTAAGTCACCGTGATCGAATACCAGGCTTCACTTATTGTTTTACCTTCTCATTTACTGAAAACATGGCTGGTGTTAAGATCTAGAACCGGACTGAGTTAGACGAGTTATTGCTGGAGCGTGTGGCTGTTCTTGGCCACCTCGGTCGGACACCTCAAGATCACCAAGACCATAGACGCCACTCAACACAGACCACAACCCAAGTCTCGCGCCAGGGTTCCACGTGATGCGACTGAGTGAGCTTCTTTGTTCTCATTTCATAGCTTGATCAAGTCCGCGTGGCCTCATTTCTCCTCTTTCCTTTTCTTCTTCTCTCCAGTCTTACTCTTCTCTTCCTGACGGTGAAACTCATCAGCTCCCCAGTTTCCTTAAACCCACAAGCACTACAGCCAGATTTGCATACCTGCAGCCTGTCTACTCACTCGAGGTTCTAAATTGGATCCCTATTTCTGCTTTTATCCATCTCATCTCAATCTTTGACATTTTTCACAACTCCCGTGACTGGTTGTGTCGCCGGGAATCTTGCGTATCCCCAGACTTGCTTCCATCTTGGCTTCAACTTGCAGTTATGGCCAGGCATTCTCCTGAAAAACCAAGATCCCGTCGTTCTAGGGTTGGGGCATCTCGCGGCTACTACTTAGGTTCAATGCGCAAACCATTGTCACCTATACCTAGACCCTCCACCAGACCCCCTCGGCGTCGTGCTCAGCGAAACAAAGTCAAAGCTACACACCATGTCCCTCGCTATTTGAAACTCTCCTCATTGAGCTCATATCCTGAACGCACCGACAAGTCAACTGGTTCCCGTTCTCAGAGAGCCAATGCCAGCACCACTACTGGACAAGGCCGCCATGTTCCACAGTACGCCTATGTAATTCCCCTCCCTCGACCATCCCATCCACAGGATGCAACTACACTTCAGCCGGAAGTCCCATCCAAGAGACCACATCCCATGAGCTTACACAACGATGATCGCCATGAGTCTAGGCCCCCACAGAAGTGCCATTGCGGTCGTGGCGATGACGTTCCTGGGCTCTTCAAGTGGGCCTCGCCCAAGGTCCTGTCCGTTCCTTTGCCTTCTGGCGGGTCCCTCCCTAGCATTCTCAGAGAATCTGAGCTTCTAGGAACCGTTTCAGACAAAGCTCAAAAGAGTCCATGCCGCTCAACCCTGCCCGTCGTACCCTGGTCTCTCGCTGAAAGCTCTCATGAAAAACACAAGCCTGGTATGTCTGTTAGGTCCATGGGCCGCACTAAGTCTCTTTTCAAGAGTCGCGACGATGCTGTGGCACCGAGCGAGAAACTGGATAGGCAAAAATGGCAAGCATACGAACCAATTCCACGCAGGATCATCAGTACGAAACGCGGTCTCTTCGATGGGGCTCCCAGACACCAACACGCCTCCGAACTAAGCAATACATCTTCCAACAAAGAAAATTCGCTCCAGAACCCCAAAACAGTCTCAGCTCGGATCCTGCGCCTTTGGCTCTTCCTTTTCGCCTGTCTTTTCGGTGCCTTCATCGGCAGCATGGTCCTCCACAGCCATCTAGCCCCAGAGTTTCCTGCAGCCAAGTGGGAGCTAACAGATCACGAATCTTTGCATTGCTCTGGCGATAAGATCAAGACTTGTTCCTGGTAAAAGACTCATACGCAGCAAGGACCTAAGCCCGGTATGCTCCGAGTTTGAAAGACTGCCTCCTTGTCACGAGAATGTTCTCATCCAGATACGCTACATGGTACCCGGTCGAGTTGCAATCTTAGGGCTTTCGTCCTTCTTTTTGGGTGTAGAGGGCCTGGGAAATGTATTGGGAAGTTGAAAATGTTTTTCCTGGCGTGATGTCGAGTTCAGGAAGCCTGGATCATTTGATTGACGAGTTTGGATCTGGTGTAGTCTCGTGTGATTGTTTTGTTGGTCGTTCAATGAATTTTGTTGTTCATCATTGCAATTCAAGATTGTTCGCGCAACATCGTGTTCAAACTATGCAGCAAGTGTGGCTCAGGGTTTTGTTCTGACTTGGTCCTGGAACCCCTTTGACTGTTAGAAAACGAACCACGGTATTCTCACTGTTTCCCCATTGCTTCCAAGTATAAGATCATTCTTCGGTCTCTGTGGTCAACTGCTTCTTTACCTACACCGTAACAGCTGTCATTCCATCCCAATCACTGCTTATCTCGCATCAACGTGTCAGACTTGACTGCTAGATTCAGCAACGCCAATCCCCAAGCACACTGGACACCATGGTTAGCCAGCCAATCTGCAATGGCAGTGGAAAGCATGTCATGCTTTATCAGCAACTGTCTCTCGAGGAAAGTGTCATCCAAGATAATGACGGTATGACCAGCATGATAGCTGACCTCCCAGACAGCATAGACAGCGCAGACACAGAGACACAACGGCAGGCTCCTAAAGCCAACTCGCAGTCGCCTGAGGTGGCGGCCATTGTCTCTGCTATCACAACTGCATATGCCAACGGTCAGCTCACTAGAAAGGATATGCTGGAAATGCTTAGCGGCCAACTTGAGGCACGATGGCAGACGATTCGCGAGTATGATCAAGATTGGCGTGAGAGATCTCGAAACCGGAACGCGGCCTGGATGTCCACCTCTGAATGGGTCACAAGTTCCGAATGGACGACACCTTTCAAAGAGTCTGACAGCACCGAAATAGACTTCCTACGAGCAGTAGTCGGCGAGAGGAATTATCTCAGATTCAGAAGAGACGAGCAAAATCTCGCTCTCTCCGAGTGGCTGGTTGATCCAAATGGATGCGCATCGACCTGTCTGATCAGAGGTGAAGAGACGGTTCTCAAACGGCACAAATTGTTTCGAGACTTACTGGACAAGATGATTTATGGTCTGGTTTGCATTGCACGATGAAAGGCGAGACACGTCCTTCGAGGCGCTGTGAGGTAGAAGACGACAAGAAGAAGGAGAATTTAAACACCATTCACTACCTCGATGAGCATTGGCAGACATTATTATCAATCCATTGCAGTGATATGATATTGATCTATACATAATAAGACATGAGAGCCCAAGGACAAAGTTGGGCCAGATATTCGACCTTGGTCGTTCAGCTTAGGTAGTTTTATGGATGTATTGCGTGTGTTATGGCTGGGATTCTAAATGCTAGGCAGCCTGGTTCAAGTTGTTTTGGAAGCAGGTAGCTATTAGATGACCAAAGCTCCTTCCTGTTCACACTCACCTGTTGTGGTTTGGCTCCGCGTTTAGGAGTGAGGGGTTCGCACTGTGTCGCAAAGTCTCTGTTATGGGGGAAGGTCCGTGACAAAATTCGGGTCAGCTTCCTGCCGTGCCGGAGTGCTGGCCGGAAACCAGCCTGACTCCGGTCGGTTTGATGTGTTTGATATTTTTCTCTACACCAATACTCTATGCTAAGTGACTGCCAGATCTCCTTAAATATGTAGCTGTGGCCAAGATTGTTGACATGAGCACGAGTGTCAATGCTCGTCTAGCGACAGGCCCTCTTGAGATCCCTCTCTACCACCACAGCCTCTTCAACCTTGTCCTCAAGCTGGCAAAGAGGTCGTGCCTTTCCGTTGAAGAGAAAGCTCGTCACCGCCCCAAGAATATCATCTGTAATGCTAGCGATCCTCTTGCCATCAATGGTTCCGATTGCCCTCTCCAAACCAGGTGCAGTAAAGTCCAGCAACGATAGAACCAGTGGCAGGTCTACAAAGGACATGTGCGCGGTCCCATTGATGGTGAGGAACATCTTTGCGGCGTCGACTTTGCCCATGATTCCTTTAAAGTATGACGCTGCTTCCTCTGTGCTATCGGCACCAACCACAAAGAGTGGTGTATCGAGGCCGGCTTCGCTGACAGATCCGTACAGTTTCCCGTCCAGATCAAGACCGCCAAGAACACGGTCATCGTTGAGAGCGACTTGAGCCGAGGTTGCACCTCCAAGAGAGTGGCCGTAGACAAATATCTTGCTCGTGTCAAACCCGTCGAGGATGCCCCCTAGACTAGACGGCTCCAGAATTTGATCAATAAGGAAAGATATATCTTCGCTTCGAACCTGTCCATCACATAATTGTTAGTCGGAGGCAACAACGAAAGGAACTGGACTACCTGCTTTTACGCCCTTCTCAGCCACTTCGTCATTTATGTCGTTTGGATTTGCTCCATACACGACTGTGCCGTCGGGAAACTCGACAATAGTACCGTCATAAGGATGATCGACTGTGATGACCACGTTCCCTTGGCTGGCCAGCGACTGTGCTTGGGCGCTAGAAAGCAGCCTGATGCTACTAAAACCAGGAGAGAATATGGCAATAGGAAGAGGTGCCCGCTTCTTCGTGGATGCCTTGCAGAATTCAAGCTCTAACCCCTCAAAGGTCGTGTTGGGAAGTCCCAGTGTTTTGGCTGTGCCCCCGCGAGTTCTTGGCGGCATATAGTCGATCTTTTCGCTTTGGCATTTCTCCTGATCTTTTTGAGTAGGTATAAAAAGCGACGTCAAAATTCGTCGCTTGTGTCGACTGTCTTCAGGAGCATACGGATCCCATCGAGACTCGTCAGTGAGTTCCACGACTTTGTGTGAGACAGACCAGGGGCCCGAGGGTCCTGAGACCACGATAGCTTGCGCTATGTTAAAGAAAAGAAACAAAAAGGCCAACATGGTGAAGTAAGAATGTCTGCTGCTGCAAGACTGCCCTTGTAGCTCCCCAGAGCACTCAAGGCAGAGGGACCTCATCTATATACATTCCTGCGACTCACTGACTCGGTAGCTACGGCCTTGGCGAGACTTTCGAATAAGCACTCACCTGACATTTTTAGGAATCGAAACACGGGCCAGTGGTGCTTACGTTGGATCTTTATAGGGGGCTCGCGTAATCTCGCATAACATCGTATTCCCTACAGGCGCGCACGCGTTTCTTTTTCAGTCAAGCATTCGCATCCTTCGCCTTTAGGCCAGACAGCAGGAATTCAAGTCGTTCATGAGGCTCAAACAGGGTATTGGACCTGGACTTGAGTCTCTCACAGCTATGTTACAGTTCGACTTGAAGTTCCATTCAACGTAACGGTCATCCATCAAACAGGATTCCTATGCGAAAGAGCATAAATATTTGCATGGCATCCTTGGCCAGGAGCGAGACTGAGTCTACGCTTTGTCGCAGGGTTACACTCAAGGCAGACAAGGGGTCGTCGTTATACGAGAGCTTTCAGCCCACGTGAATCATTCGCCCCGCTTCATGGTGGATTTGATCTCAGCTGGTGCTCATACCACTGTCGGAGATATGAATCAATGCCCGATGAAGCCTTAGAACCATGAGTTGGACGGCTGGTTCTTGCGAAAAGATTCCTTTAACAGAAGAAGCCACATTTGTACGCAAATCATAGGTGATATCCGTCAGGAGGGCCATGGGTAAGAGAGCTGGAAGCTAGCAGGCGGAGCCTGAGGCGAAGGAGTCTACATGTCTCAATCGATTGTAGCGATGAAGGTCTGTTGGCATAACGCTCATCAACAACAGATGTCTTGGTAACTCTCATCCCTGGATACTTCTGAGTGTGAACTAGTGCTGATTTCCAAATCCCCTTCAAACCTCGGTTGGTAGAGCCTGGGGTTACTGGCTGAACAGACTTGATTGCCAACGGTGGAAATGATTGTCATTGGCTTAAGGGTGAGCTGTCTTATTCCATGAGTGTGTTCATGTCCCCTGGAGAAACTCAACTATCAATAATTTCACGTCATCACTGTTATGACTGACGATCATAGACTTTGTTCACTCCTCCAACCCCAGTTGAGAATACTCATGGGGTACATAAATGGTATGTTCATCCCTCATGCCATTTCCAAAGATACAAAGCACTCGGAGACGATCCTTTACAACTCGCACGAACTCTGAACAGCACACTAGCTACGCCACATCCCTAATGAAGCGGACTCAACGCGGCTTCGACTCATGCCTCTCACTGAGTATCCTCAGACCCTTTATAGGAGAACCAGTAACTTCGAACATAACAACAGAGACAAAATGTGACAGTTACGGGACCTGTCCAAAGTGCTATTCCACAACTAAAAAGAGTTAGATAATTGATGGATCTCGTCTATTCTCTACTAAGTAGGTAGTAAAAATGGCGCACTGCCATAGCACCCCTGCGGTATCCCTACCATTTCGAAGTGATTTGACCTATTTGACAACTTAGACCGCTCAATTCTTTGTCATGTTATCCGCCCCGGAACCACTCCCCGCAAAATGTTTCCCTTTGGTGGGAATCTCACGTTACATTCATCCCCGCGTTTTTCTATTCTCCCAATGTCATGTTCCTTCAACCGCGCCAATCAGTTAGTGATGGACGGGAGTTTGCTATTGCCAAGCAACATTCCATGAACCGCACCAATCCTCGACCTCGTCGATCAGCGGGGTGAACTAAGTCGACCCAGCTTTGGGCCCGAGTGGAGGTATATAAAGAGTATAAGTGAGAAAACAAGATTGGTGAAGGTTTGTAAGATTGGTTTCACGCTTCAAAAAACGCCATGCACTTCTTTTCAACCGTCTCGACTCTTGTTGGTCTGTGGTCATGCCTTGCCTCTGGATTTACGAATCCCATCAAGACCGGCAGTGACCCTCATATTGCCTACCATGATGGAATGTAAGGCTCTATGTCGTTGAATTCATGGCGTTGTGACTGCCTGCTAAGTCCTTCAAGGTACTATCTGACTTCTACAACATGGACTGATGTTCGCATTACGGCAGCCTCCACTATTGAGGGCCTGAAGACGGCAGAATCCCACGTTATATGGTCCGATAGGTCAAACCCGGCTAGAGCATGTAACTTTTGGGCTCCGGAGATGCACAAGGTTGGCGATCGTTGGTACGTCTACTTTTCGGCAAGCTTGTGTAATTCCGACTGGGGCATCGTGTTGCCGTCCTTGAGGGTGTACGCGCTGGAAGGCGGCACTGAGAACCCTCTCTCTGCCGATTATGAAATCTCGGATCCTATCTTGCCTCCTAATTATAACGCTGGTATGCTTGATGCGGTATGTCACAAACCCCATCCCACCCATAAACACCCTCTAATAAAGGACGCCAGACCCTCTTTGATATTGAAGGCACTGCGTATTTTCTGGTAAGCTCTTAAACTTGAATTTAGATGGCACTTTATACTCACGGACAATCCCAGTTCTCAGCAGTTGATGGCCCCGAAAGCCCTGACGGAGCATCCCTCTGGATTGCCGAACTCCTTTCGCCAACCACTTGTGGAAATGCGACCATGATAGCAGCGCCCGAGTTCGACTGGGAGCAAGAGGACTCTGCCGTGCTTGAGGGACCGTATGGCATTATATCCCCTGCGGGCACCATTTATGTGGTCTACTCAGCCGACTCTTGCAACACACCAGCTTACAAGCTCGGCGTCATGAAGTTCACCGCCGGAGCTGACCCGCTGGATCCTAAATCATGGACCAAGTCTCCGGAACCAATCTTTCAGACCATGAATGGTCTTTATGGGCCAGCTCATAATGCATTCTTCAAGAGTCCCGACGGCACGGAGGATTGGCAAGTCTTCCACGCCAATCTGAATGCCAATGATGGTTGCGGCAGTACTCGAAAGACCTTTATTCAACCTGTCAACTGGAAGGATGACCAGATTGACCTTGGGGAGCCTCTTCCTGTTGGCTTTGAGATTAAGGCCCCTTCAGGAGAGTAAGGAGGATGTGGTGCGACCGAGGCAAGACTGATGCCAACCACGAGATATGCTTAGACACTCTGAGCTATATTAGGCGAACCTGCCCTCTCCTACATCTATGTCTTGGCATCCACTTACATCTTCGTACTTCTCTGTGACTGTGACACTCTTTCGCCTTATAAGTCGCCACGTAAATTAAAATACGTTGCTAAATCCGAACTATTTATTCTAAATCACTTGAAGTAGGCCCTTAATGACATTGACACTGCCAGGGAGCAGTCCTTCTGGCACATTCTCATCTGTTTCCAACATGTAGTATGGTCCAGAGCCCTCGTAGTCAGCCCTAGCCTGCCAACCATGGGTCTTTGCCTCAGTAATCTCCCACTTGATATTGGCTCCCTCTGCCACTGCGTTTTCGCAAAAGATAACAACGTCATCGACAAATAGATCGTAGGATCCCACATTTACCCAAGTGCGAGCTGGTAGCACATCGCCCCAGCTCCAACTTCTTGGTTGAGGTGCGCTAAAGTTCGCCAGCTCACCGCCTTTGCTTCCCATGGCCAACGCAGCTGCACTGTCCAGTCGCGGCTTATCGGTAACATCCAGGTTCTTGTTGCGTTCGAAGGAAGCCCCCGTGTTGGTGAGATTGATCCAGGGACATAAGAGAATGGAAGCAGCTGGCCGAGGTAGACCCTGGCGGACGATCCCAAGTAGACAAGCGACAGCGAGATGGGCACCAGCTGATTCACCGCCCACGATGATATCTTCAGGACTGATGTTTTGTGTCTCGACGAGATAACGGTATGCTGAGACAGCTTCGGTTTGCTGTTGCGGGAAAACAGCGTCGGGTGCAAGTGTGTAGTGAAGGGACAAGATGTCAAGACGAAAATGGTTGTCGGCCGCCAGCTCAGTCAGCCTGAACAAGGTGGAAAACATCCAAAACGGGGTACCGTGGATATAGGCGCCTCCGTGTATCCACAGAAGTGTTTTGTTCTTCCACCCTGTCTCACCAGGCACATCCCCTTGGCCCCGACGAAGCCAATACGCCGAAAAGTCGGGAGTCGAGACTGGGGTGCCGATTTCGTCAACCACACCGCGAAATCGTGGTGACTCAAAGTCGACATCGATCGCGGACGGGTCAAGCATCGGCATGATTGGAGAGTCTAGATGGAGGTGTTCAAGGGGCTTTGTTGTGCTTGAGAGCTCAGTTGTTGCTTTGTTTCTCACACCTATGCCATGGATGCCGACTTGACCGTTCGCTGACGAGGGGGCTGTTCGGCCTCGGCAAAGAAGCAGCCGAGCCATGATCCACATCTCACGGGTGCCTTGTCTGTCGCCGTTCTTGAAGGCTTCTAATTAGCCACAGGAGGTAGTTATCCTTGACATTTAGGCTAAACTGTCGCTTTGACAGACAATGTCGGCCCGCTTCTAACTCACTCTTCGCAAAACTTGGGAGTAAAGTGTTATAATTTTATTAAAATGCTAGATCTTTTCTTATTTATTTTTCTTATTATTTTTATCTTACGTTATAATTATCCTTGGAGAAAGATACCAATGCTCAGGTATTCCCAACGCACGGATACCGTGACGCAGAAGGAAGGAAGGCACGTGACCTTAGACCTTCTCTTCCATCTCATCATTTTTCCTCGCGCCCGCATCATTTCTCCACGAACTACTTGCATTGGAAGCATTTTTGGCTTGGCATTGTGCTACCGTAAAATACATCTTCCAAGTCTCCAGCATTGCATACATGGCTATTTCGAACTCGGCCTCGTCAGACCCTCCTGCCCCGTCACCTCCGAACGGCAGCCGCCAACCCCCATCAAACTCCACCGATGACCTCGAGTGTCGCAAATGTGGTCGCTAGAAGCCACGCAGTCAGTTCACTGCTTTGGCCCCGTACAAGGGGATTGTTACAGCATGTCTGCCTTGTCGGAATCTAGAAAACACCAGTGTAGGTCTTAGCATGCTGGCCTATCTGATTGTCATGGCTAACCAGGTACAGCATCATAGATCCCGGAGGCGTTTACGTAGCCGCCTTCAAGTCGTATTCCCAAGATCGACTCTCCATCAAGCTCCTCAACCAACCCTTCCACAGCCGCCCAGCAACATCTTCATGGGTGCCCAGACAGTTTCCAACACATCCAACGTTCAGCCAGCTTCCACGTCTCCGGATGCGTTGACTATGGCCGCGGTCCCCGATGTGCCTCTAATACAAGACTCAGGAGTCACCCAAGAAACCATTTCTTACTTCGGGGGTTTCGATTTGGATCTGTTAGCTGCAACCTCGCCATTGCCAGATATCGAGTTTACAACGAGCGACTTTGACCTGCTCAGCAACCCATTGAGTCCCGCCAACCCGAGTCCCGCTAATGGCCAGAATACCATCCCGATTACTTCTGACACTCCCAGAGATCGCAATACCTCGTGTGTCAAGTGTTTTAGGCCGAGGCCCGCAGGGAGCAATACACAAGAAGACCAAGGTCTGTGCAGGGCATGCTACGCCAAGTTGCGGAGGGCCCAGTTGCGAGCAGCCAGATAATGAAGTGATCAATTCTCAGGGGACTAAATGGAATGTTGCTCGCCAGTTAGTCCAGGTTGCCTCCTCGCTCAAGGCCATTCTCAAACCCTCGCGGCCAGCGCTTTTGAGCGCCAGTAGCCTGAGCTTTGGTTCTTGGAACAAAATCAAGATTGTGCATATCATAGGTAGTCACTCGTACAAAAACATGAGATACTAATTAAGCCTCCCCATGTAATTTCTGACGCAAAATGGCCCCTAAATATAGTAAATAAATATAAGAAAAATCCTACATGTAGCTAAGTGAAATATCCAAAGCTTTGATATTATTTCTCATTTTCTCTCTAACTTAGCTCATAGCTAGGCTATACAGTGAATACTCTTTATTAGCTTGAGCCACTGTGTCTAGTTATCCTGAAATCCGATCCTGGACAAGCTGGCTGATGAATAAAATAAATCTCGACGTAGTCCCCTGTTGCATATCTATTTTATACATTTCAGCTACAATGTTGCTATACGGCAAGACAGAATATTCCCAATGGCCAACCGGGCGCTCCATATTTCCGCTTTCTGTTATGAACCATTCTCCGTTGGCCAGCGTCAGCCGACGGGCCCAGCACCGACCAACCGTCAGCTCGGATCTAAAATAGACAGTAGCAAGTAAGATCCGAGGCTCCCGAGCCCATGTTTGATTCGCTGCTCCATATGGTCGACTTCGCAAATGCCCCACAGCCGGTCAATTCGATTGCTTCAGCCTAAGGAGCCGCATGTTGTCCAAGGCTTGCAACGGTAAACGCTCGAGTATAACTTGCTGCTACGTTCCCTTGGTTTTAGATCCCTTTATCTTACTGTTTAAAATCCACTCCATGGTTTCAACCCGAGGCGTTCATATAGACCCGCGACTACCTCGATGGCCAAGATGGATCGGCACGTCTCCCGTCATGTTATACGGGTTCTTCATGACATTTGGTTATTCGCATTCACGGCAATTGTCATCACCATCTTTGCAATTGCTTGGCTAGTGCAAGGAGGATCAATTGCGTTGCCTCCATGGACTAAAGACCTCAGCCTGCTATCCGAAGAAGACCAGGCCAAGTACTCGGCTGTGCTAGTCACTTGCATTTGTGTCTTCTTTGCACTACTACTGGTCACTTCCTACAGTTTGATAAAATCAGGTAGTAGCCATGGATATGGATAAGCGTACCCAAAGGGTTCATAAGTCGAGAGCCTCCCATGTTGCATTTCAAGCCGGTTCAGATACTTATCGTTATGCAGTCCGGCATCTCTTCCAGCATCAGGCTTGGAAAATACCAAAGGGCTTTCCCAGTCCAAAAATACAATAACATGTGGTGGGCGTCGAAACTGCTGAGCTCTAGGATTGTCGACAAACTAGTGGAGGCACGCCTCAAGAAACCTTACAAAGAGTTGGCCGAACACCACCTTGCTGAGCTGTCAGCCTCAGTGTGGGGGGAACTCTCACTTCATTTGTGGGTGACTAGAAACATGGCCTTCCTCCATGTATCCGCAAAGTTCGTCAGATACCATCGATTGCCTACTTTTGTCAAACGGCCTTTGGTTGATGATGGCGACAGCTATCCCTCTTGACTTGGGTCGCCTTGATCTATTCGCTCCGGAAGTAGAAGGGATAGGGTAAATAATATACCAATGCGACCATCAAGACTGAGGGTTATCTCATCTTCTGAATGTCTCTACTTGGGCACGTTGAAGAGCAAGAATGTTATGCCTAGGGCGCTCTCAAAAGCGGTGAGAAAAAGAACAGTATGCATCTTGTTTCCTACTCTGAATTCGACCTCGTGTGATAAGGTATCCTGCTCTTCCTATATCTCTTCCCTATCAAGCTTGCCAATCAATGTACCACCATCAAGAATGCTACCAAACATGGCTGCCTCAAACAGGTAGTTTACCTGCCAGGCGTGATGGTTTGCATGAGCAATCACCCATACCATCTCCAACACAGACCCTCGGGTGAATAACTTGGCCATGCAAAGCCTTGAGCCCTCGGCAAACTTCTTCTCTTGCTCTTCGTCAACCTTGCCTCCTCTAACATACTCGAGTGGGCCTGTAACAAGGAACCACCAGAGGTCTCGAAGTAACGGCTCTTGTTGGTTGGTGTCAAGAAAGTGCTCCACATGACTGCATGTGTCATCGCCGTTGCATGCAAACTTGGGGTCCAGAGGCCTGCTGAAACCTGTTGTTTGGTATTCCTTGTCAAAGACCTCGTCGAAATCCGCCTCCAACTGGGGTCGAGCAGGTGCCTTGCGGGCTTTGGGCCAGCCAAGAAGTGCTCGCCGGAAAAAGAAATGCCGATCGTTTTGAATGTGCCATGTGTACAGCGCGGCGCACATTCTAGCCACAGGTTCATGCCACCTTTGAGTCAACATCCTAGCTCCAACTGCAGCGTAGGCATCGTAAACTCTTCGCAGAACGTCTTCGCTCACAATACCTGTGTCTGTCACGTCTGCGACATTCAGGAACGAGTTCATGACCTCCGAGTTGACAAGGTCGCATCCCACGTCGACCACATCGGTACCTGGCGAGCTAAAGACCAGGTCCGCCATAACGGCACCGGCATCGAAGCCCCGCGCTATGGCCTCGGCGGCCATTCCGAGGAGGCTACTCTCGGAGAGGGAGATGATCTGTGCCGAGCGTCGGTCGAGGCGGGCTGACTGGGTTGTCAAGTTCGCTTTGTGCTTCATCTCGAGTGCAATTTTGCCTTGGATGTATCTCATGCCCACGCGGACGGCGTCTCGTCTCTCACGGCCGCCCATGGTGTCCAAGGCATGCGGGTCTGCAAGGCCTTTCTGATACATCTGTTCAAGAGAGGGAAAGACATAGTTGTAGCCGTGTTCGTAGTAAAAAGCCATGTCAGTCACGTAGTTGGAGAACATGGTTGACGAATCAGCAGCACCCATGAGCAGGCTAGCGATGCCACAGCCAAACAGGGCATTGTTCGTCTTCATGGCTTCAGGCCAGTTCTCTGCCCCAAACAGCTTCAAGGTTTCCTCCGAAGCCTTGCTCAGGCCAGTCCCCTTTGGTGGCAGAATGTTTCCGGCCCCATGCTGATCTTCTTTCCAGCGCTGAAGATCGGGAGACAACTGGAGGTGGACCGCGGAGGGCCCTGGTCCTGAAGTGGACAATGATCCTTCTTTGTCCAGGGTTGAGTCTTCTGAAGTTTGTTCGACGTCGGCGAAGACTCGGGCAACCAAGTCGACAGCCTGACACGACAGGGCTTCCAGGTCAACCACCTTGCCGTCACCGACAAGACATCTCGCTTCCGAGTAACCGGCGTGAACGGGGTGTCTTGGCTTACGGCCTAGCAGCCTCCCGAGACGGCTTCGGAAGCCCTTGCCCCAGAAATACAGGGGAATGCCTGCCGGTTCTTCTGGAAAAGACTGTTTCTTGGGGGATTTGACTTTGATGTTTAGCCCTTTGAGGGAAAACTGGCCCCAATAACCTTGCCGAGGCCGGGATGGATAGCAGGGGACGGTCATTTCGATCGACGGCGTGAAAGTTTATGGGCAGTGAATTACTACGACGGGAGTCCGAGCGTTGGATCCTCCCTGCTCTTTATATCATCAGGATCATGACATTATGCTCTCTCAAATGCGCTGCTAAGCAGAGCATTTGTTGGCAGCTCCGCGGTTGCCGACGCAGGTCAATACGCGGCCACTCTGCAAGATCATGGTCTCCATGCACCAACAACCCCGAACTTGATACCACATTTGATGCTGTGTCGACAGACCAGTTCTTTGGCATTGCCTATCACTTCTGTCTTGGGCTTGAGTTTGCTTGCCGAGCCTCGTCGCACTCCACGCTGGTTCGGGGGCGTGGCCAATCACGCTCTACCTGTCAACGCTTCCGTGACCGGGTAGCCTGAATAGCGTCCTCTTGATGGTTCTATCTCGGCCAAGGACATGCCGTCTTGTCCCAGTGACAGACCCACGACGTCCGAGGCTAGGCTGGGATGTGGCTCCTGGGCCAAGCCCCCTAGATAGTGTTGCGACGTCGTCAGTTTTGCGCGATATCATGAACCAGCCTTGCCACGGGAAGAGTAAACGAGAAATCCTTGAGCTGTAAGCGAAAACTAGGACCCGGGAGATTGGCTCAGTGCGGTGCAGTAAGTAAAAAGTGGCTGCTGTCGTCCAGATCCAGACCTAGATCCAGACCATTACTAGACTTGCAGCCTCTCAGAGCTGGACAAAGACAGATCAACTCTATCGGCGAAACAAAAGTCAGGATAAGGTCATATCAGGGTTCAGCACACCGCGACTAAGGATCAAAACCAGGTCACGGAATACAGACTTGGAATGGAAACGATCACCACAGGCTAACCTGGCGATAAGCGAGAAATGGCCTAACTCACTTTCGGTAGAGCAGAAACGAACACGTCACGAGGTCCACAGCCCAAGCGAGAGGAACCAGGAATGCACTCAGGCAGGCACTTAAAGTGGCCTGGTATCGCCACTTGGCCTACTTGAGCCTGCTGGTCCGGATGCGTTTATACCTCGTCTGAGCGGTGAGAGGCCATCGAGATTGGGCCTGTCTGCACCCTTACACAGACCATTTCTTATACAATGATCCCAAACGCTTAACCAAGCATTCCCTGGTCAAATCAAATCAGTTGCTAAATGACAAAGTGCTGACACTTGAGCTCGGGCAAATGTTGGGCGAGCCTACAAGCTTGGCGCCTCTCCCGAGACGCAGCTGCCATCCCCAACTACCGACAGGCATGTTCGCCGATATGGGTCCTCAGCGCCGGGTCTCGCACTTAGTAGGGCAGTCATAAGCGAAGCTAAAGAACTCAGCACCGTACGGGGCATTCCAAATCATGCAATCTGTCGCAGATCCTCCCTTGTCAAGTCTGACCCTGGCATAGCTTGGGACATGGGGCATGATCCTCTCTGCATGCCCCGTCGTATCCCAGACCAGAAGAAAGGGCGGAATACAAGTGCCGCTCCAATCTTCACAGCAGCAGACAAAAACATCCAACTGCCGCCCTTCGCCATCCAACACTTTGAACTTTTGAAGTTCATGCACAAGCAAAGCTAGACCTGCATTAACACTATGCAGCATAGGCCAAGATGCCGTCACTCGAAGGCCTATCTTTAGTTCCCTATCGCTCGCTCGATCCATCCGGGACCGAGGTCCGGCTGCTTGAGCTGCATCCGGCTTCGACTGGCAACATCAATGAGCGCCTTGTATGTCGCCTCGTACATGAACGACTTAGCGACTCCTCCGACTTTATTGGCCTTTCCTCGCTCTTCGGTGACATCAATGTCACCGAGGCCATCCAAGTGAATGGGACCAGGGTCGTCTTGCCCGCCAACGTCGCCCAGGCATTACGTTACGTCCGAGCCGTTTTTCTGGCCCCTTCACCACCGACTCCATGTTCCTCTTCATCAGATCTTCGAGAGGAGAAAAAATACGAAGCACCTCTTCCACCTCCACCTCCGCCCAAGAAGGCTCCAAGCTGGCTTCGATCTCTCTTCAGGGGTGTTCGCAACGCATTTGCCGAGCCCTCAAAAGGGGCTAGGCCACCTCTGCGCATATGGCTTGACACTTTGTGCATCAACAGACGAGATGCACGTGAGGAGGCAGAGCGACGATCTCATATGGCGCGAGCTTACCGACATGCCAAGATGGTAGTTGGATGGCTTGGACCCAAAGACTCTACTTCCGATCTCGCCATCGAGATCATCCGGGCATGGGATAAATGCATGCCCCTCACTTTTGGCGAGCCAGGTGACCGTGAGCTTCACCCAGAAAACTACGCCCCTACACTACAATGGATGGGTCCTGTTGCGCACCTGAGTGATATCCCGGAGGGTATTACCGACCCGCGCGAGGTGCCCAGCTACAAGGCCATTTCAGAGTTTCTCAACCGGCCATACTTCCGGAACACATGGATGCTGGACGATATGACCATGGCGCGATTCCCAGCTTTCCTATTAGGCGACGACATTGTATCATGGATGCAGATATTACGACTCAACCGCGTCAACGAGGACATTAAGGATCATGGAGCCGACATGTTCCCTGATCATTTACGGCATTTGCTAGAGTACATGCCGCTTGGAAGTGTATACACCTTCCTAAAGGAGTTTGATATGCGGCAGAGGGAGGAAGGGATTGTTCCAATGATGATCACCGCAACGAGTTCGGTGAGGAGTTCAGAATCGATATCCGCTTTGCGAGGAGCGCAAAGATAGGAGCTTGGGGAAGGTCTGGCGCAATTACTGTTTAGCAGGCAATAGGTGCTTTGGAGAAGTTGGTTGTAGCATACGTCAAGTCAATACCCACACTGTTTTCATTTTGTACAAACCTCAAATCTCCTTTGCCTGGTGTCGTATAAACAAACCTACACGATGCCAGTGATATCTCAAGAGTATGCTAGCTCAAGCCACCGACGCTTAGTTCACATGTCCATCTCTCTCTCCTCCCTCTCTCCCCCTCTCAACTTTTCGATGCTTGTAGCAAAATCAAAGCATGCTCTGATACTCATTGACATTGCACAGGTTGCCCTGAGCTATTAATATTCCCTCAAGCTGCCGTGAGCATCTCACGATAATTGCTAAATAACCATCATCGTCCAGTCTAGTAGCCGGTACGCAGGCTTGTTGGAACACTATTCATCCACATCGAGGGATATTTCCGTGTGTCCAGGCGTCATTTATTTGTGTCATTTTCTTTCTTCCATTCATTGCAGTTGCCAGTGTCATATTGCTGTTGCTGTGGTAAAGACCCCCAGCCCTCTGGCATCCACTCTCCATTTCCCGCGTTTTGAAAGGCAGGCCACGATATTTAAAGTCTCTGGAAGCGAGTAAAGTCTATGGAGAATTTCTCTCATACTTGGATCGTCATCGGTCTTCTGGCTCAGTTATCCCATTAAGGGCCGGGTTTTGGCTGTATCAAAAAACACAATATCAAATTAGACCGTCATCGACGAGTGTTTGTCTTGCTTAACTCGGCACTGGAGGCTTCAGCAATAAGCCACCTCATCACAGTTACCTCCTGAATTTTCTATGCCTAGTGAAACTCGGAGCCGTGGATTGATAATTTGCTCAGAGTCGGATGGTTGTTATGCAGTCTTATGTACAAAGAACTCGTTTCGATTTGCCAGATGGAACAAAGCGAGTGCTCACTTAACACGGCTGCATCGGATATTCTTGTTTTTCAATGACGTCTCCGTCAGACAGGATATAAAAGAACACGATAATAACCACATCGATTAGAGAACATGAAGAATAAAGCTCAGTTTCAACTAGATCATGCGCATCTGTGCATTAAATGAAGGATTCATACGAGACTCAGATCATGTTGCCTTACACTTCTGAAAACAGCGTCACTCTGAACATGTCTTCAAGGTAGGCTCAGGAGGGAAACTATTGTCTAAACGCCAACTCTCCTTGCTAGAGCAATACACCAACGTTGGCTACAGAGTTTCAGCAACAAAGTACCATAACATTCAAGACTCGGATAAAGTGTGTGCAACACTAGCCTCCAGAAAACCCCCTGGGATCGAACTTTCATAGCCGGTAAACCCGAACCTGGGACGGAGAAACCATGGGGATATCATAAAGGTCCTCACTCAAAAACAGTCCAAGACATCATTAGTGGTATGGCTGATGGCTTTAATCTCATAATATGCATTCGAGCTCTCTCCGGAGCAGTCGCTCTAAGTTATGTACAAAACTGCCCTCTACCATATGCTAAAGCTACAAAAAACACAACAGACATTAAAACATTACATATGTGGTCAACAGAATCTAGGCTTGCCCGCTTTTCTTAGCCCTTATGATCGAAACGCCAGCGTTTGCTATTCTCCTTGACGAACCACCTGGTTATAAAGGCGCCCTCCTCGACCCATTCCGCCCACTCTCGACCATGCCTCTCTTCTACGCCTTGCAAAAATGACACGAAGTCAAAGTTTTGTACCGAGTTGAGCTCGTGAGGATCGGATGTGAGGTTGCTTAATCGCCACTCAACGTTCTCGATGACAGGCACGACAAGATGTCGTTCGGGATAACGGGCGTCACGGACGGTGAGCATGGCTCGGCCTGGGTTGGTGACTGTGAATTGCCATTGCCCTTGGCCAGTACGATCATTGACCACATTCAGTTCCCGCAAAAGAGACTGCCCTTCGTAGTTGCGGATGAGATCCGCGGCAGCTTCTCGGCTCGCTTCGCTCAAGGATCCAGTTTCAAGAAGCATATCGAGGATCGTAGGTAGAACTTGAGAGGATTGGACAGCGCCGTGAGAGTCGAAAGCCGGTAGTTGAGGGTGCGAGAGAACCAGAGGAACGTGATCAACGCCGATGTTAGGGTTGTAGTATGGGGAGGCAAAGTTGTTTTCAGGGAGGGAGACACCGTGATCTCCGAGGAACATAACCAACGTTTCGTTGGCAACTCCTTGTTCGTCAAGTAGGTTGAGGATCTTGCGGATCCATCTATCGTCGTAGCCCTCCGTGTTGATGTAACGGGACATCATGTCGAGGCCCTTGGCCATCTGGGTGTACTTTTCGGTTGCTGGCAAGTGGAAGCGGTGGTGGCTGGTGCTTGTGAGGTGAGTAAGAAAGACTCGGTCGTTTGTCTTGCCGGCGTCGACAAAAATATCGCGGATGTAGTCTTCAAGGGGGTCCTCCTCGAAAGCGAATTCGTTGATGTTGGGAAGCGTGACAGGGCCATGCTTTGCAGCCGGGCTTCGAAGGTACTCTCGACCGATAGTATGTTCTTTGGGGAAGCCCATAGCGGCCATCAGGCTGTTTTGGTTATCATAGTCGAGGGTGGCGGCCTGGAAATAATAAGACTTCCAGCTCGATTCCTTGTCATTCGGTTCCGTCTTTGAGTCTCCCGCCTTGTTCAGGGCCTCAAAAACATGAGGGAGACAGGGCTGATAGATATGATGACTGTATTCGAGGTTGAAGTCACCGACCAGGGGCGCCACGCCGCAAACTGTGCCAACCATGCTCTTGAGTGTGTACGTTCCAGCAGTGTGAGCATTGGTGAAGCGGATTCCACCACGTTTCCTTTTCTCTTCGTGTTCAAATCCGTCGTCATAGTCACCCGTGATGAAGTTGGCAGTCGGCGTGAGACTGGACATCTTGTCCTGGACCTCTAGAGGGAGTTTGCCATCTGGCCATGTGTCGGCGAACCGGTTCCAGATCAAGCCATCCTTCTTGATGGGGAACACATCGCTTCTGGTACTCTCCAACAGGATGATGACAACGTGTCGAATCGAAATGTCCTTTAGCTTCCCCCGTAGCTCTTTCAGCAAGGGCTCATCGAGATTCGATATCTTGAGCGGGTCGGCAGCCGCGCTATAGTGCGTCTCGTCGGTATACCAATCCTCAAAACCGGCAAGTGGCGAGTCCTTTGGCATCCAGGGGCAAGGTGATGACTTGATAAGGGCCGTTCGTGTGTCCCAGCTGCGCTGGATGCCGTTTCCATAGTAAGAGGGTAGATCGTCCAGGAATGGTGATGTCGATGCAAAGTCGACAAAGGGCAAAAGACCGCTGGTCCATGACAGGAAAATCAGGGAAGAATCCTTGGGTCTCAAGAATGAGAGAATGAAAAGAGCTGTGAGGAGAATGGAGACGACGATGTACGGCAAGGCGCGCCAGAGGCACTTGGTTCTCAACGGGGGTCGTGAAAGTGATGATGACTTGGGCTTCTCGCTGTATTTGACGCTTACTCCGGAGCTCTTTTCGTCGTCGTCCTTGGTGTAGCGGTGACCGTTGTGTTGAGGAAGTTGATAGTAGCCACCTTGAACGCGACTCAGTTTCCGTCCAATGCAGGAGAATGGCCAGTTGACGATGTCTGCTCCCCATCCAAAGAGTCCATAGCAGGCACCCTGAAGTACCGCGCTCGCAAAAATGGCAAGGGACACAACGACGACAAAGGTCATGAGCCCTGAGAGAAGAACAGTCCTCGCTGCCGGGTCAGCAACGAAGCCGATGTTGCGCCAGTGAATCTCGGATCCTGCGACAAGGTAAAATGATACGGACACAATGCCGAGTGAAACATTGTAGGATATTAAAGAGGTGGTAAGAGCTGAAATGAGTATTCGTAGCCTGCCCGGTGAGCTGGGCGTCCAGTGGCTAAGCAAAAGCCTGATGAGGAGTAGAAGTAATATGTCTTGAGTGAAGAAGGAGAAGAAGAAGAGCACCATGCGCTTTGGAGCCACTGAAAAGCGATGGTTGTGGAGATGTGCGCCCTTGGCACCGCAGACAGCCAAGACGGCGAGGGCAAAGACAAACCTCCGGTTGGCGAGGCGTGAGACAAGAAGCCCGATCCATCCTGGTTTTCGATTCATCTTGGCTGGACGGAACCCTTCGAGACAAGTCGATTGGTCGCGTGAGGAGAATTCCAGGATGGGAAACGGGGGAAAGGAGAGAGGACTGGGCGCTCGACGATGATAAAATATCTCAACCCCAGAGCCTGGTTTCGCGCCAGGCGTTGGCGGTGCCGCGTTAGGCCTTTCTGGAGAAGCGATTAGGGGTCATTCTAGGCTCTGATCGCCTGCCTGGGGCCTGTTGGCCGACTGCACGCGTTAAGGGGGCCCAGGTCCAGTCCAGTTCATTTGGCAGCTTCTCCGCTCAACACTCCGCTAGCCAATATGCCGTGCGCAGCATGAAACGAGAGGACCCGATCCAACGCCACTTAAGGGTCCTAACCAGTCGCGGCTGGTCGTGCCAAAAGAGCCCTACAAGCATCAACAACGGTGGCAGATTGGAATCATCAGTGGACCACTCGCCCAGTTTCCCCTATTGGATCTCGCGTAACAGCTCATCAACCTGTGTTGCCCAAGCAGTTCCAGGTGATACGGCTGCGCCACTGAGGAAGCACAAAAGACCCATTTTCGTTTACCGTATCGACTCATGAGATGGAAAAGGGGTCCGTGGGTCTCGACGTCCTTGCAAATCCCAATCGCTAACCGGTTAAGGACCCAAGACACGAGACACTGTGCGTTGCTTGATTGGACCGACGGTTGCATCATGAGCGGAATCTAACCGTGAATGGCCGAGGCTGGTCTGTCTAGCAGGGGCAGCGTGGGGTCTAGACTCTGCCAAGCCTCTCTCCCCGGCTCAGTGACATTCAAGGCCCTGATCTGCAAGGGGCGGCACGAGCTCGAATGAGGGGATATTTCGAGCAAGATGAGCTTCCAGTCTGAGCTTCTTTCTGTGAGACGGTCGTAGTTCAGCTCTGCTGCACATCGCTCTCCGTGAGATGCTTGTGGAGCGATGGCTGCTTACCCACCGTTGAAGAAATCAGTGTCTGAAACATGGCGACAGCCCTATCCTGGGATGGTAACGTGCCGGAAAAACAGCCGAACAAACAGAAAAGTTAATGGCCGAGGCCCTGAGTCAAGAACAAGGGCCCATCCTTCGGGCAAGGCCTAGCGGGCTTCTTCTGTTGGTTCTACCCCCAACTTTCTCCCAACAGACAGGAGCACGTGCCCGTGGCGTTCCCTCTTAGGGCCCAAGATGCACGCGTGAGGCCGCCGAGGAAATGTTGTATGCACAAGCCGGGCGGATGATGCAACCCTCGCGAGAAGCCATTGGACAACCATCTCGAGCGCCTGCACGCGAGCGGCCGATATTGGCTTGACACCTTCCTTGATTCAACACTTGGTGTCCAGACCATGCATCGATTTGGGGGAGGGCACTTCTGGTGATAGATGTCTAGAGTTACGTTTGAAGTGACGCGACTGGCCATGCCGTATTGAGACTTACCACGACCGATCTAGACCAGATATACGAGCCACCCATCATTACAAAAATGCACAGCCCGCATCACATAGCCTTAATCCTGTGCAGGCATCGGTCCACCCTAGTTAGCCGTGATGCCGTTCTACCGAGGCCGATTGTCCAACACGAAACCCGACCAAGGTTTCTCACACCTGGTTGCGCAACAAACAGCGGTGCAACTGGGCGCATGACAGCGACGGGCGCATTGTACTTCTCAAGCAAGCGCAGCCGTGGTAATATCAGGCTTCGTGAGAGGCACAAGGCGCATCCCAGAACGGATAGCTGAGCGAAGTGTGTGTCCCATCTTTCAACAGCAAAATCAGGCGCATCTCACCAATGTCTTATCCTGGTAATACTGTGAGGGTATTGAGAGCGACATGACAGCTGTGCACGTTAGTGCTACGGTGAGATCAAAGCGGCTTTCACCTCAGCCCACAGACCTTTCAGCTTGGGCTACAGGCCGTATGAGATGATGGAGTCTGTCCAATGGCTTCATCACCTTCGTAATGTTTGAGGCGCAGGGAAACTTTCCGTTTAAAACTCATTAGACTCCAGTACGATGTGTCAAACGAGCGTCCCTGCGTTGGTTTCTTCTGCGCGGCGGCTCCTCGGCAACCAAGGCTAAGGAACTCGGGGAGGCTTACGCATTCTTTTTCACTCTGCTTTCAAAATACGAGTTTCCTCTGAAAATATCCATTTATAGCTTCTCAGGACGTTGCTTGCCCAAAGTCAATTCAAAGGACGCGTCATGTCCCAGATGAGTGGAAATCCATGTGCTTCTTGAATGTACTGACTGGGCTGGGTTGTGAACGTGACAGTTTCACGGGGTGAGTTGTAAAATGAATATAACATGTCAGTTCTCTCGTGTTTGCATGCTGAACAGTGCTTCAATGGCAGGACCGAACAGGCGCAAGGCCCTCTCAGACAAGCTTTCTGTGGAGCGGGTTGATCGACTCAAGCCAGTTTGGGATTGACTTGTATGAGTTAAAGGCAGTTTGATGAGCTGTTTCGCCTACTGTTTACTTCATTTTTAGCAACCCTCATACATGCCAGGCTTCTCAGTCGACATACTCTCTCGTGTGTGGATGTGTTGGCTAGCTGCACTCTCTCACTCGGGACTCATTACCGAGGGCCAGAGCTTCAGTCACAGTTTCCCATACTTCCTGCAGTGCAATCTCAAGATTTATATTCCCTCTGTCAGCTTCTAACTGCGGTCTGCCCACCAAACAACGCCCCTAATTCATCCCTCCCCTCATTAAGCACACCTAAGGTTGTCAGAGTGTTGGAAATGTTGGGTTCGTCAGGGGCAACCCCATGAGCGCCACAACATTCGATGAGTCTAAAGTACCACAATTTGACGTTTTGGTGACATATGAAACCCAACCCTTGCCTTTACTTTGCCGTGGTGAACATACCAGACGCTGATGTTGATGTTGATGTTGATTATGTTATGTGGCAGGCAACATTGGCTGGGAAACCGTCTCGTGTCAATGTTGAACCGACCCGTCCGTCCAATCAGAGGTTGAGAGCGTGTGATGATGTAAGCACTCTCTGAGCAAATCAAATCCCTTCTGGCAAAAAAAAAAAAAAAAAAAAAAACTCATGCAGAACAGCCATGGACACGCAATCAAAGAATAAAAGAAAAGTCAAACGGCCTCAAAACATGTCAGAAGTTCGATCAAATTGCCTTTCCACAATAGTCTCTTATCCAGTTCCTACAGGTTTGCTTTAGATCGTAATCTCAAGTTTCTTCAACGTTCAGTTGGTTCTAGGGTAGTTGATGCCGCGCTGGGAGAGCCTTAGACGAATCAAGGTGAGAATGCTGTGTCCCTGAGGGCGCCTGGAGATCGACCGTCGATTCCATGCTTGATGTTCTTAACCGAGCTCTCACCAGAAAGATTGATCTTCCAAGTGCAACAGGAACCAAGCACGGGGAACCGGGCCGGTCAGGTAGGTGTTGGTTGTGTCGTCCCAGTACCGTGGACTGCAGCACTTTTCCAACCCAAATGCCAAGCATTTCTGCGTTGTTGTTGAACATTGGGATTGGGCAACGAGACGTCATCCTTCTGGCATTGATTCGTGTGACCAAATAAACTCAGAGGAAACTGATGTCGATGATGAGGACGCTGACAACGCTAGTGGCCATTCCAAACAAAGGAAGCACAACAGTCATAGCTACGTCATGCTAGCTAGTCAGCACAAACCTTGAGCTTCGGCCTCTTGGAATTATATAGAGCTCACTTGCTGACGATGAAGATCCTGAAAACTTCTGGCTCTTACCAACACCAGGAACAAGAACTATTATTCACAAACTCATTAATATATCACCAAAGAAACGAGCCATGGCGTGCGACTGCGGATCTACTTGCAACTGTGGCGGGCCGAGCGGCTGTACCTGCGACAACACTTGTGTCTGCAAGAATTGCGGTGGCGTACGTATCAACGTGCACGTTGGCTGGGCCCAAGATAACATTTATTTCTAGAAATGACTCCGTCTCACATGACTGTGAGTAGGGCGGCAGTTATTCTATGATCGAGAGGCGTCCTTTTGGTCTGGAGATTGAGATGGCACGACAAGATTGTTTGTAGCCGAGATCGTAATCAAGGACTTGATCAACAATCCTAATTATGGGCATCATTTATTGCCCGTGAGGAAATATTGAGTGTTGCTGGGCTCATAGTGTATCCTGAGGTTAGGCGCCAGGACATGACGTAGTTGTTCGAGTCAGCATCCAAGTCTGGTGTGTGTCAAATGATTCAATCACCCACCAGACTCCAGTTCTCTTGGCTCTAGGACACGCCTATTTCTTAAGTGCTATATCTCACTCTTATTTTACATAAAATTTGTGTTTATTGATGCAACTGGAACATGGTTAATAGAGGGTGCGGGCTTGTAGTGCACCATGTTTGACTACAGGATATCGGATACTTGCGGTGACATCGTTTAGGGAATTCGTTTCTCATTATCATCTCCTCGTAAAATCATAACTAGTACTGCCAAATCACGACTTGACCTATATGACTTCTGAACTCAACCTACTTCTTTATGCTAACATGGGAGCAGATCTCGCCAATGCCCGTCACCATGCCCGTGCCCCTGCCACTGAAGCACACCTTGCCAACACCCGAGATCTCTGCATAACCATTCCCGTCCACCCAGACATTTCCACACCCAGAGAGCGTCACATGGCCGTTGCCATTGACGTAGACATTTCCACAACCGGAGAGGGTAACATACCCTCCCCCGTCAACGTTGAACGTACCGCAACCACTGATAACAGTGACTTTGGAGGGATCGCATCCTTCAACGCTTATATGATTTTCTTTGGTGGCTGGGGCGGAAGCAAATTCGTCTCTTGGCCTCTGGTGCGACTTTGACGACTTTGCCGCCGCAGACTTCGTTGCTGGCTTCTGAGAGGGCTTCAATGTCTTTGCTGGTGCCTTGGCGGGCTTCCTAGGCTCAGACCTGGGGTACATGGTGGCGAGAAGCTTCTTGTCGCCGTCCGAAAGCCTTGTGTTGAACGGTCCCGTCGCTTCTCCATCAGAGGTGTTGCACTCGCCGGCCTGACAATGCATGATGGAGCGTTGGTCAACGTCGCTGGTGATGTCGCTCAGGGTGCTCCAGAAATCATCTGACTGTGAAGCCACGGTGTCGGACTTCCCCGAATGGTCATACTCGAGCTGAATACCCAGAGCATGGCCAAACATGTGCAAGATGGAGCGTCGCCGTCTGTCTTGCTGCTCATCCCTGCTGAGATGGCTGGGCGGGTGGAGGTTCAACTCCATGGTGTGTAGATCCGGGTACTTTCGGGCGTTGCGGCCAACTCGAGACCGATTCCTGTGACCGAATCGTATGCGGATGTCGGAAGGAACAGAAGCATCGTCATCGAGAAACTCGAATCTCATGCGCATCGGCACCTCGTGGTAATACTTGGTCACATAGTGCTCCACCGTCTTCCTCTCCCATGAGCTTCCGCCGAGGAATCGAACTTTGAGGCAAGTCTTTTCAGCGGGCCAAGCATACTTATTGTCCACAACAACGTTTGTAGTCGAAAAGGAAACCATGGTTGACATGATTCCGTGCTCGAGCTTGTCTGTACGCTTGCTGCTGTTGGTAGATGCTCAAAGAAAGACGAGGCCGGCAGCTGAAAGAAGGTCAAGTGTGAATAGCACCGTGATGGAGATGTCACGAGAAAGGAACGAAGGACTGTGTAGGCAAGATATATAGGCAACTACAATGTGGTTCTGGAGAGAGGACAGTTTTAGCTTGTTTTTGAACATTTTGCGCAAAACACGTGGTCTGGCTTGTTCTTCAACTCAACCCGCTGGCCCTCGTGTTTCCTTTGTTGAGAAATGCACGAGTTTATTCTGTTCTATTGTTGAGGCTCTTTGTCTCATAGATGGTTTATTGAGCGCTTCAGAGCCTATCTAATCACCATGCGATCAGGCAGTTTTGAAGAGCGCTGAGGTGGTGTTTTGCTGTGATTAACTGCTGGGTTGCCAAGATCTGAAAAGCACTCCCGCGCACAAGGCACCTTCTGGCTCTGTTCGCCTCGCCTGACCATGCTGAAGGTAAAATGAGGTTTAATCATCGTGTATGCAACCAATGAAAAAGAGAAGTGGAAGCTGAAGAGAAATTAGGCTCCAGTGATGCAGGGTGTAGGGGCTCCCGGTCGAGCTGTGCCACCAGGATGCGTATCCTAGACAGGCAATCTCCCGTTGCCCGACCCCTGGAATCCATGGCTTTCAGCGCTGAAAATTCTACCCCGGCTGCAAACTGTGGAAATGAATGCCGAACTTAGGGGCTCGGCATGATTCATTCAGAACCGACTGCATGGACCGTCTACCAAGTATATTGCACAAGCTTCTTTCCACTGCGCCCGAAAAAGATTCTTGATGCATTTGTATCTTTAGATAGCCAGTTCTAAGCACTATGGATTAACTAATTGTGTGTGATTGAATACAAGCTCCTTGAGCTATAGATAATGGGATAGTTTTCTTGTCTTATGTGCGCTTTCACCGAGTATCCCCTAACAAGGAATGGTAGGACGTGCCATCATCGAGTTTCGTAGGAACTCCCTCCAGGCGCTCGAAAAGGGCAGGCGTCTGTGCCATCTAATTCATGCCTTTATATCATCGATGGTACTCCCATGGAATTATTTTGCCGGGCTAATACAAATTTCTCAAACCACCGGCAACGTGCTCGTTGGGCTGAGTCAAGGGCTTTTCTTCCACAGTCCACATCAATGGCCCAAGAAGATTCCCTAGAACTTTCGCAGAACCCTAAAACAGCCATTTCACTCTCATGGTAGCGGACTTTTGGTATCTCTGCCGCAACATGCCCAGAGTCTCAGTTAGCTCCACCCCATGATCAAGTTGACGCTTGCCGCCAGGCCGAACCGGTACACTAGCAACAGCTCGCCAGATTCTAACCGTTGCATAAACCTTCCGACTGCAGCTCTTCGTAATAACTGTTTAGGTGAATTGTCAAGATGGCGCAGATAGTGGCCGATGATTGACTTGCTCGGCGCGCCCTGGTTCGATTTTGTATGACCCTGCGGGAGCCCATTGAAGAGCCTTTTTGAAATTTTTCTCTTAGCATATCAATCGTGGTATATGATATTTTCCCCCAGTTTGAGTTATTTGACATAGTGGTAATAGAGCCGGGGGCCAACGAGAAAGTAGTCCGCTGCAACCAGGGAGAAAAGCATCACAACTTACCTGGGGCGAGAATCGAATTTTCAGCACCATATATCCTCGCACTGCTGCTTTCTTGATATCTGATAATGTTGGATGGGCGTTGCATCATGTGTGCCAAGTTCTCAGAACAACCATGGAGCGAACGGTTAGAAGTGAGAAGCGTCCTCGTTCTGAGTCGGTATTTACATTGCGTATCACTACAGAGAGGCGATGACATTCCATTTTATGCGACAGGAAGGAATTGAAAATATGTATCGGTAGCAACAGTGATGGGGATACTGCCCCCTGTAATCAAGAGGTGCTTGGGGTATTATCTTTCTGCTCGTGTCCACCACTGACTGGTATGCGTTCATTGCTGCTGTAGTACGTTGAAACCCCCTTGGTGGAGTAGGTAGGGTCACTAAAGTACGGGGGAAAAGAAACCGGTTACGGAGCACGATGCCTATCATTCACAGATGCGGGGAAGCCCTCAACGAGGTCAATCGCTGAGAGACAACAGTGGCGTTCTGAAGAACCCAGGCCTTCACCTTGTCTCGCAGCTCGTCAGCTACTATCACATATGCTTTCAAAAAGGGCAAAGTGTCCGGTACATGGCTGCTGACGGTCAGATCCAGCTTCGTTAATGCCGTTCTGGCCCGGGAAGCGTGCCCAAAACGGCCGTCACGGTAACACAATTCCTCAGCCCCAAAGTTCAAATTCACCCAGATTAGCATTGTGGCTGCCCTGGCCTCTAAGTCTGTCAGTTCCAGACCTCAGCAGGGCACCTGTTGTCTTGGAGATAGTGGCGTCTTGGTATTTCAGCAGGCGGCAAGGAGTAAGTTCCCCGGCCAAAGTGGCTTGCTGACGTCTGAGATAGGCCAATAATCAACCACTAGCCCAGCGGTCTATTTGCTTGGAACTCACGCGCGGCTCGGCACGCATTAGTTGACATGAGCTTCTGGTCTGAGCTCCAAGGCTTCCCCGCGGATTGGAGAGTCGTTATAAGCTCCGGGGTGGCGAGCTGATGGGAAGCCACGCAAGTTCTAGCCTATTGGGTTAAACTCAGTTGCAGGTCTTGCTGGGGCTTGGCAACGATGGCAATGTTCGTAGCTTATGCAATGCAGCAACGGTGCCTATAAAGAACCCAGAATGCCCAGGTTACAACTGCTCATCTTTCCTCTCAACTGCAACAAAGACCTAGACAAGGCTCTCACTTCTCAACCATCACATTCGCCAACATGACACACGCTGAGTCTCCTTCAGCGGCTGCTGACAATGGTGAAGAGCACAAGAAGCTTATCCTGTGCTTCGATGGCACTGGCAACACTTTCAGCGGCACTAATGCTGATACAAATGTGGTCAAGATCCTCCGGAAGCTCGACCGCAACCATCCCAACCAGTTCCACTATTATCAGAGTATGCTTGTCATCTATCTGTTCAAAACTCAGCTGATAGTGTTGCAGCCGGTATTGGTACCTACGATGTCAATGAATCCTCCGTGGATAAAACCTATCTTGGTGAGATGCGGAGCTCATTTTCCAAGACTATTGACCAGGGCTTTGGAACAACCTTTGATGCCCACGTCATTGCCGGTTATCGCTTCCTGATGCGGTACTACGAGACCGTAAGTGATATTCATCGCCTTTACATCCTCCGTCCTGACATGGTTTCGAATCAAGGATGCGAGAATTTACATCTTTGGCTTCAGTCGTGGCGCCTTCACAGCCAAGTTCCTCGCTCGCATGGTCAACAAGGTTGGCCTGCTTTGCAAGGGTAACGAGGAGATGGTCCCCTTTGCCTATCGCCTGTATGAGCGTGCTCTCAAGTGCGAGAGTGACGATCGTGTCGCCGCACAAAAAGAGAAGCAAACTGCTACTGGCCAGAAGACCAAAGTCTACACCAACGGCAGTCATTGCAAGGATCAAGTTGAACATCTGCTGGGCGGCGACGCCGTCGTCAAGGAAAGCAAGGCAACGCAGGCAGCGACCAAGGAGATCGAGGCCTTCAGCCAAACCCTTTGCCGGAATGCAGGCGACGTTTCCAAGCACAAGAACATCAAGGTCTTCTTCCTCGGTATGTGGGACTGCGTCAACTCAGTCGCAGTTGTTGAGAAGAGTGCTCCAGCCCCAGTTGGAGTTGCTGGCACAGCTGAACATGTCCGTCACGCTGTTGCTGTTGATGAGCGACGTGTCAAGTTCAAGCCTGCCCTTCTTGCTCAAGACATTCGACATAACTACCATGAATACGACAAGTTTGAGGATGTCAAATTGGACGACATCCATGAAGTCTGGTTCCCCGGTAACCATGGTGACATCGGCGGCGGATGGCCAGCCCTTGAGTTGCCCAAGATCGAAGACATGGGCTTTTGGCAACGAATCAAGCACTACTGGACGACCCTGAAAGCCAAGAACCAGGATGAACCACTTGACGACTCACGCTTGCAGATGAGCGACATGGCATTGGAGTGGATGATCCGTGAGGTTGATATTGTGGGCCAGAAGGATCCCAAGTCCAAAGTTCACTGGTGTCCCACTGGCCTGGCCACGTTCAAACAGTTAATGAACGACGAAGAGAAGGTGAAGGAGCTGGTGATCAAGGGGTTCATGCACGATTGCTTGTCTTTTGGCCGTGGAACTGCCTTGTTCAAAGTCATGATGTGGAAGCTCATGGGTAAGTGATTCCAAGATTTTCATCGTGCTCGCTGACATTTTGATCTTGCAGAAATCCTGCCATTCATTCCACGATGGGAACTGAATGACCTTGCCGAGAAGGAAGAAGACAAGGGATGGGAGCCTTATCGCGGCTGGCCCAATAAGGGCGCCTACCGCGACATCCCACGAAGAGCAATTCTTCACGACTCCCTGAAGCGTCGACTGGAAGAGGTCGAGAGCTATTACCCTAAGAACAGCCATGGAGCCAAGGAACCATGTTTGAGACCCAACCACAAGGGAGACATCGCCGTGATGGACGAGGTGCAACTTAACTTTGTCGTCGATTACAAAGGTGCGGTCACAGAGGCAGCCAGAACGAAGAGGGAGGAGGAGGTAAAGAAGGAGGACCCATGGCATGTTAGACACCAGACCTGGCAGCTCAACCCACCCGGGACCATTCAACTCTGCTAGGTAGCCTGAATTTGGTGCTTTATTCGCGGATGGGATGGATCTTCTGCCGTTCAGGGTCTTGTAAGCAGACGCTACGTAATATTCTCTATGTAACCCTCATTTCCTGATTTGCCTTGGCACTACTGGCGACTTGTGGTAATAATTCCTTCATGTTAAGAACTTTGAGGCAATAGGCAGGAGGATTGGATTCCAATATACAAGACGCACACAGTCATCTAAACAGTCTTGGGCATGAGGTATCAACTTGAATCAGAAAGTCGTAGGGGCGGCCAAGGGCCATAAGCGGAGCATGCCTCTTGGGCTCACAGAAACAGCATGATACCAGGCTCAACGACGACTCTAAAAGAGTCCACCACTCACAGTAGCAAAAGGCACAGTTGTACCATACTCTTATGCAGGAGATAATACGATCCACACTCGATAGCACCGGAACATACGCCGTAATAATGTCCGTCAATCAAGTCAGCCCTATGTTATTAGTGCAGTGGTTCCGAGATCCCAAACGAGTTAGCTTTGCGCAAACACAACGGGGGCCAACGATTGACCCAATCACCAAACTCTGGAGATGATCAAGTTCGGAGTTAACAGGGAGAGGCATGCAGACGACCAATGCCCCGGACATTGGCCTTTTCACCGCCGTGGCTGACACCAAGGTATTTATCTGTCGGTCTATATAATGGTCTCATCTTGACTCATCCCCTTTCTTCCATCCACTTCACCTTCCCCAACTCGTCTACACCATGCCACAGCTTATCTGGTTAGTGACGGCTACAACGTCGGGGCTCGGTGCAGCAATCGTCCAGCACCTCACAGCCCGGGGTGATCGTGTCATCGCAACAGGCCGTAACGCAGATGAACGCCTCGGTAATCTCAAATCAGACAATGTTGCTATCCTTGAGCTCGATGTCACCGCTCCGCAACAGCAAATCAATGCACAAGTCGAGAAGGCCTGGCAAGTCTGGGGACATATCGATGTTCTTCTGAACAACGCTGGAGTATCAGCACCCAAGAGCATCGAAGAAGCTACGTGAGTACTCCAACCTGCATCCTATCTTTGGTTAATCTAACGCCCGTACCTACAGCGACGACTTTGTTCGCAGCATCTTTGACGTGAACCTGTTTGGAACACTGCATGTGTCCCAGGCCATTCTCCCATATTTCCGATCCCAGCGAAGCGGCACTCTCGCATTTACCGGTGCTGGTGTGGGCTGGGGCCCACTCCCGTTTCTGTCGCATTACGCTGCATCCAAAGCAGCTCTTGACATCTTTGTCGAAGGTCTTGCAAAGGAAATCAAATCTTTCAACATCAACTGCATGATCTTTGAGCCTGGTGGTTTCCCATCTCAACTTGGAGCAGTACGAGAGGGTTCAGTAGAGGGCTTCGGAAAGTACAAGCCATCGATTGAGGCATACAAGCCTCTCTTCGACGAGACGATGGGGGTATTCGCGTCCGAGATTGTACCTAATGTTCCTGGTGACATTAACAAACTATCGGAACGCATTGTTGACTACGTCAAAGGCGAAGGCGTGTGTGCTGGGAAGCCGAGGCCATTGAGGGTCATCCTTGGATGTGATGCACTTCGTCTAATCCAGCAGAAGTGCAAGGAGCAACTGGAACTTGCAAACATCTGGGAGGATGTCAGCCTTAGTACTGACCGTGATGGGCATGACCACGCAGCAAGTCCTGGAATGCTCCGATTGACCTCAATTTTGTAGTAAGAGTGCTTCAGGTGACTATTTTATAAGATATGAACATATTACTTGAACTCAACGGCAGACAGCAACCATCGCCTAGGACATATCACAGACAACGACAAGCAGTCTCCTGATAAATCTCCCCACGTGAGCCAACAACGAGTAGCAAGAGTTTAGCACTAGGTTTCAAAGTCTGATTCGCGACGTCAAGACAACTATCGGTCCCTAACTGGACTCCAGCATCATACTTGCTGAAATTAGGAAATGCCCTTCAAGCACGTCCATAAAAGATACTGCAGAAGTCTGCATCACTGAAGGCCCTTGCATGTTAGGCTGCAGGTAATCAGCCAGGACAGTGGCCTGACTTATCCCCATCTCTGAACCAATCCATCTGAGAGTCCTGACAAAGTACTCTCTATCGGACCCCGCAACTGTTGTACACCTTGTGATGACGTATAGGGGATGCAATAATAAAAGCCCACCAACTATCCGTTGCGGGGTGCTTGATGTAGTCTCGGCATCAGGGCGCTGAACGTACATCCTAAGGTCTCTTGAGAGATGGTACGGAATCGACGCTTTTAGTTCGGCGGTTAAATGATGTATCCTGGCATGGTGATAATCCACAACCTCCTGGCCAAGAGCCTGAGCAAGACAACTAAGATGATCGAGATAGAGAATGCATATCGACCTCCAAGAGGTCCAAGCAGCAGCGACGTATTCTACTCACAACATTAGCTAGAAACTCAAAGGACTTGTAGTTGTGAGCCATACGGTCCAAATACTTATACACAGGCCCTGAGCAGCGATATGAAGAATCCGCTATAGTCTCACCTGGAACGTGGCCGACAAGTTCGGGAGTCCATGAAGATGGGCGATCAGTATCCCAATGCATGATGTCGTCATCCAGTGCCAGCAAATCTTGTTGTAACTGAGCAAGATCTTCTGTTGATGAGTACGGGTTCGCGAGGAGCTGTTCCGCACGAGCCGTAAGCGGTGACATCTTGATAATAATCTGATCCAGGGAACGGCGCGGCTTGTCATTGAGTGGCGGGGAGAAGACACCACGCCCAGTCTCATCAGAGGCCTTGTAAGGATTAGGAAAACTACCCTTGCTATAGAGTCATTACAGTACTCACCCCCGCTTGCTTCAATATCAAGCCTGCCCGGGAAGGTAAAGTTGGGCGGTGGAGTTTGGGTGTAGGATATGGACTCCTTGTCGAAGAATCGAGTGGATGCCTTGTATATGGACCAGATACTTGGCAGGCGAAGCATGGCTACTCATGATAATCTATCAAGAGGTTAAAATTCGTAGCAATTTTGCACTACCTGTCCAAAACCCACCTCATATAGCCCCAGCAATACGGCGGTGAGAAAATACTTGAATGAGATGCCTGTCTTTTCTCGTGACAAATGGGTGGTAAAGTTCATCAGAAGCTGGCCGTACCGTTTTTGTGCAGCCTCCAATAGACTGTGCCGTCTAGTGCGGTTGGCTATTGACGCAAGGGTAATAACTCTAGCTGCAGAGATAAGGGTGCAAGCGGAATCGGCATTGGCGAGTAGGGAGTGCATCCCGTCCAGAAACCCCTGTGATTGTCGTCTATCGTGAGATTGGACAACGAAGCTGTCTAGAAAGATGTCGAGTGCAAAGTCTTCGAGTAGTACGTTTGTTCGAGGAGACCATCTGTCAAATTGCAATGCGCTGGTGTTATCAACAGGTTGATAATGTCGGAACACCAGCATCCCATCGTCCTTGTAGCCGGGGCATACTCGACGAGATTTAAGGCAGCGTTGGCAAGACTGGCATCGGAACGATAAGCGACTGATACTCTCCTATCTCCCGAAAGATGACTTACAGGGCGGGCCTCGTCACACTAGACGTGTATCTTGTCAGTGTATCATGCGTTACCCAAGTTCACGCCAAATGAACGAACCTTCTTGCGTCGTTTCTTGCATGTCTCGCAGCCCCGGGAAACGCCGTAGTTGACCATATTATATATACAAGTATATACTTTTTCCCGTGTATTTAGTCTTGGAAAAATAGAATATGGGCTTTCCTGGCCATTCCTTGGTGTCCAAATGAAACCAAGCCATTGATGAGCACCGTGAACGTGAATCGTTCAACCAGTAAGCACGTGCTTACTATTTTAGCGGCGTGACAAATCATATTGCCTCTAGGGTAGGCAGAAATTTCCAATACCCTTTATCTTATCATGTCCATCTCATACGAAAGTCAGTTCTACAATGAGTCGAGTACAGCACGCAGGGTTCTGCCGGCCTGTGGTAAATTGAACCGCCCAAAGTGAGTCCTTTATACAGTTGGAGTGGAGATCAACGTACATGTTACTCTTTTCTCTTTACACAGGCCCCTCATACTCGATACACGCCTAAAGTGAATCTTGCTTTCTTCAGCCGATCAACAAACCACAAACCCAATGTGGAGGGTGTTAGAAGACCAACTATAGGTGATCCATCAGCCTTGACCTCGGCCATCTCCATAATCGTGGCTGCAGCTTCAACGGCTAGGATGGCAGCCATGTCAACTAGTGCACCTTGGTACCCAAATTCCGCCACGGCCACAGGCTCCTTTTCCCCTTTCATATACGCCGTAGCTTTCCACTCAGCACTCTCAACTCTTCTGCTTTCTTCTCTGTCTGGGCCAGATCCAGGATCAAGCGCCTTTCCACGAACAAATGATCTGAACCAAGAAATACAGAGGAGGATAATACCGATCTTGGTGATAACGTGGACGATGGCCGCAGAGAAGAAACTGGAAGTTGGAATATACTCGCGAAAAATGAAATCTCGACCGTAGGTTCGGACGTCGAAGCTGGCAGAGCGTTGGACAACTGATTGGTTCCCCCATGCAACAAATGACGTCCCAAGGTGGCCCAAGACAAGGTCATAACGATAACCAAGGAGACCAACTGGGGGTGTTTTGAGGGGCTTCGGTGCCTGGGACAAGATCCACGAGTCTCCATTCAGCCACCCGCCAATACCGCAGTGCTCGGCCACGTCAAGAACAGTGTGAAGTGAGCCGCCTTGCATTCTTGACATGTTGAGTTTTCCTGAGCACACAACTTCGGATGGTGCTGGAAGCCCATGGTCATGAAGATGGGTCACGAGGAGTCATGCCACCAGGTCGGACGGAGAGCTCGAGCCTGAGATGGCTGGAATAATGATGGCTCCTGACTGTTTCGCCAGACTGTGGTAGTCACGAATCATGTCGGCAATCCAAGCTGTCTCGGTGCTGAAGTCGACATAATGGGTGCCATTTCGAGCGCAGGACTCAACCACAGGGGTTCCATATCGGTGATAGGGTCCAATGCCGTTGATGAGAACCTTGGTGTTGACAACGAGCGGGTCAAGACTCTTGGCATCAAGTCGGGGAATAGTGTGGATTGCCGGTTCAAGTCGGTCTGGGTTGATAGCTCTTAAACTCTGCCTGAGACGTTCGAGCTTGTCGGCTGACCGACCAGCAATGCACCATCTCGTGGTTGTTGGGAAGGTCTTGGCAATATGCTCGGCGCAAATAGTAGCTGTCCACCCGGTGGCACCGAGTACGGTGATTTCGTAAGGCTCAGTAGAGGCCATGATACCACGTCGGGGTGCAGTATGAGTGAGTAACCAAGTTGCACGAGGTTTTCAGCCCTTAAAGCTTTATATCAAGTGTGACCTTTCGTCCGAACACGACGGTCGAATATTCACACAATTAATAATCTCAGACTTTCCCGTATGACTAATTGTTGGAATTCCATTTCCAGGTCCATGACGATTCTCATAATAGCCACATCAACTGCGCAACGCTACCCTAATTAGGATGTTGGCAATCCAGTCTCGACCGATTGGGAGACCAGGGGGCTAGTTCCTTAGGGGGGATTTTTGCGTGCTCAAAATGACAAGGGTATAGGATCAATATTGCATTTACGGAGTAGCTCATCCAAGAACGAGTAGCTCTTCTCTTAAGCTCGAAGTCACGCAAACTCATTTATTAGTTTTTCTTAGGGCGAAATCTTAAGGATTCTCGAGCAAGATCTCCACAGCATGGTTGGCCCACTGTGTTAATTGGGATATGATGCTATAAAGTGTTGGTATTGTGTTTTTTATGTCATAGTTAAAGCCCGGCCCTTGGTGGGATAACTGCGCCAGAAGATGGAGCGAATAGATGCCATGGTCGGTCTACACAAGGACGGATTCCATCCCAAACGCTCAATCAACAAGTCTACATCCTCTGCTTATTTCCATAATGAGAAACAAATGATCCACTGCCCCCCTTCTCCAGCGAAGCCTCAAACATGACCCCCAGAACCGCTTTGGCAGAACCCTCCGGCCTCGGAAGTTGGGGGCATAGTCCACAAACTTGCTTGTCAGTCGAAGCGCCTTCTGCGTCTTCTCTTCAGTCACTAAGCAGTATTAGCATCAATATACGCAACCGTTTTGTTGGATCATACATACTCTCCCCTTCGAATCCAGTGTTCACGCTGCCAGGACAGATGCTCGTGGACAGCACACCATCCTTTGCGTAGCGAGCCGCGAATTTTGCTATCACGACATTGACTCCCGCTTTGCTCACAGCATAAGGAGCAGCTGGCTCAATCTCAAACTGACGGATGAATTCGATATCCGACATGCCCGAGGAGATAGCAATCACCTTCTTGGCTCGACCATTGAGAACGAGAGGCATGTAAAGGTTAAAAAGATGAACATTTCCAACCACATTGACCTTGATTGAGTCAAGAATATCCTTTTCGAGTAACTCTGGATTCTGGGCTCTTTATTGTGTGTGTTAGTCTTGTATTTTACTTGACAACGAGCCACGCTACTCACAAGACATCGACAGCGTCCCACGCCGACCAGGATGGGATCAGGGCTGCATTTGCGATGATATAATCAAGCACGCCGGAAGTGAGTTTGTTACCTCTTGGACAGACTCCTGGGGTGACCGTTAGCCGCAGACCATATACACAGCAAATGTCTTACCTTGAGGGCTTCATAGTTGGTGATGTCAGCTTCGACAATGCGAATATTGTCCGGAGAGCCGAGCTCTTCCGCAATCTTTCTTTCAGTAGATAACTTGTTGCGCACAAGTCCTACAACAAGATTCTCACGATCTGCCGAGAGCTCCTTGAGAAAGGCGAACTGCAATTGGGCACATGTCAGAGAGGCAGATTTGACAGCACTTTTTGTAACCTTACCCCAAGACCACGCGACGCTCCGGTCACCAAGAAGGTAGGCATGTTGAAAAAAAAATGAGAATTATTGGAGCTAAGAACAGACGTGATGTGTATCGGTTGCTAATGCTGCTAATGGTCGTGACATGGCAAGACTCATATTCTCGCACACACCTCGCGTCCCTTCACACAGGTTAACCTTTTCGCTATCTTGATTTCAAAGCTTTCAAATTCTTTTATTTGCCGTATATTTGTCATTAGTAGACATCCGTGAAGCTCCGGTGCCTCCGTGGAGCGCAAAGATGGCCGGCGAGACACGGTTGGGAATGGGACTGCGCAATGATTTCCGAATGGATCTCAACGTATCCCTGTCAGCTGCCCTCCTTCAACGTATGATGTGGATCTCAGTGTCAAAGCAGTTTTGATAACGTGTAGCAGTATGGATCTCTAGTCTTCCAAGTTTAACGATGGGTTATAGTCCCTGCTGCGCCATCTCGATATCTGTATCACTGCACTTGGTTCCGTACTTGTTGAAAGCATGCTGTATGATGAGCTCTAAGTAAGTACGCATGTGATACTCCGTACAATCTTATGCAATCCGAAGCATAAATTCAAGGCAGCAGTCCTCCGGTGGTGCACAGATTCTCCAATACGCAAATACCTCGTGACGTGATAGTCGAAGCTTCATAAACTCATGCAGTCATTCACGCAGTTGTGGATACTTTGCGCAAAGCTAACTTGAACTGGAAACGTAGGAGGAATACCTAGGTAGACACAATGAGTTGTGAGTGGCAAGGGGAGCCTCATTATCAAGCACCCGTGATGGATTCGGCCGAATTCGACCGTGTGCAGATCTCCCTGCTTCTTGGCAGAAAGCACTGTCTTTTCTGCAAAGCCCGTATACCATACTTGGCTGATCAAAGGTTAAAGAAACACGCGATAATGATTAGGGCATGATCGTCACATGTCAGCTCATATCAACGAGGCCTCCTGGTTGCAAATCTCGAATCATGTTGTATGAACACGTCTATTTATTACTCTACTAATGAGATGGACTCCCTACTATTGCTTTTGTAGCTTCACCTCTAAGCCCTTGGCCGCTGCATCCACCTCCCTCATGCTCATCGTCTCTATCGCGGGAACTTGGTCCTTGAGCAGGAACGGCAGCACTGAGCTCTTCCACATCACCCCGGTATTCCTGTTCAGCAACTCTTTCACAATGATGCAAGAAATCATTACGATGCACAGCACCAAGAGAGCCAAAGGCAGAGCAAACCAGGCCCATGCCACGTGGAGACAGGTCCGATTCTCCCAAGCATCACCTTTGGAGGCTGTGCTGGCCATTGCATATGGGCCCCATCCAGCGCGGCGCATTTCAGTGGTGATTCTCATGGCCATAGAGTCGATGTTCTCTCTAATCGAATCGAGATTGGTAGTGCGAGAGCGTAGAATAGCGGCCATGGCCAGCGAGTTTCCGCCATATCTACCGAAGCAAGCGACGTATTCTGTTTGGAACCCTTGTGGTCTGCAGTAAGCATCAAAGGTCCCCGCCAGCTCTCGCTGAAAGGCTAGGATAAAGGCCGGCCAAAGCGATGCCACGCACTCCTGAGGTGCCGTGACATTTGCGTACTCAGATGGGCCGTCAAGATCCTCGGTAGCCCAGTCTTTTGAAAGTACCGACATGGTTTGTCTGGCAGATGATGGCAGCTTCTCAGAAGCAGATGTCATATTCGACGAGGTGTAGAGTGTTCCGTTGACCAAGCACGGTGCCTGGACGCCTCGCATAAATGTCTGGGGGAGCGTCTCGCCGCCATCCCAGAGCGGCTCAGACTTCTGCAGACGAAGCGGTGTGTCCTTGACTACTCTCTCTTCGAGGGCACCATCTTGACTCGTCCCGCATAGTGCTTGACACAGGGGTACATGATACAAGTGGCCGCAACGTAATCTGTCGGCTGGCTCCAGGCTGTGGCATCTGAGCTGTTGCTTGAACTCAGAGGACATGAGACAGTGCCGTTGTCCAAGGTTTTGCAGTGCTCTTGTGAAAAGGCGAGTATGGTGAAGTTGGCAGCCGACCAGCGAGCAGTATTGACAAACTCGCGCGGCACCACCTTGCGCGCCCAAGTGAGATTGCCTGTGAGGCCAGCACTCAGGTATTGAGTGCCTGAGGTGGCAGGGTTCCCTGTCTTAATTTCGAGCCGTTCTGTGTAGTTGCCTGAGTTGGCAGCGCTTGATACAAGCAGGCTGACAGTGATCTGCTCAGTTTTCGGACGAGGCGCGTAGACAACTCTCTCGACCAGCTCCGACATCTTCACAGCGGCTGCACATGCCTAGGCTGGCGTGAGAGACCTTCTCATTTTCAGGCTGCCCTGGATGGTCTGCGTAGGCAGTACATAGTAAAGGTGCAATTGCCGGAGGGGCAGGTGAAGAGCGCAGCAATGTTGGAGTCGTTGGATGGGTTCACGATAGAGTCTTGCATAGCCGACTGTAAGCCAACGTGGAGGGCGAATGCGGATGGGCGCTCCTGAAAATAGAGAGACTCGTCGATGCGGTTAACCACAGAAATAGCAGCAGGACGTCCCTCGACGACGCGGGCGCAATAGTAGGTCTGCATTGTCTGCTGCGTCATGGGTCCGACAGCTAGAGACACGACAACTACAATGACGGCGACCACGGCCAGCGGTTGATGTAAAGCCACGAGCGGTAGCAGTTGCAGTGACCCCCACGCGCCGCGTGAAGCATCGTCGAAGCGCTGCACGTCGCCCATCAGCCTGAAGCGTCCAGATATCCAGTTCCATTTCAACTGGGCCAGTACTTGCAGCGCAACGAATGCCAGAATAGCACGGAAGATGGTGGCAATGATAGCGACGAGGGCGTTGAGCGTGATGCCTGCGCCACCAGTACCGTTGTTGTTACCATCCCAGTTGGGCACTTCATCGTCGCTGTACGCGCTCAAGATGCCGTAGATGGAGGCCAATAGCCCAGCAGCCAGTAGAAGGAGGGCCAGCTCTAGGCTCCATATTAAAAAGATGTTGCCTTTCTGTTGACGGCGCTGTGAAGGTGATTTGTTGATGTCCTTGGTGGCCGTGTCTCGGATGAGCAGGCCAGTGGCTTTAGGGGATGGTTCAGTGCTGTGGCCGCGTTTGTGGGGAGCACTATGGCTGTCGTTTCCGCCAATTCCAGTTGTCACGAAAGAAACATCTCCATGTGTCTCGTCTGTATCGTAGGCGCGATCACGAGCATTGCCGTCGCTATCATGGTTGCCATTATGAGATCGTCTTGTCGCTGTCGTTGAGGCGAGAGGCTGGAGGAGAAACTGAGAGGACTCATTTGACTCGGCCATGGTGGATGGATGGATGGATCCAACGCTAATTTCACGACTCCAGCCAGTATGGAGAGATCTCTTTTTAAGAGGCAAACAAACCCTCGCACGCGCGCCCTTGGCATGCAGCTTGACCAGTTGTGTTTCTCTCAGTCAGCCTTATCCATCCGCAAATCTGCCACTCAGAGGCACAGTTGATCTCAAACCAGGATCATCAGCACATGTTTGCACCACAACGGGGCTGAGGCAACGCAGTGTGGGGGCGTGTTAGAGAAGAATCAAGCATGATTCGCCAACTTTGGCTCGCTTATCAACATTCTCGAAAGACGGGAGACGGCCCTAAGCAAGACCTCACCAGGCAGCAGATCCCAATCGACGAGAAAGACCGTCATGACTTGCTGCAAAAGCGGCTCACCTTTGATGGTCCTACATTGCCCATTTGGGCAGCTCGTCACTCAATGCGCCTCTTCCACCTTGGGGTCTTGCCAAGAGAGGACCAAACACTACGTATTGATGCCGTCCGCTCTTTGGCCTCAGTTTCTACGCCCTTACCTTGTGCGCTGTTGAAGTTAGGCCAAAGCCTGGTCCAGGGCTGGTACAAATCCATGCAGTAATACAGAGCGAGGGGGGATTATTAAACTGCTGTTAGTCAAGTAGTTGTCTGTGTCGGCGTTGTTACTGTCGTGTGCCAAGTCACCGAGCCAACGTGTCAGGAGATCCATGCATCTGTTCATGTGACGATGGGTCATGGCGAGAGTCCTGAATCAGGCCTTCTGGGGCGAGGACCTTGAAGGTGCTGTTGTGGTAGGCGGAACACTATCCTATAAACGCATCGACGTCGCCGCATAGCTCCTCGCTACCAGTGTTTTCACAGACGCGAGATCCATTTGCACAATAGGTAGCAAAGAGTCTGCCATGCTACCACGGAGTTGACGGCATGGTGTAGTCAGCGAGCTTGTCGCGTATCTTTCGGTCGAGTTCTTCGGGGGCCTCGAATGCATGACCAGAGAGCCTGGAAGAGGAGAGTGGTCGGTTCGAAACTGCCACGCTGGTCGTGATTCCTTCCAAGCTTGCTTCCGTGGTCGCTCGGTTGGGCGGGCATCATAGTTCGTCAATGATCGAATTGGTCGCTGTTTCTTGAGGAGCCCATGGCGTTGACGGGTTGGGCATTCCTTGTCGTGGGAGAGTGTCCCCCAAGATCATACGGGCCTGGACAGACTCTCGAGGCGTCGCGGGCACAAGATCTGGGGCAAGAAGAGGAATTATAGGTAATATGTCCCACCACGGCGGGAAGGATTTCCATAAAGGACAATATTCGCTTCTCAGCATGTGGTCATCGACGCGTTATCGACTCGGATCGTTCGTTTGGGGATCGTCTTGCAGTGAGAGCTCGTCGGAGCGCCATTGGTTTCGAGATTGCGCTGAGATGAAGGCGAAGACGTGTGAGACAATGCATGAGGTCGCGTGAATAGGCGCGTTTTTGTGTTGATTGTCCTGTTTGAGGTGACGCTTTTGCCGGATTGAATGGGGAGAGTTCAGATCGATGGGTGCGATGCAGGTCGGCCACGGCGGGGCTGGTTTCCCCGGGCCGAGCCGCCAGTGTTTATGTCACAGAACAACACACCTGACTTGATCTACAAACCACGTAATAAACCGCTGACTCAACATGATTCCTTACTGGATTCCCTTTAGTCATGGGATTAATATGGCTGAGGCTTGCGCACTGCATGTCCATGTACATGTTGCACGCTTAGAAGTACCATACGGATCTCTCGCTGGCTAAAGCTATAGGTTAGGTTACCTACCGAGGTATGTAGGTAGGCGACAGCCTCAGTACCTCAACAAAGAGTAGACCACGAGATACATATTCAGAAGAATTTCATGAAGGATATTTTGAATGGTATCTTTTCTTCTTCCTTGATGCGTCTTTTTCGCGATCAACATCTTCTGGGCGACTGAACCTACTGTTTCGCCCCATCATAGAGGTTGTGAATGGTTTCATCCCCCATCTGGGGGGCTGTCGCACGTATGTTTCCCCCATGTTGCTTCCTTAATGCATGGAAATTGGAAAATACCCTGAAGCTAGATATAATAGTTATAATGGCACGTCCTATCGTCCGGTCCATTCCCGTACCCTTCTGCAAGAGAGGTGAAGCTCGAACGGAAGCATGGGTATCGAGGCTGCCGAGAGCCTGCTGCCAGGCGCATGCAGGTGGCTTGTGGCTGGTGAAATGACTGGCTAGGCTGAAGGCACGTGATAGAAAACATCAGGCTGGCTAAACGGCTAATCATTGATTCATTGTGAATTGTGATACAGCTTTCAACCTGGTTCCCTTCATCGTTACCCAGCCGCATCGCTAGCATATCCCTTAGAATGGCGATCCTCCCCGACGTCCCCGGCCTCATCGCCTCCGTGATAGTGGCGGGGCAGCCGGCGACCGAATACGAGCCACCTGACGACGGTGAAATACCCACCGACCCAGACCAAAGCTTCGCTCGACTCCCGGCATGTCATCGCTATATCGAATCCAAGACGGGCGCAACTTTCAAGATCAGGGTCGATGTCACCTCTGCCTTTGCCTTCCCCGGAAGCAGCGACATCCTGCTCACTCGCGTCTTCATTGATGGATCCAAGGAAACCGGTGTGAGAGTCCGAAAAGACGATGTGCCTACAACATGCCATGTCTCGCAAACGACCAGGTTCGACGCGGCCCTCAATCAAGAAGTCTACAAAAAATTCATCTTTGCTCCAGTCACGACAAGTCCGTTGCCTGCACAGTATAATGGTGAACGTTTGACTAACACGATTCTCAGCCGAGGACATGGATAGTGACAAGGTTGCAAGAGATGCCAAACGCGTGCAAGAACTGGGCACCATCAAAGTCGTCGTCACAGCTGCCAGATTTGAGGGTTATCGGGAGTCGAAACCAAGCTCCCGGCGAGCATCCGGTGATGTTCGGAATCCGGGATCGAGCTCCCAGCAGGCCATCGATCACACTCAGTCACTTGAAGTTGCAGAGAAGGCCATGAAGGGCAAAGAGCTTAGCCATGGTGCGAGGTAGGAATCCTGTGCCCGTTTTGACATGTCTATTCTAATCGACTATAGCTTTGTTACTGTGCCTGGACGTGCCTGGGAGCCCAAACCCAGGAGGGCCATCATCAAGAACCGTTCGGATATTGCCGTCTTCTATTTCCACTACCGGTCTCGCGGTGCGTTGACACATCCCACCTTGGCAGTGTCCCAAGCTCACTAACTTTGCTTTAGATGCTCTTGACCACGAAATGGTAATACCGCGATCACCACCAATGGCTGCACCTGTAAAGATGATCCAAGACCTCACCAATTCTGACGAAGAGGGTGTCAAAGTAAGCATCAGGCAGCTCCACTGAGCCTGTCATCTTGGCATGTATGTAGCGATTGGTATGATTTTTGCTGACTGTTGATTAGATCAAGCCGGATGCTCCAGCCCGAGTCAAACGCGAGCGTGAGAACGTGCCAGTATCCAAGATACCGCTGAAGATGGTGAAGCTCTCCAACGGGAGAGAAGCGATCGACCTGACAGACGATTAGTTGGGTATCTTCTTGTGAAGTAAACGACCTAGAAGGTCATGGCTCGTATTATGAACAGTAGACAACGGCTTTTGTCGCTGTGGGAACTATTATCTTTATGACGGTGGATGGACATGCCTGGAGCTGAAGGAAGTGGGTCGAGTTGTGATACCTTAACTACAGGGCGAACTCTCGGGCGTTTGATTATTAGTTCGGATTTGGTTTGTTAGAAAAATATTATTGATGCTTTTAGGTGAGACAATCAGGCATAATTATTGAAACGCGGACTGCTCTTAGGCCCTGATCATGAACGGGGTTCAAAATGAATCACGTTTCGGCAAGGGATATCCTATCGCATAAAATTAGCGCAGCCACCGTCTTGTACCTAAAACCCCGTCATGTTCATAACTATTCCTCAACGGGCGATGGCCCTGACCGCCTTCCCCACCTGTCAGAAGGTCATAGTGAAGTCATCACGGCTGTGATACTGAGCAAGTAAGCATATCGACTTTGAAGCTGAATTTGAACGCCTTTGGACACGATTTTCGAGAAGAAGAGAGTCGTCACTGTATCTCCCATAGAAAATATACCTAATTCGAAGAGATGCCGCTCACACGAGCCCGTCGGAAGTCCAAGAAGCGGTCCCAGTTACCGCCGGCTACACAGGAAGCATCACAGCCGCCGCCCACGCACCCTGACGATCCTAGCAGTCAGTCAGTCACATCAGGGTCTCAAGCCAGCCGGGGTTGGCGGTGGACTGACGAACAGACTTTGTACTTCCTTGGAAGACTCCTTGAAGCCCGCCGGAACGGTGATCTAAATATCAATAAGAAAGGGGCGTACCGGGATGTATTGGTGAGCTTTATCCCGGGCTTTAAGACGAAGTGGACGGACCAAAATTGGTCCTACGATATAATAAAGAATAAGCTGCGGAACCTAAAAGACTTCTAGCGTGCTTTCCGTAAAGCTTATAACCTATTAGGAGGAGGATATCATGAGAGGACTAGACGCGTTAATCTTAGCCGGGATAATAGGGATAAGATAAAGGAGAGATACCCGCAGCATGGCCATAAAGCTGTGACGGAGGGACTTCTTATTAGTCCGTATATCACGATGGACTCGTGGGAGGAGATTTTCGCAGATAATCTGCCAGCAGGCCGGCTTATCACTGCAGCGGATGACAATACAGTCTAGGTGGGCCAGGACCCGAGAGGTAGGGCGGAGGGCGAAGACGAGGATGTCGTGATGACTAACGACGACGATGAGGGAGTCGAGGAAGTCGAGGAAGAGGAGGAGGAGGATAAGGAGAGTGACGACGAAGCAAATGATCTACCACAGAGTCAGCTTCCGGATTCTCTTTAGCTTCCCGACTCTTTGATCCCTGATACTCCGCGTGAGGAAGGATTTTCGTCGTCGCCGGCTCTAAGACCTTCGACGCCGGGGAGAGGGTTAACTCTTGCTTTATCGCGGCTATAGCGGCGACAGCGCAATGCGATATCCGAGTATTAGACTCCTTCCTCAGCGGTAGCGAAGAAGAAGAAGGAAAGGAGTGAGGGACCAATCACGGCGGCGGAGTTGAAGGAGTTACTTCGCGATGATTCTCAGAGGAGCTTATCCGTTACGTCACGGGCAGCCGGGTCAGAGGACCTAGAGAAGGCAGTCACTAACTGCTTAGAAGTCATCGGAGAGTCAAAAGGCATGCCCTATGCCATGAGGGCGATCTCGTTGTTTAAGGAAGTGAGGAATGCAGTGATATAGAATGCGCTAGGTTTGAAGGAGGTAAAGGAAGCTTAGGTTAAGAGCCAACTTGGCCCGGCAGAATAAGGCTATGTGGTTACTGTGCTTGGATAACGAGGCTTAGTAGTATTTGATCTCTTGAGGCAGCTTTTCCCTAGTAAATTAACCCTGATTTAGATGCCTTACTACCAACTGCAGTCAAGCTATCATAAGTCTGCTTTTGTAGCTTCAAATTACCCCTCACCGCCTTCGGCCGCGCTGCTGGCTCTCTCTTTGTTCACTTTCCTCAACCTCATCGCTTCCACCGCTCTCGCCGCCTTCTTCACGCTCACTACCTTCCTCGCCTTGGCCGCTCTCACGGCGCTACTGACTTCTGGCCTCATGCTGCTCTTCTTCTCTTTTTCTTCTCAATATAGCGCTATACTGCCGCCAAGTCGCTTCAGCGATAATATGGCGTAGCCCGAGCGAAGTCTATGCCGGCACGAAGTCATCCGCACGCCTCTTAGCCGCTTCCATCGCTTCCCAGGCGAGAGGGAAGTCATTCAGGTATATCAGAAGATCAAGATCACGCTCGCTGGGCTCTAGGCCATCTGCTAAGAGGAAATTCCATAGACCCATGACTATAAGCACGATCCGATGCTGGTCTCTAATGGAGTACTCGGCGGCGCTATGTCTCACGATCTTGAACTTCCTCTTAACCCGGCCAAAGATCTACTCGACGATCACGCGAAGCTAGGCATAACGAAGGTTATATATCTCTTCCGGGCACTGTGGCCATCGAGCAGCTACTTCCCAGTCTTATAGATAGTATCTCATTTCTAGGAATAGAATCAGGATGCCTCTTCTAGAGCCAAAACCCGCATCAGCAATATAGAATCATGCTAACGGGATTCATAGGTTCATAGTCTTTACTATACGTATAAATAAGGAGTCATTAATAGATCCCTCGGCGCCCACGAGCATATACACGAAGAACCCTTCGAAGTTAACTACTGCGAGGATATTCTATGAGATATTATTCTTCCTTGACCAATATCTTCTCTATTGCTGACGAGGAACGAAGGCAGGTATATAATATCCATCTATAGCCCCGATAGCACCGTTGAATGCCCTTATCTTCAGGGAAAGCTCCACGAAAGTCAATAGATCAAGGAGATGACTTATTGGCTACACAACGAAGCAGACATGCAGTCGCCGGAGAGGTTCAATGAGTTCATAGAATACATTCGAGACCATTCCCTAACTAACACAGAAGCGAAAGGCAGTATTTCTCTGCGGCTCCCCGTACGCGAATATCCATAGCATAATCATTAACTTCTGCTCGAGAGACATACGCCTACTATCATGAGCAGCAGTATTAATCCGCAACCACCGACAGAGGGCCTAAAATAAGGCGTATGGCATACGAAATAGGTGCTTGAACATATCATCGTCCCCTCCGAGCAGCCACGATGCATATTCTCTCGCAAGGTACGTATTGGCGCGTGGACGGCGGCGGCGGCGGCCTCGCCAAGTTGGTCTCTCATCGCCGATGACACCGAGGAAGCGCAATATGATGAGAACCCTATGGCGGTTAGTAATGACTTCATCTTCTATTGCTAACTAACGAAGAAGCTCCTCGTCGTCGAGGAGGCCGTCATCGTCGATTAGGCGGGTGATTTCCTCTATTTCCTCGTCTTCAGATGTCATTTCTGACCAGAATTAGGACTATGAATAGCTTCTAATCACCCCTTCCTGCCTAATTCAAAATGAATCACGAAAATCAGTATGATCGACATCCCTCTTGCCTCCACGGGCAAGCCGAAGGCCGCGGCAGCCCCCGGCTAGCGTGATACATGTGGATGACGATCCTTGGGGTCAGAGATGCAACTAGGACGGTCAATTCTTATATCCCCTGCTTGGAGCGGTGCCGGATCGAGGAAAGCGTGTCCCCTCATTCATTTAACAGGAAAATTTGAATCATGATTCATTTTGAACCCCGTTCATGATCAGGGCCTTAAGGTGATGTTGAGATGCAGATCACCCACCCCCATCCATCGTTGTGTCACATGGATCTTTTTAGCCAGCGCTCCCCAGGATTCCATTGAATTAGTCAAATAGTTGCGCATGACATATATATATATTAACGGAACCTGCCTCTGATTCCCTGGACGTTATCTGTGTTCTTTTTACCGTCCTTAACGTCACCCCCCTGAATCGAGAGCGTGAATTAAATATCCCTCTTGTCGTCAAGCCATCTTTTCATACCAACATCTCACAGTCTCGTTGTCTTTCTAGCTCGTCCCAATCCCAAACTTATGTTTTGAACAACCCTACTCATGGCTTCCTCATAACCACCAGCTGTGCCTCGATTATGGGATCCAAAACCAACCTCCGAAGAGCCAAGTGACTAAGAATAGTCTCGTGCTTGAACCCCCCTGACCCGACCGTCTGTAAACGGACCTCTCTCCACGATGAGCGTACGGGCCCTAGCCACTTTTGACCACACTTGAATCACCTGGGATGCCAAGTCAAAATCCTGTCCAGCGCTCCGCCAGGTTATCGTAGCTCGACAGTCCTCCTGTGCGTAACGGAACAAATATCCATACCCCTCGCCAGAGTTCCACAGCTCAATGATCCGCCGCCGAGGAAGTTTACTGGCTGCCCTGCCAGCAGCGGTGAGCAATGACTTTACTAATTGCTGGCTTGTGGATGGTCGCAATGAATTTGCCCGGAGAGAGAGACATTTTAACTTTGATCTCCTGTGCTTTGCCTCCAGGATTATTTGTCTGAGAAATGTCTTGGCGCGGAGCTCAAGGGTAGGACAGAAATTGGCGAAACGATGACATGATCTAGTCATCAACTGTGATAGTGGCATGAGAATGTCATGAATTAGTCGATAGTGATGGCTGGCTAAGATTCCCATCTGCATCAGTGAGAAGCTCTGAACACCAGCAGGGAGGTTGGGCATCAAGTGCCACTGGGGACCTACAATCTCATATTAGCCAAACCTCATTCTTTTTCTTCTATTAGGTAGATTTCTCTTATCAGTCAGAAAGGCCTCGTCGTATTCCTTTGTCCGCCCTTCCCATCTCTCAAGTCGAAACGATTCTAGGGCCACGAAACTTTCGCGAAAGAGTTTCGCCAATGCCTTGCCCGTGATTCCCCTGAAGAGGCTTCGATGCAGAATAAGTCTCTTGACTATGGGAACCTTTGCGAGACTCCGCGTTGGGTTACTGAATCCCTCTTCTCTCTCGACCAGCCACGGTTGAAGCTCAAGTGGCGTTCCACGAAGCCGCTGTACCATTCCGCGTTGGACCACAGCCGGGCGTCGTATGGCTTCAGAACTCATTATATCTGCCCTTTTCTTCTTGTAATACTCCAAATAGCTCGGGAATTTTCCCAAGTCCTCCTCAAATCGGAATGGGTAGTCGTTCCGGATGTCGAGTTGGAGAGGGTGGAATATCTCGTCGCTGGGCGAGTAAGCGGTAATCTCCAACATGAGCCCCCCACGGATGCCATTCTAAGAGTATAACGCATTGAGCAGAATTACCATGGCCCGCGTGAAAGTCTGGTTGTTCCTGTTACTCAAATTGTTAGTGATATCTGAAAATGTGAGTGCTATGCGCCGAAATGTTTTCTTTTTGAAGAAGCTTCTCCACTCGCGAGACACAGCAGCCAAGCACGAAGCTTTGGGAAACCCACGGTCGACGGTGGTTTCTCCATGATCATTTTTCGGCAAAATGCATTCCAAGGCGAATAGACGGATCTCCGGGGACAATGAGAACCAAGAGAATCCGGCAGCGGAGGCATTACTAGTTGTGGAGGTATCCATGGCGGTTGATGTTGAGATTTGCTGAAGTTTGTAGCAAAATACTTCACATTCTGATCTCTATGAAGATGAGGGGGCAGTATTTAACTGCTAAACAGATTTTTTTTTTTTTTTAGCTTTTCATGCGTGTTTGGGGTGCATGAGTGAGTGTACACCAAAACCTTGCTATCTTGCGAGAACTTTCAAGTCACCGGGGCAAGAAAAAGAAAATCCAAGAAGACACGAATCAATTTTGATGAAAAGAACCATCAAGTTTCCTTGCTGACATCCGATTTACCACTTTCCTTCGGAAGATATGTTCCCATGCTTAGCCGTAGACTTCCTCTGTTTACTATGCTTCACACGATGGATGATGAAGGAGAAGATAAATGGACTCAAGAAGGACTAATTTACATTAAGGTACAAATTAAAAAAACATTGTACTCATAGTTACTTAACTGACCATTCTTAAATGGCCGGACGGTCGTCTGGCTCAGTCATCCCATCAAGGGCCGGGCTTCAACTACAATAAAGAACACATTGTCAACACATCATAACATCATATCCCATTGCTAACACAGTGGCCTCTTTTTTAGTCTTTCTGCGACCTGCAGTAGAAGACTCATACCTGGCTGCATCATGAAAGGTTAAATCTCTCAAGGGGTTAAATGGCCGGACAATGTGTCATCTGTCCTGGCCACCATTGCCAACCTTTCCCGGGCTCTGGCATCAACCATATGCCACTATCAAAAAGAGGGATGGCTCGAAGCCTACATATGACTTCTTTCCCGTTGTATTAAGGCACTAGGCAGAATGCTTGTGCGTTGAGAATTGTGCTCTTTGAATTGGTGCACTCTTTTAAACCTGATATGATTCACGGGATCGGTTTGCTAAAACCATGCAAGAGATTCCAGAGGAGTTGCGGTTTGCCTCAGATCTCCTTCTCTTTTATCATCAGATTGTTACTAAGCGAAATCCTTGCAAAATCCAGTGAAGTTCAGCTAAAGATAAGATATGAATAACTATCAACGAAGGATTGATCGCTCCTATGATCGATCGCTTGCCTTTGGCCTTGATGATTAAAGGCTTGCTCAAGGAGTGGGAGTAAACATACTAGATTGTAACTAGATAAGAAGGAAACATTCGGTCATAAATAACGATGAACAAAGTATTGACCCTGCTTTCTCATGTTGAAACTTCGCTACTTGTTTTACCAACACACCTAAACGGTTCTGCCTTTCAAAGCCAACACAACTAGCAATGTGATTCCATTAAATCGTAATACCGTTCAATCTCCGAAGCACACACTCTGTAACATCCGAGTAATTTAATACTGCGCCTCTGATCCTGCACCTGAGGTCGACTGAGACGGAGGCGGCCGAAGTGGCGTATGCTGCGTGCCAGGCATGCGACAGGGGGAAGACATCTGACCCAACCGGTATGCTAGGGCTCCACCAGCCCAGTTGAGAGAGCTTTGCTGGCCTTTCATTTGAGGAATGTAGCCTTGCTGATTTCCCGCGTTGGGGTTCGCACGACGAAGTGGCCGTGGGCGCATGAGCCTGGTGCGCGGTGAGATGGGGACCACACTGCGAGGATATCCAGACTTGTTGGCTCGGGCGGCGCTGTCAGGCCTGTTGGGGAATGGGTCTTGGGGAAGGCCACGGGCGAATTCTGGCAATGGAGAGTGAGAGCCTTGCCTGGATGCTTGGCTGGGGGTAGAACCCGCTCGCCTCCTGGAGCTCTGTCGAGTAGCTGGTCGTGGGTTCGAGTTGGATCTCAGTCTGTTTGACCTTGCAGACTGGCCGCTCTTGACTGAATCTTTGTCGTCGTGGAGTGGAGTAGGCAGAGTACCACGTGAATCTGTTGACGGGCCTGGTGAAGGCGTTTTGGGGGTGGGAGGTTTGCACGGGTCAACGGGGGATAGACTGGTGTCGCCTGTAGTCTTGATCATTCGCTGTCGATAGTTGGCAATGTGCTCTGCCTGGTGTCTTCTCTGGTCTGCAAGCTGCTTGGATATATCCTCATCGTCGGCGGTGTCGTAATCGGTCTCCTCCTGATCGTCATCCTCATGGATTTGCTGCTCGGCGTCGTTCCAGGCTTCTCGAACATGAGATTCTTGCACTCTAATTTCAAGGTAGTTCTCAAACTGTGCCGGCGTAATGATCTTGTCACGGCGAGGCAGGGAGATTTGCAGCTTGTCGAGTTCCAGATCAAGGTCGATCTCTTCGGGCTCGGGGCTGTCAATGTTCTCCTTGTCATGGATGCGGGAGAGCTCTGAAAGAGAAGCGAATCCGTCAGATCTTGGGAGAGGACGGCTCGGTTTTGAGGAATCAGGAAGGACGATGACGGGGCTGTTCAAGAGAGGCCACTCAGGATCTTGATCAAGGGGCGGCACAACACCAATCTCAAATGGTGCCTCGGGACTGTGGAAGAATTGTGTAGACTGCTCTTGTGTACTCCAACGCGCTGACGAGCATGGCATTAGTAACATGTCTGCTACCACGAGAAGAGGGCAATGCATTTACCCATCAAGGGTTGGGGGGTCACATGGTTGTCGCTCTGTGGAGGGACGAGATGAGTCCTCTTATCAGCTGGCGCTCGCGAGAAACCATCGGGACCTCTCTGCCCGCTTTCCAGCTTGGTTTGAGGCGCTATAGTGAAATCAAAGGTATTCGTGCTGATGCTTCGTCCCCAGAAACCCCCATGGCGCTTGTAATGAGGGGGACTCATGATGCTGGGGCTGTCAGGGACGACAGCGTTGCTTTGCTTCTCACTTAGAAAAAGGCTCACGAACGATGATAGGAAGCAAACCTGGCTAAATGTGAGAATGAATATGTTGACTGACTAAATACCGTTGACAAGTGACGTAGTGAGTAACTTGGAATAATCTTGCCCCTCCTAAAAGGGGGTTCTCCCTTGCATATGTCGTGGCCGAACTCTGAATGGCTACTGAAAGTCCACCCACCAGCCACGGTTAACAAGTTTAATGTCCACGTCATTTGACTCTAGCAGGCTGTTGTGAGACGTCCAACTCAGACATGATACGAGGATCTGAAACGAATGCCATATCACAAAAGAACACGAAGATCTCGGCAGTAGCATAAGACTAGGAACAAATGTTGCAACGGTCTAGCAGCCCTCTTAAAGAGATGTAGGATACAGATGACCTCCACGTCTTTCATTGTTAGAGAAATCCTTTGTGCAAGAACAGCACCGCCTGTCCCCTTCAAGACAATTGGGGGCTCCTGAAGCCGTGATTGGCCGGAGAGCAGTCGCAGTCCCCACCAGCTCAGCAACTTCGTGCGTCGAGACAGCGTCACTCACATTCTTGCACAAAACAGCGTCCAGGGGCAAAAAGATAACCAGCCGGCAAAAACATACAACAGCGGGGATTCGCTGGTCGTCACCGACCCAACTACTAATCCGCCCCTCACTGGCTTATCTATGGGAGAGCGGACGGGATCCCGAGTTTTCCAGTGGGTATGGTCGTATGTGGCAGATGGTGGTGCAATTACAGTCCAACAATGGAAGGCCAACTTGGCCTGCGGTTTCGCTATAGTCGTCCATCTCGGTCCCCTATTAGCTGGTCCACTCGCTGCAGAAACTCGTCAGGTAGTTGAAATGGTCCTCCAAGTTGCTAGAATCACCTTATCGGCTGTGTCCAGAGTGGGCCTGGTGTCCACTTCTCTCATCTCTTCCTCTCACCGTCAGCTTATTGCCCACTTGTAGTATGCGTCGTTTGAACACGATCGTCGTTTTGGAAAGAAACTGTAACTCTAGAAGGATGTATAAAAACTGTATCATTTGCTATTGTGGCTGATGGTCTGTTTGGACCTATCTTTGAAGATATAAAAAATAACTTTTGACTTACTGGCACTCAGCTTCCGGTTTCCCTTTCCTCCATGCTTTATCCATCGCTTTGCAGATAGATATGATATTGGAAATAATCGTGAGGACGGAGCCGACCACAGCCAGAACATTCCTAACAACCTCAAGGTCGGCTAGCTCATACGGTTTGGATGGCTTGGACAGTTCGCGCGGCGATGTTAGTGAAAGCGGTTGGAGTTGCGAAGGTGCAACAATCATAAGACTTAGGTGAATTAAGAGAAGATCCCGCTAAGTCTCTTCACAGGTAAGTAAGAAGATGAGGTAGAAGATAGACGCTCTTTTCCTAAAGAAGGTGTAGAGTCTTGATGATAGTCATCATGGTGTTCTAGGTATGGTATTGTGTTGCGATGCTGTCATGTGTTAATAACTATACACGTTGTTAACCCAGATTAACTAGACAACCTAACCCCCGAGCTGAGAGAGGAGAGGGCGCTGTTTGAGAAACTAGGGGAAACCGCACAGTTAAGACACATCTTTACTCAGGCCCATTGACCGGAAAGCTTCCAGCACCGCCCAGAGAGGCTAGGCTTGAAATCAAAGAAGAACCGAAGTGCCGATTCCGAGCCATAAACGATGCATTTCTTTCTAACTTCATAGATGAGAGCCGTTTCTAGTGTCTTTGTTGCGAGCTGGTTGGGAAAAGAGGAGCTACCTACGTCTAGATGCTCGTCTCTCCCGTCGGTAGCAATAACGCATCTGCTGAAATACCTCATATTCCCTCGAGAGTGGGCGAATCCTTTCAAAGCCGACCCCTTTGTTGTTCATATCGGCCCAGTTAACACCCCCCCCCCCCAAGGTCTCGCAAGCAAACGCCCTTGCCATTCTTAGCCACCGCAAACCAGCCCCAGTATCGCAGCCGGGCTTGTCGCACTAGAGCACACCTTTGGTCTTGTCGCAAAGGACAGGGTTTCTGTCCCCTTGGTAGTCAAGGTTTGAGAGCCAGTCAATGCTCAGAGGACTTTCGTTGTACCACCCCATTTGCATGTGGAGAGCTATGTAGCTCCAATGGACTGTTTCCCCATCCATCTCACGTATCCAGTTATAGTTCGCGCCGCATTCTCGGCAGACAAATTCATGATGGTCAGAGGACCAGTGGGCTGACCTGAACCATCGCGCGGCAGGTATCCCAGATGGCGGAAGACAAGAGCAATCATCTGACTAGAGTCTATCAAAGTTGTTTAGAGTCTTTGAGTTCGGTTGCGAGGCGCTGCTGAATACTGTCCATGTCGATACGTCGGCGGTGGTCCAGGTGCAGCAAGATGATGGCTTTTGTGGCAATAACATGGGTCGGGATAAGACCTGGCAGCGAACGAATTTCCGGATGACAACTCGAGGTCATGGAACGCCTGGTGCGATCGTCGAAATTCAAGGGCATATGTGCAATATCCTTGCAGACAATACTTTTCGGTAGCAAGTTTCCGGGGCTTCCCAGCATATGCCTTCCGGAGAGTGTTCGATGAGTGCAGAGAGAGAACTGACCGAGGAGTCCGACGCATTTTCTGTTATGTTCCTTTCCCGGGCGTAAAGTGACCTCATCCACCGGACTAATTCACCCGTGTCTGCAAGGTGAGTGCAGCTAGCACAGAGAGAACTTCGGAGCAGCACGTCTCTGATTTCCAGACGCTGATGAAATCCGACTTGGGTCATGCAAAAGCTCTCCCCCTCAGATCGGAGAAACTCTAGCCTGAAGTCCTCGAGTGCGTGACCCTCAGCCAGGTAACGAAGGGACCGACAAGTTTGGCGAAGCATGTAGAGAGAGCTGAGTGGTAGACGTTTCAAAACTTCCATCAAGAGCTCTTCCGGTAACTACGTTGGGGCCGATATCATCCGAGCGCTGATGACGGGCCCTAAGGAGAATCGCGAGGTATGTTCTTGGTGCTGGCTCTCCGCCTCGAAGGACGAGACGTGCGGGCCTGAAAGGCGAGGGACGTCATATGCCTTTTCAGGAGGTCGGAGAGTGCCGGACAAACGAGCAACCCAGTTAGGCCAGTGGTGGGCGACAATACGCCATGAGCGTTCGGATCTCATGTTGGTTACTCAGTGATAGTCGACTTAGCACTAGCAGTGGGAAGACATAAAAACGGCCGGTTTACCTTGGAATAAAAAAGGAGGTGATGTTCTTTTATCCTACGGCAGTCTGTTGTACGGACACGCAGGGGCGCGGATTTTAGGGTTAGTCTGTAAGAAAGCTTGTAGCCTTCGGATATGACTCTTTATGTGCGTAAGGTTTCTTCCCTTCATGACTCACCTGATAATGTTGAGAACTTGATTGCTATAAAGTTCCAATAAAACGGAGCGAGATTGGACCTTGCAAACTGATTCTGACCAACCAACCTGGAGAACAAGTCACATCCTGACCTGGAACCGAGGCCCAAGGCCTGTTGCACATTTCCGGATTCACCAACCTTGCAGACAGGCCACTCACTCAAACTGTCTATCCAGATGGAGAGTGAAATGAGAGTTCATGGCTTAATTAAAAGTGCTGGAGACTGGTAAAAGGTGGGGGGGGCTGGACCACTGGCCTGGTGTAGGCTCGCCTGCATGACATCCGAATATGGTCCACAAGCACCACCAAAGCAGGCACATACGACCATACCTACTGTAGACCACGGGATCCCGTCCGCTCTCCCATAGTTAAGCCAGTAAGGGGCGGATTAGTAGTTGGGTCGGTGACGACCAGCGAATCCCCGCTGTTGTATGTGATTTTTGCCATTTTGGCGGTCTGAAGGGGATAGATACCCTTTTTGGCCCCCTTGTGTTCTGAGGTTATTCAGGTTTTATGCTTGAAGATCTCGATCCTTCCAACAAGCTTACAGGTGCCCCTGATCGTGTGATCGTTTTGCTGGTAACGTTGCCCAAACTCGAAAGTCATGTCAAGGGACCACAAGCCCTTCTCATCGGCTCACTCATCTTTCTGAGCCGAGCCACCACCGCAATGCACAAAGTCACCTCTCCGCTAATTCTATTCTAACATGACTTTTTCACCAATCCAGAAGGCACAGTTTCTGGTTTTGCGGGTGGAAAGTATTTTGTTCGGCGATGGTGACTCCTGAAGGCAATCAAGAATTGATTACTCTCCTTGATCGCATGCTGGTTGACCATCACCCTTCTTTTCGCCTCTTGAAATGGGCACCGTTATAGATTTGATCATTCACAGTTTTTGATAGTTCGACTGGCAAACTGAATGGAGACCTACGCTTTCTATTCCCAGCTCTTGTGTATAGTGTAGTACAAACTCCATCCCAGCCTGCATCTTCGCCTGTAACTCTTCTCGCGTAACGGCCCCTTCGGACCCCGAAAGACCCGTTTTGCTTACTAGAGCGCCACATTGCATCTCCTGTCAAGCCATTGTTTGCATCCTTCTCCGCAGTTAAGCCCGAACACCCTGTACCTTGCAGACCCAGTTTCCACCAATGAACATGACCGATATGATCTGGTCTGGACTCAAGACTGGGGACAATCCATTACAAAGGTCCTTGCCAGCGGTTGTTGTTGATCATATGACATCTGCAAGAACCCAGCCAGGTAGCAGAATGATCCTTTGAGGTTCTTTGGCGATAGTGACCAAAAGAAACTGTTCCTCCCCAGACCCTTTCCCCTAAGGACACATTTGATACACATTGGTCTATGATGATTACGGCCGCACGCTGAACGATCTTCACATTCAAATAACATAGTCTAAGCTCTAAGCTATCTGGTCCAGTTTGCAAAGATTTCCGTACGAAATATTGCTCTCAAAGACACAAGAACCTAAAGCCCCCACGTTCTCATGGACCTTTCTGAGAGAATTTAACCTTGTTCATGCGGCTCGGAACTCGGAATGGGCAGATCATGCGAGCCTCCCGATTTCGCTCATCCTTTGGAACCAACGTCTTCCTGCATCCCAACTCGAACAGGACCAGGAGACAAAAGGCCCTCCCCGTACAGCGTACCAACAAGGTAAAGACTGCAAGCCCGCATTGCAAGGAAACGCTCGTGGGGGCATCACAGCGGGACGAAGCGAAAAACCCCGGACACGCCGGGGCTCGGGTCAGCCCTAGTAAGGAGCTTGGTTGTTCCCCTGCGCGGCGGGTGGGCAACCAAGTGAAACCATTTTATCTAATCAATCAGCTAATCGGCAAACTATACCCCCATTTCGAGCCTAGTTTCGCCCCTCAACCCACTGCTGCACCTTTGTCCAGCGGCACGAGAGCGGGATCCTCGCATTGGGGCGAATCCTCCAGGTGCTGACCAGCCGTGGTTGTCGCGGCTGCTGCTTTTCCCCCACGAAGCGGTTTGTTGAGCCATTGGGCGTAGTATGTAACTTTACATCGAGTGATGTTGGCCTGTCTCAAGTATAAGTGGCCCGCTAAGCCGCTCTCACAGTCAATCATCATCCAAACAGACACCTTCAGTTACTTAAGAAGTCAATTCTACTCCTCCAACTTGCACCATGTACTCCCCCGCCGTAAGTATCAACACTGGCCTCTAAAACTGCCCAGCTTCTTACACATCTCATAGAAGCTCTTTGTCGCCATCATGGCATTCACAGGAATTCGGATATCTAGGCCCTTTAACTCTTCCTCTCGATATCCGGGTGAACTGTCTCGATATCCCCAGTCTTCTCTCCCAATGCGTTCAACTGTTGCTCGGCAATTTCGTCGGCGGGGATTCTGTCGGGTGTTGTGTTGACCAACATGATCATTGGGAGAAGAGCAGCACCAAGCAGGGCAAATGTAACACAGCTAAGGAAATTGTTAGCAGACGTGCCTCGTTTGAGGTGCATACGCAGAACTTACAAGCCAACCAGAGGGTCACTCGTCGTCTGAGTGTTCATACCATAGGCAATAGCCTGACCAATGGCCTCGAGACACCTGAACGCAGCTCCGTTGCGGACGTTTTCTAGAATGTCAGTTAGCATGGTCAATGAGTATCAGGGGTGATGAAACTACCTTGAGCATTCATGGCAAACGAAGAGATGAGCCAATACATATATGACTGCGACAACGGGCCGGTGGTCTGGACGAAAAAGTACGGCAGGAAGGAGGAAGGGTACAGTCCATCGTCCCAGTCGATAGCACCCGGATCATTGCGCTTGAACCTGGTCTGCATGATGATGGACCAAATGTAGACACCGACGTTGAGCGTCACGACTATATAGAGACCGACTTGGGCGCGGCGGCGTTGGGAAAGGTGCTTGGAGTCGAGGATGAAACCAAGGCCGAAGCAGCCGACACTAGAGAGATATTAGTATGAGCCGGCCGAGAACAAGGACGACCATAGACTTACATGCACAGAAATGGCGAGATGAGCGATGAAAGCGCGCGAGCGCGGACGGTGAAGTGGATTCCCAGGTACGTGGACCAAGAGCCACTATTCCTCTGTCAGTTTCCAATTCTGTGATGGGGGAGGCACTGCAGGCTATATTACCTGTAGAAGAAAGACCAGAGTGCCCAGAGAGAGGACAGCATGATAAGCCTCGAGGTCATGGTCTTTGAAATCCTCTTGATCTCTTGCTTGGTGGAGAGGGCCTCCTCGGTGACGATGTGTGTGCCATCAGATCGAATGACGCGTTCAAAGGGAGTGATCATGAAGGCGAATGGTAGACTAAAGCCCAATTAGTAGATGCAAGCACAATTTATGGGTTTCCACTTACGCCAGGCACTCAATGATGAGGAAAGCAATGTATGTGTCGGGAGTAACTCCGCCGCTGACACCCTTCTGGTAGTTCTTTGATAGACTTGGAGAAGAGGGCTATTAGCCAAAGGCACATGTGTCACCATTGAAGATACTCACTTGATCGCACCACCGACTAGCTGTCCGAGATTTCGAGACACAATCCACAGAGCGAGATACTTGCCACGCGCACCAGACGGCGCAAGGGTCATGATTGCACCAGCCTCAGCAACGTACCAACAGCCGGTACCGATGCCATCGATCGCACCGCCAAGAATAAGATACTAGTTGTTGCAAGTCCTATTAGTGCACGTAAAATCGAGGGTGCATCTCAACTGGCTCACCCATTGGTTACCAAACTTGCTGTTGCAGTAGTAGGACGATCCCAGGATGGGGAAGGACATGGAACCGATGACCAGAGCCCACTTGACGCCGAGCTTGTTCACAATGGGACCTCCGAAGAAGCAAGCTGAATTGTTAGCCAGGCGATTCTTTCTTTGTACACGAATACATACTTGTCGCAAGCATGGTATATGTGAGAGCAGTGGCGATATTGGACACTCGAGGAGTCGCAAGACCACCACCACCAAGGCCTAGAAATATTCACATTAGCGGGTGGAATTCGAAAAGGCAAGAGGGCATTTACCTGCAATCGCATCTGCCATGGCTGGACCGCAAAAGGCCTGGATGCTCAGCAGGATCATCTGCGTCAGACTGTGCCGCCATACTCGTTTCCATCGAGGCATGGAAATCTCTTCAGTGGTGGCCATTCCATGGTCAGGGAGACCAGAGACTGCAGTCTTTGAGTCGGCCATTATGAATAAACGGCTATTGCAAGTATGTCGAATATGTCCAGCTGTGGGTTGAAGTCATTGAAGTGAGGTTGCATGAGATGTCTCTTTATACACATGGCAACACAGTCACAACAACCCTGTCGAGATAACCCCTCTCGCTAGTGGAAGGTCCAGGCGAGTGGCAAGGAAGGTTATCTCGAGTGGAGCGAGCGAGTCAGAGCATGAAGGTCCAAGCGAGAGCCAGCGGGGAAATCACCTGTTGGATAAACCATCACGTCTTTCCGAGCCAATGGGCTTCAAGGACACGAGACTTTCTATCCTTATCCCCATGGGGTTTGGCGACTTTCTCCACAAGTTCCGAGTTTGTCAGCCGACCTAGTCATCCAGAGGGAGCAGAATCGTTGAATTCGCCTTGATAGCATCGCTTGGAGCTTCCACTGTGGGGCCCTGTTATCGCCTTAATTACTCGACGAGCCCCTACCATCCTCGATCCTTGGTTGTCTTTAGCTTTGTGCCCAGACATTTCCTCAAGATTACACGCCAAATGACGCTGTCACGAGACTCGACCAAGGTGGTCATTGTTGGTGGAGGCGGCACAATGGGCTCCTCCACGGCACTACACCTGATACGCTCCGGATACACGCCGTCCAACATCACCGTCCTCGATGTTTACCCAATTCCTTCGGCACAGTCGGCTGGATGCGACTTGAACAAGATCATGAGCGTTCGACTGCGGAACAAGGCTGATTTGCAGCTATCGCTTGAGGCGTTGGACATGTGGAGGAACGATCCATTGTTCAAGCCCTATTTTCACAATGTCGGCCTGGTTCGTTTTCCATGAGGCAGGTTTCAAAGCCGAATGCGTATTGACGACTCGCCAGGTTGACTGCTCGTCATCCAAGGGGGGTATCGCGGAACTTAAAGAAGAACTCCAGACTCTGGTCGATGCAGGTTTTGGTCTGGACAAGACCGGCAGCTGGCTTGAAAGTGAGGACGAAGTCTTGGCCAAAATGCCATGGCTCACAAAAGATCACGTCAAGGTAAGATACTCGAACAATTTCAAGTGATAAATGCTAAGACATTACCATAGGGATGGAAGGGCTTATTCACCACTAACGGCGGGTGGCTCGCAGCGGCCAAGGCTATCAACGCCATCGGCGGCTTCCTCAGAAGCCAGGGCGTACAATTTGGCTTTGGAGGGTAGGTTGCTCTGACCTCGCGAGTGTGTCTGTTGCACTCACATAGTCACAGGCCTGGTACCTTTAAACAGCCTCTCTTGGCCGCCGACGGATCGACATGTATTGGTGTTGAGACAGTTGATGGCACCCAGTATCATGCCGACAAGGTCATCCTCGCTGCCGGTGCCTGGACACCAGCGCTGGTAGATCTGGAGGGCCAATGCGTGTCCAAGGTCAGTACAGGAACAGCCATTGCCTTGGCCTTTCACCAAAGGTAGAGCTGACTGGGAAATGACACAGGCTTGGGTCTTGGCCCATATCCAATTGACCCCCGAGGAGGCAGCTCGATACAAGAACATTCCCGTCGTGTACGATGGTGACTATGGATTCTTCTTTGAGCCCAACGAGTAAGATGCACCATCAAAGCCAAGATCGCATGCTAACATATTCCTTTAGAGACGGCATCATCAAGGTCTGTGACGAGTTTCCAGGATTCACACACTTCAAGAAGCATCAACCATTCGGTGCCGCCCATCCCAAGCTCATCTCGGTTCCCCGGTCGCACGCCAGCCATCCCACCGACACCTACCCAGATGCCTCTGAGGCCACCATTCGGAAGGCCATGGCCCGCTTTTTGCCGGATTTCCGAGACAGAAAGATAATAGATCGTGCCATGTGCTGGTGCACTGACACTGCCGACGCAAACCTTCTCATCTGCGAACATCCAAGGTGGAAGAACTTGATCCTCGCGACGGGAGACAGCGGGTACGTTTACGCAGCAGCGACTATTACTTTTCTAACTTGAATGTGTAGTCACTCCTTCAAACTGCTACCCAACATTGGCAAGCATGTTGTTGAGCTATTGGAAGGCACTCTGTCCCAACAGCTTGCCGAGGCTTGGAGGTGGAGGCCTGGGGGCGATGCACTCAAGTCTCGACGTGCAGCTCCTGCCAAAGATCTTGCGGACATGCCAGGATGGAAACATGATGCACGACTATAAGCTTTGGATTTAGGTGATTTGCTGGCCTTGCCGTGAAATCTGCGCAGTGTAGAGGAAAAGGAAAACAAAGGGAACAACGTCTCTTGCTTCACTGATTGTTCATCCCGGATAGCGATGTCGTCTCGCTATCCCACTTCCTCCTAGAAGGAATAACAAAACATTTCCAAAGGAGGGCCGAGTCGAAAAGAATACATTGGATATCGGAAGCGCTGTCAGACGGCAGACATGATATGTAGTATAAGTCGCAACGACTCGGCGTGAGAGCGCAGCAACTTAATGCCCACGGTGTGACAACCAAACTTGAAACTTCAAGCCCAACTTCTATCGTAACCTAGTCTCATAGATAGACATAGCCTCCTTCTCTTGGAGAGACTTGCCGAATGTTTGTTGCCTCGGCGCTTCCTCATCATGATGTTGTAGTCCTGTACCCTCACTACCAAGATTATTTATGGCTCTCTCCTAGTCGCCATCTCCACCAAAGTCTTTCATGCCTTCGATGATTTGCTTGATGACGTCTGCGGGATTTGCGGTCGCTTTCACCGCCGGTGGCGAGTCGTCGTCGTCTCTCGCCCAAAACGGGAAACCGGCGATGAGTGTGGCCGATGCCAGGACTACCAGGGCTGAGGTGGCAAAGCGGACCATTCTGAGAAGATTCGAAGCTTGTTTTATTCTGTGAGTGGGCTATAATGTTGAAAAAGCTGGACGGGGGGCTGAGTTGAATGAGTTCTGACCAAGTCTTTTGGTGGGAGATGGGCCTTCTTAAGTACTAGAGCTCTTGACAGGTACGCATGGAAATACCCTGCAGATCTTAAGCACGACTCGTCTAGATAGATCGGCTCGTATAGCATTGGCGTCAGCATATATACCGATGCAGCAGGACATGTGACATGCAAACGGCGAAGGGCTTCTACTTGTTCAGACATATTAAACATGAAAATACTACAGTAAATAAAATTGATTTCAACATTGATATTCAGGCATTGTTATGTAAGACCTACCTACTTCATCATGCTTTTTATTCCCATTTTGTCTTTTAAGTGGGATAAACTACCACCTTTGCACGCCCCGTGCGCATGGGCAGCTCGTATCGCATGAAACTTGGTCAACTGGGCACATGCTTGACTTCCCCGATCCTCCAAGTATGGATCCTCCTTGAAGCAAGGATTCGTTTGCAAGCAGACCAAGGCACATCACTGCTATTTTCAGCCCTCTCTGGCGATCTTTTGTGCGGGGTTAAATCTCCAGCCTTAACGTCAACATAGCTATATGGCGGCCACGCTTTCCATCCCTTCTGAGTGCATTTAGTGGCATTGTTCTGAAACAGCTGGCCCTCTCGACGCGAAATACAAGGAGTTTGTTACGGAGCATCATTTCCGACTCCGCTTGGTTGATTCATGCCCATCTGGAGCTGCGGACATTGCGTTTAGGTTGGATGATAACACAGCGCGATGCGCAGCGGACCTCGTGCATGCGTGCGTCTCAGCTCAGCCCCATATATGAGAACACGCCTGCAGTCGAGGTCGGTAAAGGCGGCATAGGTGCTCGAGAGTCGTGTTTCAAGTGGTAGATCGAGATGGATTAAGGGGACGGAGCATTCGGCCTAACAGGTCTGCTGAGAAATGCCTGCATGTTTTTACAAGGAGACCAGTTTTTCCTTCTGTAGTTTTAGTGATTTACTTTCAGGATCTTGATACCTGGAAGTGTACCCGTATTCAGGTGTATCAAGACAGTCACGTAACGTCATGCACGGTATGCTAGGCCTCGATCCCCTTCGTCTGCGTCTCTCAGCATGTACAAACAGCAAAGTGCTGATTCATTAATGACCTAGCAACTATCCGAGAAAAACCAACTGCGACTCCAGTTGCGTCAAGAAACGAACTCGTATGTCACTATCAAAGTGAAATGACCTTGTCACTAGTCAAGGTGAAGTACTCTTTTAAAACACCATTAGCACAACTTCCATATTAGACTTATGAGAAAATCGGCATACCTTATTTCTGATGTCTCTATCGGACCATCGGAGAGAGCCACGGTCAAACGAGGCCCAGGATGGAACCGGTCGCCAGCCCCTCGCCTCCAGATTTGAGCACCTGAATTATCCGCAGTCCCTTGAACATATCCATCTTCTGGCTCTATATCGTCATCTAGATGCGTGCTAAGGACGATCAAATTCGACTTTTGGGCAGTTGAGAGGGACTTGGTTAGAGCATCCACTCCAACCTTGTTAATGGGGATACCAAGTCGCACTGCCGAGAACATCCCGCCTTCCCTGCGACCTGCGACCCAGATCTTGACGCTCCGAAGATTCTCGAAGCTTTCCAGGTGAAGCCAGTGGAAATCAAAGGGATTATGAGGATCCGCGCTGCACACAGGTTCGAGTGCATCCTCCTCTTGCAAGAATTTGAACATCTCATTGTAATCGGCCCAATCCTCGTCCAAGACAGAGCACATGAGATGCAGCTGGAAATCCAGAAACAGAGACACCTCAAAGTTGAGAGCGTACTTGCGAAAGGCCTCGGGGATTACGGGGTTGAGGTGCTTGTAGGGCGTTGATGCGTGAGGCGGCTGACAGTGACCGACAAAGGACTGCAGGGCCAGCATGTCTGTAAAGACGAACGTGGTTGTCGAATACAGAAATCTAAGACAGTCCTCGGAGCTACAATGCTTAGCAATAGACACAATGGTGGGTTGTAGGTAATACTCACATGAACTTGCATGATAGCAGCATTGGCAAGTAGGTGTCTCGATCCCGCTTGGGCTTCTTGTCGCACCAACATCCCCCTATCGACGTGTTGTAGAAGAAGTTTGTTTCTTCCCCAAGCTCCTTGTCAAGCCGCTCGCCGCATTTCCAGTGGTTCATCCAGCAGCTCTCAAGTCGTCGGCGATAAGCGGGGTCGTTGAGGGGTTCCCCCAAGGGGACCTGCTTCTCTTGCCTCAGAGCCTCAATCTCGGCTTGCAGCTCATCATGTGGCTGGAACCGGGAAACGCAGGGCTCCCGGTGAAGGTGCGATTTCGTCTCATCGGCTTCTGGGTAGATGTGCCAGACGACGTGCTGGCGGGGAGTCCAGGATGGCCAGAGCTCTTTGTAGATGGCTGCTCGAATGTCGTACGGCAGCCGAGTAATGAACTTGGATTGCGCTTGAGGGTCGGCAGCCATCATGATGCGAGATTGGTCAAGTGCTAAGAGATGGAAGTTGATAGATGAAGAAAAGGAGAATGATGGTGTCAACTTGTTTAACTATATGTGGTACGTACGTGTCTAGGATGTGGGCCAAGGCTGATCGGTAGGCATAACAGGCCCCCGGTCGCCTCCTGAGCATATCCACCAAGTCCCCTTTTTCGCGAATCAGCACTGCGGCGGCCTAATTGTTTCTCCGTGCATCACTTCCAGTCAGATGATCAATTCTCACCTCTTGGCAAAAGAGATTCAGCTCAGGATGAGAGAGCGTAAGTGAGGGGTCAACAACCTTGTCAGGGCGTCACCATCATCGGACATGTACCGGGGTAATGACAAATTGATTCTTCAAAGAAATAGATTTTGCAATCATGAATAGGCAAGGTTTGGCTCTATCCTCTAGAACACTGTCGGATCTGTCAATTGCCTGGATCGAATGCCAGAATCCTGAGACACTGCCTGCCCTTTGTGCGGTAACAACGGGATTGCAGTGGCAGATGTGCTTGTCGAGGTCGGTTGGTCGGGTAATATGGGTAGCCGCTAATTTCTCGATACCAATACTTCTTTATCTTCATGAAATACAAGTTCTATGCGACCGTCAAACTGGGGAGGGACTTCCACATCTTCATCTCCAGGCCTGGTCACTCGCACGACCACCAGCTTCTTGAATGTCTGCAGGTTTTGAATACCTGCTGACGTATTCTGGAGGGCGTGCGACGTGGGCTGTGAGTTGCATGCGAGCATCAACATTTCTGTGACGGAGTCCCATGCGTCCGAGGACTGGCGTGTATAGACTAGACTGAATGGCCAAGCACCAGAATCATGTGCGCCAGAAGCACGGCAATGGCGGGGTAATCAGCGATTGAACTCACCTTGTACGCGAGGCCATTGATCGAGATGGAGGTAAAGAAGGGTCTTCTAGCTCAGTTATCCCATCAAGGGCCGGGTTTCAACCATATCAAAAGGCACAATATTAACACATCGTAGCATCATATCCCAATGCTAACACATTCTAAGGCCTATTACTCGCAAAAATTTCTGCTAGGCTGATGGCAATGCTGGTTTCGGTTTCATTGTATAGGTAGGTCAATCTTTGAGCAAGGCACTCTCTATGTCAATCTCATCTCAAATTGGTCAGAGATCTCCACTCAAAAGTCATAGAAAGCAAAGAGAAAGAAGAGATAAAGTCTGGGTCACTTTTATGCGAAAACACCACTCACATGGAGACTGTAGATCCTTCTCTCTGTAACACCTCAAATCACAAACAGACAGCCACACGGGTCAAGAGGCACGAAAGATACCAGCTCCAAGACCTCTGCTTATCAAAGTCTACTAATAGCAGAAAGATGATTGGAAGAAAATTCTACAAAATGGCTTTAGCCTTTATCTCGGTTTCTCGATATAATCTAGATAGAAATTCCCAGCGATTATATCACTGGTTGATGTCTGTTGTCCCTTCTCCTGCGTGACAGCGACCACTAAAGACAGCTGAGCTGGGCAGTGCTGGCAGCGGGAATAACCCCTGGTCTCGGCAGTCTCTGTCATTGGATAATCCTCCATCAACCGGTCAATCCGATGGCCAATTAGAGGCCTCAACTCAAGTCCAAAGATGGGGCGTCGCCATGTCGAGTTTCAGCCCCCTTTCGCCAGCAAACACGTTGACTCGACCGGGTTGATAATCAGGCTGTGAGAGGATTCATTCTTCTGCAACTTTTCCCTCCTTTACATGTCTCATGCGCCACTAAATTCTTTCCAACTCGTCCCTTGCATTCCGAAGGACCCAGCTATCGGAGCCCGGCCTGTCTCCGTTTCTTGGCAATGAGCGATAACGCTCATGGAGAGCCGAGAGCTTCTCGAGAAGACCACCTGCATGAGGCTGTGGCAGACGAGGAAGCCCAGCTCTTGCTGGCTACCGAGCAATTCGACTTTGAGGAAAACGCCGAGACTCAGCATCCTACACCACGACGCCGTGTTAAGTTCCTTCAGAGAATCGCAGGACCGGATCCTCCCCGGATTCAAAGCATCAAGGGATTCTTTCCATCTGTCCAACGATATCCTATCAGCATTGTTGATCGCTATTTCGCAACTCTTACACGCAAGATCGTTCTGTTGACCACGTTCTTACTCCTCTGGATAATTGCATATTCCATTCCCTTATATGCTGGAAATTGCGCGATTAAGGATGCCCGCAACGACTACGTAGTCAACTTGGATTGCGTTGATACCCTTTGGAGGCGCAAGAACCTGTGTGGACTTGATGGACTAGACTGTCGCCCGTTTGTCAACACATCCTTTTCCTTTCGCTGACCGGCAAACTGCGCCGGAGTCCAAGTGTTGAATCCACGTGCTGTTGGTGGGCTAGACATCAACTACCGGCCATTAGTTATAGGCGACAAAGTCTACCGCGCCGACTCTTTCATCTGTGGTTCCGCTATTCATGCTGGGATCGTTACTGACAGCAGGGGAGGCTGTGGTAGACTCAGCAGATCTGGCGAGCAGAAGAGCTTTCCGGGTGTCGAGAGAAACGGTATCGAATCGATACCCTTTGACTCCAACTTTCCATCTTCGTTCACCTTTTCATCCGAGTCAGACATCACTTGCAGCAGGGACCCGCGCCAACTCTTGCTCTACATGTCACTCTTCTTCACTGCCATCTTTTCGATCTTCACAACGTCGCCAGCCTTGCAGTTCTTCGTCGTCTTCATAGCCATTTTTACTCATGTCGGCCTAGCATCTGATCCTCCAACAGCCTCTCATTTCAATATTTCCGTCCTCCCGGATCACATCTCATCCCTCGCTGGAAGATTGCTTCCAGCACTGTTCTGCGCCGCCATCATTTACAAGACTTGTGTTTCAAGGGCTTTATCTGGCTTGGAAGCGCAGTTTGAAAAGGGCTTGTTCTGGCTAGGAGGTTTCTGGCTTGGAGCCCTCTCCAACTACACATTGGATTGGATTCCCATTAATCGACTCACGGCACATGATTTGGAGCAGCAACCTGGAGCCAAGGTGGCACTCGCCGCCATCATTTGTATCCTTGTATTAATCGTCTGCCAGCAAGTATACGTCTTTTGGTTGGAGAGACGCATGTTACCATATCTCGTTCTATATGGACTCTTCATTCTTGGGATCGTTTTCTTTGTCGTCATACCGGGACTCGACCTTCGCATTCACCACTATATCTTGGCCCTCCTGCTACTCCCCGGTACGAGCGTCCAGACTCGATCTTCACTGTTGTATCAAAGCATATTGTTAGGCCTTTTCGTCAACGGGATCGCTCGATGGGGTTTTGACTCTGTTCTGCAAACACCTGCCGATCTGCGTCAGGACGGTGCCTTTAATTCTTTCGTCCCTACAATAGACACGCCAGTCATTGCATCAACCACAGAAGGATTCAACATTTCATTCTCCTGGCAGGGGGCACCAACGCCCCTCTTTAATGGCATCAGTGTGCTCGTAAACGACGTCGAGCGCTACCGCCGCTTCTTCCCCGAGGCCACCTCCGCCTACAACTTCTCGTGGACACGGACGACAGACTTTGAACTTCCAGAATACTTTCGTTTTGCTTATATGCGAGACAGAATGGCGTTGGATTACACAAAAGCAGGTACCTGGTTTGCAAACGGGACTTGGAGTATGCCAGAACCAGACAGTGTGTAGTGAGACATGTGGCCAAGGTGGCTTGGTGACTTTGATAGTGGTACTTAGTACGTCTCATAATAACTTGAATGAGATCTCAAACAGGTTGGTTTTTGACTGAGCAATACATGAATTGCTCATCCTCATGATATGGGGTCTAAGAGAGACTCCCTAAGGCTGTCAACAGTGCTTGATCTAGGTTGAGATGAGGTCAGCTGCCAGCCAGCCCCTGCTGTGCGGCGAAGACGATAGAGCTACTATACAATATCTTGAGTACAAATTGAGTTCGTCCTCTGAAAAAGGGGGAGAGACAGGGCACGCTTTTGCCAGGCACCAGCCGGCCTTTCTGAACTGCTCCTACGGACCCCTCTGCCACATACGACCATACCTACCGGAAAATACGGGATCCCGTCCGCTCTCCCATAGTCAAGCCTGTAAGGGGTGGATTAGTAGTTGGGTCGGTGACGACCAGCGAATACCTGCTGTTGTATGTTTTTTTTTGCCTCTATCACGAAGCGTGGTTGATGGGCTGTCTTGTTTTCGCCCTCCGCCCCTGCGATGCAGCTTGCGGTTATTGTCCCTCGGCTGGAGAGCTATGATTACATATATTACGGTTAGCATTTTAGTCACCATTAGGAACCATTAATAAGAAAGAACGTTGCGGATACCTGGTCATTGCAGAGGCCATGTGTGGTTAGCCGCAATCCTCCTGTCATGCTCGCAAGCAGTCTAGCCTCGAAGTAGTAAACGCCGAAGAGTTTCAGCTGACGGTAAAATTAAAGCAAAGACGGTGAGCCAGTCAAGTGACAGCGTCAGTTGTGCTAATTCTCATCTATCAATCTTCTGTGGCTGTTTTATTGACTCTACTATTTGGCTTGCATACCAAGAAGCTCTCATGCAGTTTACAAAGTTGGACTTTGGCATCTTGGATGTAAACACGGCCGTGTTACCTCCGACAAACTTTTCTTGACCCCAGATTGTATCGTAACATCGCCAATCAGCATCACGTGTGGGCAGGGTTCCATGATCCATAACCGAGCGCTAATTTGCCATCCATCACGGCCGAGCTCTCGCCGCCCCCTTTTTTTTCCCCTCTGAAACCCGCCTTTATTACCTCTTTAATCCCGACATCTTCAGTCTTTTAGCCTCTTTGCTTCTCTTCTCCATATTGAGAACCAGCAACCTTTCTCTTTCTCCACGTTCTTTAGTCAAGCCACACGGCGCTTTCACCTCATACACTCTTTGGCCGTGTCCATCTAATAATACAACCTGCCCACCATGTCTTCAGCCATCACCACCACTCTCCCCCTCCTCTACGAGGGACCTTTCGTCGCCGAGGTCATCGGTGCTGAAGCCACGGCCACCACTTACGTTCTCAACTGTGACGAAAAGGTTATTGAAGATGGCGAGTGTGGTACCTTCAACAACACTGTCGCCGTGGGCCCTTGGGGCAGCAAGACTCTTCCGCCTGGTGCGGCTTCCACTGGTTACCTTGACTACTACCTCACCATGCCGGACCCAGAGGATCCCTTTGAGTTTTCCATTCACTGCAAGATGAGCCGGACTATCGCTCAGGAGTGCACTACCACCAACCTCGGCGGCAACGATGACGGAAACCCCACTGCGACCTTCTCTGATCTAGAAAAGAGTCAAAGCGACTTTGCCATGTTGACCTACGCTACCGTCACCATCACTGCCGGCCAGGAATTCCTTGCTGCTACGCACTCTGCAGCTACCACCGGCGACGACGCCTCCAGCACCGCCAAGTCTGCTTCCGACGCAACCAGTGTCAAGGAGTCTGGCGCTGAGGCCACGGGTACCGAGACCCAGGGCACGCCCACTCCCAAGGCGACCTCTGGTGCCTCTTCGAACATTGTTCGTGGGTTTGTCGCCATGGCTGTGGCTGGAGTTGCAACTCTACTTGTCTCTTCGTAAGAGCAGGCATTAGTTGTCACAACTCACAAGCAGCCAAGAAACCTTGTCAAGGCCCTGTAAACCTTTTTGGGTGGAGAATGATACCCTCAACAATTGCTGCAACCAACAAACCCCAGGAACGGCAGGTTGTCAACCAACACGCATCGAAGACAGTGTCTATCGGGTAACTGCATAAGCAACGATCAACAGTCACTCTTCATGCGGCGGTAATTTATCTTCAGCCAATATCATACCTGCCCGCTTCCGTTGCCTCCGCACGTCAATCGGGCCATTTGGTTTAATAATAATCCGTCCTTGTCTCAGAACTGTGCCCGTCTCTTTTCCTCCTCACATTTGCTCTCGATGTGAAGCCACTTGCTGCATTGCCCATCCAACTGAAACTATCTCTCAAAATGTCCGCTTCGCCCACAGGCCAAAAGTCTCGAAGCCAAAGTCCCAGGACGAACCTTAGGAATTTGGGCAATGTAGGTGTCAGAAACAGAGTTGAAATGGGGCTCTTCAGCCGATGGCTCCCTAACGCATGATAGTGATTTTGCTGACGAGTGTCCCGGCGCCGAGATCATCGGCACTGACTTGTCACCTATCCAACCAACCTGGGTTCCTCCAAACATCAAGTTCGAGCTCGAAGACGCAACCGGAACCTGGAGTTGGCCGGAAAATACCTTTGACTTTGTCCATCTGCGCTACCTTTTTGGCGCCATCGCTGACTGGAGTGCGCTGTTCGCCGATGCCTACCGCACTTGTAAGCCAGGTGGCTGTGTGCAGTCCTGCGAGATCGACCCTCCATTTTACAGTGGCGATGGGACGGTTGAAGGTAATACCGCTATGCAGGCGTGGAACAAGGTAGTGAGGGAGGGCGGTATCAAATTCGGTCGTACGTTTTGTGTCGTACATGAGGGACTACAGGTACCAGGCCTCGAAGCAGCGGGTTTCGTCGATATTCAGCAGCAAAACTTCAAGGTGAGAGTCAACCCAGGCAACTTTTTGTTTGTTTGCAGCAGATGCCTAATGTGAACTTCAGACTTCTGTTGGTAGCTAGGCCAAAGACCCCAAGCTTCAGCAAGTGGGCCAGTTTCTCCGGTCGACCATGGAGAATGACATGGAAGGTCAGGAATCATCCGAAAAAAAATAGTTGCAATTTCTGGGTCACTGAAGCTCTGACACTTCCCAGGGTACACGATGATCTTGTGGCATCAGGTCAAGGGTTGGCCCAAGGACGAATACCAGGTTTTCCTCATGGGTATGCGCAAAGCCTTAAGGGACAAGCGGATTCACTCATCCATGAACTTGCGCTATGTCTGGGCTAGGAAACAAGAGGAGACGACCGAAGCCTGATGGTTCCTGTGATGACAACTCGGGAAGAGATAGGTGGGAGATCCTTGTCTATTAATCTTTCTCTGGTGGGTACTTGGAAGGACTATCAACTCAGAAAACAGAAAAGGCAAACACTCTGCCGACCGACACTCTACTTTTCTAACCCATCAGATTGACATCTTGAGTGTCGTTGCGCGCTTGGCCAAGCCGGGATATCGACTCTGTCTTTCGTTGACGATCACTCTCCATGACTCGCCTCCGAGCATCAATATAGATCATGTACTCTTCATACGTGTGCGGCAGAACCTTGAGGTCCTTGGGCACGGAAAAGGTATAGTTGAACTGGCCCGTCGACTTTGCAACGCCATGCTCGACGTCCCTGACCTTGCTATCGACTCGAACATGAACTCGCGTCATGGGCCTGTCAGGGTCCTGTTGCTTAGGCTCAGTGCCGTCCTCTTCCAGCAGCGGAGGATCAGTATATGCAACCGTGGCAGTCAGGTACAAAACACTTCCGACAGGGACAGGGTTGCGGAATGTGCAAGGATCGGCACTGATAAAGGTTGGTCGTGCATGGGCGAAACTGGCCGCGCAGCAGAAAGCCAGCTCGAAAGTCTGCTTCAGATGGAATCCACCAAAGATCATGGTCTGATGCCGGTTGCGGTATTGAGGCTGCATGATGGCCGCTGTTGACAGTTGGGTCTTGGCCATGGCAACGACATTTTTCGGCTGACGAAGTCTGTTGTTGGGGTCGTGATATGCGAGTTGTCGGAGCCAGATGTTATGAATCAAGGCTGACTCGGGGTCATTGGGCTCCGACTGGAGGAGCGAAGCCTTGAAAGCCTCCTTCTTCGACAATGACTTTGCCTCTCCCGCCTTGAATATTTTTTCCTCTTCTGGCGTAGTGTATTCAAGCTTCGGCAGGTTGACAGGCTTCCTGGACTCGGGATCCAGGGCCACCATGGTGAATGTGCAGGTAAGCAGGACGTCCTCGGGCTTGCTTGGCTCACCCTCAGCCCTGGCCTTGGCGACCTTGCATGTAATCTCCACACTGCTCCGCCCAGAAGCATATGTAACCTGACCACTGTATTCGAGATCGCAGATTTCTGTGAGAGGGTGCGCAATGGTAATTCGATCCAAAGCCGCTGTCACTGTTGTGACTCCAGGGCCGGTATGCTTGTAGACAATGATACCGGAGAGGGCATCCAAGTCCATGAACAATGTGCCGAGTCTGAAAACCGTTTAGTTGAATTCATCAGGATTCCCAGTTGTCTACCTTATGTGGCCAGAAGAATTGATGTAAGTGTCGGATAGCCAAGGGTCTTGCCCCAATGGGAGCACGACGCGGTGATAACTATCACTCATCTTCTTTGGAGTAAGGTCACGTTCCTTCGGCGTCTCTGCTGCCTGAGCATCTTTATGCCCCTGCTGAATGCGCAAGGCCTCAATCCAAGGGATGCGGAGCCTCGTGTCCGTGAGACCAGGGAATACGCCATCCGTCTGTGCCCATGGTGTAGTATGGAAACTTCTTTGGTAACGAGCCAATCCAGAACCTGACAAGGAATTAACAGCGGTTCGCTTCAGTGAAGCGGCTAAGCTTCTGCTTCTGGTCATCATTGTCAATTGATGCATTGGTGATCTTTTGTGACGTGTCTCGTGCTAAGTTTGCTGGCGCGGTCTGAGACATTGGGTCTCGTCGACGCGCTGTCACTAACGTATCTGCCTGAGGCATCACGGTGTTTGACGTCCACGGGTACGACGGATACTGACCTCCGGGCTATCCGTTAGTCTGAGGCGTCTTTGTGGAGCGCGTCGGAACGCGGGCGACGGCATCGGCAAGCTAACCACGATGCCGACGGGATGATGATCCGGCAGTGTTTACCAGCTTCCTTTCTGGTCTGGTCTATCTTATGAATGAGGGAATTCTCCGCTTGGTCAGAAGCAATAAGTTACGTTGTGCTTAGCCTTGAAAGATATTATTGGACTGTGTGACAAGTGTCATGATCCATAAGCCACCCGCATAAGCCATTAGCCGGATCTTATCTCAGCCACCCAACGGACTTTATGTCTGAACCATTACAATTTGGGATACATCGCCGGCATAATATTTTAACCACAATTTATCTTACAAAAGCAGGGAAGGTGGAGTCTCTCTTTGGAATCAATTTCTAGAATATGCCGATGCCTGGGTCGGTAGGTTGTTTGAGAGAAATGTCTCGAGGTGGTCGTGTCAACTTACCCTGCACTGAATCTCGATCTAAGAAAAATTTCATCGTGCCCTCGCCACTGTACAGTCTAATACTATTCCCGAGTTGGCTAAGTGAATATCTCATTCAACTCAACCTCGTCACAGAATCTGCTTGCAATGTGTTTGTAAGGAAGATGAGGCATGGGAGTGAGGAGGTCACGTGAAGACGCGTCTCGCCCAACGCGTCTCTGGTCAACCCTAACTTGGCCATCATGGTCATCTCGAATGACATGACTGGAGAAGACGACTCTTAAGATAGGGCAAAATATCGATCCCAAACTTAGCAGCAAGTTTTCCCTGTCATTCGACCCGTCGCCCATCTCGATCCCAACCACCTGCACGACCCCATACTCCGTCGCTCAACAAGCTGCAAGGTGTCCTGGCATCCACAGGGCTGAGTTTCTCTAGGGGCGCTAACGGAGAGCTAACATGCTCGTATCCGCTTTAGAGGAAACATATGATGGCCATGTTGATTTGGCATGACGGCTTGCACGGGAGGAACGGGGATAGCTAGTGAATGAGATGGCCACTAGCTCAAAGAAGCTGGAAATCCATACTAAGCTACCCAGCAAGATAGTAAATTACAGTCTTCCCCGTACAACCATAGGCATAGTACCTCCCTCAAGCAGTGCATCAAGACGTGGGAAAGCGGCCCGAGTCCAGCACTACCAGAACAGCATCGACTCACAACGTGGGCCGGCTCGAAATGATTCCCATCGTGATTCCCATCCTCCTGCCCAAATTGGCTAGTGGGACCCCAGATTGTGAGGACCTGTCAGCATTTGGGGGCCGTAGTTAGATGTATATGCGGTGTAGCCCAGCTCGTGGTCTAGAACCTATGTTGTGTTGTTTTCGTGGGACTATCCGTCGCCAATGAAGGAGTTGGATCCCGCAGAGAGGCTGCTGAGTGGCTGGTTTTGTTTCATAAGGCATGGATTCCTGGTAGTAGTCACTGCTTAGGAATATCAGCTGCAATAGACGGAAGCGGTCTCATTTTTCACAGCTGAAAACAAAGGGCCCTGACACGGCACTCAAAATGGAACTAAATGCTGACGTGCACGTGTAATGTTGTGATGAAACGTCCGTATACAGCCGCCAATAAAATTACTCAATATCTGAGAGCTACAGCGGGTTCTTGTCATGTTCCGCTGTCCGCCAGCCGACGGCCCCTGGTGGAGTGCATTTGGCTGACGGCTTACATGACCAATCAGAGGCACTGTACTCGGTCCTTGCCTACTCCTTTGCGTCTGGCTAGACTTGAAGGGCAAGATGCCTTCAGATTTATATGGAGTCGACGGGATATAAAAGGCCACGGGACCTGTCTCCCAGAATTGCATCCCAAACACTCTTGCACTTTGCTCTTCAACAGCCACTTCTCTTATTCTCGCCTCGCACATCCCAACATACAAGATGCAGATCGTCAATCTTTCCGCCCTGAGCCTCTTCGTCGCTTCGGCCTTTGCCGCCGACTGCTTCGGCAACACCCAGAGCGGCATCTCCAAGTGGGCGGATGCCTACTGGGATGCTCGCGCCAAGATGTGCGGCAACACGGATTGCGAGTACCAGAAGGACTGCACCACTCGATCCTCCAAGACCATCAAGGGTCTTGCTTCCATCACTGTCAACGTTGCCCTTAGCCGCAAGCACACTGGTAGCCAGAAGGGATTCAAGGACTGCTGGGTATGTCTCCTTGCCTTGACTCCCGTGACCAACGCTAACGTATCACTTTTAGGACGCCACTGAGTATGTCTTGGAGCAATCGATTGCCAAAATGTTACTAACAGTCGCAGGAATATTATCAACCAGTGTGTCAATTCCGAGCAAAAGTTGTCTGGCACTTGGGAGTACAACGGCCAGCTGTACCAGTTCAACGCCTGGTACTCTTAGAGGGGAGGGGCAGTTGGTATCTTGGATGAGTGATGCTGGAATCCTTGGGGCTTCACTTCAAGATGATCCTATGGCATTTTCCTCTTCATGTTTTTACTACCTTTGTATTCACAGATGGGCTGTTCTCCGCTGTTGGGATTGCCCTCATCCGCGCCACTCACGGCGGAAAACAGCTCAATCAAAATACTTGGCATCGTTTCGATTCCACAAAGGCCACTGTATTAGCATTGGGATATGATGCTATGATGTATATTGTATTTTCTGATATAGTTGAAGTCCGGCCCTTGATGGGATAACTGAGCCAGAAGACAGACAATTTCGATTCCACACGTGGTCCATTAGTGTCATGTTCTCTTTAACCGGCCACGACAGATCTATTAGATCTCTAGTGACGTGTTGTATTTGCTCTTTCAAGTTGGTTGGCCAACAGTAAAGAAGTGTTCCGGTAGCAAAGATATCAGCGTGTCGACTGATTAACTGGCGGCGCAAACTGGGGGATCTATTGCAGGAGAGATGACTTTAAGTAAATTATGTAAAATTTATGGAGCATGTACCTCCCAGCCTCAGAATGGAAATCACAAAGCATGGCCGGCTTTCGTTGGCTGCATGATTTGCACTTCTCAGATTATCAGGTGTCCAAGCCACAACACGCCATTTCGTTGGGCACCAGACTGAGAGAAAGTCCATCATTTTTTTTTTAATTTTCAATTTTGTTTCTCGGGTTCCCTTTAATACCTTCCGCGACCTCGAGACGCTCATTCTCGAGGATCCAGCAAGAACGATGGAAGTAGCCGCTAGCATCATTGCTATTCTTCAACCCAGTGAGCTCGTGATCAGCGCGTGCAAGTCGTACATCGATGCGTATCAAGACTACCCCAAGGCTATTCGATTGACCTACCATGAGAAGTCCTCAATCACAGCCGTTTTTGAAACACTGAGCTTCCTCGATCCTTATGACCCAGAAGATTCCAGAGCATTATAGATATCGAAACGCCCAGGCAAACCGATCACCGGTTGCAAGGAAGTGATCGACGAGTTGAGTAAGTTGTTGCCGCTGGTGAAGACGCATGCTGGGGCGAGAAAGTCGGAGGAAAAAAAGCTAGAATGAACCCGGACTGAGAGCCAGAACCGAGAGAATATGCTGAACCTCCTCCAAACGCTTGGCCGAGACGACCGATTCCGAATCATACAACTCTCCGAATCCAGCAGGGCATACCTTGGTATTCAAGAAGCAATGCTTTGATATTGCTGAACCACTGTCCCTCTCGAACCCTTGGGTGGAAGCGGACATCACGCTTTACGTGGAGGAGATGATCAATGTTAACACAGCCTTGAGTCTATGGCCCAGCGGGCTTCGCCAATAAGTCAATGAAGCACTAGCCAAAGGAGCAAAGGGGATGTTTCGTTGGGCTATCTGCCAATTAGACACCCTTCGACGTCTAAAGACAACAGACAGGATCAGAAAGGTAATCTCACTTACTGGAAACGCTGGACGAGACCTACGAGAGAATCTTTTCCTATATCTATGTCAACGACAGGGGACTAGTTCGACATGTTTTGTGGTGGATTCATGTCTACAACACGCTCTGGAGCTCATGTGGAGGAGACATTATAACCCAGATCTTGTTGGATGCCTATCGCATGTGCGAAGAAGAATCCGGCTCACCAGATTTATGTCTTGTTGATATTGGGCAACTAAAAGAACACTGCCACTGCCTGATAACCTGGTCTTCGGACCAGCCTTCGGGTCTGTCTGGCAATGGCTCCGAAGTAGAGTTCGCAAGGATCGCTCACTACCCAGTTCGAGAATTCCTTGAGTCAGATCGAACATCGGAAAGTACCTGACTCTTTTATCTTCAGCCCGAAATGCTGTACAAAGGCGTCTTGAATTCTGTCTTCGGTCGTGCTAATGTCACTTAATTACTGCAAGTTCCTCGCGGTGCCGCATTAACTTAGGACTTAGATGGCTATTGCTCGGCTTCTGCCGTCAGAGCATTCAAATACCTTGGACCACATATCGAACCATCTCTTGCCTTCAAGCTTCTGGATCCATATTCGGCTGGTTATCCAAGGCTTCAACTAAATGGGATGATCCATGGGATTTGGGGAACTCATTGCCCATTACCGGAATGGGTCAACTGGACATTCTTGGAGGCAGACAGCGCCGCCAATGGCATCTTCTTATAGCTCATGGAACTAGGTTGCTGGCAACTACTGAACGACTTCCTTCGTGCAAACGATACCAAGGAGGTCTTGGAGTCTCTCTGTTCACTGAAAGTGAAAGGCCACAGAGCGTACTGGGTTGAGAACTACGACAAACGAGGCAATGTAGTTCTTCGAGGGATGGTCTTGGACTACTTTGCAATCTTTTGTTGCGACTCCAAAACACTAGAAACGTTCATATTCTTGCTCGATCGTGTGCCGGACTATTTGGACCTGAATTCTGTGCTTCAGTTTTAGGCAGCAGGAGACGCCATACGCGTCCAGTCAACGAGCGATATTCTTGGTAGGTTGCTTGGACTAGGCGTTGATCCGGACTCAAAAGGCTTCCGAGTCTCTCCGTTACAGATTGCATGCGCGCAGGGAGATTTGGCTTCAGCTCACATACTTCTAGAAGCAAGAGCGGACCCAAATTAAATAGGAAACCAGCTCTTGCAGTCGAGTGGGATGAGACGTCTATCCTTCGATTCTTCGCACAACTTTGGGATGAGTCCTTTCATATGATGAGCATAGCTCAGAACCGCAGCCATTCCCTTAAAGCTAATAAAAACGAGTTGATAAAATTACTGCTGGAGTATCAACCAAGGAATTTTGAAAGCAAGCCTGACCATAATCGACGCTACACCGAATCATAGATTCACTTGAAGAGGGATCCAACTTCCGACAGCATCTAGTCACTGCAGAGTTGATATGTATTTACTTGATTATGAGATGGTAGGTGAAGGAGTGTGAATTTGAGAAAAATAATAGATTCTATGCAGTGCCAAGGAATAACCACCCAGAATGCCATGAGAGCCCCGTTAAATAAAAAACAACCGTGATTGAATCACTGCTCCTGGTAATAGGATGGTACTGTTTAGCTGCGCTCAAGTTTGGGCAAGTTGAAATATATGTCATATCTCTCGCTTCCACGATTAGCGAGTTGGAATATTACTTGAATTCAAGACATGGAGGATTAATGCTACGCGGTGCTATGTGATACAGATAAGGGGCCCGCCAGGTAATTTCTTTAGACAAGGCAGGCACATATGGTCTTACGACTCTGTCATAGGGCGTTTTATCGCATCTACTTCCAAAGTTACCCTTCTTGATCACACCTTGAGAAAACAAGGACCTCTTCGAGGTTCTGTAGGGTAAGGAAGCTGAGCAAAGTCCGTGGTGCTGCATATTATTCCGGTGGTGTTCCGGTACTCGCTTACTCGAACGGTAACCGAATCCAATTACAGTAATTGATCGACAAGCGTGGAGAGCTGATTTAGAAAGGGGGTCTTAGCTCAGGCAGAAGAAAAAAACGCAAGCCCGACTGTGAGCCTGAAGTATTGCATCTGACGTGATTGATTCCCAGTAAATGAGGAGACTTACAAGCGAAGTCTGATGTCAGTTGTTCAGTTGCAACATGCTGCAGGAATCAATAGTTTCCGCTCAGGCCAAGCGAGTGGTTTGAGGCTTGGGAGTGTGCAGATGCCACAGCCTGATGTGCTGCATGACCTGATCCTTCAGAAAGCCATCTGGAGGCTTGTGCCACGAATGCCAAGGCACAGAGGCGTGTGCAGACGAAACATCGAAGCGAGACAACGTGAGCTGAAAGGCAGGTGAGTCCAGGGCACCGGCGCCTCTTGGCACAGGCGTGGACCATCCTGGAGCCTGGTTCCTGGGAGAAGCCTTTAGTGGCTGTCAGCCCTCAGTCTTGGCATCTCGAGGGCCAACGGACCAACAGACGTTCGCGGAATTACGGTTGGGAGTCTTTGGTGCTAACTTCTGCATGGCTACGGATTTAGGCGGCGTTAACTTTCCATGATGTAACTCTACTGAAAATTCTGTCTTCTTGGCGTTGTGCGCAATAATTCGTCTGGGAAAGGGGGACTCATTCAATGATACATTCACAAAGCCAAAGGTTCAACATGTGTGTACCAAGTGCGTAAATTGACGACTTTTCTAGGACTAGGTGCCTCTGAATTGAATTTAACAAGAGAGAAAATTAAACATGGAATAAAAATATGTCCTTGTTCCCGAATCCCTGTTCGTCCATACATGCATCACATCACCAACCATCGTGGCTTTCCTCTTAGACAGTAAGAGGCTGGCTGAGAGTAAGTGTGACGGGCGAGCCGGCCAGAGTCACCCACTCAATGGTAGGCTCAGAGCCCAGAGTGTCAGAGCTGGACGAGCCGCCAGAGGCAGAGGCGCCACCAGGCACAGTGACGGGGACGGGGACATCGCAAGTGTTGCCGTTAGCGGTGACGGTCACACTCTCAATGGTCTTTCCATCATCAGAGAAGCCATACGACAGCTGGGGCTTGCAGTCGTCCAGAGTCTTTCGGTCAAGGAAGTACTGGGCAATGTCGTCGTGCTTCAGAGACACAATGGGCCAGTCGGTAAGACGGTACAGCTCCTGGGTAATGGTCTCGACCCAAGACATGATGAGAGACATCTTGCCCGTCTGGTCACCAATGGTGATGGTCTCCATGTCGACCTGGCGCATGTTGGCCTGGTGGAACATGTAGGGATCAGCCTGAAGGCCAAGCAAGTAGCGAGTGTTCTCGGTCCTGGCGTTATCCAGCAGGTTGGTAAAGTCACCGGAGCCACCAGAGGTGTCGATCCACTCCTTGGTCGTGCACTCAGCAGTGTCACAGTTGTAGTAGATAGTGGTGGCAAAGCGAGGAACAATGACCAGGCCGTCATAGCCGTTACCCTCGACAGTGCTGATGAGAGGCCAGAACTTGCTGTTGGGGTTCTTCAGGGGAGTTCGGGTGTTGTCACCGACCACGTAGAGGATCTGATTATCCAGCCACGCCTTGATGACATCGGCGTTGTGCAAGCCAGTGATGGCGGGGGGAACAAGACCGTTGGTAGAGTACCGCTGGGCCTGGTCAATACCCATCTGGCTCATCCAAGCGCGGTTGAAGTCAATCTCGCGTGCAGCATCCTTGTAGGTGGCGTTGTTCAGCTCCAGATGAGTAAAAGTGTGCGAGAGATGGGCAAAAGCGTTGAGGTTGTCCGAGTCGAGGAACCACGAGGCAAAGTCGTCAAGCTTAGCGCAAGTTTCGGACCAGGGATACTCTCCGTAGACAAACTCGTCGGACCACTTGTCCTCGCCAGTGCCTGGGGGCTTGGTCCACTCCAGAGGAGTGTCAGGAGGATAGTCATAATCGACGGCATAGTCAGGAACGCAGAGGTCATCGCCTGTGGGTTGCTCAACAGCAGCAATGATATCACCGTTGCCGTTGTGAGCCATCTCGAGCCAATAGTCGGATCCAGCAGGGAGACGGGCGTTGAGGCTGGTCTGCCAAGTGACATGACCCTCCAGATCATCAGTGCGGATCTTGAACTCCTCACCAGCGGGGAAGTACAGGCCGGTGGCGAGCTGAACATCGTCGACCTGGGTGCTCAGGTGAACCTTGCGCTTGCCGAGGAAGACACCGCGGGTGATCCAGTGGATGTGAGCGTGCTGGAGGAAGTTGGTGGTCTGGGACCAGTCGGCAGCCCAGCCGATGAACCAGACAAACTGCTCGCGACCCTCGAAGGTGTTGATGACACCAGCGACAGTGTCCTCAGCATAATCACCACCAGGGCCAAACTTGGCGATCTGCTTGGTGTTGGAGTCGGTGATGGTGGCAGGATAATGCCAGATGCCCTTGGTGGAGAGACCAGCGTTGCTGAAGAATCGTCAGTTGAGTTCATGGTATTGAATCAAGTGGAAAAGAACTTACGTCTTGAGATTGGCCGTGGGGAAATCGCTGGTATCAGTAAGGCTAATGAGCTGGTCGACACCCTCAGCGCAGCATCCAGCACCAGAGGCAGTAGTTCCAAAGTTGGGACCAGGGTACTCGTTGATGCGGACCAGGCGAACCTTGAAGTTGATCTGGTACTCATAGATCTTCTCCCACTGCTCGGTCGAGATGGCACTCCTCCAACCATCAGAGTACTCGTAGGAGACGGAGTCTACGACCACAATACCACCGTAGTTACCCCTGCTAGAGGACGAGTTGAGAGTCGGCAGCTCAAATCCGGTCTGAGGAACAAGGACCTTCTCAAAGGGGATGCCATAGCCCTCGAAACCCCAACCAGCGGATGAAGCAGCATACTCATCCTTGGCAAAGATGAGGATGGTGCTGTCGACAGTGCCGACAGGGAGCTGGCTGCTGGATGTGGAGGAAGAGGTGGAATCAGACGTGGTGGAGGAGGCTGCCGAAGTGACAGAGGCAGACGAAGTTGTCAACGATGCAGAGGTAGTCTCTGTGGAAGATGAAACGCTGACACTGCGGGCAGAGAGCGAGTTGGATGTGGTAGCCGACTCGGTAGTAGAGTCAGCGGCGCTAGTGGAAGTAGACTCGGTCGCAGAGGTAGTCTTGGAAGCCTCAGATGTGGTCTGGGACGATGTGCCAGTGGTAGTCTCGGAAGAGGTACCGGTGGTGGACTCGGAAGAAGTGCCGGTAGTGCTCTGAGAAGAAGTGCCAGAGGTGGTTTGGGAGGCATCAGATGTAGTCTTGGATGCGTCGGAGGTAGTCTGGGATGAAGCGCCAGAGCTAGTCTGAGAGGCGTCGGACGTGGTCTGAGAAGAAGTACCAGTGGTCTGGGAAGAGGTGCCAGTGGTAGTCTCGGAAGTACCAGTAGTAGACTGCGAAGAGGCATCCGATGTGGTCTTGGAAGCATCAGATGAGGTCTGCGAAGCATCGGATGTAGTCTGAGAAGAGATATCCGACGAAGTCTTTGAGACATCGGTGGTCTGGGAGGAGGCATCGGAGGTGGTGGAGGCATCACCAGACTTGGAAGTCAAGGTGGTATCATGAGAGTTGGTAGAGACAGTGGACGACTCCTTCGAGTCATCAGAGGTAGCCGTGGTGGCAGTGGAAGCAGTGTCTTGAGAGCCAGTTGATCCGGTAGAGGACTCAGTAGAGCCCTCAGTGGACGTCACTGTTGAGGCAGACTCAGTTGTAACACTGGTGTCAGACCCACTAGTGGCAGAGGTGGCAGTCTCAGTCCTGGACTTGGAGTCATCATCTGCAGTGGAAGCAGACTCTGTGGATGACCTGGAGAAAGACACTGAAACATCCGAGACAGAGCCTGACACTGAGGAAGACACAGCATCAGACTTGCCGGAGGAAGAGGCAGCCTCAGAGGTGGCCGTACCAACAGTCTCTGTGACGGTAGTGGTAGAGATGCTCACAGTGACAGAGTCACCCGGGATGCAGGGCGAGGCATGAGTCCCAGCCAGCGCAATGGCGCCAAGAAGGCTGTAGGACAAACGCATTATGCCAGACAAGAACAAAAATCAAACAAAAAGAGAGTAGAGAAAGGACTAGTGAGTGACGAGGGTGATGCCAAGGGGCAAGAAAGGAACGAGTGAAGGATGAACAGGGACGGGCATGAGAACAAGAGAGCAGAGGGGAGCATCTCAAGTCTTAATGCGGATCTTAAAAGTACAAAATAGACTGACAAAACACCACCAACCGTACCATGACCAACGCATTTGCAGGACTGGACCTCCATGGATGGCGACTTTCAGTCATGGTCTGGCTATCGACGCACGCACACGCTTGACCACTGCAGCCTCGCGAGCGAGAGATTTGAACATGGTCCTTAAGCCAGCCCGTGTCGAAACTATTGATTCCTCTGTGACGAGAGACGACGCGGCCTGGCCTGGGGTGGAGAAGGACGGGGTAGTTGTCCACGGTTCAGGGGGAACCGCATAAGCATTCAATGTATGATAGCACGCAAGAGCGAGGCGAATTACCGCTTTGAGAGAACAATACAGGCTTCGCCAAGAAATAGGCGTCTTGCGAAATTTTTTCTTTTGGGTTTCAGGTGCGTGCGCTGCGTGTGGTGTGGACTGCAGGCGGGCGACCGTTGCTGGCATCCATTCCGCCCGCCCAGCCACAGTAACGCTTGAGTCGTAGTACGTATGCTGTGGAACGTTGTCGAGGGCGTAGCGTAGGATGTGACAACTGCCGCGGCTTGGCTAGCCTCGACAATCGATCTAGGGAGGAGTCCAGGGCTGGTCAGGGGTCGGACTCTCTCTAGACAAGGGGGAGGGGTGAGATGTGTTTTAGCCTTGGCGTCTCGGATGGAGCACGGAAATGACCCTTTGCGGGCCGGAAATACGTTGGCTCGATCCGTAGCCAATCAGAAACATGTTTCAATTCCAGGTTGTTCTTGGACCCTTTTCTCCGTCCGTGGGAGATGGGCCGGCGGTTGCCTCCAGCAAAGGCCTCATTCAGCCTTGTTCAAACCAGGGCGAAAACAGCGGCCAAGTCACGACATATTGCTCGACGTTTTTGGTTGCATTTCTCAAGCGCTTGCTCACTTGTTAACTGTTCATTGTTATCATCGCCTTCTACGACACTCGTTTGTTTCCTAATAGTGTAATAATTTGTCCCCTTCTCGTCATTCATTCACCATTTTTTCCTGTTCCTGTCACAATTTTAGCACCTCAGAGTGCCCCACGATGAAGTCTTCGGCGGCCTCCGGGGCCCAAGAGACTGGCGACAAGGTCAACACCAAAAAGTCTTGGCCTCTGTGGAAGAAGCTCGCTATCGTCGGCATCATCCTCATCATTGTTATCCCTCTCGCCGTCGGCTTGGGCGTCGGTCTGTCCAAGAACAAGGGCGGAGATGATGACAGCTCTGGCGACGACGACCAGGACGACTCTGGCTCTGACAACGATACTCCTGGTGGTGACACCAACCGTACCTCGATCTGGCAGCCAGAGGTAGGCGCCGCCTGGCAGATCATCCTCCTCAAGCCCATAGAGATTAGCGACGACGGCAAGGTCTCTCCCGACGTCGACATCTACGACATTGACCTCTACGACAACGACGAGTCTACCTTTTCCGCCCTCCACAAGGCCGGCAAGAAGGTCATCTGCTACTTCAGCGCCGGATCTTGGGAAGACTGGCGGGACGACAAGGACGACTTCAACGAGGCCGATCTTGGTGACGAGCTCGACGGGTGGCCTGATGAGCGCTGGCTTAACGTGTCCAGCCCGGCCGTGCGTACCATCATCAAGAAGCGCATCGAGTACGCAGCGGAGAAGGGATGCGACGCTATTGACCCAGACAATGTCGATGGATTCGTGAGTCGACGAATGAAGTGGCAAGAGAATCACGCTGACCATTCATAGCAAAACGAGAACGGCCTTGATCTGACCTCCGACGATGCAGTCTCCTTTGTCAAGTTCCTGGCAGACACGGCAGCCTCGTTCAACATGTCGACAGGCCTCAAGAACGCTGGAGACATCATCCCCGACGTCATCTCGGATGTGCATTTCTCCGTTAACGAGCAATGCGTCGAGTTCGCCGAATGCGAAACGTTCGCCGAGTTTGTCGAGAACGACAAGCCCGTCTTCCACATCGAGTACCCCAAGGGGACGCCGAACAAGGTTTCAAGCAAGGATGCAAGCGAAATATGCTCCCAGAAGGGCAAGGCGGCGGGGACAGAGGGCTTCAGCACCGTGATCAAGACCATGGATCTGAACGGCTGGGTCCAGTACTGCGACGGTAAGAAGTACACGACTGACGTGGACGCTTGAGATTAGATTGATGGGATGCGATGGGGACGCTTAACATGCGACGCTTAAGAACGTTCGTGCACGAACCCTGCGGTGGAAGCGGTTTGATGGAACGGACGGACTGTTTACGGTAGATGGGTGGATGGACGGGCAGACGGACGGACGGGCTTTGTTTCATTCGTATTTCTCATGGATCTCTCTATGGAGCCAGCGCATTGTGTACTCTAAAATAATTAAATCCACCGATCTTGAGCCATCCATCTTGAGACTGCCATTCTCTCCACCTGATTCTGCGGCTTTCCCCATCGCAACCTAGCTATATTCCCCGAGTACCTGGTCATCAACAATTCTAGCACCTTGCCCAACCCTGCCCTGTTTTTCTAGCCGTGCTGGGGAACCTACACGCCATCCATGCACGCTCAAGCGGCCTCTCCGGAAGCTCCGGACCCGACATGGAGCTCGCGCGCGCGGCCCACCTCGCTGACAATGAGACTCCAGCTGTCGGGCCATCTGTTGTAGCCTCCACCCAGCTGGTCCGTCAGGTACAGGCCGCCGAATCCCAATTCGCTGATTTGGCGTGCCAAGGACGCCGCATCGCCCAGGCATGAGTGGACCATGGCTACGGCCTTGGCGCTCAGGTGGGAGGGGATCTGAGCGACGGCTTGGGTCGTGAAGTATTCGTTCCAATGCTGCTCAGACTGCTCAAAGACGACGATGTGGTCGGCATGCTCGTAGTAGCCCGGATCGACAACCACACCAGGGTTGAGCACCACCAGCCCGGTTCGGCCAGTGTCGTGCTGCCAGCGAGACCTTGTAAACTGGGCCAGACCCGCCATCAGAGGAATGCCCTCGGCCGAGGAGGGAGCCTCGTCGAAAAAGATGCCATCTACCCTGAACTTTTCGTTCCAGCCGAGATAAATGCCGATGTCTCTTTCGACGTCGGCCACAGGGCGGTCGCCGTAGCTGCAATGCACGTAGCCCAGAGGGACGACGTTGCCAAGCTTGCCCAGGCGGCTCAGATTTGCCGCGTAGCTCGAGTCGGGGAAAGGGTCAGGGCCAGGGCCGTTGCAGGGGTTGACAATGACGATGAAGGACACATGGGGGTTGGCGCGGGCGGACTCGAAGATGGAGTCCCAGGCGCCACTAAGCGGATAAATGTAAAGTGGAACGACGATGCAAGGCGTGCTAGGGGGTGATGCGGGCGCCATTCCGTCCGTGGTGATGTGTTGAGAGTTGGAAGTGAGCGAGAGAGAGGACCGAGTAAAAGGGGTAAAGAGATGAAGGAGGACAGTGGTGGGTTGGGGATCTTTGTGCCTCTATTTTTGGAGGAGAAACAATGCGAGACCCGTCCAGAGACCGTCGAAAAGAGGTATTTTATAAGGTTTGAGTATCCATGTTAAGCTTAGTTGCCTACTTCTGCCACGCACGTTCGTATGTATGGAGCACCACCTGAGAACAGATCCATACTCTCGTTTTTTTTTTTCTCCCGTGGTCTCCGGTTAGTGAGACAGCGGGACGACCGTCGATCAGCCACCCGGGAGGAGATTAATTTTTGGTGTCTTGAGGCGCTTAATTAAGCTTATCTCGAAGGAGTGAACTCCTCGCCGAGGATGCTACCCCCTGTCCCTGACGCCTGAGCACTAACAAGCCACTGCAGAGCCAGTGCAACCAGCCCGTGTTTTGGGGGCGTTTGGCGTGCCCATTAGCCGCGTTGACGCCATCGAAAGGTGCTAAATCTCGTCTACTCGTTCCTTTCAGCTGCTCTAGGGGCGCTCTAGCAGACGGACCATCTGGCCAAGGTGAGGGGCCATCAGGACGGCACAAACGGTCCACTTGGCCTGACGGGAGAACAAAGCTAAAGTTAAATATACGTCACGGATTTAAGGACCGAGTCAAGGAGTCTCGAATACGAATTGAATTTTGCGCCTTTCATGACTAGTTACCAACATACCCTCTTTTTTTGCCTTTCTCTCCCCCAAGGATGTCAGGTTACATCCTCTGCTGCGAGTGCCCATTATTAGATATTTCTACTATGTATGAGTGTATGAGAATGCATGTACTGTACCCACATTAGCCGACATTGACCAACACACCAGAACCAACCCTGACAAAGCAAAAACGAACCCATCCCATCCCACTTGATATCCCCTCCCTATCCCACTGCTAAATCCGACCTGCCCCTGTCCTGGACTGTCACCGCTGTGCGTGCTGCGTCTGCGTCTGCGTCTGCTGTTGCTTCTGCTGCACCTGAACCTGTGGTTGTGACTGTGACCGCGTCACAAAGTTCCACAGGTCGCTTGCGCACTGCTGGATCGACTCTTGCGCCGTCCAGTTTAGCTCATTCGCCGCTCGGTCGTTGGCCGCCACACAAAAGCCCACATCGCCTCCCCTGCGAGGCGCCAGCTTGACGGGGATCCGCCGCGACGATGCAGCCTCGAGGCTCTGCAGTGCCTCGGCCACTGTTGTCCCGGTGCCTGTGCCCAGGTTGAATGTGCGGAACGGTGCGCTGATCTCGGCTCCGAGGGCTGCAGCGTGTCCTCGGGCCAGGTCAGCCACGTGGATAAAGTCCCTGATGGCGGTCCCGTCTCGAGTCTCCCAGTCAGTGCCAAAGATGTCGAGCTGGGCCCTCTCCCCAGTCAGCACCTGCGTGATTACCGGGAAGAGATTGGTCGGGATGCCCTTGGGGTCCTCCCCGAGCAGCCCGGATGGGTGACACCCAATGGGGTTAAAGTACCGGAGCGCAACGATTCGCCAAGAAGGATCTGCGTGCGCAATATCGGCAAGGATGGCTTCGCAGAAATACTTGGAACGCGCGTACGGGCTCTGCAGCCCCGACACCACTGGCTCGGCCACCCTCTGGTTGCCCATCTCGTCCAGGTATGTTGTGCTGTGGTGGACAAGGTCCTCTTCTTGCAGAGGACGTCCTTCTTCGGCCTTGGTGCCGTAGACAGTGGCTGAGGAGGAAAAGACAAACTTGCGGATGTTGTGTTTTCCGAGAAGCTCAACAAAGTCGACCAGACCACAGACGTTGTTGCGGTAGTACTGAAAGGGCCTCTCGATCGACTCGCTGACAGACTTGAAGGCGGCAAAGTGGATGACGCCTGCGACTCTGGACTCTCTCCTGATGCTCTCCCCAGTTGTGTCGTCTGAGACTGGGACGAGTGTCGAGTATGATTCTAGGAGAAACTGCATCGCTTTGCTGCGGTAGTCGAGCTTGTGGAAGTGCAGAGCAGGCATCTTGCGACCTTGCTCTTCGCAGTACTTCTCAGCCAGAATTCTGATGCGGCTAAAGACACCATGGTAGCTGTTGCTGAGGTCGTCGACAATGATCACATTGTATCCGACCTTTAGCAGCTCGAGAGTGGTGTGTGACCCGATGAAGCCAAGGCCGCCAGTGACGAGGATGAAACTGCCATTGGAAGTAGAAAGGGGAACGCTGCTCACTGCCAAGCCCAGATCTGGTTCTGAGCCTGGAGTTGTGAGAGGTGAAGAGTTTGACGACGAGAGAGACGAGGTCGACGACGAACGGCTGCTGAGATATCCAGACATTTTGACTGGGCTGCCGGCTTCGATTTTGCAGTGGTTGCAGAGGTAAATTACAGAGCAAAAGGGATCGACATGACAGTTTATACAGCGACAAGAGACCGTCTTTGAAATTTCAAACCGGGGTGGGCGGGCTCAGAAACTGGCGAGGCTGTAAGCTCACCAGCCGACTGACTGACTACTTCATCAAAAACGTCACTTCACGGACGCATGAGCCGAGACGCAGAAACAGGTCTCGGTCCGTTGGGTGTGGGTGGCCCTTCAGGGGGGCGTGTATGCCGTCTCTCTTCGTTGAGGCTACCAGATCGGTCAAGTCGTGTCCTCGACTGGAAGAGCGCATCATGGGCCCGGCGGAGAAACAGAATCAAACAACGACCGTGGCATCGACACTCTCCATGCCAAGAGAAACGGGCTGCAGTTGAGGCGCCTCGCTCTAGCCGCCCCCCTCCCGGCCTCTCCTTTTTCTAGATCGAGTCTCAAGTCCGCTCTAAGTTTGGACCTGAGACTGGAACCTGGTGAGCGGTACGGAGTATGGGACTCCGTGTGCTACGCTACTACCAGGCTGGTGAGGTCAAGACGGGGGTGGCAACGTTGGTGGAGATGGGATGGGCCCTACCAGGCCAGCTGAGAATAGCTGGAGATCCAATGCTTCTAGCCACGTCCATGGCCACTGGATGATCCGAGTTGAACCTCGTTTCAATGGCGGTTTATTCTTGAGAAACGGGTATTGCACGACCACCGACGTTGCGCTCAACCTGCAGTGCGCTATTGTCTTGGCACCCTTTTCACCCCTGACCCCCTGGCGTGTGTCAGGCTCCTCTCATCACGCCTCCCCTGGACTGGATGCCACTCTCCAACCCGTTCCCAGACTCTGGCGCCACGGCCCAACCGCTGTCCTTTCTTGGCAGGGCCCGTCGTTGCTGTCTTGACTTGTCAAGATGCAGCGCAGCGTCTCTGGCGCTGACCATGGCATGGATATGCTCATTACCCGCTGCACACTCCCCTTTCTCTTCTGTCTCTACTTCTGTTTTTCAGCTTTCCTGCAGGTCTCTGTTTTCCTTGTCCGTCTGTCTGTCTGTCTGTTGTCTTACGTGCTTTTCCTTTCCCCTCGTTCATTATTCACCTTCCCTTTTTTGTTCTTGTCTTACATCAATGTCAACTCTTGTATAGGTGAGCCTCAAGTGCTCGACTCCAAGTCGTCGTGGGAGGTCCCCGTCCGCTCGCTCAGTCTCTCGTTCCCTACATTTTCTTATTTTCCCTTTCCCCCAAAGCCCTCCTCGGCTTTCCCTATTCGTCCTTGGCTATGGCGTCTTTTTTTCAGCCTGGGCTGGATGACCCAGCCCGCCAAGACTGCCCCGACTCTACTTTTCAAGTCTACTGCAACAGCATACTCCCATCACACTTGCTGTTCAACAACCTCTATCAGCTAGTGGGGTTGGTCCTGGGCGGAGTGTGTATTGTGGTCCCCATCACTTTGTATCTGATATACCAAGTGCTTCAACGTCGTACCCTTCCGGCCGCCAAGGGACCCGTAAAACCACCGGCGCCAAGGTACGTGGCCTCCCTTGTCTTCCCTATAGGCCAAGACACTTACCCAATGACTACAGGCCAACGACATCAAAACAACAATCTTCAACTCGGGCACCAACTCGTGATGGTGATGCTGTATTCTCTCACCAGAGGACTGACAGCAGTCGGCTTGGATCCAGGCCCCAGTCGAGTCGAGGGTCTGTAGCACCTTCATTCCGTCTCACAAAGACATTCCGAGTTGTCTCTGGCCTTGGTCTTGATGGCGGCCTCGTCGGGCCTCAAGACAACTCAAGAAGTTATGACCTCGTCGTCATGCCCCTGGCCATGGCTGGTGGTGTCACTGGGGGTTCTGGAGACTCACGATCATCGATGCAGTCCTTCAAGTCTGTGTCAGCCAAGATGAGCCTTGCCCATGTCCACATGGAAGACTTTGGCAATGATGCCCTTGAGGAACCTCATCTCTCCATCACAGCTGGCTTCCTGGCACAGACCCAACTACAGCACAACCTGGCAGGTTTTGCGCTTCAATGCACGACTGCCAGGAAGCCGGAGCAGATTGAACGTCTCTTGACCAGTCTGCAAGCTCTTGAGGTGTCAGTGATTCTTCTCTGCCACCATGACTGTGAAGCCATTGATAATGTCGATTTCTCACTCGCCTCTGGAGTCATGATTGAGAATGCATGCATCCTCCCCAATGGCGAGCGTCGACATTACTTCAAGGCCAGAAGACTCCGAGACATCATGGCACGATGCAGCCAAGAGCGTGAGGAGAGGCCAGAGTTCTTTGCTGGCTTTCTTGACCGCTGGGAGACTCGTCCCAAGGCATCTGTCATCCGTCGAGCTGTCAAGATTGCCGAGCACTTTGGCGCCGTCATTGACCATGGCCCTATTGAGCCGTCAATGGATGTCAAGGCATCGGCTCTTAGTAACCCGATGAGAACTATGAGCGCCTTTGAGTATTTGCGACGGTCCGAATTGATCGAGGTAAGACAACCCCCTATTGGATACCATGACCCTCACTAACATTCCCAAGTTGCAAAAATGCTGGACAACTGAATCGCGGAAAACGTGGGTTCCAGGTGTCTCGGATACAGCCGACGTGGCAACTCTCCCCACTGACGCCCTTGACGCCATCATTCCAAGGGCTTCCGAGCTGTTGAGACATGTCGATGTGTCTCAATCAGCCAAACGCCTCAGCCGCGAGACGTCTATTTACACTCCCTCTCCGGAATACCTCGAACTGGCCCCGAAAAGAGCCAGCTTTTGGGAATCTGGAAACGGAGGCACCTCTTTGTCCCCCCTGGGATGTTTCCCCCTCACCTCAGAGCCCACTACGGAGCATTTCGACGCTGTAGTGGAGACGCAGGTTCATCTCGGCGAGCTTGGCATGCTGCAGGTGATTGAGGGGAACGACGAGCAGCGCCTACTCGCGTCTCTTAGATCCCTGCAACAAACCACCCACTGCCAAGGCTTGGTACATGATCTTATCTCTGGGCTCGCGTCTCGGCAGATTCGCGTCTTCAAGGGTCTCAAGACCGGGTTTCAGATCCCTCGGGCTGATGTTTCTTTCTGGGGTGTTTCCAAGGGTCGTGACTCTGCCACCGACCGCTGTGTTGACATCTTTATCAGCCTGAAGGCCCCTGATGATGCTGCTACCGTTCTCCATACTTGGCTGGCCCACAATGGTGTCCTCCGGGAGCAGAGATTTGAGGAAGAGCTCAGACTTGAAGAGGCCAACAACACACTTGATGGGTCTGGTCTTCCTATCAGCATCCGAGAGTCGATCAAGCGTGCCACCTATGGCGAGGCCCTCAGCCTCACGCAGAGACTTCGTGTGTCGAGGATCAACCATCCTATCACCGATGCAGCAAGCCAATACTGCCGCTCTCTTCTCATTGAGGAGACATCCAAGGTCGCTTGGAGACAACTCTGTGCACGTGCTGCTCTCGACGACTCGTTGAGCATGCGAGATGTCTTGAAGCTGCGCCTCGAGCACTTCATGCGCCAAGGTGCTGACAAGTTGCCTGCCCTGGACAATCTTGTTCGCCTTTATGAGATCACCCAGAAGACTGTTGATGAAGCACTGTTCTTCGGTGACAGAAAGGTTCTCAAGGCCCTGACCCAGACCCTGCTATCAAGCTTCGACCCATGGCAGTCATGGAACAACTGTGACTACATTGACGTCAATGCTGATCTCTTCGCCCTCATATTCTTCAAGATCCTTCGCCGATCAGCCTTTGAGGACGTCTATCTCGAGACCACAGACCGATGCCCTCTTTTCCTGTCTGAGCCTGACCAAGCCGCCGTGTTCTCTGAGCTTTGGATTCTTGGCTCTCAATGTCAGATCTACTTCGACCTCCTGCCTCGAGATATCGGACAAGTCATCTCCAAGAGGTATCGCCTCCTCCTTCAGGATGATCCCCCGCCTGCCGACTACAGGAGGGGCAAGGAGATCATGACCATGTATCCAAGCTCTGATGCTCGGCCAGCTGAAGAGAAGGAGGACAGGACCAACCCGGGCTCTCCTTCGCTTGATCTCACGGCCCATGAGAGGATTCAGAGGTGGAAGAAGCAATTCGCAGCCGCTGGTGCCCTCTCTATTTTCTGTCTTCCGGCCATTGTCGACGTCACGCTGCTCACCTTTGTCGGTCGTGGATGCTTCATGACGGCTTTCATGGAGCCAGACCATCTTGAAGTAGCAGGTTTTGCTCTCTTGGCTGCTATGCTTCTGACCGCTGGTGTCACAGGATGGGTTGGAAGCACTGGCAACTTCTATCTCGCCCACTACGCCTACGACAACATGATCTACTTCCACGTGCAGAGGCTTTCGGGAGGCTTCGTCCTGACTCTTGCCGTGAGTATCTGTGGTCTTATCGCCTTCTCCCTCCAGAAGTCAGTTGGTGCTGGCTTTGTCTTTGTTGCGTATCTGGTCAGCATCACCACCTACTTCAACGTTCTCGGTATCATGAGCACAATGCATCTCCACGAGGCCCCGCTGTCTTCTGGGCGACTGGTTGTCTTACAAACGCTCCCTCTTCTCCTGATCTCGCCTATTCTCTCGGCCTTTGTCAACGGCAACGACCTTCAGATTTACATCCCGGTCATGTACGCCTTTCTGTTCCTTGTTCTCTTCCGTTACCGCCGTCTCTGCCAAGAGTGGTCCAACTGGATGGAGAAGATTCCCAAGTTCACCGAGGCCGACATCGTCGAGTGGTACTCAATGAAGCTCAGCTCCGACAGCACAGACAGCGATGCGGCCTCTAGCAAGAGCAGCACCGGAGCAGTTGCGCGGGAGGCATTTGCATCAGCTGTGACTGCTTACACTCGTCGTACCCGAGATGCCAAGGCATCTGGCATCATGTCGGATGCCCTAGTTGTGCGTGTTGCCAACGGCATGCCCTATATCAACTGGCTCCTCAAGAAGCTGTCCGTTGAGGGATCCTCGCCGCCCGAGTTCACCACGGCTTGGTTCACGCAGCTCGGAGAGGCTATCAACCAGCAACGTGTTTTGAGACGTGGCCTGAAGGAGCAGAGTGCCTTCACTCTCTTCCGCCTGGCTCGTCATGATGTTGGGCAGAATCTGGGCCTGTTCCTTATTGCCCTGATGGATCGCTGGCTGATGTTGGTCATGAGTGCGCGACAGCCATACCCAAGCATCTACACGGACAGCCGCGCCCGGTATGGCATCTGGCTGACCATCGTCTACTTCTGCTCGGCTGCTATTATTCTTGACTCCACCCTCCAGAAGTACTGGAGCCACCGCTACGAGGTTTCTCAAGAGAAGCTGGCAGGCCTCGAGGATGCCGAACGAGTTGAAGCACAAGCCGAGGCACGTCGTCGACAGAGCATCATCAAGGCTATCATTGATGTCGCTGGAAAGCTCTTTGTCGTCTTTGGCTTCACTACCGTCATGCTCTGGCTCTTAGTCGAGACCAAGGAAACCGTCATCATCTACTACATGTACGTGTTTGGCTACACTGGAGCCATCGCCTTCCAGTTCAACAGATGCTTCACCACCAATGTTGGCGCTCACATCACTGTCATCATGTGTTCTGCTGCTATCGGCTTCATCGTTGGCTGTATCTTGCACGCCTTGCCTATGACTGCTGGGTTCTTGTATACCGACATCCTCTCCCAGAACGTTGCTGCTCTCCTTGCAGCGGTTGGAACATCTTACTACTCCTGGAAGGATCCTCGAGCCTCCATGAAGCCAGTCCACGCCCCATCCAAGGGCCAGGCCTTGTGGACTCAGCCAAAGATCACTGCAGAATGGCCGATGGACTCTGACATGACTTCGGCTGATATTCCAGAGGAGCTGGCCAGCGTCAAGGTCTGGTATGACGATGGATCGGCGGCAGCTGAGAGGATCACAGAGCTGTTGCGTCTCAGTGTTCGCGATCCGAGCATTCATTCCGAAGCTGTCAAGTGGTCGGGTGGTCTCGTGCGCAAAGCTCAACAGCTGTGGCATGCTCGAAAGATCACCGTCATGATGTCTAGCAGTGAAGGCTTCTCTCGCGCTGGCCTTGGTGACCTCTCATCCTTCAGCTATAGGGACGGTGATATACTTCACATCGGTTTTGGCGCCATGGGAGAGAGCGAGCAAAAGATAGCAACTTGGCACCCCATGCTCGCTGTCATGGTGTGCGAATCGTTGGTGTATCACCTCGCGCGCTCTGAGCTCAAGCTTCCTCATGCTCAAGCTGTGCAGGCTGAACACTTCGTTCACGGCACTGATGCCTTGTCCAAGCGTATTCAGCTCGAGCTGGCTCCCCAAAACTCCCAGGCCTTGTTCCGCGTTGCTCTCAAGACCGAGATGAATGTGATGAAGCATCTCTGCTTGGGCATTGACGTCAACTCCAAGTGGGAGAGCACACCACAGACTGTACGTGAGGTGATCCTTGACCGTATCTATGGCGAGGAGGTTTCCATCTCTGCCGAGTTTGCTTCTTGGCTTGCCGAGACACAGTTCGACATGCAGAGCGTTGACTTTCATCTCAACCTCACCCTTCAGATCTACCGCCAGTGCAGGGAGAATCTCGGTCGCGTGGTTCACTTTCAACCCCCCAAGTCACACGACTTGACCGTTTTCCCTGCTGATCTGCAGGCCGCCAGCATCCCGTCATCTCATGGCCAACATTGGCTTTTCTCTGCTTTCCGCTACGTTGTCACAGCTTGCTCTTCGCTGGTTAAGTGGTTTGCCATTCTGTCTGGCGCTGGGTCAAACATCGAGCGAGAGCTTAGTTATAGCCTTGCCCGTGTCCCTATGCGAGGAGTTATCATCTGGTTTCTCCTGCTTCTGTGGAAGATCTGTTGGATCATCAAGAACACCTGGGTCTATTGGATCATCCTTCACGACAAGCCTGCCCTTCTCAACATTGCTCGCCTTGCGAAGAAGGGTGAGAGGCGCAAGATCAAACTGAACAGAGGCGCCATCGTTGTTGAGCAGCCGAGAAAGACGGTTACTGGCTTCGTGTCGAAAGGCCATGACGGTTCTATGCTCCTGACTGTGCATAACGGTATCCTCAAGGAGCCTCTTAAAGAAGAGGATGCCCTGTTTATCGCCACGTACGATCCGGATCTTCGTCTGGAGACCCGCGTTGAGAAGGGATCGTCGAGGACTGCAATCTACCAGTACGCTGAGAAAACCTCCTCCCGCCAGCCTACCAGCATCGAGACTACCTACAAGAGTGGCGTGTCAAGTACTGGCTTCTATGACAAGTACGGCAGAATCACCAAAGGAACCATGTCGCTCGATGGCAAGGATATTGCCTTCCAGTACCACTACCGGACCACGCCCAAGGGCAACGCCGACCTTCTCCGTGCCGACTACAAGCCCGCTGACTCCACTGCCGAAGACTGCTTGTCTGTCTTCTGGGGTAAGCCAGTCGACCCAGATAGCTACGACTGGGTGCCATCGCAACTCGTTCACTTGATCATTCAGAAGATCGATGGTCGAACGTATGTCACCGAGTACGACTACCAACATCGACGTGATCCTACCATCGTCTCGCATCTCCGAGAGGCAGATGGAAGCAAGACCGCCCTCTCTAAAAGACCGCAGCTCTTCCCCGATGACAGCAAGCTTCTTGTTCGACCAGAGAACCTGTCGTTTGACTCGGAGGACCTTCTCATCTACCACAACCGGCTCCAGGTTAGAGAGATGCGACGCAAGGCAAACAACACACCCACTCTCGTGACATACCTCAACCCGCTCTTCTGGCTAGCCCAATGGAATCGACGGCTTTACAAGCGCATGCCAACCTGGCGTGTTCGAACTGAGCTCTGGAGCCTTTGGGTCAAGAGCACCACTCTTGACGCCTTCACAGCATGCTGGGTCGACGAGCTTATCCTTCGAGAAGAGCCCTTGCTTCAAGATTACTGGCGTGCTAGGGACAGTGGACGACTGGAAGAGGCGCGCAGGGCTCTCGATGACAAGATTGATCACATTGTCTCAGCCATCAACATCGACGCGGACGTCTCCGAGGTCAGCCTGCTCGCTATCAAGACATCTGATCTTTACGCCATGGGCCTTGGAAACGATGCCAACCCTGTCACGGCACAGCCTCAGAACTGCTACAAGGACACGGAGGATCGTATCTCGGTGATCTTCAACGATATTGGCTGCTGGCCTGTGTCTCCTGGAGGTGTATCCAACTGCCGACGTGATCTAGTCAACGGACACACCACTATCCGAAACCACGTTCTCGCGGAGTGTGCCAACGACTATGGTATCCCGCGCTTCCAGATTGAGAAGAGTGTCCAGTCCTTGAAGTTGCTCCCTCTCTGGGGTCTTGATGGCAACACTGCTAATCACGGTCTTGTTGACAACCTCCTTCAATCTCAGGTCGATGAGAAGATTGAAGCCACCGACATGGATGCAGATGTTACGGGCATCTTTGTGCCTCTCCTCACAGAGTTCGTCAAGGGTGCTCGAACGAAGCAGTACTCGCGGGCAGACCTCATAAAGTACAGTAACGTGTACCTATCCATGGCCAAGTATTACGAGACCAAGGACTACGGTCTCACGTGGAAGTCTCCTGTGGTCCAGCGAGCTTGGATGAGGGCTTGGTTGATACGCTATGATGACAGCAACATCGCCGACGTCTCGGAATGTTTCGAGATGGAACGTCCCAGCATGTCGGACTTTAGAGACGCCCTCGGTATCTACATGGCTTACCTCTTCATCTACGCTGTTCAGATTCCTGAGGACTGTCCTCGTGTCTTCCAGAGCACGCACCACGGCATCAGCAGTCTCTTCGGTATGATTCTTCAGTGCCATCGGGGGGTGACCTTTGGTATCTGGGACCATGCCATTCTCTGGCGAGAGACATGTCTCAACATCAGCCCAGCACAGAGTGAGCTGCCACTTGCGGTGCAGTCTATGCTTCTTGCTGGCATTGGCATGGCCGCTCGCCTCGCCTACTTCCACGCCGACGTCATCATGCCCTGCGCCTCCGTCTTCAACCCGTAAGTTTTCCCTTTGTACTATTGACTGTAACTATCGACTAACATGATCATCGTAGCATGTGGGAGGTTGAGCTTGGCACAGACGGTGGCAACATCGCTAGCAGAAACATGTTTGAGCGCAAGGTTGACCCCATCGTCAACGGAATCAGCAACATGGATGCTTTCAAGCCTGTCGACAAGGTCCGCACCGACAAGCCCACAGTTGTCATGCTGTCCAACGTGCAGTTTATCAAGGGAGTCAAGATCGCCATCCAGGCTGCCGACATCATCATCAACGAGATGGGCTTTGAGGACTATCAGCTCGTTGTATACGGCGCCAAGGACAGACAACCAGCCTATTGCCTCGAGATGGAGAAGCTCATCGTCGAGAGCGGCCTCGCAGGTAAGGTGGTGCTTGCCGGCTTTGGTAATCCCAAGGTTGTTCTCCAGGACGCTTGGCTCTTCATGAACTCGTCCATCTCCGAGGGTCTCCCGCTTGCCATCGGCGAGGCAGCCTTGGCTGGCGTTCCCATCGTTGCTACCGAAGTAGGAGCCACTGCTCTAGTGCTCACAGACCCGCAAGATCAGCATCAGCAATACGGTGAAGTCGTCCCACCCAACGACCCCATGGCTCTCGCTCGTGCTCAACTCAGTATACTGAGCATGGTCGGACCTTGGGCCAAGTTCACTGCGGATAAGGAGGCCGAGGCTCCAACACTGCCAGATGAGATCCTGCCGGAGCATGTCGACTGGCTTACCAAGCGGTTCTATGAGAAGGCCGATGACCGCCGCAAGCTGGGTCTTCTGTCTCGCGAGGTTGTCCTTCACAGCTTCCACGGTAGCCGCTATCTGCGAGAGCATGAGCAGATGTACTGGATCCAGTGGCATATGTCCCAGATGCGGGCCAACGGTGATTTGAACGGCTCTCCTTTCAAGTTCGGAACTCCACGTCCACTACGGTTTATAGAAGAGGTTCCCGACGAGAAGGTAACCGAGGATAATGATTCCGAAAAGGAGAAGGCAAAGCCTCTGGTTCTGAGGAAACAGCATCAGCCAGAGGACAAGTCTGAGGGAGGTAATCAAGTATAAAAAGGACTGAAGCATGAGTACATCATTAATGTGTTAATATTGAGGAGATACCTGTATCTAGAGTAAATGTTTATTAAATATTATTTTCTTCGTCATCATGCCGTGTCTTGCAATCAAGTTGCCTGTGGAATAAACATTTACCCCATTCATGACCTTGTCGGGGAGCTACCCTCGCCTGCGCTCAGTGCACCAGTTGGCCGAAAGGTTTTGATGCATTAGTATTAGGGTGATAAAAGGCTTTGCTATGACTAGTAGTGAATACAAGAGTTACTCATGTCGGTGGTTAGCACTTGCTGAACGCAGCTATGTTATCACAAAGGCACATGTAGTCGAACGAGAAATGGGGCCTGGGGGTGGTTATAGCCGCTAGTATAGGGCATGGTCCGTTTATCATGCAAGGCATTTCTCCTGTTCCCCATGGGGTTCGCAAAACAAAGCTTCGACTTAAGTCCCGTCAATAGTTTTTGGTGGCGTAAATAGTTCGATCGCGAGGTTAGCTTCACAAAGCCCATGGGAACATGGATCGAAGGTGGATCGCTTTAGTACATAGGCTAACCATAGACTATTGCTTGAGCCTAAGTTCAAGGGCGTGCCAGATTAAAAACCAATCGTAGTTTTTGTTTAACTCTCATCGTTCCATCTCGCATCCTTCGTGATCCTACCCAGTCAAGGGTGATCATTAACCATGACAGCAGGAATCTCCAGCGAACTTGAATCCATACCACCCAAGCTTAAGGCTCAAGGCATGGAATTTTCTCGCCAGTATCTTCTTCCCCCATTGAACTACGCCGGCCTAGGTCCCGCCAACGCGACTCTCCTTCAGGTATGCAGCGATCTTGGGCCTGGCCTCAATTGCCTCCTTGAGCTTCAAAAGAGGACCCGAAAGTTTCGGCTGCAAGTTGAACAGTAAGTAAGTATCAAAACGCTGTATTGGAACGGGAGGCATCACTTACTGGGTTGGCGCCGATTCTTTGATCGTTGTCAAGAGACTGATAGACCGCAAAGTCGACGTATGTAATCTTGTCGCCGAGCAGGTATGGTCCTTCACGCTCCGCGTAGTACTGTGTGATGACGTCGTAGTACCATGGCAAAAACTCGTTGGTGAACTCCTTTGTGACACCCTTGAGTTGGGGCACCCAGTTGTACTCGATAGAGGTCAGCCTACATACAACAACGGCATTTCCAGAGAACAAGACTTACCCTCCAGTCTATGTAAACATCCGCGGCAGCATCGACAAAATACTTGTCCTCGCTCGTCTCTCCATCATATTGGCCGAGCTCTCGAGCTAGATAGCGGAGAATCGGGATGTGCTGTGAAATGCGCAATTAACACCTGGCTTATATATCGAAGGGTGTGGTATAAGCAAACCTGGGTCAGAATGAGGCCATTGTACTCCAATGCAGGCACCTTGCCCGTCCTCGTGATGCCCTTCTGCCGGAGCTTCTCACTTGCGGCAGGCCAGGTGTCGTCGTAGGGATAGCGGACCTCCTTGAACTCGATGCCGGCATCTTTCAAAAACAGACTTAGTTGTAGAGTTAGTGTCTTGAATTTGCAATGGGACCAAAGTGGACTTACTTGACGACTTCACCACGACCAAGGCGGCCGATGTCGAGGTAGTGATAGACTGGGAGGGCGGATTGGGCAGCCATTGTGTAGAGTAGATAGTTGCTGTGGAGTCTTGATAAGATGATTGTTGATAATTAATCACTGCTGTCCAGGCGCAATGATACTGCTATTATATCTTGAGCTGTGAAGGGCGTCAATGGCATGAGGTCATGCTGACGTTCCACTCGGTCCAAAGGATTTGGAATCATTTTGGTCATTAATAAGCCAACTATGGATGACTTACATAACTCACCCGCCATCGTCAACTACGCCCTTCTGAGAGTATACTATCGACGAAACAAGCCATGTATGAGTGTGCGACAGAATTGAATGTTCCGTTATCCCGCACGTCGTCGGAAAACCCTCATGTCCGATATCACTCCTCAGCTGCTGCTCTCCGAGGAACATTGCCCAGAAACATTGTTCTTGGCGGGAAGTGAACTTGAGTGGAGTTCAAGAGTTGTTTCTGCTGACACGAGAGAAATGTATGCGCCTTGCATTTTGTTGCATCTCTTAAACGTCTCCTCCGGGGGAAAAGCAAAGCCATCTCCAAGACTTGGTTTCAGCCGTGGAGGAAAGGTTCTCGGTCTTGCACTCGTAGTGCGGGAGTCTTGTGTGCTTTCCTCGGGACGCTCACTGGGATATGGACATGAGCATTGTTGGTAACGAGCCCCGACACATGGATGGTGTCATTGAGCACTCGTAAAACTCTCCGTGCAGCAGTACATGCTCAGAGTTGTCGCATACATGACTCTGTAACATCAAGTACTATGGTGAAACGCACCCACTGTACCGTCTGGGGGGCTGGCAAGTTCAAAGCAGCGGCCAAGCAGTGGCGCGCAGCCAGGCAGAGGTGGAACAACGCGTTTCTCGCGAGACGCGTCTTGCAAGGGACACGTCGACCGCGTTCGTGCTCTTGGCGGGTGGCTCAAAGAGGCAATGCGAAACGGAATCATCCAATTCTTGCGAATCGATGCATACATAAACACACGCACAAAACCTGAGGGAGGGCATTGTTAGGAGGCATCTAGCATTTCTCCATCCCGTGGCCCAACAGTCGCGTTGTGTTCGCGTTCAACGCCTGGATGGTGCGTGCATTGGAATTTGCATAACTCGGTTCTGTAGACATAAAATGACTTTATGACAGGTTGTTCAATTATCCAATGCATCGCTTGATTTTATTCTCCTTGTGCATTTTATCCAGATTTCATTAACATCCATTCACTGGGCCACTTGGTGGTTGCCATAGGGTAGCAGCATCGTCCACGACCACCGTGTCGTCAACTCCCATTAACCCTCTATTAGGTGATGTGTAGACAATTCTGAAGCTGATTCTAGATAGCTGATTTTGAAAATGTGAGGCATGTTAATATCTCAACGATGGGTGCAGCCTGCAGAGGCGTCGGATCGTCCACCTGGGATTGCGAAGGTTTTGTCAAGGTCTGTTAATAGCGTGAGAGGCCTGTTTTCTAGACCGCCCTCCGCTATGATATGGGCCTTCATAGCCATATCTGTGACTTGGAAACTAATCAGTTGTGATGATTAGGATCCGCGTTGTCTATTCAAATACCCTGTTTTCTGTTTTCGGCGTCATTGTGCGCTGTTGTCGACTCTTTGCCACACCGCGGTTGGATCGCTTCCCCAAGACCCTTTCGGTCTAGAGACATGTATCTAATAAAATGCTTCTAGTGTTTGATGCCATATATTTAATAAAAGGTACAATTTGCGTTGGAGTCGTAAGATGACATTGTCTAAAATAGAGATGCTCCAAGTGCAAGGTGGAGAGGCTAAGGAAAACAATCCGGGATGAGGTGAGGTCTTGTCAAATGTACTCAAGACCGATCTTGCTCTAACTCTCAAATGAAAGGTCTATTAATTGCGACGCCCAAGCAGTTTCAGAACATTTCAGTACCAAAAAACTGCTATTGCCAAGGCTGTTACGGATATTGCCAAGGCTTCTCCTGCACAGACTGGTTGGGGTCTTGGGAGAGTTCTTTGATAGAGTGGTACTTCCAGGAACGGCTAACACTAGCAGAAATAAAGGGGACAACGAGGCAATGAATATAAAATATGAGATCCGCTAATTTGAAGCCCTAGACGCACATTTACAAGTCTTGTATCGACGTTGAGAGCTTGAGTCTGGCCACCATCGCACCATCGTTTTCACACACTTCCAGAGAGCCAATAAGAATCACTCTGCCCCTGTCAGCTATTCAGTCTAACCACAGATGGATGACAGGCGGGGCGTGAGGGAAAATCGTGTGTTCAAACCCCGCTTTGTCCAAGAACCACATCATCCCTTCTTTCAATCTCTCCACAGAAACTCCAGAAACTCGCAGGTTACGTTTCTTTGACGAGACGGATTGCAATAACCCGTGATAGGGCACCACGCCAATATGCAGGAAATTATTGAGCCGGATGATCATGACTCTACCTATGGCGACAACGAGGTCCGGATCATCCGCTATCTCCGTGATCGTCGCTGGTTCTATGAGGCTAACCCGGGTTTGGGATAGGACACGGCATCGTCGACGGCGAGCTTGAGTAGTTCCATTCTAGACTATAGAAAGGAAAACGGTAGAACTTATCACAAGTTCCACGATGGAAGTCAGTCACATGTTCCCTTCTCCAGGCCTCGAGGGCTGTTCCAGGGGCACTATGAGCTGATTGCGTCCAGAGTATCATTTTCCCAACGATGATGCCGAGAACGAAAGACTAGGTTTGTGCGCCTCCATGATAGTCTGGTACTGGCTAACATGAGCTTCCTAGACCTCCAGCACCACATCTTCTACCTCACTCTTGATGGAAAGTTGGGATTTGCTCCACCCAACAAGCCTGATGCCAAGGTTGGACGGGTTCTCGATCTCGGTACTGGTACTGGCATCTGGGCCATGGATTTTGGAGACGAGCACCCCGAGGCTGAGGTCAGAACCCAAAGCACGTTGATCAAGTTCTACATTCGTCTGACATGTTTGTGTTGCAGGTTATCGGCATTGATCTCTCACCAAGCCAACCCCAATTGTGAGCAAAGCCTTATATGATTCCTCTTCATGCATGGACTAACCAAGATCAAAGTGTCCCCCCTAATGTTAGATTCGAGATTGATGACTGGGATGAGGAATGGACATACTCGCAACCCTTCGACTACATACATAGTCGGATGAATAACTCTAGTATATCTGACTGGGAAGAGTATATTCGAAAGTCGTTTGAGTAAGTCTCTTCATCTTAATCCCCTATTCGTCCTGAAAGTTGGTGCTCACCTTCCCTAGAAATCTCAAGCCAGGAGGTTACATCGAGCTTCAAGAATTCACTCTCCCTCTCTCTGACGATGGCACCCTCACCCCGGAACATGCCCTTTTCCAGTCTATGAAGCATCTCGGTGAAGCTGCGGCCAAGTCTGGCCGCGCATTTATCGACCTCAACACTCTGGGGGGACTACTCGAGAAAGCCGGCTTCGAGGATGTTCAAGAGTACAAGTTCAAGTGGCCCTCCAACACATGGCCACGGGACCGCAAGTACAAGGAACTGGGCGTCTGGAACCATGAAAACATTGTAGCAGGTCTCCAGGGCTTTTTGATGGCGGCGTTAACGAGGGCCCTTGGATGGCAGGCTGAGGAAGTAAACGTTCTTGCTGCAAAGGCCAAGCAAGATATGCGCGATAAGAGCATTCATGCTTACTGGCCCATGATTGTGGTTACCGCAAGAAAGCCCGTGCTCAAGGAAACTTCTGCAGAGAAGTAGGAGATGGCAATAAGGGCTATGTAACAAACGCAGCTTGGTGGTTGCTCCGCGACCGACCCGGCTATCAAGCACATACTTGTTTTACTTCACCTCATGTACTCTTTCAGACCGGTTACTTTTCTAGAAATACTATTGCAAAGACCTTATATAACCCTATATACACTCGTTCATGACCAATTTTCCACTAAGTAGCCTTGATAACGACATCCAAGTGAGTTGGCACAATATGCAGCTGACTGGTGAAGACCGAACTCCTTCACTCAGATCTGCTAAGCAGATGTACGTTATCTTCCAACCGTGACTTTGTAGGTACAAGTTGCGCAAGTCATCTTGGTGATGCCTTCGACTGTGCCGAGAGTATTGGGGGAGGGGTCGTGAGACGGGGTGACGATCAACTTCCCCGCGTTAAGGGGTCATGAATTTTCTTCATTTTACCGAGTGCTTGTGACGCAAGTCAAAAGTTATGGGAGAATATGGGAATGTGCTAGCTAGGGAGGTTACCATTAGCACTGTGTTTTAAGTATAACATTAAAGCGAAAGATGCTATCTATTCATGGCGAACCAACAGGATAGAATAGAATCACCGCTCAATCCGTCACCCATGTTGTTTTCATTAGGTCCTCGATCCGTGTAGGTGACGATGTTTTCCCCTCAAAGACTTCAGTGAGGTTCAGCTGGCCCTCAAGCCTGTCTAGGTCATACGCTCTGAGGGCCACACTGGCCTCAAGATCAGCTATTAAGGCCTGAAGTTGCTTGAGACCACCCGGAAATCGCTGGGGAAACCGTTCAGCAATGGCGCCATTTTCAGGAAGCAACATGCTTTCGTGCTCCAGAAACTTGGACGCTGGTTGATACTCGACATTGAATGGGCGACCTGTGTACTTCTCGAAAAGATGCACAAGGTTCTTCAAGGTGACAGTGCTCGCAGTTGTTGTCATGAATCTCGGCCATTTGTCCAAGTCAAGCGCTAGGGCAGTATAGCGAGCGACATCCGTAGTTAGGGACATAGACATTTTTGCCTCGCCGTCATCTGGAAGGACTGCAACTTGGTTGACGGGGTCGATAAAGAAGCACAGTGGCCTCAGCGGTGTTGGGAACTTGGGCATGCCGTAGTAGTCCATAAACATGCCAGGATAGATATAGCTAAACTCCAGACCCGTCTTTTCAAGCGCGCGTCTGCCGGCCAAGTGAAACCTCTTGTTCGAATACGGTACTATATCGCCGAGATCATAGTCGATGTTGAACTCGGATGGTATGAAGCGTTTGACAGAAGAGGCTTTGTCGGCGGCCTGGATTAACTGTAACTGTGCGTTGCATGCGCTGTCGTTACGAAGGCTGAAGGCGCAGATTACTACCTCGACTCTGTGCATATCCAGGCCTTCGGCGAGGGCATCGATACTCGAGTAATCAGTCTGAATGAAGGGGATGTAGGATTTGCCAGTCAAGGGAGACACTCGCTCCGGAGAATCAGCTGGCCGCTAGGAGAGTCAGAATAATGCATCAAGTGGCGGAAATTCGCGCACGACGTACTCCTCTCGATAGCACATATACCTCATGCTTCCCTGTCTCAAACAATGCCTTGACGATGAGACTGCCTAGGTCACCAGAACCGCCGGCCACTACGACGACAGACATGGCAAAGGAGTGCTAACACTGACCTGTTAAACAGCGCTCGATGTTGAGAGAGCAGGTTCACTTCTTTTGTGTGCAAATCCTGTCGTACTGGACTTCCCCACGGTTGCCTGGATGTGTCAGAATTGAACGAGGCTTGCATTCCTACAGCAGATATGATTGGATCGGCGTCCTGTGGAAGGCTCAAAGAGGCTTGACCGAGGTCAGCAACATCGACACTTGGCCAAATGTGGGAAAAGTCAGGCAGCAACATGCATCGTGAGGGGTTTCTCTCATTGAACCAGCAAGACAACAGCACATTAATGGGCGATCAGCCTACCGAATTGAAGGGCAAAGAATGGTCTCACGCATTCAAATCGTGTGATTTTACTTGGTCGAGAAGGGGTTTCACTGCTGATAACTAGGTTAACTGTGGCTTGATCTTCTTGATTCCCCACGTGTAGCCACCCAATTGAGGAAAGATATTCAGCATACAGAGGTCGTAGAGAATGGAGAATAGACGGAATGTATTTCCGGATTTTCGAATGGCCTTGGCCGCTCTTTGTGTGACTGTGTGGCATGTACTGCCCACTAAGCTAGATAGCGACCAAGAAAATGATTCAAGTAATCCGTTTTCCTGATATCTACTCTAGAGTTCCTGAGGATATCATAGGCAGTGACCACATGGAAGTACATGTTGGGGGTCGCGAAGCCGTTAAGAAAGCCATATGCCGACGAGGTTTTCTTTTCCACGGGCCCCATGTTCCAAGTAACTTCAGAGCTCAGGCTAACAAGCTTCTGCTGGTCGAGTCTTTGAACCATATACCGCATAGTATCAACATGTTCGCGAAGGTAGTCGAGAGTCTTGGGGTTGCCAGGCTGTATAACTTGGGTTGATGGAGGCTGGATCCTCCCCAGGCGTGAAGCAATCGAAAGAGCCATGTCCGGGGCGAGACTGGCGACAATGAGCGTATAGAATGAGGTCTTGGGTCCATTAGAATGGGCTTCCATCTTGTCAACAGGATGTCCGAGAGCGTCGAGGGAGGCAAGGGCATGGGGAACGGCGTCGTCGTAGAGGCAAAATGTGTCCATGTTGTTCACGTGCGAAGATTCAGGTCGAGATTTATGAACTGTAGAACTCTATTATCGCGGGTCTGGCCTAAGAAAAGAGAGGACAAAGGAAAAAGTTGTTCTTATGTCCCCGCTTCTTCTCTTTATGAGTAAGGAAGCAAGGGATTTCCCCCTGGCCTCGGAGGCACTCTCTCTCAGGTCCAATCGTACTCGGGATATACAGCCTCTTTCATCTTTCAATTAATGATTCCTTCTCCCATATCCAAATGCCTCTTAACGGGAAGATGAGTGTAACCTCCGCTTTATGGGTGCTTGCTAGGAGACATGGGACATGGGACCCTTTGGTGACATAGCACACTTCGCAAATACTCTACCTGTTTAATCCGCAAAACCATAGCATAAAAGCCTTATGATTATAAAGATAAGATCATATATAAACTTGAGACTATAGTTTATTTATGTTATATTTTTGTTTACTTATTTTGCTTTGAATTACGTCTCTATTGCCCGGCAAAGTTCTCGTTGCGTATCTATATTATGCCATTTTTTCTTGGCAAGATGACGGGCTAACACGAGTCAGTGCTTGTGAACTGCGAACTGTCTTGAGGGCTTCAGTTCATTCACATAAGAATCCGGGCCATATGCCATCCAATGGTGTTGAGGCTGATCGCCGCTTTGGGGTATTCCTTCACCAAGAACCTCCACTACCTACCTCCGACGGCTCGTCGGCTAACATCTGTGCCCCCTCTTAATGATCTTGACGGAACCTGTCTGATGTACATTCAAAGATCACAAGGTTTCACAAGAGTCTCGAGATCCTGGGATGATCATACTGTGTTTGGTCAAGTCAACAAGCCGCATGCGAGCAGTGGTCTGGACTCATGGTGTTCCGGTGGAACGCTTTGCTGTCCTGAATGCAAATCGGTATTTTATGCATAGGTAGTTTGAAGTTGGCCTTTTCAGCGGGGAACATAGCTCTTTGAGACTGGAACTGAGAGTTTTGTCATTAGGAATTGCCATGAGATATTTAGTTCTGGGCATTAGGGCGTTGTTAGCCATGACTGACGGAACTAGCCAAGGGTGGGAACTTCTCGTGTGGTTGCACGCCACCAGGCTCACTTGCGCTTGTGATATCGTGCCAGTAGTATTGGTAGATGATTCGAAGAGTAAGCTTGATCTCGCGTGATAAGCGGATCGTGGCGCTGGCCAAGAGAAGGCGTGCTCGAAATGACATGGGTCTTGTTGAATGGATTACAAATACAAGAATCCACACATAGGTCCTTGAGTCCATATCGATTATTAATGAAATTGGGGAGTCGTCGTATAAGAGTGGTTCATACCTTACTAGGCAGTGAAGCTATCCATCGCCCATTGATCCGTGATAGAATCTCAAACGAAAGAACACCAAAGAAATGACAGAGACTACGGACATCGGGAGAGAGGAAATCGAGAATTGGCTTCTCGAGGTAAGTCAAGCCAAGCATGACGAAGCATCTACGTCGAGACCCTCACAGGATACTCCAAGGTAGCTAACCCTCTTCGACATCTGCAGTATCACCGTGGCAGTAAGAGCCTTGACGCAGATTTATGGCTTGATAATTTCTACACAGAGGACATCAGTTTGCAATATGCGAACCTCCCTGTTCTTTCCGGGGTTAGTGTTCGACAGGTACGTGTTGTATACCCTGACGCATTGTCATAAATTAATTACCGCTCTAGATGTTCAAGGAAACCTTTGCGAAGCTCGATATGATGACACATGATATTGTGTATTTTGGAATGTTCCCACCTTGATCTTGGCCTCAGCGTTTCCTGTACTAACGGGCCTAGACTACGTCAGCCCTCGTGTTTACCAAGCCGCGACGATCAGGTATTTGATCAAGGGCGATGACCCCGAGAAGGATGTAATTGAGATACCGGGGTTTGCTACGTTTTTCGTTAAAAAAGGGGAGGACGGGAAGATCAGGTGTTACAAGGCCGAGATCTTTTTGGATCCGTTGCCTGTCTTTCAGCGCATTGCGGAGAAGGGTTTGTAAGGTATAATTGACTTTATAGTATTCTAGAGCTCATTATTGCAATATATGGGCTTGGTACGTTTTGTGTAACGTCTGACAGTGCTGATAACTTGCCAAGCACGATAATGTTAGTTTCAGGGGGGTGCGCCATAAGAGGACCAACGAGGTTTTTGTGTTTCATTGAAGCACAAGAAACGACAATATCAGGCGGAGCCTAAGGAGTTGAGTAGGCTGAAATGCAATAGCTATGTGGTAGAATTCCCACTACCTTGTAGGGGGTTTAGACCACGGGCCAAACTCGTAGATGCGGCTCCAATTACGAACATGACATTGCGTTTGATTCAATTATGATGGAATTTCAAGCAGAATGTAGATCAACAAGATCGACACAAAGACATGCGGGACTTGGGGCAGTGGTAAGACAATGTCACACGCCAGTTGAAACGCTGAGGCTTACTTCCGGTAACACAGTCCCGAGAGCTTCGTTGTTACACCTAGATATCAAGGCGCTGCTGTCATCAATTCCTGCCAATATGAGCATATGAGCGGGGGATACATATAATCCCCGGGGCGAAGCAATTCCTTTGGAGCACGCCTACCTGGACAGCTCATCCTCGCCAGACATGATGGTTGATTCAACACCTGTTGTCATCTTACTTCTTCTCACTATACTTACCGCTGTGTACACCTACCTCAAAGGCGATAATGAGGGACTGGGACGACGAAAATTCCCTCTTTTTGGGGACTTGGACTACTCACCCGTCGACAAGCCGCTCATCAACTGGGATGCTTGGGCGAAGCAAAACGGCCCCATCGTGACGGCCAAGCTGTTTGGGATCGTTCCCATTATTATCCTCAATACATCCGAAGTGGCGACCGAACTCTTCGGTAAGCGCAGCCAGTGGTATAGTAACAGGCCGAGGTCAGTCACAATGGAGATGATCACGGGCGCCGACCCAGGTAAATCCAAGTTCACTCTCTTGCATGATTACGACGCCGACCTCCAACTATATCATCGCATCCTGTCACCAGCTATTGGAACGCCTTGCACTCCTCGATACCAACCCTTAATGGAACTCGAGTCTATGCAGTTACTCGTGGATCTCGTTGCTCTAGCCGAAAGGAGCGAAGATCATATCACCTCGACCGGGATGGTCTATCCACTCTTTGAGCGCACCCAGGGCAGCATCATAATGTCATTGCATTATGGTATGCGTATTCCCACCTGCGAAGATCCCATTCTTCATAAAGTCGTGAATATGCAAGCAAAATTATCACACCTCGTTGCCCATCCTGGTCTCCCTGACTCTCTGCCCGCGCTTTGCTATCTCCCAGCTTTGGTCTCGCCTTGGAAGCGCCACGCCAACAAGATATACGACGAACAAATGAAACTCTACGTGAAGCTTATGAATCATGGTAGAAGCTGTGAGGGGTGGAATGCAACCAAGCAAATCATTGCAGCGACTGAGAAACAGGCCCAAAGCCCCCAAATTCCGGATCTCAATTTGGCCTTTATTCTTGCCACTTTTATCCAAGGCGGCATGGAGACGTCCCCGCGTCAGATCCTTTGGCTGTTCCCAGGCTTGATTCAGAATCCGGCCTTTCTGAAGAAGGCTCATACCGTGCTTGATGAGGTTGTCGGACATGATCGTGTCCCGAGTTTCCAAGACCGACCGAGACTACCTCTGATTGACGCTGTTGTTCATGAGCTCTTGCGTTGGAGGCCTGTTGCTCCCGGTAGCGTTCCACGGAGGGCCGAGAGAGATGACGAGTACAAAGAGATAAAGATTAGAAAGGGAACCATGATCATGGCCAACGCGTGGGGTATTGGGCGTGATGAAGCCGTGTTTGATCCGTCCTTGGGAAATCTGGACGACTATGTCCCCGAGAGGTGGCTGATCCATGATGAGAACAACGGCCAGCCCAAGCTAAGAAGTAGCTTACCCCTTGCCGCATTTGGTCAAGGAAGGCGAAGCTGCCTGGGGAAGAAGGTCGCTATTGATGGAATGTTTATTCAAGTTGCGAGACTTCTATGGGCCTTTGACATCGAGCCCGTGGAAGAAGTTGATCCATGGAAGATGGACGTTGTTGAGCTGATGATCATGCCAAACAACTTTAGGTTTAAACTGAAGCCACGAAAAATTTGGGCGGAGGCTACGATCAAAAGTGAGTGGAGGGAGGCTGATTAGCAGTCAAAGTGGTCGTGAATGCTTTGGAAGATGCATAGCTGTCTCAGTTCTGACCGAGATTGGAGAAGGCAGAGCAATTTTGGAGGATATCAGCCTTTATGCAGCGCCTCAAACAACAAGAAGGCTCTTATGAGAGACACAAATCCGCACTTTATAAGTTACTCAAGCCATTCATTACTCCAACATTAAGAATGCTTCCAGTTCCGAGAGGCCGGCGTTGTCTTATGCGGCAAATGTTGTGGCTTTGTAACTGTCACAGAAACCTATGGGATGAGAGTCTAGAGGCGAGCTTTGTGCCCTAAGCATAGCCTTACCTCCGTCGCCGTTGGTCTCTAGGGACTGTGAACTGGGTCGCACAAGATGCCCTCGGCGTTGAGCCATAACAAACGCCATGTCCGACAGGACTGAAGTAATCGTTAGGCATTCTGTCACCGGCCCAGATGTCTCTGTGGACATTAAAGCGACTTTCTAGATACACAGGCCGATTGTTTAACCTTGATTCGGCTTCCGTTTTCGTCCAAGCCACGAGGCACAGGAATGTTGACTTCAGCATCCACTCAGGCCAGGGGCAATACGACATTCCACCATGCTTAAATACCAGGAATGTAACTTTCGGGACGAGAGAATGGCAACCAGTCTCAGAAACTCTAGACTGTCAAGATTTTTGGTAGCGGATCTCAACAATGATCTGTATGTTTCGGGCTGGGTCTAGTTCAAGGCTGATTTGGACGAGCTGATTCGAGAGAATGGCCTCGAACGTAGAAACTGAGGGCCAAGGACGCTAGTCTCGCCTGAATAAGACCTGGTAGAAAGACCCCTGGCAGCTGCCGATGAGAAGGGTCCAGTGTGAATAATTGCGGTTAAAAATGGCGTGGGCTAGCCCAGGCGCATTCGATTAAACAACAGCCTCGTTCAGCCCTATAGGACCGACAGTGTCTGTATTGAGTCAAAGCCAGCTGCCCATGGGAACCTTACGCGAACATGAGGAAAGAGAGGAATGACCCAATGGAAATAGACCTGTGTGGCTTTGTATTCTGTCAGCCAAGTCGGCGGCCACTCAGATATTTCTGGCTCACGATGGCGTCTGCTATTGCCGAGTCTGGATCACAGCGCTTCGCGGAATCAGCTATGCTGTGAGCAGTCGAGAACGGCTGATTGAGTATATATGTAAAGCCTCACCCATATTCTTGAGATTGAAACTGCACACACCAACTCGAAATACCAACTTCATTCATTGCACTCGAGCCTTTACACTTCTCTTCTTACCATGGGCCTTTCTCGCTCCTTGCACTCCTTGCCTTGGTGCTGGTGCACCCTTCTGCTGCTGGGACAAACCAGAACATTGTAACCATCTGCAGCGCCGTTGAGGGCACAGATGGTTGCACCAAGAACTTCAACATTCCCTATGATTCTCGACCCCTGACAAACTGTAAGGATAATATGATGATGCAGATTCGCAGTACTAACTCGTTTCAAGGTGGCAACAAGGCTAGCCCGTGCGGAGTTGAGATCTTGACTAACTCAGAGAACATTTGTGACATGATCAACGATGTCTTGCCAAACAAGGACTTGGTCAACGGGTATGCCACGTGGTGTTTGGCATTGCCTGATGCCCTTCGCGAGAGGAAGGCCGAGTCCGCCATCTGGACCGTCGGTAAGGTCAATGGAGCGACCACCAGGGCCATGAATGCCATTACCTCTATTGAAAAGGTGAAGGAGACTCTATGCTTGCTGTGTATGGATCATCATCTAACTCCCAGAGCAGAGATTCGCCGATGAAGGTTACGCTCCCAAGGACAACAAAGCGAGTGTCGTTTCTACAGAGCTCGCAAACAAGGATGGATGGACAGTACTTCAAGCACCAGAGGTTTGTTTCTCTCATAAATTGTTCGATTGACACAAAGTTAACACATTTCAGGTCAACGTAACCTCCTACATATCCCTGGTCACGTCAATCGATTTCTGTCAGACCAACTCGTGTAGCCAGAAGCGGCTCGACGTGATTCGGCAGTGGTTCATCAACTGGATCACCGCCGATACGCAGATCCGAAAGGGCTCGCTTTCTGTTTTGCTGAAGGGATGGCAAGATTCCTTCAAGGGAGCCTGGAAAACAAAGATTGCAGCCATGTCAACTTCGTGGAACACTCTGAAGGCTTGCTATGACTCGGCCAATGCCAAAATCACGGAAATACAGGACACTGTTTGCCAAGGAAACGCATGCAAGGGCAAGACGGCGGCAGGATTCATCAAGCAAGGTTAGTGACCTCAACTATCCTACTATGGGCAGGGCTAATGGTGCGCAGTATCACTCTTCCTCCAGAGCATAGACAACCTATACAGTATTGGCTACCAAGCTGGCGATGCAGAGTACATGAGACAGTACTTTCTCGACAGCTACCTAAACAACATCCAAGCCGCGTACAACTTGGAGCCAAAGAAGCTTGCACCCGTCAGCCCATATTACGACCTCGTCGTACCCAACAAGTTGGAGACGTTGCGTATGCTCATGAATGGGTTTGGTACTGTCACAACCAATTTGGATTACTATGCCAAGGAGATGCAGGCCAACTTTTACTCTTTCACGCCCTTCAAGAAACACGCAACTACGGTTGACGCAGTTCTCAAGCGCTTTGATGCCATCCTCGCCCCAGACTGGAAGAACAACCAGGAGCTCTCACGAACCCCTGAGCTCCGCAAGGTTCGCGACGGCTTCATCAAGACCCAGAACATTATCAAGAGCACCCTACAAGGCCCGGTCGGTGATTTCTTGAAGGTTATCAATGCCTTCAACGAAGAGTTCGCCAAGTTTCCGCTTGCGACTAAGAAGCTTCAGCTTGCTTTTGGAGCCGTCCCCTATCAACGTTGGATTGATGTCGAGTTTGACTACCCCTGCCGAACTAACAAGGAGCAGACTTTTACGGCAGCTGGATTCTCAAAGGTGTACAAGTGGCCCGAGTTCAGCGCCTGCTCTTTTACTACCCAGAAGGTAGATCTCGTCTCCAACTGGATTCCCTATCTCAAGTATCGTTTTGCCTAGATATTGGTGGACTGGAGAGCAGCCGATGAGCCAGGAACACGTATAGTCTACAAGTCATAGCATAATCTCAGCTTTATGGATTCACCCTCCTTCTCACCATTAACACCGGTCGTGATGCACTAAATCATCCTTTTCATAGAATATACGCTATTTGTGAGACTGGGGCCTCTGTCCACTGCTTAAAGCAGGGTCTGCAGACCCAAAAGAAAGCATTTAGGTCTGTAACTGGTTTCCCTAAGTCGATAGGTATTTGCTATCACTGGGTAGATATCCTCGGCAAACTCTTGCTATCATTTCTTCATAGGCAGTTGTATATACTCTAATGACAGTATAGACCAAGTCTTAGATAGGAAAGAAACAAATCTTACAGAGTTCCTTCTGATCATTTATTAAATTATTACCTAGAAGTATATGTTATAGAAATGCAATAGATATACCACCATCAGGTACGTCAACTATCTACTCCTCTAATCAACTACTACTTTGCGCCGACAAGTGCGAAGGCCCGCCCCCAATCTCGTTTGTCATTGGGCTTGGTGCTCGAACGGGTGATTTGGTAGTCCAGCCTGCCAGGACAACATCTCGAGGGGATTGTTCTGGCTGGTGATCATTTCTTGAGGAAACTGAAAAACCGGGAATTATCCTACGGCAGATAGGACGTAGTAATGGTAGTGAGGCTGCATGATGAATCAGCGAGTTATGGTCGAGAGATATTTGGAAGAGATAGGAAAACGTACTCGACATCACCGCAAGGTTGACTTCAGCAACTGCTGCTGAGGAATGGACTCCCATTTCGAGCGTGATTTCCTTTGAGCGAGAGTCAAACTTGAGCGATTCGACAAGCACAAAAACAGACGCAAGGCAGACTCTAGCAAGAAAAGACGTTAGAGAGCACAAGAAGTGCCTAGGAAGGACCTTACAAGGCACCAAACATGAAGAGAGCAATCACTGCAATCTTCTGCTCCTTGGGGAGATGCATCTTGCCAACCTCGATTATTGGAAGCGCAAGAATGGCACAGTCGATCAAGACATGTGTCAGAACCGTCGCAAAGAAAAACACAGTCTCGTTAACGCCACAGGTGTGCTTGACTGAGTGATCCCACAAGCCTCGGATAGGTATACACTGAAGTGTTACCAGGAAGAGTCGCAAGATGAACCAGGCCAACGTCAGGCCCGAGAGGGCCTGGACTGGTATCCTAACACTAGAATATTTGAAGAGGCGCCAGTAGAAACAAAGGATCGAAAATTTACAAAAGGCAATGGTGAACGAGTAAAGAATACTTGAGCACCATAGAATCAGCCAAGATACTTTTGTCTTCTCGTCCAGGGTTAGATGAGAGGACAGGCCTTGCTCAATCGGTCGACCAAGGCCGTAGTCGGCAAGCCCTATGCAACATCGTTTAAGTAAGCCGGGGAAAGTCTAACGGGTATCAGGGCATACAAATCAGAACATCGATGCAGTACCCGAGACAGAAGACCTAAGCCGTCAGCCTTGGTCAACATCCATCCACGAGGCAAAGGCAACTCAACCCACCCAGCTACACACGGCGAGTATGTCCTCGAGTCCATATCCAGTAGTTGTCATACGCTTGGAAATGAGTCTTAGGATGACCACGAGCGTAGCAATCGGAAAAGTAATACAGAACGAGGCAATGATATTGGGTGAGTAGTCAACCATGACGCATGATAGTCCTGCAGCCGCCTATCGCTCCATGGCTGATAGAATGAAGATTCATGCAGAGTAAACGCGCGATCGGAAGAAGCGGGAAGAGCTGGCGAGATTTGAAGAAAGCGTGGAAATGACCCAAAAGCTAGTGTCACTGGCATAGCATCATTGGCTCAACAAGACCTAACTGTCGCCCTAGCCGGAGGAGGATCGGAGAAACGCTACCCTGAGATGCCCTTGTTTTTAAAGAAGCAAAATCTCTAGAGATTCTCGCAGGGGGGCATACCTACTTTGACACGCACGAGGACCTGTTGTAACAGAGGATGACCCTGTGCGGACTACATAGATGTTCCTGATAGTCTCGAGCCTCCTGAATCACCCGGCCTTCAAGTTAAGCCAGCAAGACAGTGTCGCCCATGTGGATACATGCCAATCAAAGTCTTTACCTAATCTTGATGCCTCCTCCACTGGCACTAACCACACATCCCGTAATCCACCGCGCATCATTGCCGCAGAGAAGTCCGACCACATCAGCGACGTCCTCGGGCTGTCCAAACCGTGGGATGCTCTGTGTCGGGAAAAACTCATCCTGGAACCGTTTGACTGCTTCCGGGCCACAGTTGACGACAGCGTCAGTCTCGGTCAGACCGGCCGTGACGGCGTTGGCGGTCGTGCCCTCCATGAAGCTATACCTCTCGTCCTTGCCACCAAATGCCTGGGCCCACGTTCGACACAGAGACTCGCCCGCTGACTTTCCAGCTGCGTACATGAGCTGGTCGCTCCACGGTTGTCGAGATCGGATGGATGAGATATAGATGATACGACTGTTGGGCTGGAAATATCGTCGGCGAACAAACTCTTCGACGATCATAACGGGGGTTTGAATGTTGCCGAGCAAACTGCGCTGGACCTCGGTGATGTTCATCTCTCCAATAACACCGGGCATGGGGTCGCTAGCGCAGTTGATGAAGATGTCGATACGGTTGTTGAATGTTTTGTTGATCTCGTTGGCGATGACACTAGCGCAGTCTTCGGAGAAGATGTCGGCGATGAGCCCTTTGATCGTAAGACTGACAGGTCGTTCTCGTGCCGTGGCTTCAAAAACACGAGTTGTTATCTCTTCATTGAGGTCTGATGAGAGAGCCGTGACGCCCTCGTCACCAGTACAGGTTCCGAGGATGGAGCAGCCTCGACTTGCGAGATTAAAGGCAATGGCACGTCCTATGCCGCGGGATGCGCCGCTTATCACGGCGACCTTGTCGATGAGGTCGAGGTCGCGTACAGGGGACATAATTGTTGTTTCTCTTGAGCTGTTGGTGTCTTGAAGAGAAGCTTGTCCGTTGTGAGACACGAGATGATCTGCCCATTTGAGTCACCGCCGCTCAAGTATGACGTAACTAACTTATTCAGTGGCGCCAACAGAAACAAAGATGGGGTAAGGCACGCTTCATGCTCAACGCTATATAGAAGTGATCCAAGGAGTATGATACTTGCTCTCCGAACCTTTGATCTACTAGAAGTACGAGATTGTATTGCATTTACAGATAGCCTGCCGCCAAACTACTCCTCTCCAGGCTCCTCGCCCCAAGAGTCGAGCTGCAGCATTACCCTAATATCCAAGCTACATTCTCATCTTGCTCTTTGCCATTCTTGGTTTTGATATGAATATGCTTGAACCGGCAAAGAAGATCAAAGGCTTTCCGACCCTCATCACCACGAAGAAGCTCCTCGCAAGTGGCGCGTGCGACACCCAGAACTCTCAAGTCAGGCTCTATCCTACGTCCATTCTTGTCGGGTTCATACACGGCGTTGAAAATGCACCAAATCACCCCGGGCACGTCGACATCCCTGGTCAAACTCATATATGCGTAGGGCTGGTCTCTCAGAATAGGCTCGCAGACGTCCCTGAGTGCTCGCATCACCTTCCAGCACTGACGATGCAACAGAAAGTAAGGGAATGTCATCTCGAGGGATTCAGTAGCGATGGTTAGAAGAAGCGCTCTGATGAGCTTCTCGGGGGCAACAAGCTCAACGTTTGTGTCTCTTCCAGAAGCTTTGTTCTTGGCCTTTTGCTGTCGAAGTCGCTCTTTGGCTCTCAGCTGTTGCTGGCCTCTGATCTTTACCATGGATATGCACTTCTCGTTGGATGTGGCCTCCAATAATATCCTCGACCAGCTCAAGCGTCCAGGCTATTTCGGTTGCAATGCCAATCTGGCTCTTGGCGAAGATGGTCGAGACTGGCATGGCAGGCTCGATGATCCGTACGCGTGCTCGAGAAACAGTGGTACGGTTTCCTCGGCGATTCGGTGCGAAGGCGGCAGCCGTGTTGCCGTTCTGAAGATAAAACTTTTCAAAGCAATCATCAATCGTCTTGGGCCGACCCTCTCCAACCCAGAAGCTGGACTCGCCAAGCAGAAAGGTGGCAACCTTCATGTCCATCCAAGTGCCCTTTAGGCCAAGGAGATTATAAAGATGGGCGCAATGCATGATGGACTGCCAGGAATTCGCCAACTTGAGGCCCAGGCGGTAGACCTGTATACGGATGGTCGAGAGGTACAGGCCAGACAGGACAGGGGAGAGGATCCAGATACGGTTTTTTTACTTGTTTAGGGGAAAGATGTTCTGACCCCCCTCTTTAAACAGCTTGACCTTTGCCTGGTGAGCCGGATCCTTTGCATTCAACGCAATACTGTGTCTCAGATCTTGCAGACCCTTGTCCCACTCGGGAGTCCAATGCCTGTGCTTGATGTTTTGGTGGAACTCCAAATGGCCAGCCAGCAATTCATCTATAATGCGAACTTCATCCGTCATGGCCGCAAAGATTTTTCGTGCCGCAGGGGCACCCAATTCGTGATGAATGTCGAGAAACGCCTGGGCCGCGGACATGAGTGGAAAGGACGCCTTGAGTTCCTTTTTGAGGATCCCCATTCCACGAAGAAACTCATCCTCAACGCCGAAGTTGGGGGCCCGTAGAGCCACAGCCAAAAGATCCGTGCCATGCTGCGCGAGAATGATGCAGTCCTGCTCGAACTTATATTGGTTCGTCAAGGAGGCCCAACTGCAGGTAGCATCATCATATCTGCCGTTCCGGCCCTCACTAATCACGAGAAAACTGTTGGGAATGAGCTGTCGGAGTTGCGAATCGAATTTTATCAGTGGGATGAAGTAGCATTTGTTGGCGGAGTTGTAGCAGTCGTAATTTGCGTCTTGCTTGCCAGTGACTACTCCGTCGAGCCAGATCTGGTCTTCTGTCAATCAACTGGTCAAGCAGACAGCAACAAAATAGACATTCAGAAGTCCCTTAAAACCTCCCTCCTTTTTGGCAAGTATGGGTTCCACTTCTTCAATCAGCCCGCGGGCGAGGGAGACGGCCGTATTGGTGGCAACAGCAGCGGCAGCGAGGTCGAAATCGCCCTTACAATGCCTAGACTAGATCCATCGGATGCGTGCCTTGATGCACTATAGATCTTTCATCAGGGTCACAAAGGCAAAATAGATGTCGTCCAAGGTAGTCGGCGGCTCTGCTTCGTACGAGGCGGCATCATCTTGGGATGGATTGGGTCTCTCGTGAGACGCATTGTGAAACCTGTCCAGGAAGCCCTCAGATGGTTTATCACCGTCAAAACTGCAAACCTACCCCCTAGATCCTGGTCTGGATCCCTGGGGGTGTCCTTGCTTGCCTCGATGGCGGCATCTAGGGCCACAGCTGCCGTGGTGGGGGTCATTCTGGGTCGCAGAGCCTCTCGGACTGCCTCGAGGATGTCAACAAAATACACATGCTTCTCGTCAGATTCGGGATCCGGTTTGGCTCCAGTTTCGCCCAGCTTGCATCCAAACCCGGATCAAAGAGCGATGAGCCGGTCAATGGTGGTGGAGAAGACGTCGGGTACTGACACTCGACGACCAGCAATAAAGTTGGCCAGTGGCACAAAGTCCTTGATAGCAATGATGTGCCTCTTCTCGTTAGCTAGCTTGGGGTTAGATGAACCGCTACTGCGAGCTTTGATTCTCGCCTTGCCCTTCAATCGCCCGCTCGTCTTCGGAGCAGGTGTTGAATGTGAAGTGGCCAGTAGATCAGCAGGGTAGCTGCGGGCAATGGCAGTTGAGGCCAGCCATGAAGCGACAGAATCGGTGTCTTGTTTGTACTGTCTGTAGGTACCCAAGAGCTGGGAGGAAGCATGGTGACGGCAGGAGGGCTTCCAAGAAGAGATGCAGAGTGAGAGATGTGAAAGCTGAACGGCGTTGGAAACGTCTTGTTCTCGGGGGAATAGCTATTTTATGTATTAGTCCCATCCTTGCTCGTGCTTAGTGTGGCCACATAAGAGTCCAAAGCTCAATAGCGGCCAGCTTCATCCCCCCCTGGTTGCGCAAAACATAGGAATGACTCCCAGCCAAAACTGCAGCAAATAATAGGTGGGGTTGATTCCCGTGTTTTTTTTTCTTTTTCTTTTTCTTTTCTTTCTTTTTTGACACTGAGATCTTTTAACCCTCCCCTTTTTTGTCTTTCTTTCCTATCGTTGTTGTCTCAAGCCCCCTAATTTGCTTTACAGTCAGGTATGTTATAGAGCAAAGAGCGTGTAGATCTAGATGCACACAGCCCTGTTTTAGTCACTTTCACCATCTGGCTAAGTATAAGCAGAATTCACTATTCAAAGGCCAAAAACATTCTAACTGTCCGGAAATACAACTTTGAGCATCTTCTTAGTTGGGGTGTGGTCTCGACTGACCCTCATGCGATGACACCATGTCACCATCCTTGCCTCCTCGCTGCCCTCGAACAGGAATTCACCGCCCTGCTGGTTTGGTTGTCCGACCTTGGTTGCCGGGTAACCGGCCAGCAGTCCCCGGACGAGCTTGGACGCTGCCTGGAAGAAGGACAAAGTATCCGAATCTGAAGCGTAGTCCGTGGCCGGTCCCGCGACCCATGTTTTGATCATGCCCAATCCTTCAAACAGTTTGCCTGTTGGTTCGACATAGACAGGGTGCTTGCAGCCCGTATTTTCAATGTACATGTTTATCACCTCAGGAACCCCATTTCCAATAATAAAGATGGACATGTTGGAGGGGGCAATCTTCTCAGGACTAGCTTCCTCGGATAGAAACTTGACATAGTTTGAGCTGGTCTAGAAATCGAGATTAGAGATGGTGCTCCAACAATTACAACAGAGGGTCAGAGGCGCGTACACTACAGAGAAAGTGGCGCACAAAGACGACCAAGACACGGCCAGATGATCCCGGTCCGCTGTAAAGGCTTTTGAACGGGCGCTCAACGCCCTTGCTGTCAAACACGGGTATATCTTCAACGGCCTTGAGCTCTTCGAGGGAGGGTGGAGTGTCGTTTGATGGTCCAATCTGATCATCTTCTTGGTTAAGCTCACATGCGCTAGCCATGGTTGGTTGCTGGCTCAACTTGAGGTTGAATTTGAGATTGTGCCTTGTTGGGGGGTGAAGCAACCACTTTTATATCCGTGACAGTAACCGCCATGACAGTTCAAATATGGTAAGACAAGATGATGTGATGTGAGATGATTTGCCTTGTTAGGCTAGGTCAGATATGCAGCAGGCAATGTGACAGTGCTGTCTTGGCTGGGCGAGTCAGCATTATGCCAACATTGATGGAGGCTGGCCAATAGCCCTTCCCATGCCACATCAAATTACCTCTTCATTCGACTCGCTTATTGATCTCGTCCAGGAGGGCGAGGCGGCCGCCTTATCATCGCGTTGGATAAGCATGACAAGAGGAGCCAAAGAAATCCTGCGAATACCGAGTCAACCCCAGCCTGGCGACCATGGTAGCTTATTGTTCTCTGGTAGGCCAACATATAAGGGGATTTGCCGATTTATAAACCTTACCTAACTGCTCCCAATAATAATTGACCTTGCTTCTTAGCCTCCGTCTCACGCCGAGTCATAATTATCTATCAGCTCAGTTATCCCATCAAGGGCCAGGCTTCAACCACAAGAAAGAACACAATATCAACACATCATAGCATCATATCCTAATTCTAACACAATGGCCTCTTTATGTCTTTCTACGGCCTGCAGTAGGCCGAGCCATAACATTATTACGTTGAGAGCCTACGCCGATAGATGAGGAGGTTGCCAAGAAGCCTTTGAAGATGTCGGCTCAGCGACTCAGGGTAGGCACTGTAAGCCATTTTCATCGCCCAGGTGGCCGAGATTCAACCTGGGAGGAATGCGATCGAATCAAGTTTCCTCAATGAACAGGCACAATGCGTTGCATAGCCTATGCTTTACGCCTGTTTAGTGGGCAGCGGCCAAGAGGTGCATTGCTTACAAGGCCATGGCCTCGGATTTTTCACATGAAAACGCTGAAAGATCGGAGGGCTACGGTTGTGTGGCTTGAAACCTACCGCAATGGTTCCATTGTCATTGTAGTCACCTGTGGCGGTTTTCAGTGCCCTCACTGCCCTGTGGGCATCAATCCTTGTGCCTTGAGCAGTTTGAGCGCGCCTTCGGAACCTTGTACCAGTGCTGATGGTGTCGCGATGACTTGATCAGCAACCAATTCGTCTGCTCAGTGTCGATGGCGATGTGCTCATCACTGAACTCGTCTTGTTCAGCTGCCTCTTGATCGAACTTGACGCGATCGATCTTTGGCAGCATGTATAGGCACAGTATGCACGAACTCATCTCGTTGGCTACTTTCAGACCTTGGAACCTCAGCCTCTCACGGTGAAATGATGATGTGAGGCAATTAACCCAACAGCCACAACCACAATCTAGATACCCTAAACGTTCCCTTGTGTTGCACCTCTCTTAATCAACATCAATTTGTCAATCTCAGGGTCAACAGTTTGATGATGTGCAAACCATGTCTGGTGCCGCAAACCTTTTACAGTATGGGCAGGGGAAATGGCTGGGTGAGGAAGCTACAGCAAGCCAGCAATGGACAATTGACGGTGACACCATTTTCCAACCGCAAAGCATATCGAGATCTTTCTACTCATTTCACAAGGGGAACAGGATTGAGCACAGAGCATCGGTCTCGGCAGTGCAACAGCATGTGCGTGCGCACTGAGCTGCTGTACCCCAAACGCCATGATACGTGGCCCTTTTCAAGCGGCTCCGCCTGTCCGCCAACAGGGCCGATCATATGCAATAGCACATGCACGTCACTGTTCCGGGCGGTATGGGCAACAAACGGCGTACAGTACTAGAGGCAATGGAGGCAATAAAAGTCACAAAAGGGAGCGGTGAGGCCAACCAAGATTAATCAGATCTTATCAGATTAGGTGTGCGGGGAATTGTCAAGCAAAGGGCGAGCGGCAAGGACGGGGAAAACGTGAGCGGAAAAATTGGAAAAAAAATTTCAAGAAAAAAAACAAGAAAAAAGACCAGGCAGGAAAAAGGCTGTCGTCACGCCTCGGCAATGCCTTGAGGCCCAATTATTGTGGCAAGCTGCAGGGCTTGGCTGCGTCATTTTACCTGTTGATTTGCCCGGCAGCTGAAAAGCGGCCTCCGCCCTGCATTAGCGAGGTCGGTAGCGCGTTCCAGGCGGTGCAGGCGGCCCGCCCAGCTTTTCCAGTTGCCTTCAGAGGGGTCAAGTGCGGGGAACTCACTGATCCAATAGGTCCGAACTTCGGCCATTGAGTCACTAGCAAATATCAAGCTCTTCCATCTTCTCTCTCTCTCTCCTCCGTCTCTTCCTCCTCAGCAACACATCACCACTTGTCGACGACATACACACACAAAAACACACTCAGAAACAGACACTGCATAGTCTGGATGCTAAGGCAGATACAATGCAGACAGCCAACAACCCCATCTCCCACCACACTAGCCACACCATGGGCCAAGGCGCCGCCAGCAGCAACGGCGGCGACAATAGCAGCGGAACGCATTGCGTGGGTCACCATACGAGCCACACCATGGGCAATGGTGCCAGCAGCAGCAGCTCTGGTGCCAATGGGGGAGGTGGGGTTGGTCAGGCCTCGGACGGGGAGGGCAACGGTATGTCGCTGTATTCCTATGCTTCTTCTGTCTGCTGGGTAGCTAACATGTTGTAGGACGCAATGGCAGCGTCCTGGAAGCCTCCCTAACGAGCCTTGACATCAACAATTTGAACTCAACTACAACTATCGACGACGATACCGACTCTCTCGCCGACAGCATTAGCGATCTCACCGATGGAGGCGCCAGCTCTGGAGCTACCTCGATGCGCTCCTCCGTCAACTTGGCCAACTTTAGCATCATCGACACCACCCTGCGCGAGGGTGAGCAGTTTGCCACGGCCCATTTTGATACCGAGACCAAGATCAAGATCGCTCAGGCCCTCGACGAGTTCGGAGTCGAATACGTGAGTTGTCGCGTGACCATATAATCATGATATCTCAGCTGATACAGCACCCCAGCTCGAACTGACTTCGCCTGCTGCGTCTGAGCAGTCTAAGCTGGATTGCCAGGCCATCTGCAAGCTGGGTCTCAAGGCCAAGATCCTCTGCCACATTCGATGCAACATGGATGATGCCAGGATTGCCGTCCAGACTGGCGTCGACGGAATGTATGTCTTTACCAACACAACCCAGCACATCCAACATTATACTGACAACACCTCACAGCAACATGTGCATCGGCACGTCTGCTCAGCTCATGAAGCATTCCCACGGCAAGGACCTGGACTGGATCGCCAAGAAGGCCACCGAGGTCATCCAGTTCGCCCAGTCCCACGGCGTCGAGGTCCGCTTCTCCGGCGAGGACTCCTTCCGCTCCGACTTTAGCGAGATCATTAAGCTGTACTCGCTCGTCGACCGACTTGGCGCCCAGAGAGTGGGAATTGCTGACACGGTGGGAGGAGCCACCTGGCGTGAGGTCGATGAAAAGATCTCGACCCTTCGAGAGGTTATTAGCTGCGACATCGAGACTCACTTCCATAATGATACTGGATGTGCCGTCTCCAACGCCTTTACTGCCCTTGAGGCTGGCGCAACGCACATTGACACGACCGTCCTGGGCATCGGAGAGAGGAACGGTATTACCTCTCTCGGAGGCCTCATGGCCTCTCTGATGCACTCAGAGCACAGGTCTGTCCTGAACAAGTACAAGCTCGAGAAGCTAGCCGCTCTCGAAGAGTTGGTGGCCAAGGCCGTCGACGTGGAGATCCCTTGGAACAACTTTGTCGTCCCCGCCAATTTTTGAAAATCTCCGGATAGGAGGATGACTCTGGAAGCCTGTGAAAGGGCCTATTAGGGAGGCTTCCCACTCGATCTTTACTTTCGTTCACCTTACTTTTGGGGCACTCACTACCTCGGAAACTTTGTGCCTCTACAGTCATTACCTCTATAAGTCACGTTCCTTACTTTGGGCACTTTGCATCTCCATCATATGTGCCATGAACCTTTTGCATTAACTACCTTTGATAACATAGTGAAGTCTAGTAAACTCGAGATCGTAGCTTGACATAAACCTCTTTGGGGTTTCGGGTGAGGGAGAAAACCTCCTTGGGTACTGCCAGAGCGTCTGGCAACGACAAGAGTTCAAATTTCCAGGTTATGAGCGTGAAAAAGATCTTCATCTCGCGGTATGCCAACCTCCTACCAAAACACGCTCTCGGACCGAGCCCGAACGCTTGAATAGGGAACAGGTTTGCGTCAAACACCGTCTCCTCGGTGCCATCCTCATGCTTCTCTACTCTAAGCCACCTCTCAGGGGAGAAAGCCCCAATGTCGATTTCATCGTTGACAGGATGCTTCTCCCTTCGTGATGTAGCCCACTCGCTCTGGCGAGACTCGTCAAACTGTATCCTCGGTGTGAAGACACTTGGCCCGTTGGCGAGGAACACGACTGTCGTGCCCTTGGGGATGTGGGCGCCCAGAATCTGCGTGTCTGTCTGCGCCTCACGCATACACATGGCCAGGGGACGTGAGTGGCGGAGCACCTCCTCGACGACGGCATCGAGGTATGGCACCCGGGCCTGGATGATCTCTTCGAGTGAAGGGAGCCGCTTCTCAGCTCTAGCCTGGGGGTGAGCTTGATCAAGTGCCTCCCGGAGGTGAGCCTGGACACGCTGGTCACTGCTGAGATAACTTATTCCCCACCGCAGAGCGGACGAAGTGGTCTCGTGGCCACCGATGAGATATGTCATCAGCTGTAAGGATCACGTCAGCTCCATACTAAGTATATCCGGCCGGTGTTTACAAACCTCGCTTGTGATCGTTTGTGAGTAGTAATCAGGTTTTCTACCCTCCTTCTCTGCCATGGCCTCCTCTCGAGCAAGAATCTGATCCACAGCGCACCGTTGAGCCTGACCAGTACGTCGGCGTTCAAGACCATTGGCGATTTCACGTTGTTGTAAACGCCTAGCCAGACGGCGGGCGTTTCTCATGACAGAGGAAAGGTTGCCGTAGAGGAAATGAAACAGGCGGGGCGAAGGGGATCTGATACTCATGGCTACACTGTCAGACATTTTTGTGAAAGCCTCGAGTTCTTCTGCAAGAGGTTCCTCCTTGAAGACGAATTCATCATCGGGTCCTCCGATTGCATTGATTTCACTATCGTGATCAGCGTCAAGAGCCTCAAGGGCCCTGACCAGCTGTGTCTGATCAGACTCAAGACCGAACGCAACGCAAACGATAATATCAAGAGCGGCATGGTGAATCTCACGGGATGCAGCGAAAGGGCGTCCCTTGGATAGGAGAGTCTTGCACTCCCAGAGCTTGAGAAGTCTAACAAACTTGTCGTAAATCTCAGGGGCAGAAATCTAGACGCGGGTTAGCATCCATGAAAAGAACACTACGGTTGAAAACTCACCTCGGCCAGGAAAGACGGTGTCATCAAATCTTTGACAAGTTCCTTGTTCCTTCGGAATTGGGGATCAGAACTCTTGAGAGTAAGCTGGCCGCCGGGGATAATACCCCCGAAGACGGAGATGGTTACTCTGGCCCGGTCAAACTCCTTGAGGCGGTGCATGCAAATGTCGGCCGCCTCGTGATGGTCCGCGACCACAACCCATGGCTTGCCAAAGGGGGCGACAAAGGCCTGGAATAGAGGTGACTGGTGCTTTGTCGGTTGAACAGCTAGCCAATTGGTCACACTACCAACGGCCTTGATGTCGGGGAGATCACCCAAGATGCGCTCCTTGGCTTCTGCGTTGTAAGGGATAAAATCCAGGGGCCGAGGGTAGAACGCGTCGCGGAACGTGTAAATGACTGCAACGAGAACGCTGCTACCTACCAGTAGCTGCAAAGGCAGCGAACTGGTGACTTCTGGCCATGACATGGTGTCGCAGTCTTTGAACGAGGAGAAGCACAGCCAGCCCTTGGGAAACAGGAGGACAAGCAGGTCGATACCACGCCGAGCGAAGGGCCTCAAAAAAGGAAATCTAGACCTCAACAACTTGCCGAGCAGGGGTCCTGGCCACGGCATCTCAACAATGGGGCCGCCAGCCAATAGGTGTCGCCCCAGTCATCCGAAGGGCTGGCAAGCCCGTAAGCTGACGGTAGCTAGCGCCGTCTTGGCAAGCAACGGGCCCGCAGGGTTTTGTAATACCGTTTCATCATTGGTCTCTTTGCGGGTTCTTGGGGATCTTCGTTGCATCGTTGGTTAGCGCGCAATGGAGCCTCTCTTGGGTGATGACTGTAGAGCCTCTTAATTGACTGTGCTTTGAAGCGTGACGTGAGCTTGGATCTTACCTCTCGGTTGTCAATAAGATTCTCATATTGTAACAGAGGAGCTAAGCAAGAAGTGCCACAGCTTGACGCGTCATTAACCCCATGTTCTTATGCCTAGAATTCGTCTACTACAATCATCACATCACAGGTCCGCCTTCAACAGGATAAAAGTGGCAAATAGTCTATGGGAATGAAAAGAGTGTAGAAATGAAAAGTTTCGTTAGTGTGGCTGGTGGCCGTGGTGGCCTCTTTTGGAGACGCTATTGATGGTAGGAAGAACATTTGCAAGCTCATCTATTTGTTATTTAGAAATGATGTTTTGTTTCCCTGTTGTTCTAAGAGTCTGAATCCAGGCCTCATACTCTCCCTTTCTGCTCAGAACCTGATCTCGACAACGGGAAATTTGCGCATCTTCGGGCTGCAAAGCACCCTCCATGAGAACATGAGTGTTGCCGAACATCATTTCATGTTCCAGCTTTGTCCTGAAGGTTGCAGTTGCGTGGGATCTGATCGAGGGGAAGGATCATGCTCATCCAATCAAGAGCTGACTAACTCAACAGCCTCAACAAGCTGTAGCGTAGTACGATTGACTGAACGAATTAGATCCAATGTGCCACCAAATTTGGCCCTGATCTCGTATCAGTACACCGGTTACTATCCATATTGGCTGGGCCAAAAGACCACACCTGCAGGCTTCGTCATAGGCCTCATTCTGAGAAAACTACTTTGCAGCGACGTCTCAATTGGGGACGGTAATTTGGGCCTCGTCGTCGGGTATGTGTCTAAACCAGAAGTCTCGGGCTTCCTCCAGAATCCGGTGAGAAAAGGCTTCTTTAAGCACAAGGATTAGGTCAGAAGCCGGAAGTTCCGTGTTCATGTTGTCTGATAGCAACGGATGGAGATGAAGCAGGAATGGAAGGGGCAGATCTTCTGGTCCAGATTCCAATGATGCAATGAGGACTATAGCATCTGAATCTTTCCTCTGAAGCAGCAGGTGATAGGCATGGCAGCGCAGGCTCCCCACGGCTATGCACCCGAAAGTCAGGTTCCCCAGATTCCATGTTGGTGGATCTCCACAGTCGTGGCATTTTGTAAAGTGACTGACGTATGGTACGAAGACGAAACAAGGATTAAAGACTGTACAATAGGGGAAATTCCGAGCTTAACCCAAGATTGGATATGCATCACTCCAAAAACAGCGATAGGCATACGAGGACCAGCATCACAGTGCCACGTCAACCGTTTAACTTGCAATCTGCTTTAGGAGAATAGTGCCATATTGTTCATCTGGCCTCTTTGGAAACAAGTCGTGTTGGCGCGTGCAATAGGGAACGGGGCAGCTTTTGTCGTACGACCTTGGTTAATAGACGCTTTGGTGTGGCCAACAATGATACGAAGCCAACAGGTCGATGACTAGTCGGAGAGGCTGTGTTGAAGCCAACACAATGCGTACTGTCATTCATCTATAGATTTGGGGCAGTAAATAAGGGTAGGCTATATAAAGTTAAGAAGACATTGTATCTTTGGATGAGCCATGTCAGGAGACTTAGAACCTCGTTTACAGCTCTTATCCAAATTTCGAATGTCAAACACGGTCTCGGCGATGGACATATTTATCTCATTGAAGATGCAACCGACGGGAGTGTCGCATCTCCAGACCGCTTCTGTCTTCTTTCGATGGCGATTTCCGCTTTCGCCGCAGGAAAACTCGAGCTCCACAAACTGACACATCTTGTGAAGTTGAGATGTTGGCCGCCTGTGGTGTGTTGAGCACCAGAATGTGACGGACCCCTATTCAGGATTCAGGTCAGCTTCTTATAGCCAATATTACTTTGCCCTTTATTTCTTATGCCCCTCACTTGTTTTGCCTCTGTTCAGACTGTTTTTCTTGGATTTATGCCATGAAGAGAAGACTCAGCTCACGTTTGAACAGGAATTAGGTACGATGCACAATGAACAATGCAGCCAACCGGAGGTTGATTGCTTCAAGACACCTAGTTCTTTCAAGGTCTAAAGTTCAAAGAAGGAGCAAACCCTCCCAATGGTACACTTTCATTAACTGCCAAGAGCAATTACAGAATTCTCCCAACTCCCAAAATCTGCCCCAAAATGAGATGACCCGGGCAGCCGAAGGCAGAGACAGCGAATTCACTGAAGCTACATTTCTCAACAATCCAGAACCGTTCTAAGGCAAGCATATGCTATTCAATGACCATAAACTGCAGCTTTAATCCGAATCGATGACAATGACCTCAACGTCGTCCTTCTCTCTTTCGCTCTCAATCTGCTTCAGCCTCGCCTTCAACCACGAACCATAGGCTTTCAGCATGCCTATATGCGAGTGCTCCTCACAGTAGTCTCTCATCCGCCGATGCGCCTCTACAACCCACTGTGCCTCCACTTTTGGTCTCATCTCCACGTTTCGGTTCGATTTTACCGCTTCTCCACGGATGGTGTATGCCACCTTGGCTTCGCAGACAGGACAAAGATATGGCGGCTGGCGCACATCATCAGCTATGTTTGCCGTCGACTGCATCATACACGCGTAGTACACGCAATGCCCCATGCCTACGCAGTGTCCCAGCTCATGGGCCGCCGTGCGACACACTCTGGTTAGCCAAAGCCCATTCCAGTCAGCCGGTGTCTTGGGTACCAGTATGCCTCGTGATGTTGTTACAGCAGCCGCAAGAGGTGCATCGGATGTGTTGTTGCAGTGAATCATCACCGCAGGGTCAAACTCTTTGTGCCTCCCTTTGAGCTCGGGCTCGTCCTTTTCCCAAAGACCATTCACGTAAGCCTGGCAATGAGACGCCGGCCAACTATGTGCGTGATCAACCTTGTTGTGTTCATCCAACACTGGATTGTATCGAAACGTTGAGACGATGCAGATCCGAGAGCCCCCAAATGCGCGCCCAGCGCAGAAGTCATCCTCTTCGTCTTCGTAGAGGTCAAAGTGCGTCAAGAGTATGACAGCAAAAGCATCCTTTGGCACATTCGCCAACAACCCGTCAAGCATGTGCGAGAGATTGAGCTGACCTTTGGCAACACCGTCGCCGGACGCACGAAAGTCGACTCGAGCAGGCGTCCCATTGTCGATGACAAAATCAGCATATCCTCGATTGTCAACTTGACGACTCTTGGAGCTAGACAATCGACAGCGCGTAAGAACGCATTGATTATGAAGCACCTTGACGTCAAGTCCGTGATAGAACGCCCCGATGTACTCGGCGATATCGTCTGCTGTTGGCTTTTCGTGCTCAAGCTCTGAGTTGGTACCCACAGCTGTCTGTGGTTTCACCCAATCGCTCATACAAGCAGCATCAGGAGCTAGCGAAGGGCTATCGACGATGTAGAGAGTTTTTCTTCTTGTAGTGACCGAGTTGCGGTGACTTTCTCTTGCGAAAGACTTGAGGCTTTGTGGTGGTTCCTTTGGATCCAAATCAAGGGCGTCTTGCGGCGTGAGATTCACACCAGGGAAGGCCGAGATTGGAGGCTCTTGATTATTTGAAGCTGACGCTGAGTTTTGTTTATTCGCAAGAGTGGCTGCCGCCAATCGTTCTTCTCTGGATGGGCGTTGATAGAACGAGATGGCCGAAGCATGTGGAGACTTGTCGGTAAATAAGACGGCGTGGGGGCAATTTCGTGGGTGTTTGAGGCGCGCCATTTCGACAAGTTTTTTTTTTTTTTTTCCTGATCCTGTCTTTCAAAGCTCACGCAGGTTTCAATCGGATGATTTAAGTAGTTGAAGGATCAAACCAAGTCAGGAACTGTTGGGCCAGGCAGCAACGCAAAGGAGCACAGGTTGGCGGTGAGTCACGGCGAAATTCTGTCCGGCGATGAACAGGAGGCCAAGTAGATTCACCAGTCAATGTGAAACGTCGCCCCTGTGGGATTAAATAGAAATTTCATAGGCCCGTGTGGCCTTGCGAGTTGTCAAGCATTACTAGAGATGAGCGGCCCAAGTCCGCAACAGTGATTGATATACACGGTTCAAGGGCCAGATGAAGACTCCAGAATGGACCAGGGGACCACCAACGGGAATGAAACTGGTCCACGATCATATCTCTTCATGTTTTGGGACTTATCGACAATGATTGACATCTACAGCAACGTGTTCTCCTCTGAGGAGTGTAACAGGAGCAAACTAGCCACGTGATGATTTTGGTGTGCCACTACCCGAGCAATCAACACAATCTGGATGAGTATGACAAGAAGCATGAAATGAATCATGGGCAGAGATATTTGTGAGTTCTCAATCACGAGCGCTGCGTCTCTATATATACAGCCTTCTCTCTGGTAGCTCTCATGCTTCCTTTATTCTTCAGTATACTATTCCACCAACCAACCATCCACCTACCTACCCGAAGCGACCTCCAAAAGCAACAGGTTAAGAGAATTGACTTTGCAAAACGGTTTATTTTAACCAGTACGCACTACAGACCACCAACATTTGGCCACAATGCTGACTCTCGAAACCAGGCCGATTTGACCAGTGGAAGGCTTTGTTGGTGAGTCTCGAAGTTCACGGTTCGATGAGCGAAATCCTCAAACTGAAGACACACGCCCACGAAAAAAGGCCAAGAGAGGAAAGATTATCGTTCGGTGTATGCCATGGCATGTTAGATTTTTATCACATCTAGGATTTCGAACACGACTGGGTATTGTTAACCTTGCCAAGGCTGAGCGTCATTACGATATAGAGTTTGACGAGAGGGACGCAAAACACTTGAAAAAGTGGGGATACACGAAATCAAAGAAGGGGAAATCCAAAAAGAGACACTCCAAGAAGGGTCATTCGAAGAAGTCTTCAAAGAAAAAGTCCTCAAAGAAGCAGCCTTCCCAGAAGGAGACTTCAGAGCAAGAGGCAGAAGACCCAGTTTATCTGTCTGAAGGGTGAGTAATCTTCGGTTATTTCGGGAAACCAGCGGGCTGGTTTCGAAAGAGTACTGAAACTTTTTTTAAAGGCCGGAGGAGGCGTAACTGAGTCCCGCTGCTCAGCCATTTCTTGAAACAACTAACAGAAACTTGTGACTTCTCAAAGACACTGGAACCAAATTTAACAAGATGAGTCCATCATCGAAAGATCAGAAGGAAAGAAAGCCAAAGACCCCGGTGCCGACCCCTCCCTGGTCGGTGAGAGCTCTGTCATGGCTAGCAGGAGGTCACCCAGTCAAGGTTGTGTATAGAGTGAAGGAGGTGCCCAAACCCAAACCCAATGATCCTAAGACCGATGATCCCAAAGCTGATGATCCACCTGAAGGGGGATCTGACAAGCCAACTGAAGAGGAACCGGAGAAGCCAGCCGAGGGAGCTTAATGAAGGTCAAGTAATTGTCTGACAACATTGAGAGATTTTTCAATAACGGCATGGCACTTGCTGAGAGGGTTGATGAGGAGGGGCATCTTGGCCCTATGGCTCGATCTTTTGCTTAACGTTGATACATGCTCTATCAGAGATGGATGGTCAACATAACTCCAGGCAGCAGATTTTTGATGCTTGATATGTAGTGCCTGTATTCTAGTTAATTTATTTCCTATTTTTTCAAGGATTAGATGACCCTTTTGATCTTCTGGTTTTCCTTTATCCCCCCCCCCCCGGTGCCTGATCGAATACCTGTGACGCTTCAGGGTAGGCAACTTGGACACTGACAAGCAGACAACATCGGCTCATAGGCCGGTAAAGAACCATAAGGAATCTTGGAAGTGAATCTCAAGTCAAGAATCATATTTCTACTCATGTGAACTGGTGTAGGTGGAAATAAACAAACCATGCAGGAAATTTGTTCTGATTTTCCCGCCGGCACTCGTTTGAGCGCATCCTCCTGTTGTGCTCACTGGCCTTGAACCGCTCCATTGTGTGTATGGCTGCGGCTGTGGCTGTGATCTACTGGCTCAGGACAGTGGCTTAGATCATTGTATCGGAAATATCGTTAAACCAGAAACCTGTCACACTACGCTCATCCCTCGATGCTTTTGGCTGTTCATGGGGCAGCTTGAGTTGACAGGGGACGAGGGCAAGCCGGAGATGTGACACTGAACTTATGGCTTGATAGGTACTTGGAAGAGAATTCAAGTTAAGCAACAGTTGGTAGGAAAATTTTTGTCTCAGAGCTCTTTGACCAACGTGCCGACAAAGGACTATCAATTGTGTATCGAGCTGGTCATGGGAATAAATGCACTCTGCTAATTATTGTCATACGTCTTTCGAAGGAATTGCCATGGGTTCGCGCTCTTACTGCAATTAGATGACCTCTTTTGGCCATTTCCATCGTTATTAACCTCAAGGAGAACAACTTCAAGCCTTCAGCGCGTCAGGTCTGGCCCGCTGCCCAACTTCTTCTCTCAGGCTGTTATCAATGACGACTTCGAAGAGGACACCAGACATAATAATAATTGGGAAATTTTTTGAATGCATGGCGGCCGCTAAGCCCTGATACCGAAAGACCCCATCACCTACCGCCCAACTCACGTCGGGTTTACATACGATGTCAGCAGAATCCAAGAGCCCCGTCTTGACGCTGGTAGGGTCGCAGAGGTCCTTCTGTACTTTTTGGCATAAGCCAGTTCATAGACTAATTATCCATGAATATATTATCCCTTTGACTCAAGTTCCACTCACCATCAGAGCCGTGTTCTCGATATGACTCGTTCTAGGCACGCAATGTCCACGTCAGCAACACACACCTTTGATCTGCTTGCAATCACATCCCATGACGACACGAGGGCAATTACTTGATGATGATGTTTTTAATGATGCATGGCCAAAATTCATCAAAAAGACTGAAGAATACAAGTAATCAGCTTGTCATCAAGCTCCCGGTTGCGTCCCCCCTTTCCGAATCCTCAAGCCGGACAGTCCTTTGTCACCTCGCGCAAGATGATGTCGTCAACAGCTATTTGCACACCATTCTCAGTGCTTTTTTCGCAGCGAGCCGATAATTGGATGGTGGGCTCGATGTTCGTTGCCGTGAATTTGAAACCCAGCTCCGTCCAGTTTCCCTTGATGAATGCCCCCTCAATAGCGTCCTCCCTAAACTCCTGGGCGACCTGCACTTTGAGTTTGCAATCATCGCCTGGCTTAGGTGCGCCGTTCATCACCTTGTACGAGTACCTGACGTTATAGTTCTTATCCGGGCGAACGCCTAGGACGCTCTGGTAAGCCTGAGGGCGTTGGTTGGTTCTGGTGATGTCAAAGACGCTGGCGATCCTCATTAGCTACCATGTCGAGGAAATGGTTGGAATCTACACTTACAGCGAGGTGTAACCGGTTTTGCCCCATTCTTTCAATATGTGGCTCTTCAAGGGGCTCGCGCCCTTATCGATGTAGCGCCATGGCTTGTTGCCCTTGCCACCAAAGGATGCATTTCGAACGAGATTGGGGCACTTTGCAGGCTTTTTCTTGGGGGTGCAAGGGACCGCACCCGTGCAAAGGAGGAATGTGATGATTGTGAGGAGGAGCGGAAAGACCTTCATGATGGAGGAAGTTTTGAGGGATGACAGGTAGGAATGGTGGAAAGACGCCAGAGTGGTAGAGAGTAGCGCCCTGAGAGAAAAAGAGGACACCGCGACGATGCCGGAACAAGGTCGCCATTGGTAGATTTGAGATGAGACACGGCACTTTATACACACTACCCTGGCCAGATAAGACAAGAATAGTAAGTCATCAGACGCAACATTCATCGCAGCCACTTCGTCACCAGGCTCAAATTCTGCTTCTACGACGGGTCTTTCCAACCCTGCTCATGAACAAATGCCATCATGGAGCCAAGCTGGGTAAGGGTTGGGGTGGTTCACATGTGTGTGTTGTGAATGGCTGATTGGCCACCCATAATGGGTGACGTTGAAGAGAAGGCAACATGGATGATTGCATACAGATCGTTGGGGGATGATGAGAGGGGATGAGAAATCCTGATGAAGATATCTTCCATCATCTTCTCTCAGCGACTCATAGAGATAGAATCAGAAGCACCTATCTCATCATTGCCTTCATTATCCTTCGAGAAGAAGGCGAAGTGGCTGTGCGAGATGGTCGAATGGTAGCATAGTTCAGGCCGCATCCCCTTCTCATTTCTTCCCAGAGGAACAATCATGCAGATTGTGAGATATCGGGTGCGTATTTCTTCCCATACTGTCTTCTTGACGGAGAAGGCGAATCCTTTCCTAGGGAGCTGTCACGAGAGGCCGTATCGCATACAATGGCTGGTTTTGCGCACGTTTGAAGAAGCCAGCTTGTCAAGTTCTGTTCACGGAGCCCAACCCTTCCAAAGCGTCATGCTGCAACCCTAACGATACACGCATCATGGCCCGTACTCTGTCATGAATACTGACATCATAAAAGGGCATCTTCTTTGTTGATTCTCCAATCTCCATGCAGTTCAGGTGTGTTGGAGAGGGGCAAGGGCCTCTAGGTTTCACTCAAAGAATCATGAACGTTATAATGAAAAGCGAAATAAACCTTGAGCTAAATTTTGCTTTCAGGCGGCTCGGGCCGTGAAAAGGGATGGGGGCGCCATTTTCGTATCGAACTTGAAAACCCCCGGAGCGATTCGGTAGCAGGACCGATTGAGCCTCTGAGCTACACCTAAAGCGGGGAAATGGCTTGGTTGCGACCTGTCTGAAAGCAAGTGAATGACGCCCAAGGCAAGTTGAAGATGTATTGACTCAAGGAAAAGGACAACCGTGGGCAAAGAGCGGGGATGATATTCTCATTCCTGTCTTCGGTGCGATTGGTCATGACAGGAAATCTCCGGGTCCGGACGTTTTCAGTACGAAATTAAACAATAGAACATAGCCAATTCAGCTCAAAATGGAGCTCCGCGTTGGGGACCTAGGGACGTGGCGGCGAGCACCTCACTTGAGGCCGAGAAAATCCGAGTATAATCGGCCCGAAGCTTGGAAGAGAAGCCGTCTTGGCAATGTGCAGCCCAACTTCCGAGTACGCTCCGATCAACTTGAAAGTGGCGTACACCTTCATGTTGGCCTTGACGACCTATGATGATAGTATCTAAAAGGGGTAATTTGCAACTGTGTTCTTTTCAGCTGCATACGACGTTTCATCTGTATCTACAAGAGTAGAAGTGTTATGATGAACAGTGAGGTGACCTGTTGGACTCACATAGACTGACTGTGTTTGGGTTGGCTCTTCGTCACATCGCACGCCACTAGTATCGGGAACACACTTCCCAGAGATAGATACTTCAACTTTTCTTGCTGAACTGTTCCGCCTTGACATGTTCTGTTGTGACAATAACGATCACTATTGCCATAGACCTTTAAAAGGCCAGGCAAGTTCTCGTTGGCTCGGATTGAAGATCACAACACCTTCTCCAAGCTCCTGATTGCATAGCTCTGAGGGGAAGAAGAAAGATATTGGTGTATGAGTACACTAGATGAGAGAGCTCGAGAATACGCCATACCACAGTAAGCCCAATCCTTATTATAGTGTCTTGGCAGTACTCTTGAATCATTGCCAAAACTATCCGACTAGCATACACCTTATACTTGTCCTCTGGTACGTCAAATCCAAGAGGAAGTGCGTCACCAAAGGTTTTTACCCCACCATCTCCAATATATTAGACCTCTTTCCGACGTAGTAGGACAGGCTCCAGCGGGTAATGAACTCTGTTTTCGACGGATATTGGCCGATGCCATCCAGTATAATGTTCAACTAGAGTAGTGAACTTGCACCTCTTCATTTTGATTGAGCCGGCAATGCCTCGGCTGTTTTCTATATATAGTAAAAGATCCCAAATCATGCACTTGCAGCCTTGATAATAAGCTCCTTAGACAAAGCCTGCAGTTCCTCATCCGAGAGTCTCGCAAGGCCCAGAACCTCGTTATCAATATTCTCAAAGCTGGGCCCATACTTGGCGTTTGTGCCGCCCTGGAGAATATAGAAGAACCACACCCAATCGTCAAAGGTACCAGCCGCCAAAGCCTTGTCAGCTGTCTCCTTGAGGACGTCTGTATCCTTCTCATCAATAGTCCACTCGCCAGGGACAGCCTCCTTGGCAATGGCTGCGATGGTCTTGAATGAGATCTTGCCATCCTCAATCTTGACGGAGCGGTTCTTTGTAGCCTCGGGATTCTTGAGAACGCCGACAACACCCTTTCCAACTGTAGCCAGCCGAGTCACGCTGACCGGCAGGTCGCCTCCATTGTAGAGGGTAACCTTCTTTTCCTTGACGTTTGCAAGCGAGCCATGGGCGAAGCCCCAGTCAAGGAAGAGGTTGTTATAGATAAAAGTGTAACTGAGCGACGAGGTGGACTTCTCAACAAGGTAGTCTTCCGTCTTGACCTTCTCAGCAAAAACAGGAAGCTGGCGGGTAAGAGGGTTTTGCTGATCGCAACCGAAGTTGGAAGGGATGAATCGCTGCACTCCAGCGGCGACAGCGGCGTCAACGAGGGCTCGCTGAGCGTCGCCCACCGCGGGAGCACCCAGGGTCGAGACAACAGCATCGACGCCTTCGAGGGCCGACTTGAGGGAGGCAGGGTCATTGTAGTCAACTACGACTTCCTTGACCTGGTTGGCGAAGGCAGAAGGAACCTTGCCGGCCTGGCGAGAGAGAACTCGAACATCGAAACCACCCTCGACGAGGGCCTTGAGGACTTCAACACCGAGACTTCCGGCAGCCTGAATAGTGTCATGAGAGATTAGCCTACGATCTTGGTTTGGATAATGCCCTGTCTTGACTTACACCGGCGTGAGCGACAGTCTTGATGGCAGACATGATTGTTGTTGTAGACGAGAGGTGGAGGTATTGGGATAGTTATGAGTCGAGCTTGAATGGGATGATTGAAGATTGGTGTTGCAAGTCTTGAGATCTGGAGGCGAAGACAACCTCTTATACTGGCACCATGCCCTCGCCAATTATACGTGTACACAATGCCTTGATGACATTTCGTGATCGGCCTATCCCACCCCCTCTCATTATCCAAGCAGTTTGCATACGATGTTTACTCATCCAGAACTAAGTAAAGGCAAAGTGGGTTCGGTTGGATCATCATGATCGGAGTATCCCACCCGACCTTAAGCTCCAGCGGCCGCTCGGCATGCCCCAGCCGGATTCAGGTCTCCGAGTTGTATGGTGAGCATCTGTCATTGGCTGCCTATCGACGGATCCGGAACAGATAGGCACATCTCTAGGCTGTGAGATCAAAATCACTAAACTTAAATTACTGTACGTACCGTATCGCATGCCACTTTCTTCCCGAGGGGCCCTCCGATTGTCCCACTAATCTCGGCATCCCACTCCGTCCCAAAGCGGAGATGGCTCGGGCCACTCAGCGAGCAGAAAAGATGGCGGGGATACTAAGATATTAATATTTGTAAATTGGGTGAAGAGGATGAGTTCTGAAAAGCCGCATTGTCACGTGGTGCAGTTATTAAGAAGTTATCAATGTGTCTCTCTGATGAAAAGACGATGGGAAAACAAGGTCTTCTTACTAGAGAGCATACAAAAAAGGTGGTAACGACTTCTAGACCCCTTCAGTGCGATACATACTTACAGTTTTATATAGGTACCCATAGATATAGCAGGGACAACCCCCAAAGGCACCAAGCACTTCATAGAGTATAGGGATAAAAATAAAAGAGCTCTCAAGTGTTGTCGTTTCCTATGATATCTTTGTGAATATTTTTCTATATGTTGGTAGTTTTCCTCTGTCATATTTTGCATAAGTTTATTAAACTTCTGTGACTCGCGTGGCAGCCCGCGAGAGACGTTGCTACCGAAGTAGTAACAGTTCCAGGCTCAATACCGAGATACTCGGAGGCGAAACTCAAGCATACTGAAATCTATTTCCGTTTCTAAAGCTGGGTACTCGCCGCTTTAGGCTGGGCGCTACCAGCTGGGGGCTGAGGGTTTCTGCATTTGGGCTGAGATGGGCTGAGAAGGGCGGAGCGAATTGCACTACGACTGGGCTCAAGCTAATATTATAATGATCCCCCTTCTCCATTCTTGGGCAGAGTTGACTGAAGTAAATCTCAATCGTCCCGGAAAGTATGGACCGCCAAGTGTCTGCTTCGAGAGATTGGGATCCTTTTCCGCGGATGTCGAATATCATCACCTAGATTTAGTCACTTATAATAAAGTATCTAATGAAAGAGTCTAGGAGAAAAGAGGGAAAAGCGGTGGCAAGGTCTGGAGCGCGTCGTGATGTCTAAAAGAGTTGTTGTTGCTTACCTTGGTCCTTGGGTTCAGTTGCATGGACTGGTGCCCACACCTTCTGTCTTCTGTCTTCTTTCTTCTCACCCCAGCAACGATCTTCAAGGAGACGTTTAGAACCACCCTCAGCAGAAACCTTGGCAGTTGTGCAACATCCATGGCCAGAAACTGCAAATCTTGAGAAGAAAAGCATCGCGAAATGGCCACGTTCTCCCGCTCCTTCTTCATTATCTACTTGAACCAGCACACTCAGTGGTTTCTTCAATGCATCGGGAAACTTCGCTATTTCTCGATTTCGCAGGTGCTCGCTCTGTCGATTGCTTGAGCCTGAACAAAAGGCAAGGGCAATCAAATGATGACTTGGGTTCTGAGGCGCTGTAGATGCTCCCTTCAATGCGATGCTGAATCGCAGGAATGGGTATTTGCCGAATCACCGCAATGGTTTTGGACAAATGGTGCCTTCTCAGTAGCTTGCGCTCAGCTTTGTCTTCAAACAAATCTTTTGCGTGGTCACTTCTGAACCCGGCTTAACTTTCGTAATCTTGGTCCTCTGGGAGACTTATACCTGAGGCGAGCGGGTTTGTTGGTTTATGTGTGCCCTTTTTAATGCCTGGCCAATTGACCTCCTCTGCCCACACTTACAACAGCAGGTTGCACAGCGAAGTCGAGATCAAACCCTGACGAACCACCTCATCTCCATCGCCCAGCCCCCTTGTCGGCATCCTTCTTCTACACTCCTAACACCATCGCTTCAACTGCGAGAAGTTAGCATCAGATACGATAGTCTGACCAAACAAAAGTGAACTGACGTCGCCTGGAGGCAGGGCAGGCATCCAACAGAGTTTGACCGCCGGAGGGGATAAAGAACGATGGCATAATCGGTTTCGGGCTTGATAGGCGAGTCTAGTAGAAAGGAAACTATACCTGCCTTGGATAAACAATTAGAAAGCGGATCCATCGATGACGACTTTCCTCTATCGTGGTTTAATACTTTATGGGAGGAAGACCTGATGGTTATTTTTTTTTTCATTTTCATCTTTTCGGTCGAATAATCAGCAGGATCACTGTTGGTCTTGCTGACTTATTCGTCCCATACACCACTAAAGCCTTTCCTGCCATCGCGTATTTGAAAGAGCCTTCTGCGCTTTTCAATCAGCTCCATACTGCTTGCATGTACTTGTATGAGCTCCATATCACATAAAAATGCGACCTTTTTGACAAAAGTTTTCCCCACGATGTTGGCACCTCTCCCCATGCACACTACCCACTTTCCCAAGTAATTATAAAAAAGTCCAGCATCCACTCGAATCCTCCAACTGAGATGCTACTCAATGGGCCAAGGGTCCAGCTAAAGGTATTATCTCTAACTTGGCATGAGACGGACCGAAATTTAGACGATTTCTTCGACTTTGCTTTAATTAAAAAAAGTATTTTAAACTCTTCTTATTTTCCTAACTTTAAGCGTGAAGTTTTAATCTAATGTATTTTGAATTCTAAAGAATATCTCTCTATTATTATCTTATATAAAAGAATTATCACCGCAGCTAAAACATCCTCGAATATTAGAGGAAGTAGCAAAAATATGTAAAAGTTCAGTAATAGAAGACCAAAGTCCACCACCATTTAAAAATAAAGAAAAAACAATAAAGCCAATATTAGCAGTAAACAGCATAATACTCCTCCAGTTCTCAAAGTAGCGTCCCTTATAGAGGTGCAGCCAGAGGAAAGCGCTAATACCATATGTAAACCAAGCGTAAGTAGTAGCCGAACTAACGGCAACAATAGAGTCGAAAACAGGAATAGTATTGGAGAGAATAAAGACAATAATCCAGAAGGCAGCATTACTACCTATCCAGATACCCCATGACTTAGGGGTATTTGCAGTAACTTCCTTAAGAGCATTGATCTTGCGCATAATAGTAATATAGACATACTTGGTACCGATATGGCCGCAAGCAAGACCGTCAGTTAATATAGCGGGGAGGACGAGTCCGTAGGCTACCTTAGCAGCAATAATAGGGGCGGAGCTAAGAGCAGGGGAGGCGGTAAACTCGGCAGCGAGGCAGTAGACGGTGATAGCGATGAATGCATAGAAAATAACAGATGCACCCATCAACCATCTAAGAGAGTAAATAAAGTCCTTCTCAGGGTTCTTCATCTCAGCCATATAAGTAACAAAGGCGTAGTTACCGGCTAAGGCGAAGAGGATCTTAAGAACGCAGTTGAAGACCTCGCGGAGGGTAGGAGTTCCAAAAAGCTCAATCTCGGGTTTCCAGCCTTCCAAGGCTCCGGGAGGGTTGTTTATACCGAGGCCGATCATAGTAGAAAGAGACGCGGCAAGGATACTAAGGATACAAGGGAGGCCAGACTGAGCTAAGAATTTAGCAGTCCGGGGAATGCAGAGCATAAAGCAAAGAATGCAGGCAATAGCGATATAGCCAACAGTACAGACAGCATTCTCGCTAATGGCATTCAAGGCAATAGAGATAGTAACAACTGCAGAGGCAGCAGTCATAATAAGTTGTAGTAGTAGGCCAATGCCAGTAAAGATCTCTGCTGGGCGGCCTCCCACGATCTTCATCATTTCAGCGATATTGGTGACTTTGGGATGGGCCAAGTAGTACCAGAAAATCTCAACACCACTGAAGTAAGTGATGGCGGCTCCGCCGACGAGAGTGATAAGACCGGGAATAAGACCAAGAGTCTTGAAAACTGAAGGGAGAGCAAGTGCTCCGAGACCAAACTGGTTGGTGAGGAGTGCAAAGACGGTATCGAAGCGGCCCATAGTACGGAAGTTCGCTCCACCCTCACCCCCAAAGACGTCTACTTCTGCTTCATCAGGGTAGGCGGGCTTGTGGTCTAAACCTTCATGGTCGGTAGTGTCGCTGTGTTCTCCTTGGCTGTGTTCCGCTATCTCGTTCTTCTCCGACATCATGTCGTTGGTGGTGTTGTGAGATGTGTGTGAAAATTCCAATGGGTATCTTTTTTCGTTCGGTAAGAGACCAAAGTAGTTGGTCTAAGCTGTGATTTTTTGTTGGTTTTTGGTATATTGAGAGCCTTTACTGGTCTCTTGGACCGAGGTGTAAAGGTGTTGATGGTGAAATCTTATTTAGCGATAAATGTTCCAAGAAGGTTGTTTCACTGGCGCATCTGAGAGCGGAGATGAGTGTGAGGATAAGAACAACTAAAAGTAAACCAGTGAGACTTGAGGTAATATATAGTCCAAGAGGTGTAGGGCGATGAAGGCCAATTCAATATTGAGCGCCATGTTCGAGTTCCAGGATATTCTCTGCTGACATGAGTTTCAAAATCTCTCCACGGTGATATCATAGTGCTCGAAATGCTCCAAAGGAATAACCTCCGAATCTTCCCAGATGACTGGACCAATCTAGAGGCCAGCACGTCCCTTACGAATGCGGAAAATGGAATGTTTGATACCGGACATCGTTAATATTCCGGCGTTTAATCATGAGATATTCGACAGGAGAAGGGCCATCGCTTGCGAACTCAACCCAGACCATCCGCGAGAGAGACTTTGCTGACCCATAGAGACCCTTGGATAGGGTCTGCGGGAATTAGTTCTGATAGACCCTGGATCGCTGACACCTTCGGACGACCGACGCGAGAATTGTTGGTAGTCCACTTCGGGAAGTCGTCCATACGGTGATACGCATTTACAGGGCTGGCTTCGCAGAGACATGGATTATTCCATGAAACGGCGATGGAAAACAATTCGCTCATGGCCTGTGCTTCTTAATCATCGAAGAATAATATTCCCCCGAAGGTATCCTAGAAACGGAAGGCCCGCGTCAACTAAAGAACTGTTCCGAGAAACGGCAGATTTTGGTCACAGAACAAAGCTTGGTCAAAGCTTGTTGCAAGCTTTGACATGACATGGAACTCGAAGCTATTCGAGACTCTCTTGGCATTTCTGTCAGGCCTCCCGCCCTTCCAAAACTCTTGGTGTGCAGGGCGTTTGTGGGGAGATTCTTGGCTCCACGATCGTGAGAGGGGCCACGAGTGGGGGTCGTCCGTTTGCCCCGGCCCTATGCCAAGAAACAAGTCCCTTCGGAATCCGAGACGCGAAGGACACGATGAGACCTGGCAAGGCGAGTTAAGTCCGTGGTGGGATGATGGCTGTACATCGAGCTACTGAGTAGACCGTGAGGTATCCCGAGTCTTGACTTTTCCATACCCACATGCCTGATCTTCTCGGCGTCTACCGTATTCACTCAGTAGCTACTCATTAGGTTCATAAGAGATTAGTAGCTAAGCTCCTTATTATTAGAGATTTCTGCTTCCTAGATGCGCGCTAATGTCAAAAGAGGACAAGGCAAGCAGGGGTCAGATAGGTATCTATCTATCTGGCCTATGAGTTAAAATTGAGTTCGGGCATCGGGTTTGATGTCTTATTGTGTTCTATTGATCTTTGTGGCGGCCATACCTTCAGGCCGGCATGATTCATTAGGAAACCTTAAAAAAACATCTTCTTCCTAGATGAGGCGTGCATAACCGTGCCTTACCGACTACGCCGTCAAATCCGAATTTGCAGAGATAATACGGTATCTCCTGTTTGTCGTAAAAGGCTCGACTTTGGTGACTTCAGAGGTAGCCTTCATATCACGTCACTTGATAACCCCGTACGATAAATATCTCCTGGACTGTGGTAAGATGCCACTTGGCGTGGTTCCCATAAATAGAGTGAGTGGTTGATCAAGGCCACTGTGAAATATTACTGGTTCGCGAGGAGACTCACCGTCTTTTTGGTCTGACTGATGGTCGTTCTTGGCACTCAATGGTCGTTCTTGGCACTCAGTGGTCGTTCTTGGCACTCAGTGGTCGTTCTTGGCACTCGATGGTTGTGCTTGGCATTTAATTTGGTCCATGAAGTCACCAGGTTCTCACCGAAATATCTTGCGGGGCATTTCTTCGTTCCTGCACGCTATTCGTGGAGTGACTGGGAGGCCCAGGATATCCTAGCGGTCAACAGTATTAGCGCTTGATATACTCTTGGCGCTGGATAAACGGCAATTGTTCACGCCACTGATAGTAACTGTTTCAAAGTTGAAATTATAGCAGTTTATGACGCGCAGCGCCTCTCCCGATCTCTTGGATAAGTCGCACGACTTTTTCCGGGGCCCGGCCCAAAAGTACAGCAAGCCTGTGTTCCATCAATCCGCACCAAGGTTGTACCAAGGAAAATGGCAGCCTTTCAAGCCCGGCCTGTGACCTGAGGTAAATTCAACAACACAATAACACAACGGCACAACGGCACGTCCTTTCAATCCTCTCTCAATTCCTTGCGCCCGCACCTACGCCCCCGTTCTCGTCACGAATCGACGCCCATCCTCTGCGCTGCTGGGCTTCCCACAGACGGGTCGATGGCTGCTCCCAGATACGATGGAGCCTACACCCACCAGACCCAGGCTGTATTGCCTCCTGATCTCATCTTTCTGACGACTCAAGATTCCTGAAGCTTTGCAGCTGGTTTGCTCTCATCTGGTCGCGTTCCTCTTTCTCTCAATCAACACATCCACCACCTGCCACAACGAATTGCCTTCTCTCTCGACGCTCTTAGCGTACCGCGGCTCCTCCTTCACGTCGACCTCAGCACCTGTTAGCCATGTCCCCGGAACTTCTTTCGCATACATCCCGCCACAGCCATCTTCAGCTGGTAACTCTCGGTATGCCCGCCAAGTCGTGTCCCTTCCCTTATCGTCGGTCTCATCCTCGACGCCCCTCATCGATCGCCGAAACAACGGTTGGGGAATGAAGTCTTTCCTATGTCAGGACGCCGTTGCGATTAATCCTCCGCTTCGATGTCCCCGACTTGGGAGCGACAAGCCTGCTCTCGTCTGCCGAATGCGAACTCGAACTTATCCGACGACACGGTACCTTGGGGCTTGGATGATATTGAGGATAATGTCAAGGACACCCTGTCCTGGCTGCAACTTATCGCTGATTGCGGCTAGACTTTGACAATATTGGACCTGCGAATGTCGTCTTTTCTACCACCTTTGAGTGATCACGATAGTGTCGCTTGGTTCTCCCTGATCGATCATTCATTACTTGAGCTTCCAGTCTTGGCCTCACAACACACATACTACCCCAGCCACCACCTCCCGTCGCTTCATTCCCAATATCTATCCTCGCCAAAGAGCACAGCCCAGCGGTAAGTTGAGATCGTCAATACGAAACCTGCTTCAAAGTCAACAGTCTCCCATGATCGACCTGGCTCGACAATACCGTCATTGCTATCCCACAATGCCCCCCCGCAAACATTCACGGTACCTTCAACACTTCCAGTTTCATCGACTCCAAACCAGTACTGTTATTTAGAACTCATGGTCTTAATCATCCACCTATCTCGAGGTCAAACTCACCAATGTCAATATTCGGTTTGCGACCCAGCAAACCACCGGACCTCGCGCCTATGTCTCTGCGTGTTTAGCAGCACAGGTTATTTGCTTGAGACTGACCGGATACTTTCCGAACGGGTGAGTGTAGTGTCAAGCAACAAACCTCGAGACATTGATTCCCATTCTGCTGCATAATTGCCTCGATCCGGCCTCTTTCTTCCTCCATATGGATATCGCAGAAGAACCGAAAAGTCCGCTTAAGTCCTGCACCCGGCAATGCTTTCAATCTGTGAACTCAGCCCGTCTCCGTCCCAAGTCATCCCACATCGTCTTATGTTGAGTTCCAGGGCCGCCGTGTTGGCGTAGCTCTAGCTTTCATAAAATATATTTATTTTATTTTATTTAGGTTATATAATATCTTATATTATTTAGCCTATTGTATATAATTAAGCTTAATATCCTTAATATATTATTTTTTTAATTTTTTTATTACTAAGAGGTTTATAATATCTGCGAAGCCAATAGTTATAATTCCTTTATATTTCTATAATTTCGTATAAAATATATTAATATAAAAAATAAAAAGGATTAATAGTAAAGGGAAGTATTAAGGAATGCTTATTTTTATTAAAAATATTATTAATACCTCGCTCTTAAAGTATAAATATATTATCTTTTCTTAAATAAAACTACTTATTTATTAATGTAAGTAAGAAAGCCTTTATTACTTATTATATATAGTAATTTATAATATATTATTTTATTAAATATAGCTATAAAATCTAGCTAAATAAGGGTAATTATTTTGCTTTATACCTATACCTCTTTTACTATTTTACTAATTAATAAAATTATATATTCTATTATATTTTATAATTATTTTTTTTTTAATTTTTTTTTTATCTTTCTAAAAGTAATTAAAATATTTTCAGTATACTTATAATATAGTGTCTTATAGCTACCTTAATTATTTTTCTTAATATATTTTGAAGTAAAATTAATCTCTATACTTTTATAATCTCTATTTCTAAGTTTATTTTCCCTTATTTTTATAATATAGCTATTTTTATATCTTCAAGATATATTAAATAATAGCTCAACCTAAAGCTAAAAATTGTAATATATATTAATATCATGTAAGTAAAACGGAGAAGTCATGGTGCTCGTGTAGTAGAGTCCGATGCAAAGCAATTAATTTCTGCCATTGCTCATAGTTGAGCTTCGAGGTTGTGTTTGTCTCTGTGTTGGTCGATTGTACGTTATCGACTTCGATGCATTTGGTTTCAACCATAACCAACCCAGCGTATATGCCTTCTACTTCTGCAACCAGTTGATCTTGAGAAATGGGCCTTGTTTCGACCTGGGGTATCATGGTATGTGTGGATTCGTCGTCCCACGGTTGTGGTTGTGTGGGACCTAAGGAAGGAGATTCGTATCTCCCCGATGTTTTCTCGTTGTGTCGTCCTTGGTCGAAATCGTTTCGTGCCCGACTTTGATTATTCGGCAAAGTGGGAGTTTTCTGAGAGCCTACCCGTTTATCTGCAATGGAAGTAGAGGGCTTGTGGGTGGGAATTGGCCTTGACTCGAAATGATCGACATGGTGATGGCGACAGGAAAGACCAGAGCCGCATCCGTCACTGATGGCTGAAGCCCGAACACTAAGAGTGCCCATATCATCAGAGCTCTGAACATCAGCTGCATCAAGAACCTGGTCCAGCCAAATTCGTCAGTAACTGCAACAAGAAATCTTTCACATAGCTTACATCTGAACGAACTCTCGGTGAATCGTTAGAAGGGCTATGCCCGTTGCCTTCCACGCAAGCAGTGTCCTATGAACGTAAGAAAAGGCATCTGGGTCTTGGCGGGGAACAGCCTTACAAGCATGTGGCTATCGGAGACCATGACATGCGCTCTTCTTGGCTTCGGAAGAGCAGGCCCAGAATCGAGAGGTAAGCATTGAACGGGAACAGGGATTCCTTCATGCCCATTGTAAACCTTTGATCGGCCACAGCCAGGGGTGAAAAGAGCCACGACGATCTAGCAAATGCGAAAACGCTTCGAGTGCCACTGTAGAGTTGGAACAACACGTAGAAGGGTCGGGAATAGTTGCAGCAAACTCAGAAGCGATGACAACAAAAAGAGAAATTTTTGACGAGAGGGGGTCAAATGAAACGAGGGCTGAGTTGAAGGTAATGTTACAAAAGGAGGAGTGAGGGATGAGGAGGAGAAGGCGGGGGTAGGGGTGGTGTGGTGGTGGCAGTGATGGTGTTGGTGGTGGTGTGGGGGGAAGGGAAGAGGTGAGATGGACACGGAAGAAAGAAGATCGGGCGTCTTGTACAGTTACAAAACCGGATGTGAGGGTGTGAATAGGAAAACTTGGCTCTGCCTCAGGTCACGTCACAGCAAGGTGTGCCGACCTTTCAAATACCGAGAGGCGTCAGGCTCCAGCGAATGCGGCTCTGCTCAACAGTTGCCATCACCTCTGCCGCCCCCTTACGTCCCCTCTTCTCTCAAATGACCTCCGCTCACACATGCCACTGCTTCTTCTCCGAGAACTTCGTGAAAACCCCGCAAAGTCTTTGAAGCTCAAGATCACCACCTCCTTGCCGCGATCTCAGCTTCCATTTTCCAAAGGGTCGAGCTCTATGTCGAGAGTAGAGTAGGCCAAAGTCCAACATGTCTCACCTTGTTCATGGTCAGCTGGGGATCAAGAGAAGCCAACCGTGGCTGGCTCACATCAGAAACGAACGGTTCGGTGGGCGATAGAAGTCGGTCACCACCCTCGGCCTCCTCTACTCCAAACCAGTATCCTCACGACTTTGGCCTTGGGCTCGACCATTACAACTAACCTCCTACTAATACTCTTCCGAAAACCCTCTGTCAATGGAACCTGCTGGACAAAGTTTCCGGTACGTCTCTTTTCCCATGATGACTGACACTATGCTGATATCTTCCTTGACAGGCATGCGATTCCACATCCCTCCAGGCGCCGACGATACTGCCCTCGCTCCTACGCCCTACTTTCACCTGCGAGACCCTATTGACGATGCTGTGCTTCGTCATATTCATACATTGGACTTGTATCTCCGTCCTTTTCCAAACCGCTCCATGGTGGGAACGATACCTACCTACGGCTCTATATGCTGCCGTAATAGGCATGATACCTGCTATCTATGCAGTCGATGACTCAGCAATTCTCATGCTTCAAGTCCTCCCTACCATCTCGGATATTTGTGTCGTTGCTTGTTTTGGTTTGGACTGCCTTTTCCACTGAGGGCAAGGGGCAAGGGCCGACTTGAGCATGTCTTCGACAGTAAGACTCTGATAACATGGCATGTCGCGATACAGCGGCACTGGATAATGAATTATTACTGGTTCAGGAGAAAGATTCAGATCTGTTAGCTTTTCCTTTGGCTGCTCGCCTTTGCACTATGGTCACCCGCTTTCCGCATAGATACATCTCAATTCAATGGCACACTAACCTCCATTGTGGCAACTCATGCTCTCAACTGTTGATGAACAATTATCTGTGAAACTACCATTAATCACTACCTCTTCGCCCTCTACCCTTCTTATCTAATACATCATCCGCAAGGCCGCATTGCTATCCCAATCTTGACATTTTTCTATTTCGTAGCACCTCGTTGAAACTGAGCCTGGTGGCTTATGGTTCTAAAACACACTTCTAGCTTGGACTATTTGCCTGCGGTCCCTGCCGAGGATTCAACAGGCTTTTGTGATCCGAGTTTAATTACGCCCCTTGTTGAGCTGGTCCAAGAGTAGATCCTTCGCAAGGATTTTGATCCTTTGGCGTCGATCCGAAACAACAAATTCCACCCATGTATTCTAGTAATGGTCTGTTTGTTGGTTGTTGCCTAGCTTGCAATAAATATTAAGGACTTTTCAGCTACACGAGCCCTACTTGAAGGCTTGTCGCCCCTCATTTGTTAGCAGCAGCGAACATCCATTTCCTTCCTCTTTGCATTAGGTTTTATTCATTCAAGCTTCTGTGGAGAAAAACTCTGGAATTCTTAAACCGCAAAAATGAGGTTCATGCAATGCCCATCTATCCTTTCACTCACACTCGCCATTAGTCTCCTCACCTCGTCACTGGCCGTCGAAACCACGACTAGCGGCACCGGAGGATGTAAACCATCTACTTGGGAGCCCAGTACGCCTATAGGTACTTTTCGTCACCAGCGACCGATGGCCACACCCAGTGTGCCGCGCAAGAAGGAGCTCGAGGCGGGAGATATTAACTGTCGCGGCTGGGCCCAAACATATGAGCATGTTGATGAATCGACGTGCCAAAAACTGGCCGATGACTATCGCATAGATCTTGGTACCCTTTACGACCTAAATCCGATCCTGGAGGCAGACTGCAAGAGGATCAGGCCCTACACAGAATATTGTTACACAGGATGTAAGTCGAGAGCTTCCCCCCTCCGAGTTAACGAGTGATGCTGAATAAAGCCAGTTATTGAACCACTGAGGGCATATGATGGAAAGTGTGGTCCTTTGTACAATAATGCCACTTGCCTTGGCACTAGCAAAGCATGTTGCAACACTGAAACGTGGACATGTGGTAATCGAGAGTATGGTTCCCCTTACCTATCTCAAGGTGCATAGCTGACCGCACTCCAAGACGAGACTGCACCCCAAGTCTCTGCTACAGAGATGCCGGTAACTGCTTTCTCCGCGTCATCACCTCAACTGATGGGATATGCGGCCTTGTAAAAGACCGACATACTCTCCGAGTCTGTGGAGAGTGGGGAGATTGCTGCAATCTTCAAAACAAATGCGGATCAGGGCTTGACTTTTGTGGCAAAGGTGTCTGCCAGGCTGGCGAGTGTACTCACTCAGATTGGCCAATAGATGAGCGTCCTGAGCAGCTCCCTTGGGAATATGGGGAGGGAGATCCTTGATACATGCTGTTGAGTGCCCAGGAGAGGGAGTGTTATCTACAAATCGACATGTCAGCCCGAATGACCGTGAGTCCGGGGAATTTTGGAGTGGCTTGAATCAAGTGATAGCTTTCTATATATCATTACCTATTTCGATCATCATATCTAATCATGTCAGCTCGGACGGAACATGAATAAGCTTCAAGGCCAGCAGTAGGAAGCATGTAGCCACGCCGTGAAAGTTTGCTGTTGGTCTCGCGATATCCTGCACGCTGGCTTCAACAAACTTTGTCGAAAGCTAACTGCCGGGATTTTCCGGTATAAAGTAGACGTCGTTGGTAAACGAAAAATCATCACGTCTGCCTTTAACAAACCATCAACAACGTCGTCATCAAGGTGTGTGAATAGCTCAACGCCCGGATTTCACTCGCTGACTAGTAAAGATAGACAGAAGACTCCCGGCGCCGAATGCTCCTCACTGCCCATCAGACCACCATGAATTGTCTCTCGAAATGGGAGCTGCCACCTCGTGCTGTGCTCTAGTTCGGCCGGGCTCTCAAGGCAACGACAACGGGATCGATGAGCATACAGATGAAATCACTTCACCTGACTCAAGGCCTCACGACAACATCAGCGAGATAGAGAGGTTTTTGGGCGAAAGTACCTTGGAGAATAGACCCGGGATCGAGCCGCTGGTGACCCCTGACGCCTTGGCCTCGTCGGCTCTATACAACGCTGTGAGTAGTCACATCTACATCCCACCGGACGAAATATTCTTAGCGATCATCCACACCCTTATCCATGATGAAGACTCAGCCTCTTTCTTCTGCTTTCGACAATTTTCTCGCCGTTTTCGACGCCTGACAAATAATCGCCAGTTTAAAGAGGTGCCATTCTGCATGTATTCCAAATGCAACTCTTGTTACACCGAGTCGAATAGTCGCTGCAGGTATTGCAGGAGGAACAACGGCGAGGTAGATTTCCAGATCCACACCATCCCTCACTTCATAGGATATCCCACAGGGCTCAAGAATGACATAGTCAGCCGGCTCAGGAGAGATCTTCTATGCATGATGTGCCAAGATGGCGTCCAGGAGAGAAAAGTCGCTGGCCTCCCGATTCTCTGCAAGTTTGCTCTGCGGGACAGCCTCCACTGGCTAGATTGTTCCAGCTGTGGACTAGAACACCCACCAGTAGCGTTCTTTTCCTGTTTTGGAATCCTAATTCAGGCCCAGACCTTAACCCCGGCCGTCTTGATCCCCAGAGATACAGTGCCACCGAGGTACGAGCAGTTGCACAGCACTTTCGCGCCGATGCAGCCGGGTTCGTCGTTCCAGAGCAAAGATTGGGTCACATTCCAGAGGTAGAATATTTCACAAAGGGTTGTGACTGTTTGTTCTACGACGGACTCGATAAGCCCGACGAGGAAAATATTTGCCATAAAAGACTGTCGGCGAAGGGCTACGTACCGGGGCGTGGAAGATCCAATCGTACCTCAATGAGTGTGTCATCTTGCCGGTTGCATGCACCGCCAAATAAAATGGTCTGCCTTGTCTTCCACTATAAGTCTATGATCAATCTCCCTTTAGGGGACGCCCCAACTGACAAATGGCTTCATGCTCTGGACCCTAGATCCTATGAGTACAGCGACGTTGTTGGAGCACGGGAGACTTGCACAGATCCAACATGTCAGAATCATTATCGCGTAACAGCAGGTATCTCGAACCATCACAACCAAAGAGTCAGAAGGCCTCGCAAGGAGACTTGGCGAGGCCGGGCTATGTAGGCCCAGATGGTTTACAGGCAAATTGGCGAATGCGTCCTACTATGAGAGGCAGTGGAAGGAGCTGAAAGTTAATGTGTACGTTTCTTATTTTTTTTCTAATGAGGTCTCCGTCGTACATGTAGCAGCATTAAAACCTGATGCTATAAAACACCGTAATGTGTACGTTTCGATGAATTTACAAGCATTTGAATGCCCTGAATCTTAGCCCACACAAGCTACAGCGTGGGAGAAAAACCGGTAATCTCGGAACTTCGTACTCTTGATGGTCGCACTTGTCTTGCTAAGGTCTTTGTTGATGTGGTTGTTCTAGGTTCTAGGTTCGAGGAATCGATCGTGCCCTGGAAACTGGGCAAAGAAACTCAATAAACCCGCGTGTTGAAACCTATTCGGGACTGATATCATGCATCTAAACGAGCTTGAGATGGTGGTCATTTCGCGTGCAATCTTGGCAGCTGTCGTGTCAGCATCGCTAAGCCAGCGTAGGGACTGCTGGTGCTGAATAGCCCCTTCTTAGTCTGATCCGCGTAGACGGCATAGCCTGGGTAGGTAACCTTGCAAACAGCAAGGACCCATGTATCTCGTAGGGAGGCTAGGCGACGGCATCGGGGCGGGGTCGCGGATGGGGCCATGCCGGACGACGGTAGTGGCTGAGGCAGCGGCCGACGCGGAACCGTTAGGGTAGCAAGCGTGGTCAAAAATGGCGAGAGCTTCTTCTTGGCGTATGCTGTCACCCATGGAAGAATACTAAGGTGGCGCCAGATCTGAGAGACTACTCCGTACACATAGCGAACCTAAGATACGTGGTTGAGGTGGAAAGGGGCAATGCTGGCGACAGGGTAAGGGAGGCCACGCTCTTGAGAGCAGAGAATCAGTGAAGTGATGATCCATATGCCAACTTTGATGGCCTATACCTCAGAGTGTGGCAGTTCAAATCAATACTTGATCGAAAAAGACTGCTGAAGCCTGGCCTAGATATCAAGGAGCTTTAGGAGGGCCTTGTGGAACTGTCTCTGCACCGATGTCACCTAATGTTGATGCTGATGGGGGTTTATCAATATTGTAGCCATAGTGACATTCTAAAAATCCAAGCCAGTAATATATGCAAAATCCATTCCCGTAAGTTGTTAACAATCTCGCTCTCCTCTTCAATTTAACAAGGCTGTTAGTCATAGTGCAAAATATCATCATCACTTATCTAAAATTTCAAATTCCAATGCCATAATAGCATAGTTAAAAGAGAGAAGAAGTGAAAAAGTTCATATGCTGTGCCATCGTGTCATCTCCCTAGCGTGTCACGTCCGCTATGCTGACTTTGCTAGATAAAATCGGCAATCAATAAGGCCTAATAATTCCACTGACATCTTGAAAATGAAGACTCTGTTCTTTAAAGAAGAGTATTTTGAGTGATCGTTTTGTATTAAAGTTATAGCGTATCAAAGAGTTTCTAGTCTCGCAGTATCCCTCGTTGACTCGAGTTAGATGCGATCTCGGCCTCATCCGTCCTTACCGTGACTCCCTTTTTGCTAGGATCCACATACTCAGACACGATAACTTCTTGTGTTTGCATGATTCCGCCCATAGAAGAATCTCGGTCGTGGTTCATCGACTTCATGGCAAATGCCTGTGATCTTGTACCATCGTTGAATGTGTGCACTCCAGTTCCGTTCTTTCGGCTCGAATGGGTTGGTAAACCAGTCCCATGCGAGTTGGAGTAGGCGGAGCTCTGCTTCTTCTTGTTCCAGAGGCCATAGATGGTGGGCGCGTTGACGACTATCGTGGCTGTAAGGAGCTCGGTGCTGGCCCATGTCGTTCGGTTGACTTGGCTATCCTTATTGGTCGCATTGATCGGTAGGCGAATGACGGTGATGGCGACGATAAAGATGCCAAGAGTGAATAGGACATATAGTTTGAGTTTTCGCTTCCAGGACGTCTTGAGGGAAAAGAAGAGAGGGATCGGGACGGCGAGGAGCAATACATCGGTGACGATATTGAGGACGCCGACAACGATGAGTTGCAGCTGAGCCTTGGCACAAGAACCTGGTATCAAAAGTCAATCTCGCTGATCATATATCTGGGAAGGATCATCTGAGTTTACCAGGGTCAGGAACCACTTGCCAGTACAAGTGGAAGGGGTTGCATTCGCTGAAGGTAGTGACTTGGACGGCGACGTATGTGACAAAGAAGACAACAAGAAAAGATATCATGATGATCTTCTCATAACGTAGGTTCAAGAGAAGACGTCGGTAGACGTCAAGAAGGACGAGTTTCTGCAGCCAAAGGCTTGAAAAGGTGTTAAGGATAGGCCATGGTGAGAAAGAGGACATGGGACTGACAATGAATTGTAAAAGACGCGATTAGCGATGGCAAACTTGCTTCCGATCTCCCTCCTGTAGATCTCATCCTCTGTGAAGATCTTCGTCTTTCGGACCGCTGCTGGAACGTTATTAGTTCCCCACGTCAGCACGACGTGGATTAGAGCCAGTCTGACCATGCAACACAGACATGCCGCCATGGTCAGGTAATCGCCCATATTGAAGGGCTGTCTAGCAATCTTTCTCCATAGCAGTCTCACTCCCATCACCATGAGGGCGAGAATGCTAAAGAGCCAATGGATGAGCAGCGTAGGGTCATCCATTGTGGCACCACAGAAAAAAAAAAAAAAAGGTTGAAAGAGGGACGACGATCACTTGGCCATCACCCGCAGGGACGCGTTTCCGTCTTAAAGAAGATCCCAGCATCATCCCACCGTAAAATCGGGTCAAAGGACTGCTTTCCGCGCAGACTACTGCAAACATCAGGGTGCTTTTTCCTCTTGTTCGCCGTCGCAGACCTGCAGGTGGCGTGCGACCAGTTCGCCGGCGCCAAAGAACGACCCCAGCTCCCGTGGGTCCCCGATAATTAAGCCGTTGGTTTCTGAACCCTTGACAGGGATTATAGAGTTTCGGTTATGTCAGAATCCGAGCCATTGGGCGGGGATCGGGCTCAGGTCGGATAGGGGTTACCAAGCATGGAAGAACCCGTTCATGGCCCCGTATTTACCATTCGAGAAGGATGGGACCGTTATTCCACTCGGGTCTAGAGCTCGACACACTAGAGTGAATCGAGAGATACTTCCTTTGACTAGCAAGGAGATGGGTGACTACCAGAGGACCCAAGGCGGAAATAATGTCACCGAACAGTCCGTCGCCCCTGAATATTCTGGTGCGACCACCGGTCCTTCGGCCAGAGACAAATACAAGGCTCGCCCGTGTAGCTCAGCCAGTCACGACCCCTCTTCTCTCTAGGTTCTTCTGCGTGTCCATTGGGATCATCCTTCTTTCAGTCCTTTTGCGTCCCACTGCCACGTTCTCGGGTTCCAGATCGCGATCGCCTCGCCAGCCATGCGTTTCACCACTCTGTTTGCCCTTGCGGCTGCCGCAGTCAACCACTGTATCGCTACTCCTTCTGGCCAGCATGGCAGTGCCCAGGGCGAGGTCGCCGCCGTCCGATCCTACTTTTACGTAGGTGGAGGCTACGCCGATGATGGAGCGGGCGGGCAGATCTACCGTGATCAGATGTATGTCGAGAAGCTGATCCCGGCCGGTGGCGTCCGGCAACGAACGCCCATTGTCTTTATCCACGGCCAGGGCCAGACAGGCAGCGTGAGTTGACCATATGCACCCTCTGTGATAGGTCACAAGCTAACATGCAGCTAGAACTTCCTCAACAAGCCTGATGGTGGCCGCGGTTGGGCATCCCAGTTCATCAGCCAAGGATACGAGGTCTACATCATTGACCAGACCTTCCGTGGCCGATCAGCATGGATGCCCGCCGCCGGCGCTGCGAAGCCCTCGACCTACTCGGCCGAGATCATCGAGCAGCGCTTCACTGCGGGCAAGAACTTCAATCTCTGGCCCCAGGCCTCCAAGCACACCCAGTGGCCTGGGACTGGTATGAGGGGTGACCCCGTCTTTGACACTTTCTACGTGTCCAACGTTCAGTTCATCAACAATGCCACCTACCAGCAGTCGACGGTCCAGGATGCTGGCGCTGCTCTCCTCGACAAGATTGGCAGACCCGTCATCCTTGTCGGTCACAGCCAGGGTGGTATTATGCCCATTCTTATCGCGGATGCCCGCCCCAGACTCACCAAGGGTCTCGTTCTTCTCGAGCCCACTGGCCCTCCCTTCAGGGACGCCGTCTTCAGCACCAAGGCTGCCCGCCCCTACGGTCTGACTGACATTCCCCTCACCTACAGCCCCTCTGTCTCTGACCCTGCCACCGACCTGGTTCAAGAGATCCAGACCAGCCGAGGTGACGACTTTGTTGAGTGTGTTCTTCAGGCCAGCAAGCCTGCGCCTCGTCGTCTGGTCAACCTGCAGAGCAAGCCCATCCTCATCCTCACTGCCGAGTCGTCCTATCACATGCCCTACGACTACTGCACTGCCGACTTCCTTCGCCAGGCTGGCTGCTCCAAGACTCAGCACCTCGAGCTTGGAGAGGCCGGCATCCGCGGCAACGGACACATGATGTTTATGGAGAAGAACAGCGACGTGATTCAGGCCGTCTTGGAGCGCTGGATCCGGTCCACCTAATGACATACCGGACGGAGGCTTAGACAGAACTAGAGTAACTTAATTTTATCCTTAATGTCTAAAATTCTTTAAACCGCGCACTTTTTCGCGTTGCGCTAGTCGACAAGTACCGTCTCCCCGACCCATGTTCACCCGTTACTATCTCCGGCCAAGCCTCGCGTATGTCGGCACATGGCGGAACCAAGCCCGCGATGCCAAGATGCGTACCCCTGATGCTTGCGTTAAATGTCTCGTGACTGTCTGCTTTTCCTTTTCAAGTTGACCAGTGACCACCTGCCCAGAAGTGACAGGCTCATGGGTTATACCTTGCCCTTACTCAGCAGGGTCCGGTATTACAATACCAAGGCAAGGGTTTGATCAGATCATGCTCGGACCCAAGGCCTTGGGGCTTTCTAGAATGCCGGGAAGTTTGCCGATATGGAAGAAAATCCCCAACCTTGGAATCCTTCGCCGGCGGCCTCCTGGTCTTTTCCCCACTGATTCTTAACTTGAACATGGCTCTCCAGGGATGCTTGTAAATAGAAACCTGTGGTTGGGAAATCAACAACTTTTGACTTACTAGTGCACTGTTGCCCTCTGGTGCAAGACTAGCGGTTCGCTAACCCCCGATAATCCGTACGGCATTCAATAATAGGCTCCGTAGGAGTCGACCATAGTCTTGAATGCCAGGCCGGTTTTGCATCATTTGACGCTAGCCTCCGATCTTTAACCCTAGTCCTTGCTTCAGTGTGCCGTGCCCATGTGGTCGTCATACCCGCCTAATATGACTGGTCGTCAGGAGATGGAGTCTAAGATGTCGGGCCGTTGACGGGATGAAATTTTACCAAGCTACGGGGCGTTCAAAATGCTTATCGTATTTGAGCCTTCTTCCATAAAATATCACCGAGTCCACGAAACTTCATCGCTCTGGAGCGCGCCTAGCGCCGAGCCCGGAGCAGAAACAGTGTCAGTAACCAAGGGCCGCGGTCAGCTTTGAGATGCCGAAGTGAAGCATAGTAGTAGTAGTAGACTTTGGGTTATAATAACGTTGCTTCGCTACCAGAATCCTGAGATGTCACTAATGGGTTTAAGATGTTTTCATCATTATCTGTTTATGATGCTGTGCGACACATTGAGCTGGCGACTAGCTTCGAGAGATCACATTTTGCTCTGGACTCCAATGTTCATTGACCGGATCTTAGGTAATTATAATCAGTGAAATATCTCGAAAGGCTTACCCCTATCAATGTTATTTCTCTATCTTACTACAGACACTGTATATTGATGGAGCTGTCCCAACAGCCATTTCAGTATCTGTGTTTTTGGTTGTGGTCGCTAATGGTGTCTTTTGGAACCGTCACCAAGTTTACACAATGTAGGAACACCTATTTGAGACGCTTTGAGCATTGAGAACAAGTCTTCACAGTTCACGAGAGAGCAATAAAGAAACTGCTTTTCAACGGTTCGATTAAGGCCTCTGGGTAGATGGCATATTTGGACACCATCTAGGGTAGCTGACGCCGTTTCGTGGCGGAGGGTGCACATGACTCAGTGGCATGACTAAGCATCAAACCAGTTTCGCGACTCGCTTGCCCCTCGACGTGTTATAAACTCTCCCTTTCATGTTATGGTCAATCAGACTCGTCGAAACAAGCGTCTTCATAATAAAGTCGGATAACAGTTGCATGAATCTTGTTAAAGAGGCATCTCTGACTGTTTCCCTCTTGTCCAAGCACCGAGACCGCTTGCTACATGCCCCAGTCGATACAAGCCTTCCGGGCGCGTTAAGTGCTTGGCTGACGGCCTGACGCGCGTGGTGAACGTCCTCTTCAAACAGCCAAAATTGACGGATCCTTTGCCATGGGAGAGAACATTGTAAAGCCCATGCGTACGAGTAAGAAAAAAGTCCGCACAGGATGCATCACGTGCAAGTAGGTAGTTCCAGATCTTGTGTGGTGACCCCCTGGTCGCTAACTGCATGGTCAGAATCATGAGAATCAAGTGTGATGAGTCCAAGCCTGCATGTCTCCGGTAAGATTCTCAGCCAAAAAAATACGATACCTGAAGCTAATTTCGCTCAGGTGTACGCGTACTGGCAGAAAATGCGACGGATATGCATCACCTCCAGCTCCTGCTCCGGGCCCAGTAGGACCAGCTAAGCCTGGGAAGCTCGCATCCAAAGAGGGCAGGGCACAGGAGTTCTTCTACCGAAAGACTGTTCCGGAGCTTTCTGGATTCTTTGGTCGATCCTTCTGGAACACTGTCCTACAGTTTAGCCTGACGGAGCCAGCAATTAGACATGCCACCGTCGCCTTGGCAACCCTTCACGAGGAGCACAGTTCCCCTACGACGGCCACCGAACAGCCGAGGGACAACATCAAGTTCGCGATTCAATCATACAATAGATCCATTGGCACTGTACTGAAACGAGCTTCTGATCCGACCTCGATGCCTTTGATAGCTATGGCCAGCATCGCCTTCACCTGCTTTGAATGTCTTTTGGGCGACCCCAAGGAAGCCGCCGCTCACGTCGCCAGCGGTATTGGCCTGCTCAAGATGTGGCGAGAAAAGTCTGGCCAACCAGCCAGTTCCTGGGGCCAGAATTACCGGAGCTTTGAGCTCTCCTTTGTGGAAACCCATCTGGCCCCTGTCCTATGCACACTCAGTCTTTGTGTCGCAGAGTTTGGCTCCCCCGTCGACTTGTATCTCAACCCAGTCGACTTCAATAACTGTCCCATATTTGGGGAGCCGTTCCAAGAACTGTCAGAATCGCGGGTCGGCCTTATCGACATCATTACAGCAGCCGTAAGACTCGGACAGGAGGACGCTCCGGCCCTCGAGGTTAGCGTCAAGGCAGCAGGCCTCAGCACCGCGCTTGAATGCTGGAAAATGAGATTCGATGATCTTGTCCAACGAAAAGGGCCCTTGTGGAGTGACCAAGACCAAGGCGCCGCTGATCTTGTACGCGTTATGTGGCAGAGCACAGCTGTTGGTCTCTCAGTCGGCCTTGCATCCGACGAGACGGCATGGGATTCCCATAAAACAGCATATGAGGAAATCATCCGACTTGTCGAGGCGCTAATAGCGCGGCATAAAGATGATCAAGCATCGGCCACCTTTCATTTTGAGATGGGTATCATCTCGCCGCTTCATCTGGTGGCGTGGAAATGCAGGTGGCCCCATCTCCGCCGAAAGGGGTTGGATTTGCTTCTTGCTAGTTCCAGGCGAGAATGCTTATATGATGCATTTCTTTATCATGCCGTATTTTCGCGAATCATGGCAATAGAAGAGGGTCACTTGGAAAGCCCATCCAGGGAGATGTTGACTCTGGCCGACCTACCGCCCGAACAAGCCCGGATTCATCACTTCTTCTGCGAGCCTGCGCTGCCAGCCACTGAAAACGTCTACTCTTTGACGGTATTCTCAAAACCGAACTGGCCTGATACGACATGGTGTTCCAGAACCGAGTATATTGATGCACCTGGCGGAGCCCGACCCAGCTCGCTGTCACCCACTTCGCCCGTGTCCAGGCTTCCCGTTGTGAATTTGTTTAGGACAGGGCCTATCTCCAAAGAAGCCCTGCAAAAGAGGGAATCACAGGTAGTTGTTTAGTTCCAACAGTGCCAAGTGATGCCTGTAGCATCTTTGGACTTGGTGGCGGGATTTGGGGCTGGAGTGGAAGTGGAAAACAGTGCCAGGTGCCGAGGGAGGCTAAACACCCTGGATCACTGCCCCCTTTCAATCTCGATCTGGCCTTCACATCATCTTCACATCAGGTACATGTTCAAAATCCTTTCATCGAGAAGAATTGCTGGAAAAGGCCTTGTTCCTCCCCTTTCGTCCAGGTCCCTTTTGTGAGGGAGGGAGACCAGACCCATAAAGTGGAGCATTGGGACTTACCGCGATTGGTCAGTTCGCAAAAATCGAGATCGTATACGTTGGTTCCACTCCAAGGCTCATACCAACAGGATCAGCGAGATCAACAAAGGTGTTGGATATAAATGGCCAAAGATTCTTCTTCCAGAGTTTGGCATCGGACATTCCATTCTGATTCACTCGTTCGTGGTATTCTGGCATTCTTTCTCCTTGACTGTCCTCCCCTCCAACTCTTCGCCGGCCCTTCAACCGCGATGAACGACGATAACATGGCGACCATGGGAAGCGAACCCAAAACCGAGCAATCAGGCCAACTTTCCGACTCCAAAGACAAATCGAGTTCCTCTTTCACGGACCAGACCGTCCAGGAGACCGGGAACTTGGATGGATGGAAACTAGCTTTGGTCATCACCGGACTTTGCCTTGCCGTCTTTTGCATGGCACTTGTACGCCCTCAGCAATCACTCTTTGAGAGGAGAGATGACTCAAATCTATCCAGGACAACACCATCATTGCAACCGCAATCCCTCGCATCACCGACGAGTTTCGCGCCTTGGATGATCTAGGCTGGTAGGCTGACATGACCCCTTCCTCGTCACGACTGCCAGCTTGCTGACCTATTCCCGCGTCCAATAGGTACGGCTCGGCTTATCTCCTCACAACCTGCAGCTTCCAGTTGTTCTTCGGAAAGCTCTACTCGTTCTACTCGGTCAAATGGGTCTTCCTCACCGCCATCGCTTTCTTCGAACTCGGTTCCTTGGTCTGTGGCGCCGCGCCAACCTCGGCAGCGCTCATCATCGGTCGAGCGATCGCGGGCATCGGCTCCGCTGGAATATTCTCTGGAGCTATCCTCATCATCGTCCTCAGTGTTCCCATGAGGAAGAGGCCTATCTACGTGGGCCTACTCGCTGGCATGTACGGCCTTGCTAGCGTTGCTGGTCCGCTCATGGGTGGTGCCTTTACCGACAGACTCTCCTGGAGATGGTGCTTCTATATCAACCTCCCTATCGGGGTGGTCACTGTGCTGTTTGTGGTACTGTTCTTGAAGCCCCCTCAAGGCCCTTTAGGATCAGCCAAGGAGAAGGTTTCCTGGAAGCAACAGATTGGCCATTTCGACCTCCCAGGTACAGCCTGTTTCTTGCCAGCCATCATCTCGCTGCTCCTGGCGTTGCAATGGGGAGGCTCCAGATACCCTTGGTCTAATGGCCGCATCATTGGATTGTTCGTTGTCTTTGGCGTTCTCATCATACTCTTCGTCGTTATCCAATTCTGGAAACAGGACAAAGCTACTGTGCCTCCGAGAATCTTGGCGGATAGAACAGTCTGGAGCTGCGCCGCATTTGCTGTTTGCTTTGGTGCTTCGTTCTTCCTCCTTATCTACTATGTGAGTCCCCAATGCTTTCCATCACTGTCTAGCATCCTAACAATCTTCCAGATCCCGATTTGGTTCCAAGCCGTCAAAGATGCCAGTGCCGTCAGGTCAGGGATCATGAACTTGCCCATGATCCTTGGATTAGTCGTCATGTCAGTCATAACAGGAGGGGCAGTCAGTGCCATTGGTTACTATACTCCCTTGATCCACGCATCGTCTATCCTAATGAGTATTGGCGCTGGGCTGTTGACCACGTTTCGCGTAAACACCCAATCACCTGCATGGATAGGTTACCAGGCCCTTTACGGCATTGGAGCCGGTCTCGGCATGCAACTCCCTCTTGTCGCAGTGCAGACGGCTCTGCCAGAACAAGATATCCCCGTTGGCACTGCCACTTTGATGTTCTCCCAGACCCTTGGAGGCAGCATATTCGTGCAAGTCGCTCAGAACGTCTTTACGAACCAACTCAGCAAGGAGATCCAGGGTGCAGGTGTTGACGCCGGGATCGTGCTTGGTGCTGGAGCAACTGAGCTGCGGGACAGTGTACCCGCGGTTCACTTGCCAGAGGTCCTGGTTGCGTATAGCAAGGCTCTAACCAACACCTGGTACGTTTCTGTTGCAATGGCTGTCCTCTCACTGATTCCCGCTTTGTTTGTCCCGTGGAAATCGGTCAAGGACAAGAAGATGGAGGCAGCCATGGCGTAAACTGCGCACTAGTCTTCCGATCTTCTTGTTCAAGCGGATGGTGGCTGGGTTGCAAGGCTTGGTGCGTCGAAACCCCTGGAGTCAAAGAGACGGGGCAGCAGTCAGACCTTCGATGGGGGTTGAATATGGTTGTAGATCCCATGTGCCATGTTGGCGGTGGGTGACTTTCTTTCGTGTAGACACAGGGGCAAAGACAGAAGAGATGCAAAGAGTGGCTTGCCCTGCATCATCCCCCCTTCTTGGCTTACTCTTGTATAATAAGACAAACAGATATTGGAACGTGTGCTCAATAGTTAACTACCTACTCCCTCTGAGTATGGATATCCGGGTACCGCATTGACCGAAATCACCTTCGTGGCTCACCCTTCTTGGACTCAGATCGGGTTCTGGTCTTGTTGCTACAGCATGGCTATTTACTCCTCAAAGCGAGCCTCTAAAGCTGAGCCAACCACTGTGAGGTTATGTTTGATGTTCATGAGATCCTCCATCTTATCCTTTGTCTCCCAAAGTAGCTGAATCTCCCGGTATGCCTTGAAGTCGCGGACAACTGCTGTTTTCCAAAAGGAAGTCTCATCTGCCATGCTGCTCTCCGTGACGTTCTTAGTGACATGGTGGGCGATGTAGATAACATGATCGAGCTGCTGAGTCGCACTCCCTAATAGCTGCCCAAGCTCTTCCATGCCCTTTAAATGTGCATGAAACCTAGAGAGAGTCTTCGGATTAATCTCCTTGACTGCTGTGCTGGAGCCGATGATGAGTGCTTCAAACAAGACGTCCCGGAATGCACCGTTGACACGACCAATGGCGTCGCTTGCGTTGGCACAGAGGTAGTGCAGGTTGACACCTTCATATTCAGCCCCCCCTCTTTCTAGTCTTTCTTCGTAGCGCCCGTATTCGATCGGGCCCATCTCCAGGCCCTTGTCTCGAGTCCACATGGCACGAACCCCCTTTGCCGGCAAGCATGTATGCCGCATCAATTCTCGGGCGCCCCCTAGCATATTGGGCGGCAGTTGAATGAACTTTGAGTCTTGTGGTAGAGAGGGTTGATGGGAGTGCATGCCCTGAAAGTGTTGATAGACAGGGAGCACATCTGGCGCGGTGAATACGGGTTCAGTGCCATTATTACTGGCTATGAAAGGCTTGCTATTATACCGCTGTTCACAACTCATGGTCCAAGTTTGGTGACAACCTCAAGATAGTCCCGCTTTTCGAAGAGCTCTTCCTTCCGACAACATTGCCAAGATCGGCCTTTTCCTGATCAGGATTGGATAAAAGACCGGAACCGAACTAACTTGAAGCCACACGCTCAGGCCTCTAGGACGAGTTAAGAAACAACATGCTCTCTCTTTCACCTCTCATGCCTCCATCTTGGCCCCCATCTCCCAGCCATGTCCATATGCAGTGTGACGGGTTTAGCGCTGTTTCCGATGAAATGCATGAATGCACTAGGGCTTTAAACAGAACAAGATCTTCGGTATACGAATATTTCCTCATGGAATATGGTAGATAGTTTCGCCAAGTGAGTGAGATTGTGACGTTAACACTCTTGTCACTACCGCAAGATCCGCGTTTAACCCCCATCAGCTCCAGCTCCAGCGACCTTTGACCCGAACATTAAAATTTCATGAGTATTTTGTTGTATCCATCTTAATTAAACAAGCCATGGGTGCGTTAAGACTCATCACATTGCCAGAGAAGACGTGGCCGGAGGAGGGGATTGCTGACAGTCTTTCAAGATGTTGAATTACGACAGCATTATTCAGACGAGTTCCTGAGAGGAATGCTCAAATCAAAAGCCGTGATGCATGAGGAACTTGAGAAACAAGTACGGAGCTATGCTCCTGCATCCTGGACACAAGACGGGCTGTCAGAAGGCATCTCGTCGAGGACACTCCCACTCAGAGAGTCCCCGGCTACGGCGCGCAAGACTCTCGACAAACATGATGTTCAGATATTTCACAATCAACAAAAAGTAATACCGATTTCAATCGTGCCCAGCCCATGCGACAGAGCCGTTTGAACCACAGCCTGCATCTTCTTTACAAGAGGGGGAGACCGAGAAGCGCTACCGTTACAAACCCCTTGCAAAGGATGAGATAAGGTTGCTGGAGATTCAACCCGGTTCATATGGCCCCATAACTGTCTCTATAAGCCACGCATCTTTCCGGAATCCCCCGAAATACCGTGCCCTGTCTTATGTATGGGGCGATGCAACACGACAACGGCCTGTGAGATGCAACAACAACCAGCAGGTCTGGGTCACTGAGAACTGCTATTCAGCTTTGCAGAGACTTCGCCATTCTGACAAGAATGTTACTTTCTGGATTGATGCCATCTGCATTAACCAGAGGGACACGCCTGAACGAAACAGTCAAGTACGAATCATGGCCACAATCTACCGGAAGGCGCAGGGAATTACCATCTATCTTGGAGAAGAGGATCAAGGAAGCGACCTTGCCATGGAAGCCCTGGAAAAGGCAACTTTCTTGCCAACCTGCGCCATAAGAGCCAAATGTACCGATCCTGCGAAATCTCAAGACCCCGACGTGGTGGCCTTGAGAAACCTGTTTGCGCGACCGTGGTTTAAACGGGTCTGGGTTCTTCAAGAAGTCAGGAATGGCAAATTCCCAGTCATCATCTGCGGGCCAAAGACACTTCCCTGGAGAGTTTTCGACAATCTCACCAGGTTTGGTTTTCCTCGCACCTTTGGACTGATTCCAGTCCCTCTTGACATTAGAACCGTCTCAAGAGCCGAGGAGAAGTTCGATGCCGAAGGCCTGTTCAGGCGATTATGTAAAGCACGGGTATGCCTCGCCACTGATCCAAGAGACAAGGTATTTGCTCTTCTGCCCTTGTTCTCAAAGGTGGATGGAGATGGCGTCAAGGGCTTTCTGCCTGACTACTCGCGGTCAACAAAGGACACGTTTGTCAGTCTCGCTAAATATCTTCTTCGGTCTAGTGAGGTCGGGTTCAGTCTACTCTATGCCACTGAATCGCACTCGAGTCTGGAGGGACTACCATCTTGGGTTCCGGACTGGAGCTCCATCCCTCGAACACAATACATCTATAGCCCTGAGCATCTGACAGCGGCCATGAGGACAGTCTATAATACTCACACCTTGGTAAAGTTTCTGCCTGGTAATGTGCTATCTTTCGCGGCCACCAATTGGGGCATAGTCGACCAAATAGCAAGCACATGCAACACAGAAGATCCACGATGGTCCAGGACGGTGTTTGAAGAATGGCGTAACTTGGCATTGTCTCATGTCAAGGCCACAAAATCGATATACACCTTCACAAGGCAAGAGGAGTTCTACTTGTTCCTAGGCCATGAACTTCCCGAGATTTTCTTCGGATCTTTGCGAGCGCCCCCTTCATGGATAAAATACGCATGGGCCGGCCTGTTCTCAGATTTTGAGGCAGCGTGCGAGAACCCTTACGATCGACCCGATTACCACCAAGCGGCAGAAGCTCTCAAATTTCATCTTCGCCTGAAAGAGACGTGCCATGGCCAAAAGCTTGTCGTGGTGAGCGGAGAGAGCCACAAGTTTTTCACATATGCCATCACGGATGCTGAAGTACATGTCGGCGATAAGGTGGTCCAGGTTGCAAATCGGCCCAAACCCTTTCAAGCCTTTGGTATCATAATTCGGAAGCGCCCCGATTCTTCGGATCAATACACGCTTGTTGGGAAGTGCCGCCTCCAGTCAGTCGTTCGTTATGGCGCGTTGGAAGACCCGACGTGGTTCTTGATATCTTGAGACCCTTGTTGGTAGCTATTGATCATCTGGCTGTGACAATAGGTACCCCCATTAAATACTAATGAGAGGTCTATATTCTATCTCATAATTACTTAAAATATGAGAAAGATCATCTAAGGCAGGTCAAAGGTTTTGAAAAGTGTCTTCTAATTGCCGATACAATCTTTACACTAGGGCAGATATTTGGGCAAGATGTACCTCTAATTGTTGGGACTCCAAGCACCGAACCACCGCACGGCCTGCCAAAAGGCTTCTTCCTTGGCAAACTTTTGCTCTGGATCAGAAACGTTGGCGCGGACGCCAAACCCATGCTGCGTTCCCGAGTACAAGTTGACCTGGAATGGCTGTGGAGTCTTGCCAAGCAGGGCCTCAATCTCGGATCGCTGGGTTGCGTTGAGCAAGCTATCGAACTCTGCATTTATAGTCAGCATCAAACCTCTCTCCTTTCAACCGATGAATTACTTACCGGCTGTTGCGAGGCTCGCGGGACCGTGAATGGCCAGAACTTCATCGTTCTGGAGGAGAGTAGGGTGAGCTGCGAATCCCACGTTGGCGCCTCTGCCCCCGGCTAGGAAGCGGAATGCATATCTCCCCCCGTAGCAGTACCCAGTAACAGCGATGTTGTCAATCTTGAGCTTTTTATGAATGAACCCGATGGTCTTTTCGATGATAGGGTCAGTATTCTGGGGGTTGTGCCTGCTCAAGTACTCTTCCGCATTAAACGGGACGTTTGGGTCTGCTGGGTCACCGTTAAGAATATCGGGTGCGATGGTGAGATATCCCGCACGAGCAAAGCTGTCGACGAGCCTGAACATGTTAGTTTAGGTTAAGCTTCATATGGACAGAGAGAAACATGCAGTTTGTTCTCCAACAACGGGAGCCCATAGACATCGCTCAGGTACAGCACAGCCGTGCCACCCTTGGACGGCACCTTGGGCTTGCTGATGTACAGAGTGACTGGTGTGCGTTAATACAAGATGGCAGGGTTGGTGACGTAATTGAAGCTCACCTCCGTCATATTCGATCTCGGTTCCGGTTGGTTTTCCAGTAGATTTAAAGATATTCCCGGACCATTGGGCGGCTGCAATGGCAGCGAAGCCGTATAGGCCGACGAGTACTCGGGTGAAATGCATGGCGACTTTGCCTCTCAAGACTTGAGTTGAGTGATGGCCATATCTATTTATCGTGCCCAAGCCTCTTATCCCGCGATGACCGGACTTAGGCAATTGGTAGAATCTCCACCTCATTGCAACGGCATGCTTATAAATTCATTATTCATTACTGTCTAGTGCATCATGTCGTGCTGGTGGTTATGGCGATCAATGCTGAATCAAGGCTTTCTCCGAAGCAGGGGTATCTTGTCAAACCAATAAGCTTAATTCGCGTAACCAGGTTGGACCTCCCGTAGACCCGAGGAAGCCGTGAATCCGGCGTTATGCGGTATTGAGTTTGTTGAGATGCTATGTCATATGTTGACAGCCGTCTGAGGAAATGTTAGTGGAGGAACAATGATGTTGTGGTGGAACGCCATTATAGAGCACGCGCGTCATGGATTGTTAGACGTGATGAGCCATTGAAGAAGCTATGCGTGGTGCGTCACTGTACCCTCGCTCTTAACGTTGACCAACATAAATGGCAGCCATTTCTCGATTCCGGCTCTAGGCTGTGCGTTAAAAGCGTCTTTCATTCGAAGCCTTTGGTGCAGACAAGACACATTTATATTATGAGGACCCTTGGACATGTCGAGGGTCGTTATCCTTACTCGCCAAGTTGAGCCCCGCTCATGCTAAACTAGATAGCATCATAATAGCCCCAAGAACAATAAACGTCGAGAACTCCGGGCTGTTGAATGGGGCAGAGTTTGTCTCGGTGGGTTCTGGCTCTTGAGTAGGGGAGGCTGTTGCTAGAAAAGCCGACGTAGCTGAGCGTGCAGCCTGGCTTGAGATGCTGCTGGCAAGAGCCTTATCGACTGTGAATGCGCAAGGAGTGCCCTCAGCCGTGTTATTACCCATATCCAGCACGCGTGAGCAAATGTCTGTCGTGTTGCGCAGAAGCACAACAGATCCCAATACAGGACACTCAGGAACATCAAGGACGTTAGGCCTCTTCCCGGTTCCTTTCCCTCCAGGTGATTTTATAGCTTCCCGTTCTGTCTCGATAGAAAACATGATACCACCAAAGACATATGATCCCTTGTAGTCACACTCATTCCTGAAATCCCATTCGAGGTGCCATTGCAACCTGAACCGATCGTCTTGATCCTTTTGGTGGATCCATTCCGTGACGTTGGTGTTGGCAACGAAGACGACAGTGTCGTTATCATCAGGTGAATTGTTGGTCTTGAAATCGCCCTCATCCCAAGTGATGCCGCCCGGGATCCGCCCGTAGCTGTAGGGCATAATATGCCAGGAAAGGGAAAAGTCGCCAGCCGCCCGCAAAGCCGTGTAGTTCTGTACGGCTAGCGAGATAGGAAAGACCCCGGCCGCCCTGTAGGTCTCATTTCGAGGGAAGATGACGTCGATTTCGAAGGGCGCCGTGGCACTGTCCGAGTTCCATGCAGCACTAGGACAAAGAGGAGTTAGGGCGAGAAGGCCGACAGCAAACGCCGTCGTCAAAGGTTGGAGATGAGGCATTTTTGGCTTTGGTTTAGGAGAATGAAACGGTCAGCAGACCAATTTGTACTCCAAATCAGGGCATATAAGCCAAGATATCCCCTTACAGGGGTATGAGAACAGCCTGAACTCCAGAATCCTCAGCCCGACCTTGACTTTCTTAGTTGAAGAAAAGGAAAAGAATTTTAGTTTCCTCGAGATGCTTAAACAAATTCTATAGTATAGATACTAAGACGAAACTCAAGTCACTTACTTATGCCATGTAGGTGCTCTCGTAGGCCGTGGCCGGTAAACTTGATGGGTTTGTCACGAGAGGCGCAGTCAACATGACAGCCGAATTCGCTTAGCAATTAACCGCGAAAAGCGCCCAGCAATAGTAAGCACTGGTGTAGGCACGAGTTTTCATGAGAACAAGGAGCAATAGCTGCTATCTTCTGGCGCAAGTATCCCATCGAGGGCCGGGCTTCAACTAGGCACAGCAAAGAACACATAGAGCAATAGCTGCAACAATAGAAGTTGAGTACAACACCCTCCAGCAAACAGCCTGAGTCAGCTTCCTTTTATCTTGGACCGCCATTTCCCTCACCTTGTCCACGATTAATAGGCCAAACAGAGCTTTCCAATAACGTGACAATACAATAAAACTTGAACAAGATCAGCACCATACCTATTGTCACGTAGCACAAAATTCTAGAACCATGGAGTTGATCTTTTGGTCCTACAACAATCTGGGCCTCTTGATCCAAGTCTCGCACATCTTTTCGCCACTTGCGGAAAGCAATAATCAGGCCTGCGAGTGCAAGCATGAGTGGCAAGCCCAGGCCCAGTCCCGTCGTTATTCCAATGCGCCCGCTGGCAGTATCATCGTATTCCACTATGGGAATAGAAGATGGAATTAGACTAAGAGAAGATGCGTGCTATTGTTTGTTAACTTGGTCTCATATATCGAGGGGGCGAGAATTACAGATGGGTTGTGGAAAAGAAATGGGTGCAGGATGAAAGCTTGTGCGAAAGCCTTAGAGAACAAGTTCGAAGTCATCAATCGTGTTGATGAGCCAAAGTACGTATCATTGCGAGACATTGAGGCTCTGCGGAGATTACGGTAGAGGGTTTTGGTTGCTGTGTGGCATCCATGCGATGAGAGCGAGAGAGGGTATTTAAGAGAGTGGCGGTGGACAAGGCAGACTGAGACTGACTGCTTCATAGGCCATGAGGAAAAGCATTACGTGAATCTAATACTTGTATCTATGACAGAGGAATGTAAAAGGTTGCCCCAGAAGGGCATAATGTCACTGGTGGCGGACAACAATGGGACTCACTGGTCATGCCAAGATTGTCGCTTTGACGCCTTTGTAGACCATGAACAATTATGGTATAGTATAGCCTCCACTGGTGTCGAGAGGCTTTATTACCCATCAGTGGGATTTTCTGCCTTGTATGGGAGGTCAGCGACTTTGTACCCTATGTATCACCTGCTGCTTTAAGAGGTAGATAGTCTGATGCGTTTGTGCCGGTATCTTTTTTTTTTTTTCTCCACTGCATTGGTGCCTCGGGGAGTGTAGTTGACTTTAAGCTTCAATATTAACATTTGGACGAACTTCTTAAAATAGAGACTCCTCGTAAAACGGGATTTACGCTTGTGAACCAGGATTTCATCCTATTTTTCAGCCATGCTGCTGCAAAGGCCAAGTCGGCGGGTAGGTAATCCATGGAGGCCATCCTGATTCGCGTATACAGACGCAACCAGCCCCGCCTTTCTTCCTCAGCCCACACAGCTGAACGAAGCAAATCACTCAATGCTCCAGGAGACCAAGCAGCACACCAGTTGCATCTAGAATGGACCTTGAACGGAGCGGCCCTAGAGTCCGGAATATCGAAGACAACGATCAAGTGGCCAGGCTGCAAGGCCACGATATTGACGCTTCAACACCCCTGTGGCAGCATGACAAGGCCTGGATCCGCCGTCCAGCCCAGCTCGTACGCGCAGCTTGGCAGTCGCAGTTTCTGTCGAAGCTCAGCTTCATCACGAGCCACTACGTCTACTTCATCATCGTCTGCTTGATAGCTTCACTCATCTTCTGGGGCTCGTCATCCGGCATCAGCTACGTCGACAGCCTGTTCCTAGTCGTCTCCGCCATGACAGCTACTGGTCTTACCACGGTTAACCTGAGCCAGGCGACAACGGGGCAGCAGGTTCTCCTCTTTTTACTCATCATATTCGGTAGCCGGATCTGGATCTCGATCTGCATCGTGTACTCTCGCAAGCGGAGATTCAACAAACGCTTCGATGAAATAGTCCGCGAGGCACGCATGAGGAGAAGGGATCGTTCACCGCCCCGATTTGCGCCTTCTCCATCGCCTCCTCCCGCAGCAGAGACTGCGGGAGACTCTCGAGCCGGGGAAAAAGACGACGACGAGGTTCCCTATCTCTCTTGGACTCCCACTATTGGTCGAAATAGCCAATTCTATAAACTCACTAGCGAGCAACGCGACGAGCTAGGCGGCATCGAGTTTCGCGCCCTGAAGTTGCTTCTCAAGATCTTGTTGCTGTACTTCTTCTTTTGGCAGTTTCTAGGTTGCATTTCCCTCGGCTCATGGATCAACAACAACAAACCAGCCCTGGACGACAGCCCCAACCTCTGGTGGCTGGGCATCTTCAACGGCGTATCGGCCTTCAATAACTCGGGCATGTCTCTGCTGGACGCTAGCATGGTCCCCTTCCAGCGCTCATACTTTGTCCTTATCACCATGGGTCTGATGATCCTTGCTGGGCGCACGGCATTCCCCATCTTCTTGAGACTCGTCCTCTGGTGCCTTGTCAAGATCATGCGCCTGATGGGAAGAGAGTATTCTAGCTCAGGGGAAGCCTTGCACTTCATCTTAGACCATCCCCGGCGCGTCTATGTTTATCTCTGGCCTAGAGGTGTGACCTGGTATCTCTTGTCCGTACTCATCTTTCTCAACGCGGTCAACTGGGTCGGCTTCATCCTCTTCAGCCTCAACAACCCCGAAATCGAGAGCATCCCGACGGGGCCGCGTGTTCTTGCTGGTCTATTCCAAGCCCTGTGTAAGTCTACGAAGCCTGACAACGCTTACTGCTCAATCACTAGACTAACTACTGTCTGCTGGATGACAGCCATTCGCTTTGGAGGCTTCCACATCACCAACATTGCCAACCTCCACATTGGCTTACAAGTCTTGTACGCAATCGCAATGCTCATCCTTACCTACCCGATCAGACTTAGCGTAAGACGAACGAACGTATATGAAGAGCGGTCACTCGGCATCTTCACTTCCCAAAATGATCATGATCCCACCCAGAATGAGGGTCAAAACACCCTCATCGACGAGCTCAGACACTTCCGACGACGGAATCGGGGATCTGTGCGCCATGACGCCTGGGCCCTGATGCTCGCCGTTCTTGTCATCACAACCATCGAGTCGGGCCAATTTCGCCGGGATCCCGTCCACTACTCCGTCTTCAACATCTTGTTTGAGGTTGTATCGGCGTACGGCTGTGTTGGCATTAGCGTAGGACTACCGGACGCGAATTATTCCTTCAGTGGTGGGTGGCATGCCGCCAGCAAGGTAATCCTTTGTGCCGTCATGCTACGAGGGAGACATCGCGGCCTTCCCGAAGCAATTGATCGGGCTATTTTGCTGCCGAGTGAAGGGCGGTTCGGCGGGGAAGAAGAAGCAGAAGAAGAAGAAGACATCCCCCGGAGACGTCGTATGGATGGCGAGGATGGGATTTTCGCGGCAGACCCTGATGAAGCACAACCTGAGAATTTGCTTATTACTAGGTTTTTACACCCAGGTCCTGGAGAAAGGGTGTAACCTATGGGCTGTATTTTCTATAATGATCTTAAATCATATATTCCAGCATGGATGCTGTCTGTACATATCTCTCGCTCTTAGAGCCCGTTCTCAATTAGTTAGAAACCATCCTCCAGAATCGTCCCGGGGCAGAAAGCCAAGAGCTCCTGCTTGGTTGCTTCCGTGTCTGGGCCTCGGCTATCAAGCTTTGCAAATGCAGAGCTCTATCCCTCCCAAACAGCTTGTCCATGACCCCAGCCACGTTCATCGATGCGTCATTGTCGTCGAGCCAACACTGAGGGTCTGCGCCATGCTGACAGAGCAATTCACTTGCCTGGTACCAAGCCTCCCTCATTGGCGCGGTGGCCTCGCCTCTCGTGGTGCTCTCATAGCACGAAAGGAGGAATAGTGCCCAGACCGTCCGGCCATCGTTAAGATGCACCTTTTGGTTCACGCTGGCACCATTATCCAGCAACAGGCGAACCATGTTAACATCGATACTGGGATCGTCCCTCTGGGAGTGATACGGCATGCTAATGGCCGTCACTCGCCTCGGGCGTAGCGCATAGTCCAGCAGGGGCCGACCAGCCTTTTGCAGTCGTTTCGGGTCCGCTGCAAGCTTCCCCTGCACGTACTTGACTAGACGGGCCTGCACTGTTAGTGCTAGGAAATTGCAGTTGCCACCCTCGCGGTACTCTTCGTAACCGCGAGACCTGGGAAGATCTCTTGCATGAGTCCAGTGTCTGTTGCGCAGGGAGCGTGCATGCTCACAGTTGACCCGGTCTAGTTCGTCCAATAGGTCAGCCACAGGAGAATCAACCGTATCTAGGGCCTGGCTTCTCTTTTCGACCTCGTGAGCGTAGTAGAGAAGTTCGTCTGTGAGCCCAATGACCCTGTTGATGGAGGACTTGCGACGGAAATCCTCGTTTGGTATGCTCTTGAGCAAGAATAGTGTCATTCTGCAGAGTGATACCAGGGGATCGAAGCTGGACTGGGGGGTTACGATTTCCACCAGTCGCTGGTGGTAGCAGTCTTGCAAGAAATCGCGGACAGTACGATGGAGGAAGTCAACAGGGCTTCCAAGGAAGATAGGGTGAGGCATGTTATTGACAATAAGGAGGTCACCGCATCGGTTTTGGATCCGACTCTTCCACTGATCCTCGGCCTCTGATACCTCCTGCTTGGTAGACGGCGAGATCGGAGCTTTCACAGCATAGTCAGAGTCGCGGCTCTCCCGCTCAAGCAGGGAAAAGGCGAACAGTGGTAGTGGCTGAACCTCCTCAGTTGTGATCAAGAAGATTTGGGCCATCTCTACTCGAAACACGGGCTTGATGCCCTCGATGATGTGCTCGAAGTACGCCTCCAAATCTGGTGGAAACAGGCGGAGAATTCTCTGCAAAGTAGAAAAGCCCTCGTTCCTGTTCACGGCGTGGACCAGGTCGCGGGTGACGAGGAATACCCACAGCCAAACTCCCTGTGATTGCTGAGCGATTTGTGCCATGAGTTCCTCGCATCCAGGCTGTGAGGCGCCTAGGGCCCTGAACTTTTCGTTCATCTGCAGCCTCTGACGGACATGAGTTTTCATATCCTCGCTTGTAAAGTCCTGGACCGCCAGAGAATAAACGCTCTCCTGGAAGGGCTTAAACACTTGCCTAGGTCGGCTCGACGCACATATTTTGATATCGGCCAACTTGGACTCGGAAAAAAACGTCAGAAAGCTTACAACGTCTTCTTCCTCTCCGTCGTACTCGTCAAGACCGTCGATGAAGAAGCAGAACTTGGTAGACAGGCCGCTATGTTTCGCGAGGGCTTCAAAGGCCGTCTTCAGCTCGTTGATCTCCCATCTTTCGTGATCCAACCGGTCGTCTGAGCATATGTGTGGAATCAAAGTAGGGGCCCGTCTCAGGATCTGGTATAGCAGAGACTGGAGCAATCCAACCTGGGACTTTTGCATCTCGAAACCTTGATTCCAGAAGTAGTAACTCGCCGTGAAGAGCTGAGAAGAGCCAGCCCACTCTTCCAGGGCTTTGGCTGTGTTCTCATGCTCGGCCGCAAACTTCATCAGTGTCGACTTGCCGCTGCCCGCCTATCGTAGACTGTTAGCACTATGCATCATGAAGTGATGAGCGTTATAGCGCACTTTACCGCTGATCCAGTAGATGCCATCTCCGTCCTTGAGCCATTCCACAAAGTTTGTCCTTGTTGGATCGAACAGCCAGGCGTTTGTGAACTGATCCGCGTCAGTTATCTGTGACCATCGGCGTCGTAGCTCTGGAAAGTATAGGCTCCGGATGATCCTGGACTGCCTTTGACAGGTGACGCGTTCTTGTTCTAACAGGTCAAGGTGTTCCTTCAAGGCGGCTAGTTGCTCTCCTTGCGCCCTCCGATTATCTGCAGCCAAGCGCAGAATATCTTTCTGAATGCCATCCAGCTTGGAGTCATAGTTGATCCCCAGCTGCCGCTGAGACTCTCTAAGAGCATTGAGATCAGACAGAATCTCAGAGCCCCGTTCCCTGCCACGAGTCAGTCAGTGATGGGCATTCTTTACTGGGTTCGGTGACTAACTTATCCAGAATCAACTGTACGTTGGCTCTTATCCTGACGTCCAAGTTATCGATACGACGACGCAGATCTTCGATGTCCTTCCCTTTCCTCAGCACACGCAATGCGATGCGGCTGCTTTCTATCGTCCTGAATCTGGCACCGTCTCTTATCTTGAGCTTCTGGACAATCTCGCCAAGCTCACCCGCCAATCTCTCGCACTCGGTCGCCATGGCCATGATGTGTTTCTCACCCTGAGATAAGTGACGTCCAGGTGACCCCTGGATGGCCCTCAGATTGGAATGCCGGACATCTTCCAAGCACAGTTCGATCTCGTGGACCTCGGGGAGTGTGTCGTGAACCGAGTCCCGCGCTGACTTGACCGCCGAAACGAGCTTGATGCTGAAGTCGACGAATGCCACAATGCTGGAGGCAAGGCCTATGATCTCGAATGCCTCAGCCATGCTGACTGCAGTAATCGAGTTCTGCACGTGTTCGTTAGAGGCCAGGCCAGTACAAATGTGGTTGGTTGTCAACTCGACACGAGTGCGAGAGTTGGCTTCGCTGCCTGAGTGTGACCTGATCGAAGCCCGGCTGAGGCGCTGGCTAAATACATAGCCTCGCTAAGCTTAGTGGGTACCGAAAGGAAATAGCGCAGTTCTTCAGAACCTCCCTAGGATAAAACTTAAGAGTCAAGGCGACATGAATACGAAAGAGCATATATAACTAGGAAGAGTAAATGAAGCATTCAACTCGATCTTTTTTATTCCTCTTTCCCACTTCAATACTCTCAATGTCTATTTTAGTGACCTTTCAACACCAGTACCTCCTCAGTCAGCCTGTGGAGATAACCAATCAACTGCGAGTGCAAGCGCTGAGGCAGGGGTCAGCCTTACAGTACATTTCAGGAACTTTCGATCACCAACTTTACGGCCATATTTTGAACCCTAACTATACGATCGGTGAATATTTTTAGACCGAGCTGCCAGAATTTGCCATCTTATCTCTGCCTGCAGGTTGTTACCAACGGCTGCCATCCTCACTGTGATGGAGGTTGTGGAGAGCCGAGCCTGGATAGCGTAATTATGGCGCATCAGAACATTGGCAACTCTTGATCCGGATGGGCTGGTTATTGGCCTTGACGTATACTAGCCCTCAGATGCTAAATGTGAACCAGCTTTAAGGCCACTGTGTTAGCATTGGGATATGATGTTATGATGTGTTGATAACGTGTTCTTTGTTATAGTTAAAACCCGGCCCTCCGTGGGATGGCTGAGCTAGAAGACCGCGTCGTTTCGGGGACTCTTTTGTGGCCTTGAGCTGCCTCAATATCTACTCTGCGAAACAACCAAAACAGTTCGAGGCCGTGACCAAAACCTTGCAATTCTTTGCAACACGGCCGACAAGCATGTAGGAAAACTGTACCTACACAACGAGGAATCCTCCGCTCTCTTTCCCAAACTTGGTGAGAAGGAATTGTTGGTTGACGTGGTAGTTGTCTACAAATCGAGCATATATTCCAAGACGAAAAAAAGGGCGAGGAAAAAATATGGCCACACAGTCACAAAGCAAGATGCATACGTTGTTCTATGGGTTGAGTGGAAAGAGGGTGTCGTGTATCTTTTGGTAAGTGGTCGAATGTATGCAGAGGAATGGAACTTGTTGGCACAGGAGAAGGTCTCTTTGATTATTGGATGAATGTTCACTTCAATTCTCTTCAAAACTCGGTTCTATCTATACAATCATCCACCATACAACTTCAACATTCATGTGAATTCATCACCTTCAAGAGCAGAGAAGAAGACAAAGAAAAAAAAGAAGAAAGAAAAAACCGTGCTGCCCCAACTGTCATCGAATGGTCTATCCCGTGTATAGCATGAACATTAAGCATAATTCATTAAACCTCTCCAACCGGAATCAAAGGTGCGGAGGCCATCATCTGGCTTGAGTAATGTGGAGATGGTCGAGAAAGAGGCTGCAGGGTGTCAAGGTACCGTTGCGTAGCACTGATTTGTTGAGCAACGATGAGCTGCTGAGAAGCAATGACTTGTTGAGCAGAAATGAGTTGCTGAGCAGTGATGAGTAGCTGAGCAGCAAGATTCTGGGGTGAATGAGGAAATGCTTGTGTATTGAGCCACTTCTGCATGTCCAAAAATTGTTTCGCGCCAACCAATTGTTGACTGTTAAAAAGAGCAAGAGACTGTTCACTGAGGGCGAGTGGTTGTGGAGTAGAGGGAGAGGCCAGACCCCACGGTGACTGGCCGAAATATTGATTCTGCGCCGGCATATTGCTACGGCGAGATCCTTTGGGGTGATACCTTGCCTGAACAAAGGTATTCTTCTTAGGACCCCAGAATATTGGGCGGTTCGGATGGTAGATAACATCGAATCCTGTGCCACCCATTGCACTGACAACAACCCTCGCGGGACCGGGTGACCCTGAAATATACGGGCCATCCTTCACGAGCGGATACTCAAGCCATGGTCCAGCCACGCGTAGTGGGAGGTGTTCGGAGTTGTTGTAGGTGTGAGGATAGCTGGTCTCCATCTGACAGCTGGCGGGAACTGCCTCAGCCTGCTGCTTGACTACTGAAGCAGGGATGCGACGGACAGGATCTGTCTCGTCGAGTTCGGGGAGCGAGTAGTAGGAGCACTCGGATCGGCAGTCGTCCATGTCGTCGTCAGTGACTGACTTGTACGACATCAACTTAGCAAAAGAAGACATGGTGACGTGATTGTATGTGTGCTGATAAGGTGTAGAAAGAAATAGGCCGAAAGAAGCTCAAGAGAGGCTGCTGACGCGTGAAGGCGAGAAGACGAATTGAGAGAATGCAGAAGAATGAATTGTAAAACGCTCAAGAGAAGTTGTTGGTGTGTACTGTTCAGAAGACTGGAATATTGAATCAAGACTGTCCGAAGAAATAGGCTGTAAAACTCTCAAGAGAAGTTGTTGATGTGTATTCTGCAGAAGACTGCGATGCTGAATCCAGAGTCTGAAAAAGTGGGCTGTAAAACGCTCAAAAGAGGGTGCCGAAGAGTGCTGTGCAGAAGGCGAGAATACTGAATTGAGGCAATCGGCAAGACTGAACTGTGAAACGCTCAAGAGAAGTTGCTATTGTGTACTCTGCAAAAAGCGAGACAACCTGAAAAGATGGACTGTAGAAGGCTCCAGAGGAGTTGATGACGCGTGGTCTTCAAGACGAGAATGCTGAATCGAGGCAGTCTGTAGAGAAGGATCTGAATCAAGATGAAGAATGCGAAATCGAATGTCGATGACAGTGTCAATGTGAATAGAATGCTGAACAAGAGACTGAAGCTTGCGTACGCTAAGTAGAAGGTAGCATAAAGCGACAAGGCAGCATGAATGAAGACTCAGAACTGGTGATGAAAGGGAGAAGAACAAATCTGACATCTGAGAGGAGACGATGGCATTAAGTAGACATGGCGAGACTTAGGCTTTTCGAAAAATTGAGCAACAATGAACCAGAAGATTCCAACATCTTGTCAATAATCAACAAGAATCACAGGTTGGGCGGCCCTTTGACCTGTTGCTGCAGTTTCAATCATGACAGCCTAAAGTCAATTCGTGACTCAATACTGCAAAGGGGACTTTAGATATTTCTCAATAACTCTATCTTGAAAACTTAATGTTTTACACAGTTTCTATGGCGAAGGGGAATGACTTGCCTTGCCCGGAATCGTGTCAACTGGCTACTTTCAATCGAAGGAGCTTGAAGCCTCGGATTTTGAATGGAACGGAGGGGTTCTCCGGTACGGCGAACCCCTGAATCACCCTTGAATATCGACACGGATTTTGTATCAAGATCCAAGATAATCAAGGGCCAGGTCGTTTATTACAAGTCATGGCCCAGTCTTACAAGTGAAACTGGTTCGTGCCTCAGATCATATCCGGCATTCGGAGAAATTCATTGTTTAAGTATTGATTCAATGTAGCACGGGTCCTCAAAAGCGCATCCGTCACACAATCCAAAAACCTAACTTGAAAAATTCTGCTACAACTGGGTAGTCGTCCAGTTTTAGAAGCCGCTCATCTCGTGGAGCCGTTAGGTTGCTGGAGTAACTTACACAAGAGATAAGGGCATACGCATAAGCTTTGAGTTAGGTGTAGGCACCGGCTTTCGGTATGGCACAGTCTCTTATCATGTCAAGATGACCTCGGCAGATGATCAAAGAATTCTTTTACGGTATTGGGTTCTGATGCCGTTATGTATTGATAACTGTGTCTGTTACTGTTGTGGCTGATGGCTTCTTGTCCTCATTGCAGATAATAATAATGGTCAAAGAATGCTGAAGAATTTCTTTCAAATTAATTCCTCATATCTTGACAGGCTCGTGCGTCATCACTTGACGGTGATGGCCAATGGACCACAAAGAGCTATGTTAGGGCCCGCGGATATCAATTACCTGATATCGAACTTCCTACTAGGCCAATTACTTCTATAGATCACCAGTTGAGATTCAATGTGCTAAAAACCCAATGGTTTGCGCCCTTAGTAGGTCTTACTCAAGTAAACAAGGAAAAGCACAAAGCAAGAGGGGAGGCCTGATGCCCGAGACGTCTCGTCTTTCCCGAATCTTAACTCCATTGCCGTTCTTTATAGAAGCCTCTTTTAGGACAAGTCTGCAATCCGGTCCGAGAGAAAATTCGGTTTCTCTCCGCGCAAATCCTAGTATGCCAATCAACTGGTAGAGTCACAGCTCGAGTCGCTTTCGGCGCGATAGTGGTCGGTTTCCCCTTAAGTTCGTAGATATGTGGCTTATGAAACCAAGCAGACCGGGTGGTGTTTCCTTCGCTAAGATGTTGGAGTGGTAGTTGGTTCATGTTGGCGATTTCTTTGCCTTGTCCTTCATGACCCACGTCCTGATGGGATGCAACATCAAGTCGATACACCCCCCGAAGTACCTCTGGTATAATAGTAGAATCCACTGCGGCATATGTCCCAGGGTAGATAGTGACCCAAATTATGCACCGCAGATCTCTTGAGCTGACCGCCTCAGATAGACGAAGGACCGCAGCATCAGGGCTACCCTGGTTCGTTTGCTGCACTCCAACTCATCAACTTGAATCTTTCTCAAACACTGCCCCGTGGAGTCTGCATTCCAAATATCATGCTTAATTCAATCTGACCTTGTGCTCATATTAAACCCTCGGTCAATAACCGTAAATCCAAGCCCCAGCAACTCCGCTCAGGCGCAGCATCCGCTCAGGTGCAGCATCTGACATGGGCTGTTCTTGTTGAAACATGGTTATGCACGTTGTTTCTGTGCTCACCTAAGCTCGCTCCACAATACGAGTAACCTAGACTGTTCCATCACGGGATGTGACCGAGGACAAGGCTCCATACGTAGATCCGAGAATCAGGGGATTCATGTGCCCCTGTGACGAGCAAAGTCTTCATATGATGTCCCCACGAGTAAAATCTAATTCTCAATCCCCGCAGTGTCGTCCGATTGGCTCGCTTTTATCCACAAATCACCAGTTTGTGTCCACACCACCTTCGGCATTCATCCCATTCAAGGTTCCACCAAAACATCATCATCCGCGGATCCGCACCTGTTCAACCGAACCCGTGCCACCAACGTTTCTGTCTCTCTATCAAGGTCCTCACTGCATACTTATTAATATCTCACAATCGCTTCATGCAACAAGTGCAACAATAGTGGAGATGAAGTGTCCCTGAAGCGCTGTGCCAAGTGCAAGCAGACGCATTATTGCAGCCGAGACTGCCAGAAGGCCGACTGGAAGGCACACAAGAAGGTCTGCAGCAAGCAAGCTGGGTTTGCTTCTGCGTTTGGGTCTGGAAATGAGGGCCTGTCTCCGCCCAAGGGACTAGACGAGCCCATCCCCGACCTATTCACTCGTCTGGACAATGGCACCTACCTCCACAATCGTCCAGAGAAGGATGTGTATCGACTGCTTCTTGACACATACCGTCTCCGCGTCGATGACATGTACACTCTTGAGGGAGATGTCGACGATGGCAACATCTACGCTGGCCGTGCAGATAGCCTAAAGGGCTTCAGGCGATTCACGAGAAAGATAACCAGGCCCAAGAAGGAACTACTCCCTTCATAGTGAACACCTGAGAAACAACAGGAGTGCGAGGACTTTGGCATGGACGAGAACCAGTGACAGAACTTGATGTCTGGAGTTGTAAAGAAGGACATCATCGAGCACTATCAAGATCACCAATTCCCGATGCAGTTGCGCATGCTTGGCGAATCCATCTACGGCAGAGCACCCGGTGGTTCGGATGGAACAGCCATGAGAAAGATGCTGGCAACGTTTGAGAGTGGAGGCGCTCCATGATTAAGCATTCGTGGCAATGCCATTCGCCTCCTGATGCTGTTGAATATTCTCTCCAAGAGTGCGCATTGCCCGTTATGTATATGACCCTCTCTTAGCCAAGTTGAAAACACCATGTTCTCTTGATACCACCTGTAGATGTCCGAGAGCTACTTCTTACCACCGGCTCGGGTACGTTATCGCATCTCTTGTATAAATCAAGACGGCATCATTACAGCAGTGATACTAAGCCGGCAAGTTCAAGGGAAGCTGTGATGTTTCACAGTATCATACCTATGCCGGTGTTTCATGGGCTCGATAGAGAAATAGATTCTAGTGTCGCACAAGCTAGTCATCAGAAATTAGCCAGCAAGTTGACCAGATGGTTCTCTCCACTCCAGTTTGCACTAATTTTCAGTTAACTAGGGACGGTATCTTTCACGCCCAGAAGCTCGGGCGTATGCCATGGCGTCTTGGATGCGCCAGCGAGCCTCAACTACTTTAGCGTCAACACCGAACAAATTCTTAGATTAACTAGCCGCAGCTTCAATTCTTTCGCTACTTAACCATCTAATTATTTTCATCTACTCACTGAGAGGCCACGCCGAGAGTCAAGGCGTGCATCCCCATCCCATGGGAACCGATCTTGAGTGTCATCATCATTCATCTTCTCGAGAAGCCAGCGGTTCAGGTTCAACTTTTTTCATCCTTCAATATGCCTCCCTTAAGAAGCCGACCTTGAGGTCTTTATCTACCTAGCGAAAGAAGGTACGCCTACCTGCTGGTGTCCACCACATAGCGGCCAGCAATGCCGCCCTTTTGCATCAAGTCATACACATCCTGGAGCTCCGACAAGCCGACAACCCTAGAGTACAACAATTAGTAGGCATTTCTTGTTTCATATTTGACCGACTTACTTGAATGGTGCCTTGATAAAGCCTTGTCGGAAGAACTCGATGGCCTCGGCCGTATCCTGTCGGTTGCCGACATAGCTTCCCTTGATGTTGATCTCACTGTATACCTAGTTAGCAGACATGCAAGAACCTGGTGCTCATGTTTCTTACCGAACAACGGTATCAAAGACGGGGGCCTTGACAAAGGCATTGGCTGGTAGACCAACGCAGACGATAGTGCCCTTGCTCTTGACATACTGGCTCGCCTCTTGGAAGGGCTTCTCACTGGCAGCCAGAAGCAGCACGGCATCGGGGCCAGAACCACCAGAAGCCGCGCGGATGTCGGCGACGGTGTCCTTGGAAGTCTTGAAGTCAACAAAGGTGTCGGCACCAAGCTCAAGGCAGACCTTGCGCTTCTCCTCGCCGCCGTCGAGGGCCGTGACATGCAGACCCATGGCCTTGGCATATTGGATAGCAAAGACACCAAGACCACCACCAGCACCGGCAATGGCAACATGCTGACCGGGCCGGGCACCGGAAGACTTGAGGGCCTTGTACACAGTCAGACCGGCACACAGGATAGGCGCGACTGCGGCGAGGTCACAATCCTTGGGGATACGGGCAACATGGGCCGCCTTGCCGACGGCGTATTGCTGGAATGAGCCGTCAACAGTGTAACCAGACAGGGAAGCTGTCGAGCAAAGCGACTCGTTGGACTGTCGGCACTGTTCGCAGCTCATGCACGAGCCATGAAGCCACTTGATACCGACGTGGTCGCCAATCTCGATGTCCTTGACGAGCTCACCCCGCGCGACCACGACGCCCGCACCTTCATGTCCGCCAACGAGGGGCATCTTGGACTGGAGAGGCCAGTCGCCATTGACGGCGTGCAGGTCAGTATGACAAACACCGCTATACTTGATGTTGATGAGGACTTCATCCGAAGCCGGCTTGGGGACGGGAATCTGCTTGTACTGGACAGCTGTTGGGTAGGTAGTCAGCCTGTCTTGGTTCGTTCGTCACGTTGAGCGATGCCTCGGAGATAGAACATACGACCGCCCACTTGCTCAAGAACTTGTGCCCATTGCTCCTTGGGAATCTCGGGTCCTGCTGTTGTTGCGTACGCCGCCGTCTTGCTCACGTTGATGGTGCTGGTGCTGGGGACAACGCGACTGTGACGGGCGCAAGCCTGGCCACTCGAGCTGGCACAGCTTCCGCAAAGACATTTCCGGGTAGAGGTGAAGTTCCGGACGTTGATTCGAGTTGCTGCTGACAGCGTCACGATAGCAGAGCTGCGCACAGCAGGTCTCACAGAGGCCCGGAGGACCGCACTCCTCATCAAGCTGCTCGTTGGTCTCATCATATTTTTCCTGCTACTGTAATTATCAGACGGAATGTGATTTCTTTCTGCCCGTGCCGTGCCGTGCCGGTTGCGGCTCCGCAGTGACCGGCGAGCGGGCGTTATATATACTAGTGCTATCTCTGTCCCGTGGCCCATCAGACTACTCCCAGTCAGCGTGGTGCCATGCAACCAGGTGCACCCGGAACTCTATCTCCAATGTCATACGACCTAGATAAATCTTTTCTAGCCCCAGGATGGGAAATTGCGTCTCCTCAGCGGAGTATTGTAACATGTCCGTGGAGAAACCCAGTTCGGCGACACGAGGCCATTGGCCGATAGTCGACACGTGTTGTTCCCTCCACTGCGGGGCCGTTCCCTTCAAGGGATCCATTTCGTCATCTGGCCGTTTGCAGTAAGCGGAAGTTGCTCCGGTTAGAGCGCTTGGAATGGAGTCCGAGTTAGCAGCTCTGGTATTGGCTGAGATTGTGTGTGTCTCTACCCTGGGCTTGACTTCAAAGGATTGATGGCCTGGGTGATGGCCTGGCTTACGCTGGGTAGAACCAACAGTGGGTGACAACAGTGGGTGACAATGTATTTGAAGGATATCTAGTGACTAATATTCATTGGAACCATGCAGCCAACTTGCCAATCCGAGTCCGAGTGTCAATCTTTGAGGTGGTGTTGGGGGTGGTATTGGGGGTTGAACTTTGCCCGCAACTGCGGCTAAGTCATTATAGGCTCTGGGAACTCGCAACCCTCTGTCCAACGTTTCCTTGACGAATGTCAGTAAAAGTCCTCAGTACGTTCCAGGTTCACTTACACTGGTCTCATACCCGCCTTGGTCAGATGCATGTCGCCAAACTTGGCGGTATTCTTGAACTTGCACTCGTTGCCCCGTGTGCAGAACGGGTCCTGCGGACAATGGTGGCTCATGGGGCAAGCAAAGTCAGGGCACCCAGGCCCGACGAAGCACGGGCAACTGCGTGCCTTGTAGCGATGGATGACCATCTCGTCTGCCGTGAGCTTCGTGTCATGTTCCCTGGTGCATTGGGGTCCCCACGAGCAGGTGCCGCTGAGATAGTGACCATTGCAAAACGCTTGGTTTCTTGCCTCTGCAAGTTTTCGTTTGTAGCTATCTTGAGCTGGAGTGTGGCCTGGCATCTTGGCAGGCGGATCAAGGCGGACATTGTCCTGATTGAACTCCATGACCTTGGGTGCTTTCGCCTTGGTCGTACCGACATCAATATTCTGGTGGTTTCCGGTGCCACCAGCCGCAGCATAGCTCCCCTTGTACTTGGTGGAAATACCTCCATTACCTGATCTAATTGTCGTCGTGGTCGCCGTGACTGTCGTCGTTGCAACCGGCGGCTGAGCACGAGGCGGAGGTGACGGAGAAGAAATCTGCTTGGGTGGAGATTGGGGAATAATCCTGATCTCGTTCTGAAGCAGACCGCTGCGGAATACATTGTCAAAAGTAATAATGGGAAGACCGAGCTTCTTGATTCCTGTTGCTGCGGGGGTGGTTTCGATAAGGACGAGACGGCTCCCCTGGTCGTCGATATACGGCCGTAGATCATGTGCATATCCGGCGTCATGGCAGGCGACAAAGAATATCTTCTTGCAGCGAACATCGTCGTGATAGTATTTCAGCATTCCTACATTCCAAAGTTAGTAAAGATGTGAAGCTGTGATTTGACAAGTAAGTAGACAGAAGCTCACGTCGTATCTTGGAGTCGGCATTCTCCTTGCCAGATCCGACATCGACGAAATCAAACTCGGCACGAGCATTGGTGAAGTTTGTAACAAATTTCAAAAATTTATCTTCGTAGCTGACAATTCCCGAGAGGCGGAGAGAGTGGGCGAGGTCCTTGACATTGGCAAAGACCCGGGCAAAGATGGTTATATCACTACTCAGGTCTGTATCCTTGACGTATTCGGCAACGTGTTGCCTGATCGCGAGAGCGGCATTCGTGGCACCTTCTTCGGGGTCTTGGAGGAAACTGTCCTGGAACTTTGCGCCGTCGCCGTCGACGAGGACCGCGACGTAGGGATCTTTTTGTTTTTGCTGCGCCTTCTGTGCCACGTTGCTATTAGCAAAGCGCATGTTCTGTCCCGGCGGTGGTAGTTATACGCACCAAATGATTGTTCAAGTCCCTGTTCTGAGCCGTGAGCTGATCATTTTCCTTCTTCAGGCGGCGCTTCTCCTCATCGGAGGCCTCAACCGTCTGCTGCAGCATCTGTGAAAGACAGTGCGGTTAACGACGTTGATGCGTACAAATTAGTAGATAGCTACAGGATAGCCTACTCGTAGCCATGAATGCCTTTCATTGTCCTGCTCATTCCATTTCTGGATCTGGACAGCCAGTTCGTCCTTGGAATTGGAACTTTCTTGAGCACTCGACATCTTGTTCGTGCTCGCTACAGGCAGCAATGTGGCGTAGATTAAAGCGAGAAGTCGGATTCAATAAAGAGGCCACGGTTACGGCAATATGGATTATGGACGAATGGCGTGGAGTCTGCAGCAAAGTTAAAATAAGCTTGTGTTCTGGACCTTTGGCACTTTGGTCCTTTCTGAGAAGTAAGTGCAAGTTGACAAGGTGAACAGGCAAGGAGGGCTGTGTGGCCTGGTATTTGAAGAATCGAACAAAGCCAGCACAGCTGTGGTAGACGCCTGTCTGCCTTACACATGCACCGCCTCCCAACACTGTTGGGCAGAGTCCAGAAGCTTCTGGCACGAAGCCCAAATGCAAATGTTTGCCTCGGCGAAACTGCCAAGCCAATGTTTGCCTACGAGCAAGGCGTGCAGGCCTAGATAAATGGCCGTGGATGGTGGTACGCCTGAGAGGGGTGGGTCAAAGGGGAAGAAATCACCCAGTCTGCAAGGTGCATTTCAGCCATGACTGTGTGACCCCTCTTTGAATCCTGGTTGTTGGCTCTGTGGTGACTTGCCATAGGCAGATACCGTGCATCAGGCTGCCTCTGTGCCATCATTGGGAGAGCCGTGTTGGGTTGCCTCCTGGATGGTTCGCCCAGCTGAGGCACCCGTTTCGTTAGGCGCTGAGGCTCAACTGGGTTGTTCCATTTTCAGGTGGCCACTATTCAGGGTTCTTTTATTGACCTGGAGCCGCCATCTTTGCTGATATTAGATGCTTCCATTGGTAGCGCCAATGTGATTCTCTCTGGCGACCCAACTGATGCCTTGGCACGACAGAAGTACCAGTGAGCAACAAGAATCAGCCGTGACTTGTCAGACATACTTGAAATTATTTTGGGGCAAACTCACTGTCAATAAGCGTGTCATTACCAGAATGTCATTGACGTCTTGACTTGACCATAAAACTCAGAAGCCCGCTCCAACCTCCCACGCATTCCGTAAGAAGAGAAAAGAAATACTGAGGAGCATATCACATCATGGATTATATGGATGCGATTCGACACCCAAAGAGGCATCTCACATCCAGGACGGGCGCTTCCGCAGTCCTGCACCCGGGCCAGTATGTACGCCAGCATTCCCCTTTCCAACGGCGCCTCATCAAACATTCGGCGTGCTCCTTCAATACCGTCATTCCTGAGGGGATGACAAAGATACTTTCTCAACCAACCATCAGTTATTACAGTTTACAGTCCCGTGGGTCAGTGACTCACTGATCCGTCGCCAGCCGGCCTGCCTAGCCCAACAACGAGCCGTGCCCACGTACCATATCTACATATCAACGACCCTTACAGTTTATTCATTGGTTCTTGTCACATTCAGAAGATTAATCTGACGGCCCCCTGGGCCCTGGCATGGCATCCCGCACAATGCGTCCCCTCCAGCCCCTGGGCCGAGATTTCCCACTAGTAGCTCAAAAGCGTGACAGAGGCGTAGACTCCGTTTCAGGAGGACAGGAGAAGTCATATTAATCTTCCGGAACTTGTTTATATCAAACTGCTCCATGGCAGAAAACCTGCATCGAGCGCAGACAAGACTCGTATCAGCCAAGCCTCCAGCCATGGAGCTCTGCGCGAGATGGGCTCGATAGATGGTGTTTAAATCATCCGGGTAGTCAACACTTAAGGAAGAGTTGCCTCACGAGATCCCCGGGACCGCTGTGCCTATGGCCGTGTTCCAGGCAGCACCCGACTGGGCGGCCAGGGCAGTGGTCGAACCCTCAGCGAACCTCAAGACTGTAGCCCAGTCCCTTTCAGGTCAGAATCGGCTATCTTTGTAGCGGTAGGAAACCTCCGCGGGAAATGGAGGTTTTCGAGGAGGGCCTGTTTGAACTTTGAGACAACATAATCCCCCGGCATACTGTCGTCATCGAGTAAAGGCCTGCCAATCAACCCCTCCATGCAATTGACGACAGCACTCATGAAGCCATGCTCAGTTGCACTCTTACTCTCATAGTCTGTCAGGAAGCACAGCTTAGACCTTGCTTCAACACGATTGTTGAACAGGTTCAGAAGCGCCGTTTCGCTGTCCCGGGTGCTACCGATCCAGGTGCGAGTGAAATAGTCGTTGACATGACACCTTCAAGCACAAAGCGTCCAACGCGATCAGGGAACATGGCAATAAAAGCCTAGCCCAGGAAAGAGCCTTGAGAAACACCCCAGTTGTTGAGCTTGCGACCTTGGCCATGGGCCTTGACGGTAGAAAGCAGATCTAACGATAAAGAGTGTCCCGATAACCAGCCATAGTCTTTCTCGGTTTTATAACAGAGATCGACCAGGACGGCTGACTCCCCCCACACGAGACTCTGAAGTACTTCCCATGTATCAGTCTCGGCCGATTCTGACTCGTTGCATGGGAATGGGGAGGTCAAGACTGGAAAATGGTGACGAGGAGGATGCTTTGGGGCCTCGTGATTGAACAACTGCTCAAACGTACGTGAGTTCGTGCACATTGGAGGAATACTCATCTCGTGAAATTTTGTCAAGTCTTATATTACACTTGTGGAAAAGACGATCACCAAAGTGGTTGGCGGGATGACTGACGATCATACATGCGACGGGACAACATCCATGGTGCATTGCCCAGTCACGGCATAGCAAATGCAGAAAGAAGCGACACCTGTACGAGATGCAAGGAATGAAGAAAAGGTACGGGATTCGCGGGATTTGCCATCCAATTATCTCGAGACTTTAATAAGCCTAAGTTGTCGGATCAGTGCCTTGGTTGTTCAAGCCAATGCTTGGCGAGTTGGTTGACCGCTGGGTATGACCAAACCGGGTGACTTGCTTGCAGATGGCTAAGAAGGAGACTGCCCTGTTGCCACCCATCTTGTGACTTGGCCCGGGACTTTGCAATCGCAATTTGGAATCTCGATGTCTATCTCCATTGGCGGGTTAGAGATAGTCAACTTATAGAACCACATTGGGTGACAACTGCTCTTAGGACACGGTCGTATGTCGCTAAAACAGGCCTTCACATGTGTGCTAGCTAGCTTCGAACACGAGCGGTGTGAGCCGAGCTACGATAATGCCGACCGCCACAGCAACAAAGGCCTGAAGGCCGAAGGTACTAGCCAGGGGCATTGCTATGTTTCCTCCTACAACCCAACTTTTCTGGGCTTCTTCTTCCTTTGGAACTCGCACTAGACTCACGGCAGTCAGACACCAGAGGAAGGATGACAGGAGCTAATGTCAATGTTTCAGAATATGCGCTTAGTCAGAGCACATGAAACGAGCAAGCGAAATTGGCCCCGGACACGAGATCAAGGTAATTTCCACCATCCTCGCTTGTGTGTGTGGATATCGTTTCGATCAGTTATCAGCTTCACGACCAAACAAAGCCAACAGAAATGGTTCTAACGCGTCATCAAAGACGGTCGCTCTCTGCTAGGCTTGAGAACCTGGCACCAGAACTGTTGCGCCGCATCTTTGAGTGCTTCTGCCTCCACTGTCATGGTCGACCTGACCTCCCATTTTGGAGCCTACATGAGCCCACGAGCTTGGAAGCAACGGTATCTGCGGACTCGTCGACATATTGGCAGGGCCGCCAGGCTCTGCACAGCCTCTGCCTCGTCTCGAGACGGTTCCGCGATGTCGCTCAGGGTGTCCTCTTTCATGAGTTCATCATTCCGGTCGGTCGCCAGCCCACATCGCTGCACCGACGCGTAGAGCCCTTTCTTCGGACTCTAGCATCACGGCCAGATCTCGCCCAAGTGGTGTGTACCGTGGCCTTGGATGAATACCTATCGCTGCGATTAGACGTTGAGTACGCTCGAGAGATGGTTAAAGAAGCCTTGCACTCTTTGGGCACCAACTTTGCTCATTTTTGGGAACGAAGAAAACAGTGCCAAGAGCCAGAACGCCACCCGGCATGCTTTGAGATCTCGCAGAGGTTCATACTTGGACAACTTCAGCCCGGAGACTCGAGCAGTGAATATGTACAAGGGCTTGTTATGGCTGAGATTCTCGTCCTTCTGGTCGCCATGCTCCCAAATCTACAACATCTCATTCTTCGCGATCATCTCTTCCCGCAGGTAGTCTTCCCTGCGGCAGCCAGTGCACTTGGCATCACCAAAATCCCTCTCAAGACACTTGACGCAACGGTGGTGCCTTCTTCGATCCTGGCTGTTGCGCCAGATCTCGAGACGGTTCATGTAGGCCCTCAAGACTCTTACCCCAAGATGCCAAGTGTCAAAGGGGTTTACTTCTGTGGCCATGGAAGTGACGACAATATTAATGTCAAGAAGATCATCTCTTCGTGCTCTAGCGCTCTTTCTACCTTTTCGTACCAAACAACCTTTATCTGGTCATCTGTCGACCAGAGCGTGGCCAAGATGTTGCAGCCGCGACCAGCAGTGGAACTTCTCACCGATGTCTGCACAAGTCTGCGATCCTTGCATCTTGACATGCGTTTCAGGGTTGCTTTTGACAGAGACTCGCAAGTTGAGTCAATGCCGAGTTTAAAACAGTTCATCGTGTTGGAGGAGCTGCTCCTTACCACCAACTCGGTATATAATGGATCAAGCTCAACGGTATCCGACGAGGATGTTCTTGTGCATCTTCTTCCCCAAAGCATCAAATCTGTTACATTCGTTGACCCCGAGTTTCCTCCTCCACCCGAACGCCTTCGTCGGGGCTTTCTTGGTCTGGCCGATGCCAGGAGAGATAATGGCCTATTTCCAAACCTCAAAGCTTTGCGATGCGACTCAAGTCAGATCTGCGACGATGGAGTAATCAAGCATTTCTTTTCCCAGGTAGGGGTAGACTTTAAGTATCAAGAGTTTCCCACACGAAGCTGGAGCTATTCCAGAGATCCCCTACCCGCCGAGTCTCCCCGGCTTGCGATTGAAGCTTATCTGAGGGAGTTGGAACATTACAGCCATGGGCCTCTTCCTTATCATTTGGACGAGGATTTAGACGAGGATTTGTAACGGCACGATGGATCAGATATACGCCGGAAGGCGGAAAACTGAGCAGGCTGGGGGTGTGTACAAACTTGGTGAGATCTCATAGGGGCCATGTTTGGTGTCAGAGCCGATGAAATATGGAGGGGGCTCCCATATGATCGATATGAAGAGGGTAGTCTCATATGTTACGTCATGCCTTTCAATGTTTCTGGGCCAACAGACGCGCGAAGGAGCATCATAGCTTGTCCATCATGCTGTGGAGACCGGGAGTGGGCACCAAGCGAGAGTAACGCGAAGTGCTGCTAGGAGACAACGACCTGGTCAGTCAAGCAATGTCATTGAGTCCACGAGGCACATTCAGGTGCTATAAAGAAGACCAAAAGAGATGGCAGCCTCCAAAAGGGAGACCCTCAGCAGGCGGTGATAGGAAGCCACGAAGTGCAAAAAACATACAACAGCGGGGATTCGCTGGTCGTCACCGACCCAACTACTAATCCGCCCCTCACCGGCTTATCTATGGGAGAGCGGACGGGATCCCGAGTTCTCCGGTGGGTATGGTCGTATGTGCTAGGGAGAGGCTAAGATTGCGTTCATAAGGGGCAGAGGGGGCTTCACGATAGTTGCGCGGGAAACGCGGGTCCTCATGGCGGATGCCCGCCCAGTGTTATTTCTATCCCCTTCAATAGGCTTAAAAATGACGGCCCTTTTATTTAATTTCGGAAACAGGATCAATTTAAGCAATATGGCAATCTACAGTTGAGAAACGGCGGCAGCTATTCCCCCGCCATCGTTGCGGACGCCCCCATCCAATGGCGTTGAAGCTTGAGCACAACATCAACCAGATACCTGATTTGAGCGGCTCAAGCGCCGAAACTAGCAATCACTTGTTCGTGCCGTAGATTTACCATGAGTTAACATACCACAGCTAACAAATTGGAGCCAACAAGCTCAAAGGAGCCCCGTCTCACCTTATAGGTTTCCTGGACCGTCAAGTCCCACAACGCATCCATGGTAAGCTCTGGCTCCTTCGGGGGAATATTTTACCGCTGTCCAGAATTCTTCATGTCGATCCTCACAGCATCGCCTGCTTTAATCCCTCGTGCCCCTCATTATCCGCACCTACGCCTCCTCTCACATTGCCATTACACAACATTATTGAACCATCAGCCATGGCGTTCACATTATACGATGCAACCATTGTGGATGCAAAGACCATCCTTGAGACTTTGGATGGTCTCCTCAAGAAAGCAGAGGAGCAACCCAACGCGGAAAGTTTCCTAAAAGCGCGGCTCTACGAGGATATGAACCCCCTCACCTTCCAGATCCACGCAGCCACAAGGTTCACAGAGCTCGTCCTTGCCAGGCTCACCGGGAGGGAAGCCGTGCAGTATGAGGACAACCTCGTCTCATACGCCGACATGCACGCACGCATCGCCGAGGTTCTGGCGACCCTTGAAAAGGCGGACAAGGATACTGTCAACCGATATGGAGAGGAGGTTTTGCCGACAGCTTTGCCATCTGCAGGGACAATGGACATCAGTGGGAAGGCGTTTGCCAAGGGAGCAGCGATTCCCAACATCTACTTTCACCTAAACATGACTTATGCCATCTTGAGAAAGGAGGGAGTGCCTTTGGGAAAGAAGGACTATGCGATGGGGTTTGCCATGGATCATATTCTCAAGCCGAAGCAATGAATGACATCATATCGTTTTGAAGGAGAATAGCTCAGATAAATGGGTCTTGTCTAGCACAACACATCCATGCTTTACCGCTGGTTACTGCGCAGATTACTATTCACGGAAGATTTGACACGAGTAAATATTCGGTGAGGAAGAACTGAGTTCCACATCATATGTTGTTTATGAAAACATGGGCAAGCAAAGCCTCGGAGGCGGATACTCAAGAGCGAGCGGAGAATATTGCTGGCGATCTCCGTGATTTCTGTTGAAATGGGGGCTTGCAACATCTGACTTTACTGCCAAAGGATGGAACACGACGAGACAAAATAAGAACAGCGTGATAATACGAAATGGACCATTTTAATACAAAATAAATATGTAAAATACCATCTTAATTAATGTTATATATGCTGTACATCGACAATGATATTATTTCCTCCTATTATTCTCAAAACAATAACAAGTTGTCTAGGTGTAGGGTAGGAATCAGAGTCGGAGCCACCGCCTTTAAAATGGAGTCGGTCGGAGTTTTCTTGTCCCCCACCGACAAAAACCGGGCCTCTGCCTGCACTTTACTTCCTCCAATCAGCAAACAGATGTGACAGTCAAGACCGGATGATTGTGAGGCGGGAAATCATTCAGGGGTAAGATTGTTTCTGTCAATGCAGGCGCAGGCGCAGGCCCGTCAGCTCAAAGTGCCGTGTTCATGGGTCGACCATGGAGACGGGATTGTCAACTCCACTGTGTTTACTCGACCAATATTGCGGTGTGAAGATGGCTTCTATACGCGATTTTCTATCTGCTTGCCTCTGTTGACAAAGATCATCAAGCTTAAACTTTGCATCTACACTAGGGACTACCCGTGGTCGCAGCATCGGAAGTCGGTGCATCGGTCATCTCTTAGCGGGCACATCTCGATGAACCTTCTCTTCAATAGAGTTCAACTGTGTCTAGCGGTCTGCCCGAGGTGCATGTCAGCCTCCCAGGATCCTCCAGACTGGGCGGTCGGCCGTGAGAACCCAGCTCACTGGTGGAACTCTCCACGGCTCGATGTTTATGCAACCGCAGACGTTGTATGAAGGAGTCAACCGTCTTGACGGATGGATGACGGACTTCCGAAGCTGCCGTTTACAACAACAAACTTCTCCAGGGCAATACGAGGCGATCCAATCGGTTCTCTCAGCTCTCGGAACCGTGTGGTCGGGCCATCTAAATCCGGCATGATGCCCCCCTGGGCTGCCACTTTCGACCTACCGTTTTCTGCATCAGACCGGCGTCACGTCGTTGGCTAATTCAAAGGGGGCGAGCGTCGCATGGGGCTCAAACATGGTTAACCTTAACAAGCTTAAGCATTAGCACCAATAGCTTATCCAGGTTGTCGCATGGATGCGTAGGATGGGGCGGACAGGGGGTCCCGCCCTATCATGAAGCTTATTTCACACTCTAGTGGTGGAAATACTGCCCCGGGGATCCTCAAAGAGTAAACTAGAAACACGGCCGTGCCACGAGTTCTTCCGCCGTGTCCCCTCGCCGAGACTGGAGATTGCTGCGGAGCAAAGGCCCGCCGGGAGGACCGATAGGCATCGGCCACGATGGCTGGACGAGGAGCCATCGTGCGACGCCGACAGCCCGGAGGCTCGATATAAAGATGTGTGAATGTCGCCTGGATAGCTTTTGATTCAGCACCTCAACTCAACGCACTCTCATCAATCCATTCACTTGCCTGCTTCTTCAACCACTCAACCAACAACCTCATCTCTTCTACAACCGCCAACATGCACGCTCCCAGCATCGTCACTGTCCTCGCCGCCCTCCCCGCGGCCATGGCTTGCCTCGGCTACACCGGCGGTGTCCCCAAGGCTACTGGCAGCAAGTCTCTGAGCGCCCCCAAGACCCTCAAGAAGGGTGAGGTTTTCGATGCCGGCTGGGTCCGGTACGACCGTGGTGTGAAGTGCACTGGTCAGGCTGAGGGTGGTAAGTTGTCACTGGTCCGAACAATCCAAGCAGCACATTCTAAGTCTACTTCTAGGTTCCAAGGATGCCGTCTTCATCCTCGAGGACGGTGCTACTCTCCGAAACGTCATCATCGGTGCCAACCAGCGTGAGGGTATTCACTGCAAGGGCTCCTGCAACATCGAGTTCGCCTGGTTCGAGGATGTCTGCGAGGATGCCATCTCCATCCTTGGCAGCGGCACCGCCAACATCATCGGTGGTGGTGCTTACCACGCCTCCGACAAGGTTATCCAACACAACGGCTGCGGTCACGTCAACATCGTCAACTTCTACGCCAACGACTACGGCAAGGTCTACCGATCTTGCGGCAACTGCAAGGGCAACACCAACTGCAAGCGCTCCGTGCACATGGAGGGCACCACCGCCGTCAAGGGTGGTGAGCTTATTGGCATCAACACCAACTACGGTGACAAGGCCACCTACTCCAACAACTGCTACCCCAAGACCCAGTGCCAGGGTTACAAGGGCTGCGACAAGGCCAAGGGCGAGTGCGAGCCCTCCAAGGCCGCCAAGTGCTAAATGGCTTGTTGATGGGCTGTGCGCTTTGAGTTGTTCGTTTTCTTCTTCTATGATACCATTGCCGGCATCTTTGTATCTGTTTTGACACTATAGAGTGGTGGATCGCTACCTGTACATATTATCTTAGCGATGTATATAAAAGTAACCCGCAGGCTTGGTCCTGCATGTACCCATAAATCTGTCTCATGCTGGGTTTGCAATGTGACCTCCGCTTGATCTTGATGGCCATGTCCTCAGAGGGAAATGGTAACTTGAGCCAGCTTGGTAGTGGCAGTGATGTACTAGGCTAATTCTCAGAATAGACACTGTAAGACTTGAACGTGGTGTTGTAAATAGGGCAGAGAATGAATGTTGGACCAGGAGAGATTGACTTGTGTGCTTTTTGTTGGCTATTAGATACCTTGGACAAATAACGACCTCTTGCTTCTCCTGTAGAGCCAGCTAATACAGGTTTGACCAGTTGCATCTGAATGATTGCCAATCCAAGCAAGTCCCTTGAGCTCTTCGGCTGACGTTCATCAGCTCTACCGCCCCTTACAAGTCCTTGCGCATTTGTTTCGCCTTCTTCATTTCCTTCATCTCCTGGTCATAAGCATTGGCCTGGTCAAAGTTGCGGATAAAGTCGTAGTAGAACTTGGCCATGTTCACATGCTCACTCATCAGAAGCTTTTCATTAATGCCGTGGATGTTGCCGAACGACTTGAGGCTCCCAGGACTCCACCTGTAAATGTTCCTTGTCAGATCTATAAGAGCCCAATGTTAGCCAAAATAATTCACGTCCCAGGATCAGAGTACCTACCAAGGTAGTGTCGAGTATCAGTGTTGCCTGTCATGGCGCCAGGGGCTGGGACGACGTTGGTGCCCCGCTGAGCAAGGGAGTGGCGGATGGTGCCAGTGAATATATCCCAGACATGGCCCTTAGTGGGAGAGACAGGCGTGGGGTAGTGCTTTTCCCTTGCCTCCAAGATGAGCTTGCCGCTGTATTCAGGCTCCCAGAAAGGCCTTGGGGTTTCGCTCTCAGGGGAGATGCCATGAGCCTCAAGATATTGCATATAGTCTCGATCGCCTTTGAAGGCCTCGACTTGAAGGTTGTACTTCCGGGCCACGCCATAGGCTAGTTTTGCGATGCGGTGTTGGATACCGCCCACGCTGTCCTGAGGTGCAAATCGGTGGTTGACTCCCATGCTGACAAACTCGGGTAGGGACGTTATCTTATTCCCTCCACAGAAAGAGCCAACGGCTTGTGATGTCTGGATGCTGTACTGCTTCTCAGGCGAGACCTTGGCCCAAAGTTGAGCTGCTCCTCTGAGGTCGCCCCAGCGGATCATTTGAGTGAGGGCAGGGAGGGCTCGAGGTGTGTAGCGAGTGAAGCAAACCAATCCCTCATGTACAGGGCCATTCTCGAGGATCTGAGGACTGAAAGGATTATCCTCCAGTGCGATGACAACATCTGCCATCATGCCAATGGCCGTGTTCGGAGTAGGGGTAGCGCTGTGACCACCGACAACACTGAGGTCGAACCACACGTCCAGGTAGCCCTTTTCATAGACGGCAGGGAGAGCATATAGCGTGTCACCGACCTTCTCTAGGCCAGCGCCACCTTCGTCAATAATGACAGCGATCCCGTCCTCTCCGTATCTCTCCTGCAGGTGCTTCGAGATCTCACCCGCTCCGCGACGACCGGAGCACTCCTCGTCAAAACCAAAGGCAAAGACAACAGTGCGGGTTGGTTGGTAGTCTTGCTGAGAAAGAAGAGCTTCCATGGCAGACATCATGGCGGTGATGGCTGACTTGTCTGAGGAGCCACGGCCGTAAAGGTATCCGGTAGACTTCTTGTAGTAGCCACCGAACGGCGGGTACTCCCACCGATCAAGGGTTTCTTCCTCGACTGGCACCACGTCTTGGTGGGCGGTCAGGAGGATCGGGGCAAGACTATCATCGGACCCCTTGACAGTGTAAACGAGCCCGAGCTGGTTGATAGTCTCTACCGCAGCATATTTGTGCCTTGATTTCATGCTGTTAGTCTATGCTCCTCATCTTAAGGTTCATGTTGAATGTCTTACACGGTCGGATAAGTCTCCTTCATGAGGTCGGGGATTTCACGGAAAGGCTTCCATCGTTCGTCCTCATCCACATCTCCTAAGTCGTCATAACAAACCGAGGGAATTTGGACAAACGGCTGATGGCGCTTGGCCAAGGTCTCGATTGCATCACCGCCCGAGAACAGGTCGTCCGAGCTCACCAACCCGTCCTCCGAGGGGTCCATGGGGCGAGAGAGCTCGCAACTAAGCCATGAGACGTCGGGTTTTGTTTCATGCCTTGTCCCAGGCTTCTTTTCAACCTCGGCTTTTGCGTTTAGCCCAAGGCGGTATTGCTTTTCGTTGGTGAAGGCAAGGGAAGACACGTCGCTCGCTGCAGCGAGGACGGCAAGGCTCCAAGCGGAGGGTCTCATATTGAGGAGTGTGGTGGGTAAATTATGCTTTGCGGGTTAACAAGAAGAATAAAACGTCAATTAGGGATGATGGTCATGTAATCTGGAGCGCCGGTTGGAGCACTCTTATACTCCCCCATGTCTTGGGACACACTCGTCTGGCCTGTCGGTCCTCAGTCGACAGCTTCGTGTCTGACACAACCGGTCTAACGCCGTGGTGCCTCACCTGCAATCCGGGCCGCGTAACTACCTACGCGTTGTTTTGATCTTCATCCTGTTCGATGTTTCACGACAGACACTCGAGAGACGGAAAGATGCTGAGGGACCCAAGGTACTTGCAGATGGCCTGTTTCGAGTTCATCCCTCTACCACATTCTGCAGGCTCGTTCATGACTTGGCAGTTGGCCCGCAAAGAATCGGCATATGCGTTGACCATGTCTCACAACCCCTCTCGCTCGGGGACGAATCGCCATCCTGACATGAAGCTGTTCCACTCAATGGTGATGGATGAACTTCCGTCCACAGAATGTGGAGTAGATATTCTCTCAATACCCCGCAGATGCACATCAACGAGTGGATACAACCATCTTGTCCGGCGATCGAGGCTCGAAGGCGATCTTCTCCACCTGGGATGCATGTAGGTTGAGGCGGGAGAGCTCGTATTGAATGCTGTTTCGCTGTAGTTGGCCGTGGGTTCGACTGAGGCAGATCTGGTCAGATAGGTAGGTCGATCAGCTCGGTTCTTGTCTTGGCTCTGAATAGGGCATTAAATATATGGACCTATAAACTCACAATTAGGTATCGTTGAAGGCGCGAGAGACGAAATACAGATGCTCGGTCCGGAACGAATCGTAGAGCGCATGGCTGCATGCTTGCATGTTCATCGTCCCGTCCCGTCTTGGCACCTCCACTGGAGCTAGCCTTGACGAGAGACTGGCCTCAGTAGGATGACTGCATTGCTCCTTGAACATCAAGACCTCGAAAGCCGTCTCACTCCCACCGGCCTACAGAACATCACCTAGGCGAACAAGAAATTCACTCGGTCACACCATCAGGTACAAGAGGCGTCAGTAGCTCTGGTGATGACAGACGGGATCGCAACCGCTGTGCCTAGCGTACAGACATCTAGGCCTGCAGATATGGGGCTGTAAGGGTGCGCTCTGCCGCCCCAGCTTCTCCATAGCCATGCAGCGTCAATTGAAAGCTCGTGTCATATCTGCAGCTTGTGAGATCCTCACTCTGCAAAATATGACGAATCAATCCAATCTGAACGCTGCCCATGTCTCACTCGAACTCAAGGCTCGTCGTATCCACTCACTTCTGGCGTCACGATCAGAGCCCTGTCGCCAAGCGTTTACCTGCACACTACTCTTTTCGGCCACAATGGGGCGACTCTCGGCCGGTATCATGAAAGTTGGTGGAGCAGAGATCTAGGTCCCCTCCCCGAGAGGCCTCGGCACTGTTATGAAGTCAAACCCCAACATCTCTCAGTGCACCTTGGTCTCACCGGCCATGTCTCTCGCCGCGTATAGTGTTCCGAAGTACAGCCTGCAGAATAGATCGACTTGTCTCTTTTTGGGTATTTCTGCGCATGCCCTGGATGCACCTGTGCGCTGCTCTCTCTGAACGGGTCCTTGGCTGCACCGGGGCCGTCGGAGATGATCTTCACCAGGCTCCGAATCTTGCGGTTTGCGATGCTATAGGCATTGGCATACTGTTGAATCATTCTCTGGAAAGCAGACATGTAGAATAATCTCACGTAGAGTATCCCATAACATGAGAAACGAAGGAGCATCTTGATACGCCGAGTGAAGCTGTTTCAGGGCAGCCATAGAATGTTTTTTTCCTCGGGTGGAGATGGATGTCTCGTCCCATTCTCAGTCGCCGGGGTCTTTTGGTTTCATCGTTATGGAACGAAGCACACAAGCTGTACCTCTTACACCTGGATGGGTCGACTGGTAATGGAACTCGGAAGGGAAGGCATAGAGGATACAACCACCAGCTGCCTCACCTCACCTCCTTACACGAACAACAAACCCAACACCTCCATCATGTCCATCCATCCATCCAGCATCAATCAACAATGGCGCATTTTCAGTATCGACATCCACTCAATCAGCTCCGATCACAAGCGGTCGAGCAACCATAGACCCCCTCGAACCCTTCAATGGGCACGATGGCGATTATCTCAGCTTTCACCCTTCATCCCTGCCGCTTGCTCCCCTCAAGCGCCAATGCGATAACACAGCGGTCTTCTGGTTTAGTTATCCCATCAAGGGCCGGGCTTCAACTATAACAAAGAACACAGTAGCCAGTCTATCCACGATAGACCCAACATTCCCGCAGACATTGCACGGAGTCCCCAACACACACATCCCAGCCAGTTTTCGCTTTCGAGCCCTGTCCATCCCTGATACAATTCTCTCACTCACTGACATCTACATAGTCGATAAAGTCCACCAAGCTCGTAAGCGCATCATATCGAGTTGGGTACAGGATCCCCGCTGACTCTATCGAAGGCAGCGAAGCAGTGACGATGGCCTCAATGGCTGGTATCTGCACGGGGCTTACTCCGGTTCCAATGAGCGAAGCCAAGTCTGGCATGCAGGTGGCTACCGAATCAGCCCTGTTGGTCGCCGTCTTGATCATCCCCTCCCACCGGATGTGACAAGGATCGCCGGTCCATGCCTGACTGAATCAAGGAACAACAGAGACACGTTACTGGACATCACCGCCATAAACCATTGCTACCGTAACAATATCCATCAGATGAAAAGAACTGTCCACTCTCGTCTTTTCAACAATTGCAGTCGTCCTCCGAGCTCCCTCAGAAACAACACCATAGGGAACTAGGCCTGTCATCAAGACGCCAAAATGCCGCAAAACTTGGTTGACGAGACCGAGGGAAAAGAATTCCCCGAGAGGGTCAGCCACGAGAAGGATCTCTGCGCCTTGGGCCACTCGTTCCTCGCTGTTCTCAATGTGATGGCGCTCATTCTAGCCTCCCTCGCATACAGCCAGAACCAGTCGAAAAAGCCCGCTGAGCTTGCACTCTGCGTGTTGTTATGAATCATTTGGCTCGAGATTTTGGATTTACGTACTAACAGAAATGCAGACAGGCATCTTTGTCCCCTTCATCTTTGCCTCTGTGTGGCTCATCATCAGTACTAAACCTAGCGATAAAAGGGCTGTGACCAAACTGATATTTGTGGCTGTTGTTGTCACTTTCTACTGTCTCTTGTCGTGAGTAAATCTTTGGTCAATGCAATACAGTACTAGCTGACAGGTCATAGTTTCGGTTTTGGTGTGGCTTTTGCAAAGCGGCTCATCAAGAATAAGGAATGGGGGCCCAAGATTACATTTCGGATTGCGTCGACTGTGATTAATCTGATAACCGTGTACGTTTCTTACACTGATATCCTCCGTAGACTGATGCTGAATGGGTATAGTCTTGTCGGATTTGTTATTATCTGGTTTCAACAGCGTCTGGGTGCTGCCATGCCAAGCTACCCCATCACACCAGGTGTGACAGCGTGAGCACATTTTAGGCAACCAATGGCCTGGCTATAACCCGGGGGTGAAATAACTGCCAAAATAGCCCTTGCAGGGAACGTCTTTTCAAGTGAATGGTTTGTGAGCGGATCTGTAATGCCGTCAGGAGGCGTTGGATGTTATCAAGTGATTGTTGTTGCCCAAGGCCAAAGCGAGGCCAATATGATAGCAACATATGAGAAAGATTGTGGATTAACAGGCTAAAGAAGCATTGCATATCTATTACTGCATTTGGGACTTGATATAGTCAATGTTATGACATGGTCGATGTGTGTAGCTGCTTGGGTGAACCATGTATGGCCGAGAATAGATGAAAGCAGCAACAGATACAGCACAGCGAATGCAGCTATATAATAAAGGCCAAGTTCTAGCTTTTGCGCCATGTTATTTACTAAAGATTCAATTATGCATCCACTGTTAGCATATCTCATGCTCAAAGTGCCCATTACCTGGGTTGTTCAAAACTTGACGCCCCTCTTTAGTGTATTGTGTGACTTGTCTTCAACCTTGACATATTAATGCTAAAACTGAGGTCTGCTTTTAATGAAAATCCTCTGATATAAGGTGCAGCGCTTCCTAGCCTCCTTAGAGGCAGTCACACCCTAGAAGGCCTATGCGCCTGGGTGCCTCGGTCCATTGGTGCCACTCTAGCTCTCCATTATCTCCGATCCGACCCCAGATATGTTCCATAAAGTCGATAGAGTTCTTGAAGGTCGTACTCTCGCTGCATTCAGCATCGTTCTCAATGGACTTCCATTCACTTCGAGTCATCCAGGGTTCCACTTCAACTAACCGTCGGTCTTCCAGGTAGAAAGCCACATCCTGTCCCTCTCTAGTTGTGAGTTTCCCAATATCCACAGCATACTTTCGCCTGATGCTGTAGTCCACAATCCAAACATTGGTCAGAGCGGTCTGGGACAAGATGCCAGCGACCTTCTCAATCATGTCGAGCCCCCACATCGGATCATATTCCAACGCGATGTTTTTGACAGTCTCAAAACCATGTATCGCAGATGCGATGGGGTGACGAGTAGTGAAGTTGAACCAATCAATTGTGTCCAAATTTACGGGTTGGAGCATGAAGAGGTCTCGGTGCGGAAAGACAGTAAAGAAATTCGTATGCCCTTCGAGGTCTATGAAGTGTCCCGTCAGCGGCATCTCGAGTTTCTCCTCGAATGGCATAGACCAGAAAGATCCCCAGTCTTTGTCCATAAGAGTTTTCCACCTGAGGCGGCTGAAATGGCGTTTCATGACGAGCCTGGACTCCTTGCAAGCGCTCCATAACCCTCTATCGACGAGGGTGACGCTAGCGAAGGAGTTCTTGGACCTTGAAATAGCAAGGCGGTGATCATCAGGGGAGCCATGGGGGAGGAAGACTTCAATATTCTTGCCAACGACGTTATCGTACTTTGGGCCATAGATTTGGAAGATGTGCACCCCTGGAAGGGGAAGTCGAATGGCGAGTTTCCATATTTGATTTCGAAGCTCCCAAGGGAGTTTGGTAAAGTGATTGAAAGTGTTTTCCATTTCGAAATGCTGAAAAGTAATCTGATCTTGGGTATATGGTGAGGAATGAGTGATGTGGCTGGGGACTTTGTTTATTTATTTGTAGAGGATAGCATCTATTTATACCTGCCTGCCTCGCCCAGCAGCTCGAAAGTCATGCTTAGTCGTCTGAGACACCACATACACTTAACTTCGCAAAGGGCGAAGCTTAAGGCAAACTTTCCCGCTGAAATTCTCAACCTGCACTGCACAACCCATCCCAGAACCTTGTCCAGAGTTTGCTTCAAGCAGGCAGAAGCCACTGTTTTGTAGCTTACTCTACTTTTGGTATCAAAAGAGCTGATTAAATCATCTATGATAGCCCGCTCAGTGCTTTAAGTACTGACCAAGTCCTTGGGTGAAGCTTGGTGCTTAGCACTTAGAAGCAGCCCTGATAAGAAGATGTGCTTGACCCAAAGCCCTATTGTAGCCGCTGTGGTTCATAAAGCCTTCTCAGTGACTCATTCTCCATAAAGTATGTCAGAAAACCAAAGACGTCGCACACTTGGGGGTATAAGGAACCGATGTCAGGCTCCCTCTTCTCTTGATCTTCTTTCAACCAACACAGCGCAAAACCAAAGGCAGCCATGAAACTGGTCAAGATCAACTTCAGCGACGTCGCAGATGACTGCAAGAATGGGCGTGCTACACGTTTCAACACCAGCTTCCATCCTGCAGACCAAGTCCCCGTCAATCTACCGATGCCTTCAGAGGCGCCTTATGCCTTCGCCCGGTGGCTTCCGCTAATCCTTCAGACCCGAAACGTCGCTCCGTCGGCGGTTCAGACGGTCCGCCTTTCTCGCGGCCAAGCTCGCCTCCTCGTGGATGCCGCAGCAACTTCCATTATCACGGGTGAGTTGAGCCACGCGCTCAAGGAAGATCTCAAGGATGAAGTCGCCCCTGCCTTTTCTTCTCTTCAATTCCCACCGGAGGGGCTCTTCATGCGCTTGACGGGCTGTTCGCCCAAAGATGGGAGATGGAGAGATCCCACTCGACCATCACTTCACTCCACGGACGACATCATTCTTCGTCTGACAACCTCGCATCGAGCACGTAACGATATTGTGAGCAGTCTCGAGTCCGGGTCGGAAACCGTCGACATCACACTATTGCCTTTCGATGCTCGGATGGACAGTAGGCGCGAATACCGAGCGTTCTGCTGTCCAAAAAGCGGAAACATCACGGCAGTGAGCCAATACTGCTGGCACAAGCCTTGGCTTTTCCACTGCAGACCGGGTACGGCGTTGGAGCCAGCGGCGGACAAGATTTGGGCTGGCATTGTTGCCCTTCATCAGCAAATCATGAACGACCTCAAGCCGGACGCCGAACTCGATAATCTCCTGCTCAGACAGGGGTTCACGTTTGACGTCTTGTACGACGAGGACAAGGGAACAACGGAGCTCGTTGAGCTGAATGTGTTTGGGGCGAGGAGTGGGTGTGGATCTTGTCTCTTCGACTGGGTCAATGACTTCTCCCTACTTTACGGAGAAGGCAAGGATGTGCAGTTTCGGGTCACTTATTGAGGTGAGACTGGTGGTTAACTGCAAAAATAAAGCAATCCAATTATTTGTGCAAGTGGGCGATATCAAAACTGGGCAGGTTTCAGAACCAACTCTCGTGTTGCGCAGTTGAGCCTCAATCATTATTACAAGTTCCGCAACAGGCTAAAAGACAAATGGGTTAAAAATAAAAGGACATTCACATCCCCCTTGTTAGACTCCTTTGACTTGCAGTTTCATCCTCACTATCAATCGACTTGCGAGTTATCGCGGTCTCGACCGTGATATGGATGCGTCCGTCTGCGGGGTAAGAGCGTCGTTTCGGGCCCACCTCAACCACACTTCCATTGCCAGCGGGTACCTGAGTTGCCCTGAGTCTTCCGGGTGCACTCTTTGTAGCCAGAGATAGAATGCGGTCTGCTGGTGGTGTTCGGCTGTGTCTGTCTGAGCCGTTGCGATTGCGGTCTTGAGCAACCTTAGTGATGAGATCTGACATGTTCATTTCGATGAACAGCTTGACCAAAAAGGCTAGGGAGTGGAATTGGAGGTAACTACATGCAACAGGTCAGCCATGGCACACGTTTAGGTCAAGAACTGGGTCCTTACACAAGCTTGCTGGGCAAGGACATGAGCCCGATGAGCGCGATCTAGGCACGCGGTTAGTGAATGTTCTAGCAGCAAGAGACAAGGAGACTATAGAAGAAGCTTACATCGAGAGAAATGGAGGCCAGGATCATACCACAGTTGAACTGGAACAAGGAGAGGTACTTGTTGTTGAGCCCGTGACTGACCATCCGGTTTCGGACCAGTTGGACGAAGCGCAGGTTAAGCGATAGATCAATGATGGAAAAGATGGCCATTTCGCATCTCTCCCAGATCTCGCTTATTCGCATCCACTTGTGTGAGATCTGAAGCTGGGCGGGGACCCAGGTGACCATGACACTGATATTGACCAGCAATATGAGGAAGAAGACTGCCCATCTTAGGCGGGAGACGGCGGCGGGGTTGGGCATCAGAAGTGCGAGACGGTTGACGATGATCTGTGTGAGAAGCTGGATCTGAAGCGACCAGAAGCAGGCTTATACGACAAAGTGTAAGCGGATGGATTCTCAAGGAACATGGCGGTTCGGCACTCGTTTACCTATAAGGAAGAACAATTGAAAGCTGCAAGAGGGCCATCGGTAAGTCTCTCTGCTACTAGACGGATGGCATACAAACCTTGGTTTAATAAATCCACGTTGAAAACACCAAGCGAAAGCACCAAGCACGATATTCACTGCCCATCCAACCCAGATCATGACGAGGTACGCCGTGACATGGCGCTTTCGTCTCCATGTGTCCAAGGTCTGAATGGCGGCTCGGAGGGCGGCGAAGAAGACGAATGCAAAGGAAAAGCCCCAAAAGATGCTGGAGCAGTTCATATCGACATCGTTGGGGGCGTGAAAGACGTATGAGTCCGGGACGAGGAAGCCATTGCTCGACATTTTGGCCAGATTCGGCAGCACAATCACGAACTGGTGGTACAATACAGAAACAGAAAAAGACTTGTTTGCCTCCTCGAGGCGGGTGCCCTCTCAGTTAAGAGGGACGAGTCGCCACGAGTCGCCTCCCACACCCTCTCAACCTTGGGACTGCGGGGTAGCGGTTGTCTAGTCTAGAACGCGGATAGTTCGATGCATTCCCCAGACTCGTTTGAAGAGTGAGCGCGAGTCATGATGGGTGAGGCGTCAGCCGCAAAGTTACACAGTGGCAGGCCTGGATTCCAAGTTGCGGGGAAGAAGAGTCAAGCAACGCACGCACGCACGAGCGTTGATGCTGATGCTACCTTGTCTGGCGAGCAGAGGCAGAAGGTAGACAGTGCGTTTTTGACAGCAGTCAGTGAGAAGCTTAGCGTTGAATGCTTGGACAGTAACATGTGGCTGGTGGAGGGGGAGTTTTGGTCTTGATTTGAACATACAACCTTGCCGATATGGAGTATTTATATCGAGAGAATAATTAACATGATCATCGTCCGCTCTCTTACTTCTTTTATAACTTTTTTATCCGTTCTTCATAGATTTAATCCTCCTCATTCGTCTCTGCACCGCTGGCATCTCACCAGCCCCGTTATGCGTTAGCTCGCATGGATATCCCCGGTACAGAAATACTCGCCTAACTCCCTTAGTCAGCACCCTCATTAGACAGCTGGCCAGGTACCCACTACACCTCCTCGTTGTTCACCGCTCCCGCGTTCTTTTAATTTTCACACGACGCCATCTAAGAACGTCTTCCTCCCTCACCCAAACACCTTCACGACACCGATTAAGCTCTGCCCACCATGCGCGAGATTGTGAGCTTGCCCTCTGTCCGTTCTTGCTAGACCGTCTGTGTGCTAATCCAGCTCTCTTCGCCTCGCAGGTTCACCTCCAGGTCGGCCAATGTGTACGTATTTATCTGCCCCTTTCCATGGTGCCACCTTTGTGTCGCTCTGTTGCTAACCTAACCTTCGCAGGGTAACCAAGTCGGTTCTGCCTTCTGGCAGACGATTGCGGGCGAGCACGGCCTCGACACCAACGGCGTGTAGGCAACCCTCTCGAACCGACCGTCTCGTCGTCCTCTTCTCACGCTTAGACCAGATACAACGGTAACGACCACGTCCAGCTGGACCGTATCAATGTCTATTTCAACGAGGTACACACGACATCGCGTGACATGATCCAACTCAATCCGTGTCTCGGTCTCTGATCGAGCTTCCCACAGGCATCCAGCAACAAGTATGTTCCCCGAGCCGTTCTCGTCGACCTGGAACCCGGCACCATGGACACTGTCCGCTCCGGTCCCTACGGACAGTTCTTCCGACCCGACAACTTTGTGTTTGGACAATCGAGCGCCGGCAACAACTGGGCCAAGGGCCATTACACCGAGGGTGCTGAGCTGGTTGACCAGGTCCTTGATGTCGTTCGTCGTGAGGCCGAGGGCTGTGATGCTCTCCAGGGCTTCCAGATCTCTCACTCTCTCGGTGGTGGTACCGGTTCCGGCATGGGCACACTTCTGATCTCCAAGATCCGTGAGGGTAAGAGCTCAATCACTGACATGACACGCAGTTCCATCTGCTAATCACCTCTCCAGAGTTCCCCGATCGTATGATGGCTACCTTCAGTGTCGCCCCTTCGCCCAAGGTGTCCGATACCGTCGTTGAGCCCTACAACGCTACTCTTTCCGTCCATCAGCTGGTCGAAAACTCGGACGAGACCTTCTGTATCGATAACGAGGCTCTGTACGAGATCTGCAAGCGTACTCTCAAGCTGGCCAACCCTGCCTACGGTGATCTTAACCACCTCGTTTCCACCGTCATGTCTGGCGTTTCCACATCTCTGCGCTTCCCCGGACAGCTCAACTCCGACCTGCGCAAGATGGCCGTCAACATGGTAAGTCTATGCAACTCGATTGATCAAAGATGCATGTTGTTGACTGATTTCCTTTTCCAGGTCCCCTTCCCTCGTCTCCATTTCTTCATGGTTGGCTTCGCTCCTCTCACTGGCCGTGGCTCGCACGCCTTCAGCGCTGTCTCCGTCCCCGAGCTCACCCAGCAGCTCTTCGATCCCAAGAACATGATGGCCGGTTCCGATTTCCGCAACGGCCGTTACCTCACCTGCTCGGCCATCTTCCGCGGTCGCGTTTCCGCCAAGGAGGTTGAGGATCAGATGCGCAACGTTCAGCAGAAGAACTCTGCCTACTTTGTTGAGTGGATTCCCAACAACGTTCAGACCACTCTGTGCTCTGTTCCTCCCAAGGGTCTCAAGATCTCGTCCACTTTCGTCGGAAACTCGACCGCTATCCAGGAGATCTTCAAGCGTGTTGGTGAGCAGTTCACTGCCATGTTCCGTCGCAAGGCTTTCTTGCATTGGTACACTGGCGAGGGTATGGATGAGATGGAATTCACCGAGGCTGAGTCCAACATGAACGATCTTATCTCGGAGTACCAGCAGTACCAGGAGGCCGGCGTCGATGACGAGGCCTACGACGAGGAGTACCCCCAGGAGGAGTACGCTGAGGAGGAGCAGTAGAGTCGATTCAGATGAGGTGATTTACTTTCGACCACCAGACTATTTGTCTATCATGACCTCGCCACAAATTTTATATACCTAATTGGCGAGACAAAGGTCCATATGCTAGCTTTGTGATGTGTATGCTCCAAACTGATGTGACTAGACGAATGAACACTCTCTGACCTACACCGACCCCTACCATCGGGAATCGGCTTGATCATACCCCGATGTAAATGCCATGTGACTACGTATGCAAGCTGGCTCACGGGTAGTGGGTCAGGGCTTGAATGACATATCCGGGGCCCGAAGCATCTCAATAAAGAGTCGGTTTATTGCCAATTGTCCGGCCATTGCTCACCCTGGATACGCTCGTGAAGATCATTCATTTCTACCCCTGTCTAGGATCCCAACAAAAAGACCCATCCTGGTCAGACTTTCCGGAGTGTTGGGTACTACCCTAGACCGCTGGTTTTGGGACCTTGGTGAATGCAGCAGCACGCGTTGACGTTGGACACGAGCAAGAGTTGATCTCTAACATACATTTCGAGCAAATACTTCTTTGCATCTTGCGTGGTTCTAAGCGTTTAGCCACCAACATGATGATACACTGACATGATGATACGCTGGACGACTTGGTTGTGTTATCCCTTTGGCGCTGCTCTTGTGGCTTGTGTTATCAACAACGCCATCCCTGTCTGCGGTGGCCCTGTGCTATTACGCTTCTGGGAACTCTCATCTCGTTTCAATGCGCTCATGTATTAATAACTGTGTCTATCCGAGAAGATCTTGCGATTGTCCCTCTCTGCAACCTACTTAACAGAGGGCTCCTGAGGCATGCCATGTACTTGGTCGGAGATTATCTGCCATTTGACGTGGTGCCACTTTACCCCGGCTCCTCCAAAATGAACACCGCAGCCGTTCAGGGGTATGCCATCTCCACTATACCCCTGGACGTTCACGGGCGCAGCCGCATGCACAGTTCCTGTCTGTTTAGTTGCAGAAACTGAACCGGAAGACATGGACGGTGAGCTTACCTTGGGTCACTTGGATCCTGAGAAACCCTCTAGTCATCGTCCCAAATTTACCTATCTGGCTTGATCAGTCAGGATTGGAACTTTGGTTACAAAGCTAACGCCCTCTTGGTTGCCTGTCAAATAGGCCATTTCGTGTAAGCCACTGTACGTACACAGTCCTCCGGAAGCCACGCCACCCCCTGCATCCTGGGAACACAGGTCCATATCACAGAGAAGATGGGCAACAGACAAGGGGCAAAGACAGCAGTGTTTGCATTGAATATCTGGATCAAGTCATCGTGTACATGCATCAGGGTCCTCCTCAGATCCTCACCCATCCAGTCAAAGCTCCTTTACAATCTTATCCAGAACCCCCAACAGGATATCTGCATGATGCTTCTGGAAAATCAACATTGGCCGCAGCCGAACCGACGATGCTCCACAGCCACCGATATTGATGCCATGGGTTTTGGCCAGAGCCAAGAACTCGTCCCGCCGAGGATTATCAAACGCAATAAAAGTCCCCTCTCCCTTGCCTCGCAGATTGGTCAACTTTCCGGGGTATTTTGTGGCCAGCTTCTCGATCTCGCCGTAGAGGTAGTCGCCAACAGCAGCCGTGTTATTCACCAAGTCTAGTCGCTCAATCTCGTCGATGATGGCGCCAAAGAGGATAGCTCGGGCTGGGTCTCCCATCCAGGTGTTGAATAGTCGGTACGGTTTGTTAGGTCTGATATCAGGGTTGCCAAAGTAGAACCCGCCTGTTTGAGCCTTCTTTGAGAATGTGACCATGTCAGGGGGGTCGGACAAGTCCCAATGTTCGTGGGCCCAGAATCGACCAGTCGCCCCGACGCCAGTTTGGACCTCATCAACAATCAATAGGACCTTGTGACGTCGTGTAATCTCCCTGAGGCCCTGAAAGAAGGTAGGACTTGCGTGATTATCGCCACCTTCTGACTGAATAGGCTCCACGATGACAGCTGCGACCCTGCTAGGATAGTTCTGAATGATTTGCTCGGCTTCCTCTAAGCACTTCTGCTCCTCCCGCTTATTTTCTTCAACGTGATCCTCAAGGGGATACCTGATGGCTGGAAACGGGCACTGAGGCCAGTCAAAGGCAGGTATATCAAGCTTGTGGATCGGCTTGCTGTAAGTAGTTGACAGACTGCCGAAGAGACGACCATGGAAAGCTGCTTTAAACGACATGATGGAAAGGTTGGGCGACCCTGGCTGGTGATTAAGCATGGTGCTCTCGAGCTCTTCCTGCGTAAACTCTGCATCGCGCTGACCACGCTCCTGCTGTCGCTTCCAAATGAAGGCAGCCTTGTAGGCTAACTCGTTTGCATCTGCTCCGGAAAGCGCCATATAGACTTGGTTCATGCCCTTGGGTGCCACCCTGAGCATTCCTGTTTCTAGGATGTTGGCCCAATCGTTCTGGGGAAAGTTACCCATAGCGGGACGATTGATCAGCGCGGAAGCCATGATGGGAGAGGTTGCAGCTTTGAGTAAGGTAGGATTGTTGTATCCCACCGGGATGGAGGCGATTTGGGCGTACACGTCCAGCATGACGTTGCCGTCAACGTCGACAATATAGTTGCCATAGCTCTTGTGGTAGTCTACCGAAATGACAGCAGCACTGGCGTCACAGACTTTGTCAAGTTTGCGCACTGCCTCCTTGCTCTTGGGTCCCGGGACTGCAGTAACGACAGTCGGCCCTTCGGGCTCGTCAGGGAAGAAGGGAGCCTCGTCTGTGGCAGCCCTCACAAGCTTCTCGATGACAGTCGGCATCGCGAGATACGATATCGGTGATAGGATGGGACTATTGAGAGTGGCTTCAAAAGTTTCGGATCAAGACCCTGAAGTGTCATGCTATATCAACACGACGCAAACGGTTCTAGGTCTCTAAGAGTTGAAGTGCAAAGATCAAAGGCCACCCCGCAACATTTGATCTAGGTTTGGGCAGATGAGGGGTTCCAACTCAACGAGTGTCGTCATTGTCAATTGCCTTTCCCTTTTACCTTCTACTTCATGAGAGGCGTGTGGCAAGCTTAGTGTCACATCGTCACTAACAGACGGCAAGCCAATCCCAGGTTAGATGTGATGGCTTTCCTAATTTGGCCTCCCACCACTTAACATGAGAGCCTCACAGGTGATCAAGTCGCCGTCTTACTGTCGGTCAGAGGTGCATGTCTCACTAGCTCTCGCTGGATATCGGCAGCTAAATGCCGACTTGGTCGGACTAATAGCCGACTCATCCGCTGAAGCGCAGGGATGATTGTAAATAAAGTCGACGGTTGAGAAACAATTATTCAGGGTTGAATGAAATATTGTTTGTAATTCTGAATCTTCCTCCTCTGAGTCTTTTGTATTCTATCGCTTCTCACAACCTCAATACCAAACATCGGTATAGCTTGCTACCATGGGCTCTAAGATCCTCGAAAGCATTTCCCGAAAGGACCTGTTCCGAACTCAGGGTTATATCGATGGTTCTTGGGTAGATGCAACCTCAGGCAGGACCTTTGATGTCCTTGATCCCGCTACTCTTGATAAGATCGCATCCGTCCCGGAGATGGGATCCGCGGATACCCTCAAAGCAATCCAGTCAGCATATACGGCCTTTCAATCATACAAACAGACGACCGCAAGACAACGTGCGCGATGGTTGCGCAAGTGGAGCGACCTCTGCTTGGAAAATGCCGACGATCTTGCCCTCATCCTCTGCCTCGAGAATGGAAAGACACTAGCCGAAGCAAAAGGAGAGGTGACTTACGCAGCCTCCTTCTTGGAGTGGTTCGCTGGCGAGGCCGAACGTACCTATGGCGAGGTTATCCCTTCTTCCAACCCGAAGCAGAGGATCCTGACCTTCAAGCAACCTCTTGGTGTGGCAGCGTGCATGGCCCCCTGGAACTTCCCCATCGCCATGATCACTCGGAAATGCGGCGCGGCTCTAGCTGCCGGCTGTACAACCGTGTGGAAGCCTGCAGGAGAGACGCCCTTGAGTTGCCTGGCTCAAGCTGTGCTCGCCCAAGAGGCAGGTTTCCCCAAAGGATGCATCAACGTCATTACCACCCTCGACTTGGTGGCCGAGGTTGGCGAGACTCTTTGTACCAGCAAGCTCGTGCGCAAGCTGAGCTTCACGGGAAGTACCAGAATTGGAAAACTACTCGCGAGCCAGTGCAGCGGAAATTTGACCAAGTTATCCTTGGAGCTCGGCGGAAATAGTCCCTTTATCGTCTTTGACGATGCCAATCTGGAGACAGCCATTGAGGCCTTCATCATGGCCAAGTTCAGAAACTCTGGTCAAACATGCGTAACTGCCAACCGTGTCTTTGTGCAGAGCCGCATCTACGATGCATTCGCCAAGGCTCTTGTCGACAAGGTCAAGACGCTGAAGGTCGGTCCTGGTACTGAGCCAGATGTCTTTATAGGGCCCCTCACGCACGAGCGGGCAGTTGACAAGGCAATGAGCCATATTGAAGGTACCTAAGCAACCAGCCAACTATCATTGACAATTCTAATGATATCTAGATGCAAAGATGCGCGGCGCCGAGGTGGTTCTTGGAGGGGCACCTCTGACCGACCATAATGGCTACTTTATTGAGCCAACTATCATCAAAGGCATGGACCACGGCATGCTCATGACTCAAGAAGAGACCTTTGCACCAGTGGTTGGGTTGTACAAGTTCGAAACGACCGACGAGGTTATTGCACTGGCCAATGACTGCGACGTCGGACTCGGCAGTTTTATCTGCACCGAGAGCACCCCTCGGATGTGGCAGGTCGCAGAGGCCCTCGAGGTTGGAATGGTGGGTGTCAACGTTGGAGTACTCAGTGCATGTGAGAGTCCGTTCGGTGGTGTCAAGGAGAGTGGCTATGGGAGAGAAGGCGGCCGACATGGTATTGACGAGTATCTGACTGTCAAGTCGATGCTGATCAACGTGTCAACCAAGGAGTCGGGGGCTTGAGTTCATAGGCAGAGACCTAGACCAAGGTTCATACTGTACAACAATAGCCACTGTGTTAGCATTGGGATACGATGCTATGATGTGTTGATAATGTGTGCTTTGTTTGTAGTTGAAACCTGGCCCTCGATGAGATACCCGAGCCAGAAGACCCGCCTGTGCATGTGCCGAGGGCTAGCAGGTGCGTCATTATCCAGGCGGCCATAAATGGAGGTTGGACGCATCCACTGAAGCCTGGTGTGATGACCTCCACAAGAAATGCCCTTCAACTGGCATTGGATGCACTCTGGATTTGTTTCATCGCACTTTAACCGCCATGACCGACATGTCCAGCAGCCTGTAAACATCTTGCGAGGGGGCATCCTGGAGGTTGAGGGACGGGACCCAGGGGAGCCAGAGACTGGCAGATCTTGCGATGCGGAAGCGAGGCTCAAATTTGACTCCCGCCACGGAAATATGCAGCGAATCAATGCAAACCATCAACAGCTCATGAGCCAATCGATGGCTTTCTATTGGCTCAATTGGCCGAGAACCCGACATCGGGGGCAATAAGACGAATGTCTGTTGCTGCACCCCGCATCCAAGCAGAAACTTTGGGGCATGTTTATTGGCGAGACCGGAGCATACAACTACCGAGACGCCGGTGAGTCAAGAAAAGCCGAGTGAGGGTTAGGGACATTCAGTCAACTCAAGTTCCCGAGGGGTACAGTTATATAGGTACTGAGTTAAAGTTTCACCCCAGCTTAATTCCCTGCTGTCATTTCACCCTGTCTTGTTAATCGCCATGGCATCCAATCAGACAGTGGCCATTGTTGGCTGCGGTAAGTCATCTTACCAGTGAGAAACGGTAAGCAAACTGATGTGATGGTGTAGGCAACATGGGCTCTGCCATCCTGAGCGGGCTGCTAGATGCGACACGGTCAGACCCCAATCCCCGCATCTCGCGATTCATCGTCGTCACAAAGACGGTCGAGTCTAGAGATCGCCTCAAGTCTCAGTTTGAGCAAGACATGGAACGAATAGTGTTGGCCAACGACGAAAGTCTCTGGGCCATGAAGGAGGCCGACATCATCATCCTCGGCTGTAAGCCACACATGGCCAAAGACGTTCTAGGTGCTGAGGGCATGGAAGAGGCACTCTCCGGAAAGCTCTTGATCAGTGTTCTCGCCGGGAAAACACCACAAGTTCTGGAAAGCTATATTAGTAACAACAACGATGCAAGCCCAAGGCCCTATGTTGTCCGCGCCATGCCCAACGTCGCAGCGCGAATTCGCCAGTCGATGACCATTATCGAACATAACCCCTCCCTCCCCGATGAGCTAAGCGACACCTTGCGCTGGATCTTCGAGCAGATCGGGGGAGTCAAAGTATTGGCTTCAGAAGTGTTTGACATTGGCTCTCTGCTAGTCGGCTCATCAATGGCCATTATGACTGTCGCTTTGGACGGACTTCTGGATGGCTGCGTCATGGAAGGCATGCGAAGGCCTGAAGCCTTGGAGCTGGCAGCGCAGAGCATGTTGGGACTGGCCGAGATGCTACGTCAAGGCGAGTGCTCGCCGGCAGAGTATAGGGAGAATGTCTCATCGCCGAAGGGAGGCACTATCACGTCGTTGTTGACAGTTGAGAAGGCGGCAGTGAGAGGCACCTTTGCGCAGTCTATCATAGACGGGACTAAGAAGATACAGGGATGAAACAGGGCTCTATGGTTTATTATTAAGGAGATTAGACTATAAAGATAAAGGGAAGAAATATTGAAATAGAGTGTTAAAGGTCCACTAATGTTGTGTACCTATGACGATCTTCGTGGTCTCTAAGTGTGATGAAGCAACGACCCTTCGACCTCCTCTAGTCTACATCTTAATGACAAACTTTTCTCCTGGTGCATGGTCTAGATATACCTTCTCTGCCTCCTCCAGAGTGACCTCTTTCCATTTACCATTACCAGCCTGCTCCCACTTGCCACTCTGAAAGATGGGCTCAAGACTTTGAAGCAGCTCAGCCATCACACTGCTCTTGTGTGACACCGAATTGATGCCAATGAGGCTCTTCTCAGCGCGGTAAAAGTCTCGCATCTTTAGTCTCAGCGTCGGGCTTCCACCTTTTGGCGCTGCGATAAAGACCAGTGTGCCGCCATGAGCGAGGGCGCCGTCGATGGCGGCCGCTGTGAGAGCTGGAACACCAATTGTGTCGATGACAACATTCACGCCCTTCTTGCTGGTCAAATCTTGCACCGCGAGTAATTCAGGATCAGCGCTGGTATCGACATCGGCTCCAGGGCCGCGGACGGCTCGAATAACTTGGCAGCCAAGCTCCTCAAGCATAATTGCAGCTGCACTGCCAACAGCACCTCGAGCGCCCAGGACAAGTGCTTTATCCCCCTTCACAGCACCCGAGCGCTTGACCATGAGAGCTGCTGTTGTGAAGGGAACTCCAATGGTGGCCGCCTGTGTATGAGTGAGGGCTGATGGTTTTGGCGTAACACCATCAGCAGGCACAACAGCATATTCGGCGTGAAATCCATCCTCCGTAAAAGCGTGAGTGAAGCCTGAAGTGCCGATAACCGTCGAGTTCAGAAGCGGAGAGGGCTCAGTATCACCAGAGGCGACAACGACGCCAGAAAAGTCTCGCCCGGGAATGCGTGGAAATGTAGTTGAGTCGAAGCCACCGAGGGCATTGAAGCTGTCGGAAGGTTGAATCGCGGAGGCGTGGACCTTGACAAGCAAGTGTCCTGGAGGAGGCACTGGTACTGGACGCTTCGTAGTGAAGGAGAGGCTCGGCTTGAGGGAGCCTTCAGGTTTGGTGAGGAGAAGGGAGCGCATGAGAGTTGGACGTGACGAAGACATGGCGGTTGTAAGTTAAGGTGTGAAGGGTCAATTTTGTTTGCACCGATGATGGCTATCCGTTGAAGTTGCAATAGAAGAAAGCCCCGAAACATATATCTCAAAGTCATCGGGTCATTGCGGGTTCCAGATACTAGGAGATCCGCAATATCCGCTCACCCGCAATTCCCGCGCCGATCCGCAGCAGCCGGGGGTAACTTTGAGATAGGTAGTCCATGACACAACGTCACGATTGGATTATTTATCACAGAGTTTTACATGGCTTGAAGCTGATAAATACAAGACATGGCGCACTTTGATCTACCCAAGATGGCTACATAACTTCAACAGTTCCCGTTGTCCTACCTTTCCTGGCCTCCCACCTCTATTTCTCTCCGCCCTCACACCAAGTGTCTGACAGCCTCTAGACATGCCTGAACCACATCAGGGTCGTCCCTCCGAGGACCCCGAAAAGGCCCATTCCGAAAACGACAACAGAGCTGAAGGATCAACAAGAAATTCGATTTCGGATGAACACTTTGAGCCACCACATTCACTTTTTGGCGAGATAGCATTTATTGCCATCGTCTGTTCCGCCCAGCTCATGACCCAAGCTGGTCTTGCTCTCAGCGTTGTACCGATGCACATCATTGGAGACTCTTTCGGCATAGACAATCCCGGACAGATCAGCTGGTTTACCGCCGCATACTCCCTAACCGTCGGCACCTTCATTCTTATTGCCGGACGCTTGGGTGACGTTTTTGGTTACAAGCGCTTCTTTGTCGGCGGCTTCGTTTGGTATGGACTTTGGTCACTCATCGCCGGCTTTTCCATCTATAGTGGTCCAATACTTTTCGACTTCTGTAGAGCCATGCAAGGCATTGGCCCGGCATTCATGCTCCCCAACGCCATCGCCATCTTGAGCCATGCCTACGAGCCAGGCCGGCGTCAGGAGATGGTGTTTAGCATGTTTGGCGCCACTGCACCCGGGGGATTCGTCCTGGGAGCAGTATTCAGCAGCCTTCTAAGCCAGAGGGTCTGGTGGCCCTGGGCTTATTGGGTCATGTGCGCTGCTTGTCTTTCGCTTGCCCTGGCCGGCTTCCTCATTATTCCTTCCTCCCAGCATTCTCTTAACCGGGCACCTTCATCATCAAGTATCTGGATGCGTGTGGATGCCCTAGGTTCCATCACTGGCGTGGTAGCGCTCGTTCTGTTCAACTTTGCCTGGAACCAGGGACCTACCGTTGGATGGACCGTTCCTTACACGTACATCACGCTGATACTCGGCGTATTGCTCTTTGGTCTCTTCTATTTCATTGAGACCAAAGTAAGTCACCCACTCATACCCTTCGGCGTCTTGAAAGTGGACTCGGTATTCGCCCTGGGCTGTATCGCTGCAGGATGGTCAAGCTTTGGAATCTTCGTCCTCTACATCTGGAATTTTCTCGAGATTCTCCGTCAGCAGACACCGCTCCTCACTTCAGCTCAGTTCACTGTCGTTGCCATCAGTGGCCTTTGCGCTGCTTTAACCACGGGTGTCCTCCTTAGTCGCATACCTGCTTCGGCCGTCATGCTGATAGCAATGACCTGCTTCACCGTAGGGGGTATTCTCTTCTCGACCCTGCCTATTAAGCAGACCTACTGGGCCCAGACCTTTGTCGGCCTCATCATTCTTCCCTGGGGAATGGACATGTCTTTTCCAGCCGGGACCATCATTTTAAGTAGGGCCATGCCCAAACAGCACCAGGGGTTGGCTGCCTCTCTGGTCAATACCGTCGTTAATTACTCCATCTCCATCGGTTTAGGATTTGCGGGTACTGTTGAGTACAATGTCAATGACGGGGGTCGAGATATTCTGCTTGGTTATCGTGGGGCGTGGTATGTGGGTGTTGGACTTGCAGGCCTTGGAATCGTGATTGCTCTCGGATACTGTCTGGCAGAATGGTATCGAAGACGGGGCGCGAGATGATTGGTGGTGTTGGACAAGCTATTCAAGGACGCGAAAGAGAAAGGGAGAAATTAAAATCATCATTAGACTTCAATAGTAAGCAGCTACACAACACTGCATCTTCCAAACGAATCGTTCTAGTGCCGAGGAACACACATGGGATTGCATTATTCTAACGTTCATGTATGACTAGGGGTAACTTGTTCTAGAGTCAACTGACCTTTAGTTCGAGGAAAGGTACTAGATCTCCTGCCACAGAGGTGATAGGCTGGGTGTGGTCTAGTCCACGATATTCTTCCTGTTACCTGAATGGCTTCATCGCATGTCTGGAATGTTAAGTGTTGTTAGGATACACATCATTGGAAAGTGTAAGCACTAACAGCTCTTAGCCGCCGCATTTAAAACCGAAGCGGGATGGGACAAGATTGATCCGGACACAAACAAAACGCGGCGTCTGAAATCACGCCGAAACTGCCAAGATAGGCGTGCTTTTGTTACCTACCCAACTTGATACATCGACTACCAAACCATCTTAAGCTCACACCATGAGCCTCAGCCATGGTCAGCAAGGTGCTCCAGAACCATCGTCAAAACGGCGGCGTATAAGAAAGGCGTGCATTCCTTGTCGCCAACGAAAGCGAAAATGCGATGGCAGCTCACCTTGTGGAATGTGCACCACGTATGGCTACACTTGCGAGTACGCTCATGACGACAGTCCTCTGGCTCCATTCGTCTCGCAGCCCCCTGGGGATTCATCAAAGAGTCCCAATTTGAACCCCCCAAGCAACAAAAGCCCCGAAGCTGTGAACTCGACCACCTCGCGCCAAGAGACGACTCCTCCCGCATTCGAAGGTGGCATGCTAGATGATCGACAACCACGTTACGTGAATGCCTCCTCTGCAATTGCATTCCCTCACATTCTTGGGCTGCACCTGGAGTCAGAGAAACCTCCCACTCTGCATTCATTCGGCTACAACTTTGGCATTCGACCTGAGGAAAAGTCGATCCCGCATAGGGACCTGGCGGAGCTGATATCCGAAGCAGAGTTGGTGACGTTTTCTAACACCTTCTTTACCGTCTTTGGTGTCATCTTGGATCTCCTGGATCAGAGCATATTCCTCCAGCAGTGCCGTCTTTATTACCAAGGCCAACTCCACGATGGTGTCTTCGCCGCCGTGGCAGCTGGTGTTGCAGCAATTGGGTCCTTTCTCTCTTTCAGCCATGGCCATGATCGCGAGGTTGACATCGTTCACTTTGCTAAGACGGTTCTTGAGGACCCAGCGGCAACACGCAGAGCCTCTGTGCAACTGGTTATCGGTTGGTCTCTGCGCGCGGCATACCTACGATTCACGACCAGACCCAACAACTCTTGGATAGCTTCATGCACGGCAATGCATCTGGCAGAAGCCGTAGGTTTACATGAAGAAGAGAATATTTCCAAGATTGCGAATATGGCAGGTGCTTCGGCGTCAGGCTTCGACCCGGATAGACTTAGACGCATCTTTTGGTGTTCCTGGTCTTTTCACATTATTACTTGCTACGAGTATGGCCGCTCTGCTGTTAGTTTCCCCAGAGTGTCATGCAATAGTATCAACCCCACTCCTGGATCATTTGCCTACCAGCACGTACGGATGGCCGAGATCTTACCATCACCAAACTCGACATTTTGTCTGGCAGATAAGCCTCAAGACTTGGGAAAAGAAATGGTAGAGCGCATGAAAGCTCTGAATGAAGCTCCCTTGGGCCACCCGTTCTTGAGTTTAACCAAGGCAGACCTGACGTTCTACCTATATCGACGCATGCGTCAACTAAAAACCCCCGTCACGGATGAAGTCATTCAACTCATCACTATGGCAGGGAATAATGCTGTCGAGGCAGCATGTCAACAAGTCCAAAAAGGACATCTCTTCTTCAACGCTCTAGGGAGCGTGTTTCAGTATGCATGTGTTCTCCTGGCCCTCGATAACCCCCTGGCATCTTCTAATCTGGATGGCGCATTCGAGGGCCTTGAGACCATAGTCAGCATTGTGGACACGAGATTGACGCGGGAAGCTCTAAATACGGCACGACACCTTTTGAAAGCCAGCATTCAGAAGAAAAAGCAGCACACTTCGACGCTAGAGGCCGTCGAGGCCAGGTTCACAGACATGGAGACGCCACCTGGGTTGTTAGACATGACCCTGGATTGGGACCAGATCTTGAACGAACCGTACATGTCTTTTTTCGGTCCATCGGAGCTATGAGCGTATATCAACTCGCCATATTCTAAGAGAACACAGACAGGAAATCAAGGCATAGAACGCATTGCATGGAACAGATCAATACCGATGAAACCCCTTCTCTCTGTCATTGAGACCTCAGAGATATCCACTAACATTATCTTATCACAAGCACCTCTCTAATTCTTTCAATGCAAATATATTGCTCCCAATTCCTCTACCTAGGTACGAGAAATTCGAAGCGTCATAATCAAGCCAGCGCGAGTAGAGTACTTGGGGTCCGTGGTGTCTTCAGGAAGCAGGTGTCCGTCTCCATTAGCCACGAGTGCCTCTGCAAGCGTGCACTTTCCAACCGTTTCAAACCCGAGCTTCTCGTAGAGGTGCACCGTCACAGTGTTTTGGGGCTTAACCATCAGCCTGACAAGGATATTTGGCGATTTTCGAGTTTTTTGGAGATGCCGCAAAGCCTCTTGACAGAGTTTCTGGCCCAGGCCCTTGCCACGGTGTTCAGGGAGATTAAAGAGACTCAACATCTGCCAGCGCTCTTCGTCTTCATCCAAACCTGGGGCGGTTTGGCCAGAGGCTTCTGGGAGAACATAATCATTTCGACTGACGGGGCCTCGAATGGTGAGCTGGCCAACCCACTCCACAGAGGAAGTAGAATCGGCTTCACGACTCGTGGCAGCACAGACAAAGTTTTCTCGGTCCCCCTCCAGGAGCCGCTTGATCCAATCATCCTCAGTGAAAGCGGACTCAATCTCGTAGGTGGACGAGAATGACTCAGGGGACGTCTGAAGTGCTTTGAGACGCAGATCGCGGTATAGCCTTGCGGATTCCTCGATTGAAGTAGTCTTTGAGACATGAAAGAAGGTGTAGTCGACTGCCGCCATGGTGAAGACAATGCTTAGCCAGGGTGGGTTCAAGATCTAATGGGCGCGATAAGACTTAAAAGGAGTTCACTGAGGACAAAGAATAATAGGAACCGTAAAGTTGTTGGTGTCTGGGGCCTACGGGTCAAGACGCGGCAACTTATATGTTCTCATCCCTAGCGATTATTAATCTCGCGGCGGTGGTGCCATTTGCGAAAACCCACACTTTGTCATGCACTCCGGCTTATCTCGTATACCATTGCAGACTGGTCTAGAATGAAATTAAGCCATAATAGTTTCTTGCATGGTGTATATGCGAAGCTCAGCAAAAATAGCGGTGAGATACGCCGCTGTTATACCGTTGTTGGTCAGTAAGACGATCCCATACAGCCGCCACAGCAACAAGGAACACGGTTAGCACGGAATCGGCCTCGTGACACGATACAGCAGAGTAGCTCCAGCTCTACCTCGGTCGTCTCTAGTCACAATTACGAAGTGGAGTCAGTAAAAAGCGCCAAACCACGCAACCACTACCCCAGCCTAACAAAGCCGGCATTTGAAGGAATACAAGGGCCGGATCCAAGTCCGACGAGTTCTCAATTCAGCTTCACCAGCGAGGGGACTAATCTAAAAGATTATCTACCACGGGATATCCTTGCCTTCGAAAGTGATAAAGCGGCCCGACGTCTCTGCCTTGGTGGACTTCTCAACCTTGGATGATACCTATTAGCTTGGATGACGTCGGGATTGGTAATTGGCTCAAGTCTTACCTGCTCGAAGATCCCAGCCGCACTCTGCTCCTGTGTGGTGGGAGCCTCCTTCATACCCAGGGTCTCTGCAATTGCGTTTCCAAGGCTGGTTTTAACCCATCTGCGAGACTGGTTAGCACGGCACCAGGCTTCACCACTGTGCTCACTGACCCTGGGTGAATGGGGAACGCAGTCAACTTTGGCTCCTCATGGTGAAGCTTTCCGACGAAAAAGTTGACAGCCGCCTTGGACATGCCGTAAGCTACATCCTGGATCTTCCTCTCACCCTGAAGTCCAATGCTTCCAAGCTCTGTGGACAAGACGATGAATTTCGGGTTTGCTGAAGCCAGGAGCAAAGATCGTGTCGCAAGGTACAAGGTAAAGGGGCCGACAGAGTTGATCTTGAAATGGTCTTCTACCTCGGTAATGTCAGTCTGGGCCACAAGGCTCCAGTCTTTGCCAATCCCTGCGTTGGCGATGACCGTGTCTAACTGAGTGATACCATGCTCATCCCGCAGAACCGTGACTGCGTCCTTCGGGTCTTCCAGGAAAGCACTGTCAATCTTGACTACAATGAGACGAGACCCAGATGCAACTGGCAGACTGCGAATGTCATCGACAGAAGGATGGGCAAGATTACGCACAGCCGCAATGGCAGTGGTTTGCGGAAGGTTTAGATAGAGCTTCAATAAGTCTCTACCAATGCCTGGTTGTTCGGAACAGGTTAGAATATAACAAACGGCTGAAGGTCCTTATGTACCTCGATTCGCTCCAGTGATCAACACGGTGTAAGCCATTGCTGTGTTTTGGTCTCTTGTTTGGTGGGAAATGTCAAAGAATGATTGTAAAGAGTCGAGTTCGTTGTGTCTGAAGAGAGGCGAGTTGGAGTCGAAACTACAGATCTTTATACTTCACATGCCTGGTAGACATGCGGGCCATGGGGGGCCTACCAGCCAAAACAGGCTGGACTTGATGAGGAGGATGACAAAAGAGGCAAAACTTCAACAGTCAGCGGCCTTGAGTCTGTACGACCAGGTGCAGGTCGCAGTCTTCCAACTGCACCCCTGCAAACTGCCACTATCTCATCTCATTCGAGTTGAACTAATATGATCCCGTACTAATCTCGGGTTTCACTGGGACACGATGCATCTTTTCAAGACACAAAAATATTCTTCCCAACATTCCGATAAGCAAGCTCCGTTGGGCATGCAACCCTCACCCTGTTCGTGTCTCATACCATGCTCTATCGTGCTTACCTCCCCACTGGAGTCGACATTTTCATGTTTGATTCAATGTCGTGATTGACATCTTGCATCCACTAGCGGCGGGACACGACAGGGGAGTCAAGCGGACGAGGGCGGGTTTGTCGGGATAGGCGGGATAGTCGGGGATGAGCGGAATAAGCGGGGCAAAGCCGCTCGTCCCGCCGCCAGATCGGAGCTTCTTCCGGCTTGAAGACGGAGCCACCGTCAGCACCAGAGGCGGATGGCTACACACTAATGTAGGAAATCCCTGAAAACACCATGTTTGTCATCTCAGGGTATCCTCTAGAAGTCTTATTATGTGAAGTAAAGGCCTCAAAGATGACCGAGTAAGGTCGATCTCACATTGGGCGAAGAGATAAAGTCGGAGTATAAAGAAAGCCTTCGCAGCTGCATTCAAGTCATCTAAACAGACCCATTACAACTCAGAAAAAAAAAACAGAAAGAAGCTTATTCTTCAGAATGTCGACTCAAGAAACCGCCAAAACGCTCTATTTGGTGGCCGAAGGCACCAAGTACGCATACCGAATCATCGGCAATGCGAGCGAGGACTCTCCGCCTCTCCTGATGCTCAATCATGTCCGATCAACCATTGACACTTGGGACCCTGAAGTCATAAACAACCTCACTGCAAGCGGTCGTCAGCTCATCACGTACGACTATGCCGGACTTGGTCACAGCGGCGGCAACATTGCCCCCAGCATTCGGGCTTTTGCCATCAACTTGCTCGCTTTCCTCAATGTCCTCCTGCCGACTCTTCACGCTAAAGAGGTCGATGTGCTTGGCTTCTCCATGGGCGGCTACATTGCTCAGCAGCTTACTCTCGACGCCCCTGACATCGTGCGCAAACTGGTTCTCGCAGGTACTGGTCCTAGCCTTGGTCCTAATCTGGAACGCCCCATGAACGAGGTTCAATCCACTGTCTTCAACCCAACCCCTGGTCCACCTACCATCGAAGCCTTCTTTCCCTCGTTTACTACCGGCGAAGAGGGCCTCGCATGGTTCAACCGGAGCACCCAGTCACGAGCCGGCGTTGCTGGCAAGAATGGCGAGCCCGAAATTGCTCAGTTCACTACCGGACAAGACCTTGTCAAGCTCACCCAGGCATACCTAACTTGGGATGCCGATCCCATCCCTTACGCCCTCCTCCAGACCATCCAGAAGGATGCCCTCGTCACCAACGGCGACAACGACCTAATCGTCCCAACGCAAAACTCGTACATCCTAGCTCGACAGCTGCCCCGCGCCAACTTTGTCATGTTCCCTAGTAGTGGTCATGGTCATCTTTTCCAGTATGCGAGCTACTTCACCAAGCTCGTCGGAGAGTTCTTGGATGGCAAGCTGCCTACTGCGCCTTTCTCCGCCGGAAAAGCTCCAGCTTTCCAGAAGTATGGTTCCTACAACCAGTAGGCAATGGTAGAAACACGGAATGAGGTGCATTTGGTCTGTCTGTACGGTGTTTCCTATTAGTCCTCGAGTTATCTAACTCGGTCAATATTATCTTTCTTCTCATGTATTCTAGCTGAGATCTATTTAGAGAAAAAAAAAATATTTTTGTCGCTTGTAGAATCACTTTAGAGCCTGTGTTTGAAGATGAAATGACGGCTTATACAATTCCTATCAGCCATCAACTGCACGATCAGAGATCGAAAACTACGATACCTACTTACAGATGCAATCTCCCATCTTCGTGTTGGATATAGCCCGTTATTCAGAGGTGAGAGTATCTTGATTGTGATTCGTCTTTTCCCAGATGAGTCATCGAACCAGTGATAAACGCCCAAATATCGCGTATACAAACCCCGCCTTCGCTTCAAACAGCGCATGGCACTTGATGCTCATCCATGATTCGCCATGAGTACTGAAAGCGGGAGTGAACGAACTGAACCGCCCCAAACGCGGTTTCGACCCTCTTGCCTTCAATGCCAGCGGTTGAAGAAGAAGTGTGATCGGCAAAGGCCGCAGTGCTCTCTATGTTTGCGGTATGAAGTGATCCTGCGCGTATGCATACTTGAGCAATTTATTAGTTTTCTAACCAAAGGTACAGACACGGTCGAATATGCTCGTATGGTTCAAGGAATAGTTCCGCTGGGGATGCAGAGTCTGGTGTCTTGGGCTTCCCTGACCAGTCAATTGACAGCCATCAAGCGCCAGAACAACCATTTCCAGCTGTTTTCTTTCTCGACTCTGCTCTCTTCAAACGGTCTGTGAGCAAGTTACCAGACCAGAGTTTTTCTCTAAACCCTGACCTGCTTTCTTTTGTCGGCAATGTTGCCGAGGACAAAGCATTCGTCTCCTCATACTTCACCTACATTCATCCGTGGATACCATTTATGTCAAAAAAGCTATTCATGGAGAGAGTCTTAAACCCTCTTAGTCCAGCAAAGCCCGAAAAGACGCTTCTTGTAGCAGCTGTTAAACTGCTGGCCAGCCCACCTAGCGGCCAAGAAGCACAAACAGCTGCATACCTATCCATCAAGGCTGCCTTGCTTCGGGCCGACAGGTCCGGTGTTCTCAACTTCAAAATCTTCCAAGTCATGATTCTGGTGGCCATCTACGAGATTGGCCATGCCATTTATCCTGCGGCATATTTGACGACGGGGAACTGTAGTCGATATGGCAGTGCTCTAGGACTCAGTAAGACTGTGGAGAGTTTCGATGCTTTCGAGGAGAACCAGAGTCTTATGGAAGCTGAAGAAAAACGAAGGAGCTGGTGGGCTGCTGTGATTCTCGACCGGTGAGTGTTTCTTCCATCATAAAAGGAACAAATTTGACCCAGCTCTGGATGATGCTGTAGTTTTATCAGTCTTGGGTGCGCGGAACGTGCTTGTTTGTTTCCAGACCCAAGCAGCGGCAGCATCCTCCCTATGGATGACGCTCTTTGGGAACAAGGCGTAAGCTTATTGTCCCACTGGGTCTTCCCGGGATTAATACCTGGCGACTAACATGCAAAAGGGTCACATTGAACGTCCGATGCATCGTCTTTCTTCACCCCCCACTGAAACGATGGGCCGTTATGGCCTTACCGCGCAAGCAGCAGTTCTACTGGGAAGAGTTTTCCAAAACATTCATGATACCTCGGCAATGGAAGGATTCCAGGAAAACGAAGCAAGGATATTAGATAGTACCTTGGTTGCACTGACAAACGTGTCGTTTCAAGAGGGTCGATTCCGAGGCATAGGCGTTTGCAGCCCAACCACAATCTGCTTCAGGTCAGGACTGCGGAACCTTTCGCGACCTTCTACTAAGAGCTTATAGTGCGAGACTTCTCCTCCACGACGAATCGCGGTACCCAAGCACCAGGCATCGAGCAATATCCGACCCTTTGACCCGTATCAACATCGAAGCTGACATTGCAGCGCACATGCTGCGCTTGGCGGACAGTGTCGGTGGAACGAGACGCTGTGGTATTGAAGAAATATCTCCATTCTGTTTGGAGCCCATGTATCGCTCCGGCATTGTGTATGCCCGGAGGTACAGCGAGACCGGGCAACAAGAGGACCAGCAAGCGTTTGAAACGATCAAACAAGGACTTAGAGCGATGGCTGGTCGATGGAAGGCGGCAGGCAAGTTATAAACCCAGTTACTATTTACGCTTATTGCTAATCGAGGTCATTAGATGCTTACGTTGGTCTGCTCGAGGCTCGAGAGCTGACGGGTATTTTGTGAATCAATCAATAAGGCCGATCACCAAAGAGCCGACTGTCACCCCGATGGCGTTTAGCGAGACATGTATTTCGTTAAAGAAACACTCATAAATTCGGGGCTTGGCAATGTTATTTCTCAATGCTCTGATTGGTTCACCAGATGAAGACCATGGATGGTGTTTTTATGTTCAACCCGTGTGCAAGACTTATGGCCGTAACCGTGCTACGAAACTTTTCTCTCACTACATCAGCGTCCAGGCACATTATCTATGTGCGTTCTCATCATCGGAGCATTCTCAGTCTATTCAAATCCTTGCGATCTGCTTACTACTTTGCGAACATCACTGCCTCGTGCTTTCGTAGCTCTAGGGTGAGCGAGGGCTGGGGAGCGAATTGCAGGCGCATCAACGTGACGACCAATTCAAGGAGAGCATGGCTTCTTCTTTCTTTTGACAGGCTATTGCTTGTTGCCTTGAACCCTCCACAATAAGGACTTACCATTGAAAAGAGATGCTTCGTGATGTGAATTCACCTAGCTTTTCATGGGTGACACTCAAGAGACTGACCAAGCTCGGAATTCCAAGAGCCTGATGGCAATTGATTGGCCGTGGTTTGTCGCAAAACCAATGTCGGGCGCTCCACTTGCTTGCGGAAGCTAGCGGGATCATCTTGAAGCCTGGTTGGCTCATGCCTGAATCCCCTCTGCACTCAGGGGTGACAGAAGCAATGATCTGCGCTGACAGGGCTGAATGATTCGGTAATCTCTCTTAGGTCGGAATCCTTGCTGACCGTGTAGCAAACCTCGAACACGATGGCGCCTGGTGGCTGAACCAACTCGCGTCACAACTGGACACGAAAGGGGCGCCAAAGCTGACTTGTCGCGCCACGCTCAGGTTCGTCGAGGTGCCGGTTAGCCTAGCAAGATTGGGATTGGCCTCTTGCAGTGTATGTTGGGAGCAGCCGCTTGCTAGCCTGTTTAGGACTGGAGTACAAGACATCAAGGCCAGCGTACATGTTAGGGTCAGCACTCTTCTCTTTATTTCTTCTCTTCCGCCCACATTGTTTGTTGAGCCTCAAAAAGTTCCAGCACACCATGGGGTTGTACACTGAGATCCCAAAGGAGACCCAAGAGGTCGACATCATTGTTGCCGGAGGTAAGTGACACCATGGCTCAACTGAGACAACCGCTCAACTTGGAACAGGCGGAACGGCAGGATGCATCGTTGCGGCCAGACTGGCCGAGGTTGTCCCCAACTTGTCCATTCTGGTCATTGAGGGAGGCCAAAACAACCACAATGTGCCCCAGGTCGTCTACCCGGCCCTCTACCTGTCGCACCTCAAGCCAACCAGCAAGGCAACCCTCTTCTACAAGAGCAAAAAGGCTGACCAACTTGCCGGTCGCGAGGTTGTCGTGGCTTCTGGTGGCACTTTGGGCGGAGGCTCGTCAATCAACTTTCTCATGTACACCCGGGCTCAGAGGTCCGACTTTGACTCTTGGGGGGCCAAGGGTTGGTCAGCAGATGAGCTCCGGCCTTATCTCAACAAGGTGACCAACAAGTGCTCGTAACAGGCATTAATAGAGGCTGATCTCATCTTAATAGTTCGAAACGTATCATGGCAGCGGTGAGAGTCATCACCACGGCCATGACGGGCCTATCCACGTGTCGGACGGTCCTTTCCCTGCCCCCAAGTCCGCAGAAGACTTCATTGGCGCTGCCACGAAGCTTGGCTGGCCGAAAGTCAATGACTTGCAAACGTTGGATGCCAACAATGGCATAGGCCCTTGGCTACGGTACATGTCTCCTGATGGCAAGCGTCAAGACACGGCCCATAGGTACATTCATCCTAAGCTAGAGGACGGAAAACATCCGAACCTCCACGTTCTTGTCGAGTCCAAAGTCGTCCGTGTCTTGATCGACGATCAGAAGCGAGCCGTTGGGGTTGAGTATATCTCCACTCAGACTCCAAACGCGAAACTTACCGTCAAGGCGCGTCGGTTGGTAGTCGTGTCTTGCGGTGCCCTCGGAACGCCCTTGGTTCTGGAGAGATCTGGTCTTGGTGACCCCGAGGTGCTCAACCGTGCGGGCGTGCCACTTGTGATGGACTTGCCAGGCGTTGGCCGCGAGTACCAGGACCACAATGCAACCATCCACCCGTACAGGACGAACCTTGAGCCGCATGAGACGCTGGACGGAATTCTCAGTGGCCGAGCCGATGTTCCTAACCTCATTGCGAAGAAGGATAAAATCCTGGGTTGGAACGGCATCGATGTTGCATCCAAGCTTCGGCCAAGTGAGGCGGATGTTGATGCTCTTGGCCCGGAATTTCGCGCTACTTGGGACCGAGACTTTAAGAACAACCTTGACAGGCCTCTTATGATTACGAGTCTAATGTCATAGTAGGGCTTATCAGATTCTTCTTTGTTTTGACTACGCTAACATGCACAGCTTTCTCGGAGATCATTCAGCCATTCCTGAAGGGCAGTATGCAACAGTACTCAACATCACGGCCTACCCGTATTCACGTGGACATATACACATCACTGGGCCTAGCTTCGACGACCCGTTGGACTTCAACATTGGCTTCTTTACTGATGCCGATGATATCGACCTGAAGAAGCAGCTCTGGGCATACAAGAAGCAGCGTGAAATCATGCGACGCACGGCCATGTACCGTGGTGAGCTGGCTGTGGGACACCCCCCCTTCCCTGAAGGGTCTGCAGCGGCGTGCATCGAAACGGATGCTCCACTCAAAGACGTTCAAGACATCACGTACTCAGCGGAAGACGACAAGGTTATCGAGGACTGGCTCCGCTTCAAAGTCGCCAGCCCCTGGCATTCTCTGGGCACGGCAAAGATGGGTCCTCGCGAGAGTTTCGGCGTTGTCAACGAACAGTTGAGTGTCCATGGCATTCAGGGACTCAAGATTGCCGATATGAGCGTCTCGCCAAAGAACATGGGCGCCAACACGGAGAATGCTGCTTTGGTAATTGGTGAGAAGGCTGCGGATATTATCATCAGCGAGTTGGGACTCAAGTCATGAGAGCAACAGATTTATGCAGCGGGCCATTGCTCGACTAGTCTTGCAAGTCTTAGGTTACCCAAGTGTTACCTTCTACCAATTTTTGGCGCCGGACTTAACTTATCGTCTCTCTCCGAGTTCGACAGGGTGATTGGTGTGGTTATGAGAAGTGATGCTGAGAGTTACCGACCCTTGCCGTATTGCTTTGACAGCCAACGAAGGGATGTTCCGGAAGCACAGATCGTTTGAACTTACATCACTAAAGTATTTGGGACAATCCCTTCCCATCCCACGCCTGTTCTGGCCCAAGTCCTACGGTCTCTTTAGACTCTCAGTTCTCACGTGATCAGCCAAAGACACCAAACAACACTGGCTGTCCTCACTCGCAGCAAATCCCGCTCACCCTCGACGCGTTTTCAAGAGATCACCAAGACCTTGACAATGACCGCGCTCACTAGACTATCACCCGAAGTACTCCGACAGGTAAGGTAGTAAGAATACCAGAATTCCTTCAGACTCATTGCTAAGACTCGACGTATATTTTCCTGTACAAGTGACCACACCAACTTTGACTTGATCTCCCGCTTTCTCGCTCCCTTTAATCTGGCCGAAAAGATAGTTGTTCCCAAAGGCGGTGTGCAGAGCGTCGTTTATCCCAGAGCTTCTGTACTTGAAAAGACAGAATGGTTTGGCAAGAAGAGAGAGGCCTGGAACAGCAAGGACTTTTTGGAGGGAAAAGGCCCCTCTGATCAGGCGACAGAAGTGATCTATGGCCTCGCTCGAAGGCCATTTCTTCTCAAAGTCTCCCAAGGCAACAAGCCGACCTATTTCATCATTACTATAGTTCCCTAGGGACCTCAGTATTGCTATCAGGAGAAACTTACCAGTATCGGTCCCAATAACGAGATCGCATATGTCTTGAATACGAATCCCAAACCCAACCACCTTCTCAATCTCGGCCAAGATGACCAGCTCGACAATACCTCGTACACCGCCCCTGTGAGAGACCTGTTAGCGAGCAGCAGCACGTAAAAAGTTCATTCAACATGAGAACAAACCCATCAAGTGCCAGAATTCGTGCCCCTGCAGTTCGAGGTTTCACGCGAATGTTCCATGGGGTCGTGTAAAAGGAGCACCCCAAAGGACAAGAAGTCATTCGTATCACTGATGCTTCTCCGGTTCCTGCTGTATCTCCTGACCCACTCCTCGCAAATCCCATGTTAAAAAACCATTAATTTAGTTATACGGATAAACTTGGATAGCTATTGAGTTAGGATTTGAAGCGCAGACGGAATGGATATCTATCAAATTCTGGTTTCGAGCGTCTCCACAAGCCTTTGGATAATCGTCTCAGCCCCTACAGATCGCCTGGTTCCTTGTTCTTACAGACCTCGTCAAAATCTCCATACTTTTCCATCCCAGCACTCACAATCTCTTTAAAAACCTCAAACGGACAGCTGGCACCAGGCCCGCTTTGACAGAGCGGTAGCGGCCGTGGCGCAGTGTTGGCAATGAACCTCACAAACTCATCCTTTCCCGAGTCGTCACCTGGTCTATCGCAAGTCATTTTTTCCATGCCAACATGACCTAGGAAGGGAATAAGATCGGACATCTTCCATGCCCTCACATGGTTGACATGCGAAGTCGGGAATTCATCATAGCCTTCATGTGAGGATGAATTGAAGATGCCAAGTGCTGTGGCGACGAATGGCGGCACTTCACGGTGCGTGAAGAAGAAAAACAAGCGCTGGTCTGAGGGCCAACCTGTTGTTTCGTTATGGTTTGCGTCTGGGTCTTTGTCAATGGCGTCGAAGAGCTGAGATTGTGAATGAAGCCAGGGGAAACCAAGATAGTTGGAGAGAGGGTTGAGCGGTCCGACCATGTACGCGTACTTCATATCCCAGGCATACTCGTACGACAGCCATTCTGCATCAGAGAACAAGTCGCACATCGGTGAACGCCTTCCACGAATGGCCGATTCATAACCACAGATTGACTGGAGGGCAAAGACATCCTTGGGGTCGAGGTCATAGTCGTCAGGGGTGTAGGGGCTAAGGCGACGTGAGACTTGTTTGCCGTAGACATTTAAGAATTCGTGTTGTTCCTTGGTACCAGGGTCTTTTGAGAATTCTGAGCAAGCCTTGTGCGGAAGAAGAGCGCGAGTAGCGTTGTTGAGATTCTCCTTGTCGGCGCGGACAAACTCGATGTCTCCAGAATTGGGAAATGCGTCGACAAAGGCCTTGGCAGTATCATAGGTCCTTGCTTTAGTATCTGCCATGACACGCTTGACCGACAATGCCAGGTGCCGGTATCGCTTCATCAGATGTCTCCCAACCTGCTTGGCATCAAGCTTCCCAGCAGGAGTGACATCTTCCAGGCGCTTTTCGTCAATTGGAGAGTACCATTTGTTGAAGAACTTAAGGGGACCTGAGAAGCCCCCACGATGCTTCTCCAACTTGAAGAGAAATGGTTTGATGTAGTCCTCATACTCGGCGTCGTTAGCATAGATTGACGCGTGCCGGATAAGGTAAGAAGCAACGTCGACAGTGCATCCCTCTGGGGCGGCGTGTGCGAGCCCGAACCCAACGGCATCGAAATATGGCGATATTCCTGGCAGGTGGAGGAGGGGATCGAATTGGTAGCCTTGAGAATGATCACGAGCCCGAATCGGCTGCTGAAATGCAGATGCAAGGGAAATCGCGGTAGCAACCACAACCAAAAGACGAGACATGGTGTTTATGGGGGTCAGACTTGAGGATGGAGTCTGGTGATCAATTTTACTGGCTCGAACGTGTTTTTATCACTCCCAGGTCTATGACGTATGAAGCGACAGATGCACCCTGAGAGTACTGATCTCGATCTTTGAAACAAGAAATCGCCAAGACTAGCTCTTATAAGCTAGACAAGCGCGCCACAATTTGGGGAAAGGGCTCGGCACAACCGCTCCCGGATATCGCTTGTAAGTATTAAGAAAGGCGGGCTTCCAATTGATCTCTGACAGAAAGGTGCCGCGGAATGGCCGGGTATGCGCAACTTACGGTGGCCTTGGATGAGGCTCTACCGAGGATCGCTAGGACCCTTGGGGGACGATAATAGATAAATATCAGTGGCTCGGGACTTTTCAGGGGTTAAACTTGCATCTTTATGTGTTAACTGCACTGAGCATGTCCCCTCCCTACTGGCGGGGAAACATTGAAGGTGTAGAGGGTGACCTGACTGTTCTTAAAGGCCTCTAATATCTAATAATAATTCATAGAAAATAATTTGAAAAGAAATCCTATAATGAAAAGAAATATTCATATCATTTTATTTCATATTATTTACCTATTATTATCCCTCTGATAGATAACCTTGGTGGAGGGGAGTATATATGCTCATATGGATACGAATCCACGACCAAATGTGCGCAAAGTAATCTCGCTTTCGCGTCAGAAAACTTACTCACCAGCTTTCTTTTTCCATAAATCAAGAACACAATCCCTCCAATTAGTTTTGCATGCTCACCTTATCTTGCTATCAAGCGCGTGTGGCTGCATTAGCTGTGTGACGCACGTTGGCCGCAATCGGATACGAGATGAGGGAGGCCGACCATAGCTAGCTATGTGTGCTCAGTACTGTAGAGAGATGCGATCACCAGGATGAAATATATGACCCTAGGGAAGCGAGCAAGTCTTCTAAATGCCGATAGAGGACGGATTGTCCGGGATGGCCATCGCCCTTCTCCATGATTTGGCGCTCATCGTGAATCGAGACGGGACTCTCAGTGAAACCTGGAGGATGAGGCACTATCACCTTGAGAGTCAGCACTAACTGGTCGACGTGTAACGATTCCCCCTCGCTGATCGTAGGCCCTGCGTCTCTAAGGAGGGCTGGAATGAACACTCATTTGACCAGGCAACCTCGATACTCCACAATCCCGTTGGGCATCGAGAAACTCTACCCAAACGCAGTAGGCGTTGTCTCCTCCTCTTTTGTCTCACACTGTACCGGAGGTCACGGGACTTCGTGTCGTGCTCCAGCGCGTCGCGTCTCAATTCCTCCCTGGAGGTTCAAACCACTTCCAGTCTGTCCTTTCAATAAGCCCAACGTCCAGCACGCGTCTTCTTCTGCTGGAATTTGGCACAGTAAAATGCAATCATGAATTCTGAGCAATCTCCTCTCGTGGAGACTGTTCCACCACCTTGTCCTTCCCCCCAAACTTCCGTGCAAATTCGATGGCGATAACGCCGAGCTGGCCGAGAATCTCGGGGAACGATTGCACGAAGCCTTGTCCACCTTGCGGCATGTGGGAAACCCCGCGATCTGGGACGCTTTGGATGCGTCTTTGCGGGCTACCAGGACCCTGGACCAGGGCTTCTTAGGCGGCGACGACCTGCTGGAGGGATTCAGAACCGTTGCCGAGAGGGAGAGCAAGGCGCCAATTTGGCTTGCTCTCCACGTTGCGCAGCAGAATGCCGCGCTTGTAATTCACCGTGATGTTCCGTACGTCCTACACGCCCCTACGGGCTACACACTGACGACATTTTGACCTGATTTGATATCTATAGTGATGAAAACATCATCTTTGAGTCTTTCCAGGTGTCTGCGCCTGTGCGAGATGTTCTCAACGCAAACCATGCCCTCACCTGGGACTTTCCCAGCCGTGCAGTCTCAGTACCGCTTCACGTCTTTAATGACGCATCGTTCCAGCAAAACTTGGCTGACTTTCTCGAGCAATCAAGTTCCGAGGCTTTTGATCAGTTTGCTGCATGAGCATACAAAGGAGGCCAGTCGGTTGTTGAAGCTCGAGATTATCCCGAGCCTGCCCTTGTCAACGATATGCTCATGTCGCTGCTGGAGGGCCTGGGAAAATCTGTCACCGTTCGCCAGGTTCGCAAAAGAGTCCGTGATGACTATGTCCTGGATTCATCTGAAACACCATGGAGACGCTCCCCGTACTGGCTTGTTCTCCGTGTCACAGTTGGACGACTCCTCTGCGCCATGTCCAAAGATGAGAGGATTGGCCGGGTGTACTACAAGTTCATCATCTGTGTTGTCTTAGCTAATCTACTTGGAGAATGTGTTGAAACTCTGCACCCTGAGATGACAATGATTCTCCAGGCAAAGCTGTGCCGTCGTCTTGCCAAGCTCGAGTCGGAGAAGCAGGCTGCTTCAGATACTCTGCGTCTGGCGTACGAGCATTTTTTCTACGCTACAGGAGCCTTCTTTGAAGGGATCGTTGGCCGTGCAAAGCGGGAGGTTGTTACCCAGTGGGAGAATTACAAGACGAGCATCGTTCGCCCAATTCCTCTCCTTCCAGGACGTGCATCAACGAACGATCTGTCTCTCAGATTGCCCAACAGCGGTGCAATTCTGCTTGACCTTCTCTCACAGGGATCTGGAAATACGAACCGCGGAGTGCGACTTGACCTCCCATCTCTGCAAGAAGGCACAATCTCGCAGGTCAACCAGCTCACAGCTCGGTACACCCCACTCATTCACCGCGAGGACGACTTCAAAAGGCCAATCAAGTCATCTTCACATGCTTCACAGCAAGTATGCATCGAGTTATCGACGATGATCAACAATTATCTAAAGAAGGCTGAGAACACATACAGAGACAGCCCCCTCTTGATGAGCCAATACCTCCTAAGATTGTTTAAACTTTGGGTGGACATGGACCAAGCAGCCGTTGCCGCATGTCCTCTTCTCGAAGACTACCACCCTGTATTTATCCCGCACGCATTAGATGTCCTTTGCCTAATGGCCATGGAAGAGATGGAACAACTTGCCCGTGTCCAGGAGTATATTGCGGCCCGCGTGAAAGCTCACACCAAGCGCGGTAGAACAATCTTCAGCAACCCAAGATGTGAGCCAGCATTTGCATATCAGTTTGTTTACAACACCTCAGCTGGGCTTCCCATGGTGGACCTAGTCGAGAAGATCGACAAAGCTTCAGAAGAGTGTAGAAAGTCCAAGGAATCAGAGCTAGAAGACCTGACCGAGCGGTACCGCGAACTTACACAGGAGATCCAGGATGTATCCTGCACTTGCACTCGACTTCCTCGTGGGAGAAGGGAAACAAAGGGCTGCCAAAGATGCAAGAAACTGCGAGCTCGGAAAGCCCTCAAAATTATGATCCACGAGGATTTTCTCCCGTCCGACGAGACAGACGGGGCAACGCCCACTGTGCTGCCATTGTGTATGAACTGCTCATCCCCAAATACCTCGCAGGTTATCGACAAGCAACGTGGAACTTGTACTTGCTGGGAAGCCCACCGACGTTGATCCAATCGCCCAATCCTATGCTCGCTCTAAACAAGTTCGACAAACTCAAACACTTTACACCCAAGCGCCCGGCCGATAAGTATTCCATCACACTGGCGTCGCGGAAAAAGCTGTTTTCACAGACCCATTACCGCAAGATGAAGCTCCCAAAGCAACCACACGAGATACTGCGGTCGTTTGGAGCAGAATTCTCATACTACGACGAAGCGTCTGGGTTCTGGGAGGACGAGCTCCCCGAAACGCCATGGTTCCAGCATCTTCTTGGCCCTTGGCTTCTAGAGGGCGTTCCTGATCCATATGAGAATTGCGATCAGTCCAAAGAGGAGGTGTATCATCCAACATCGTCCGACATAATTGCCAACGAAATCGACTGTCCCCAGGACATGTCCATACACGAGTTCTCTGCTTATCAAAGGCTCGTTTCTGGACGAGGTCGACGGTGGCTGGCCATGCTCATCGAGCTGTCTTCTAGCAACATCAATTTCAGCAGTGAGATTACCACGACTCTCTTCACACGCCTCGCCCTACAAGCTGGCCCTGCCATCTTAGAGGGTGGGACTTTGAGGGAGGCGCACATCGTCTTCCATGAACAACCCTTCTGCAAGACACTACATGATCGGCTTTCCTCCTGGTTGGCTTCTCTAGAATCCAATTGTCGAGAAGCTCACTGCATGGGCACGATTGTCACTCTCAGTCTGCGGCTATATCACCTATGTCTACCAGGCTTCAAGGAGAAGGCACTTGACTTGTTGGTAAGAATTCGACACATCACCTCCAACTGGATCGTGCAGTTGCGCAACGAGGTCCGAGTGACCCCGGAAGGTGAAACCGCTCGCAAGTCTTCAGATTACGCCTTTCGAGCTGCCTTGCTCTGTCGTCAGACATTCTCGATATACGCCGACTCTCAGGGCCCACATGCGGCTCTGAGTAGCGAGGATGTGCAATGTTTCTTCCGAGCTTCTATTGCCCTTCAAGAGCACCTCTTGCTTAGTGTGGACGAGCTGAGCCCTGCTCTGAAGCATCTTCTCGTTCAAGATATATACACTTCCTATCGCATGCGGGTCATGATCAAGGGCTGGGTCCAAAAGAGCCCTCATTGCTTAGAGAACGCCATCAATGAGACGTGGAGTGATACCGGGGGCTTCGAGAAGAGGGCCTACTCTAGCTGGACGTTCATCTCCTCAAAAGCCTATTCTTGGTGGGCTACAGCGCGGGTCGAGGGGACCAAGTGGACAGCCCCCCAAGTGATACACTACCACATGATCCAAGGCCACCTCACTGTGGACGGAAAGCCACTTGGTCGACTCCCTCTCGAGATGAGAGAAGATGAAGCCATCAAGGAGCTCTTTGGCGGGCAGCACTTGCTGACGCGTCCGTCCAACCTCCTGGAGCATCAGCTGGTCAATGAGGTCGAGGGGCACCAGATTCACTTCGGCTCTAAGAACGGAAAGGTCGTTATTCGGGCTATTTTTCGAGGATCTCTGCTGGAGCACGTTCCGCGGACAGTGTTCAAAGGCATTTTGGGCTATGATCTTCCCTCAGGTCTTGTGGACGACTGTGTACACTGGCTCAACCTGCAAACCGGGAAAGTCGAGATGCGCCGTAAACCCCGGATATGGGTCCCTAAGCCATCCAACTGGATCCTTGATGTCCATAACCGCCAGGCTGTTAGCGGTGTAGGGCGCCGGACCAAGCATGGCCCGAGCTTAGGCACTTATCTGGTCGAGCCTCGATCCGAGGTTGGGCAAAGGATCTATCACATCTTTCAGGGGTTTGAAGATGCTGAGAAGCTGACCATCTACCAGCCATCCGGTGCTGGGCCTTTATCCGTTGAAATGAAGCGCCTGGAGATTCGATTCTCAGTCAACTTCAAGGGCCTGCTTCAATGCCAACAGCTCAGGGCAGAGATTGATCCTCAACAGGACGTGGGCGCTCTATACGGGCTATGCAGCCATTTTCAACTGCGTGGTATCGCAAATCCTGACAGCAAGAGCGTTCTCGTTCCCATTGGCAACATCCGCTGGGAGCGAAGGGGAATACACGTGGCCGTCAATATCGCGAATGATGGCTTGTATGCAAAGTTCACAGTCGACCAGCTCCTGGGCCGACTTGACTGCCCGCCAGAGCCACTCCTCCTCTACCTAAAAGCAGCGCTGCACGCACTGACCTCGTTTCCTCTTCCCGATGGACTCACTGGTCGCACTGGGACCGAAGAGGCACGTCACTGTCTTATTGCTGCTCGGAGTCAGCCGTGGGCTCCTCTGCAACGCTCCTCTCAAGAACTCTTGTCCGTCATACGATCCCTCTCTCCCAAACGGTGGCTTTACCCACCAGGACTTGGAGTCTACCAGAAGGTCAAGTGGGACAGTCGCCTTACCATGACGATTCAGCACGAAGGTCTGGCCCCCCTCGTTGATAGCATCGCCCTTCGATCAAAGGACCTGGAGACGTTTGCTCCAACACCCGAGACGGAAGATGAGTTTGAATTTGGGTGTGATGATCCTGCCATCAGAAGCCTGTATCTTCGGGGCCGCATACGGCGACAAATCTACGAGCGTGTCTGTTTCCCCATGGACTTGGCGGTCCTTCTACAGGCCACACACATCTCCCCCTATGCCACCCCCAGTCTTGCTTCAAAAGAAAGCTGCCAAGCTTTTCAGACCACTCGTGCGCTGCGGGAGCTTGCATCTGGTGTATATGTGTTTTCACATCTGACGTCCATCGTGAAACAATGGGAGACGGTTGGGGGATTCGACAAAGCGGCCGTCGGTGTGGACATTAGATCCATCTTAGACTTGGATATCTCTGAGCTTTGGGGATCCTTGGTTCACACATACCGGAGTAAAGCCTCTAACTCTGCGGGGGCTTATGATGTGCATTTCCAACTTGCATTATTGGCCTTTAATAGCAAGACTAGCATGACCGTTGTGTCGTGGCTTGTGGCATTGTCCAAGAACTCGGCGGTGAGGGCTTTTGAACCTCCAAAGCGCCCGGAATGTGAAGATTTCGACTCTTTCGATCCTTCAAAGCCCTTGGTATTCAAAGATTTCCACGTCTTTGAAGCCCCCTCAGGGGAAACCTTGATGGCACTGGTGCTCAACAAACAACTGACCTACGAGGATTGGTTAGAAGATATGCCAGAGGAGGAAACGCCGGAGGAGGAAACACCAGATGAGGAGGATTTCGAGTCCAAAGCCGACCAATATTACGCTATGCAAGCGGAAGAAGCGACCAGGATTGCATCTCTCATCGTTCATGAAGGGCCTGGCCTGCACCTCTCTAAGGGAGAGTTTGAGCGGCTGGTCCAAGAGCTCTCAATTGAACGCATCGACCTGGAGATAGCTTGGGAGAACTTGCAGCCTGAACTACAAAGGCTGTCTTACAATCTTGAGCTGTCCGTCTATCTTCTTCAGGTAGATGAAGCTATCAAGGAAATTCGCCAACGCCAATCCCCAGCGATAAGCGAGAAACAAAACAAGATCTGGAACTCCAAGCCGGCAACCCTAACAAGTCTAAAGCCAAGTCATAGCAATGATGTGTTCAAAGTACCTCACCTCACAAGCGGCCTGATGAAAAAGGACATCCACTTCAACCATGCTACAAGGGATCAAGCCACCATGGACCAGCTGTCTCGCAGTTTCGCCAACAGAAACCTTAGGAAAGACGACAAGGCTCCGAAGACCTTCTCCCTCGTCCCCCAAGAAATGACAACACTCTCCAGGATTTTCAAGAGATTCACCGCCTCACCGGAAGCCACGAGGCAACAGTACGGAAACGATCTCGAGGCATCCCTTGAAGCCCTGATCCACGACCGCAAGGTCAACAAAAAGCCCAAGCGGATGCCCTTTGCTGGAGGGCTTAGTCAGGCAATTGCGCAATCTCTTCAAGTCCTACATGACCATGTCTCCGCGATTCGGGCTTCCCTTTCCGATGGTGAAGCCGGCTTCCAATGGCTCGACGCCGGCAACCTGTGGCCCTGTCTTTCGCCCGTCATGCTTCTTGAGCAACTCAGGCACAGTAACCAGTCACATTCGAGCCCCAAGATGCAAAATGAGTTGTTGTTATACGGTGTTCTCTTTACAAAACTCCAGAGGCTTGTCCGAATGCGTGATGCCGAGCTCTGCCGAGATGAGAAGCGGTTACGTGAGGAACAGGAGCACGAAGATCATTCGAACTGGTCTCCTCTTGAGCATCCAGAGTGGCTTCTCCTTGAGATTGACAACAACATACTCATCCGTCCCCCTCAGGTAGATGTGGCAAGAGCCATTATATGGCCGGCATCAGAGTCCAATTCAGTGCTCCAGATGAACATGGGCCAAGGTATGTTTCTAGGGCCATGACAAGAGAGGAATTTTATCTAACCAAAGTCGCAGGCAAAACCTCATGCGTCATACCCATGGCAGTGGCGATGCTAGCGGACAAGACACAGATTTGCAGGCTTATGGTACCTCGTGCCCTTCTCCTCCAAACAGCCCAAGTTCTCCAGAGCCGTATCGGGGGCCTGGTTGGTCGCCAGGTCTGTCATATCCCTTTTGCACGACGGTCTCCGACAGGCGTCCACGACATGGATCGCTATCAGAAGCTTCACCGAGACATTCGCACATCAGGAGGTGTCATGCTCTGCCTGCCCGAGCATATCCTCTCCTTCAAGTTGAGTGGGATACAGAAACTGGCCGACGGGCAACACAAACAAGCCAAGAAAATGATCGAGATTCAGCGGTGGCTGGATACGTCAAGCCGTGACATCCTCGACGAGTCTGACTTCACACTCTCGGCAAAGTCTCAGTTGATCTACCCCAGCGGTATCCCGGCAGCTATAGACGGTCATCCTCAACGGTGGCGGGTAGTGGAGGACCTGTTGGCCCTTGTTGAGAGTCATGTATCTTACCTCCAGTCAAGTTTCAAAGACGGAATCGACGTGAGGAGGCGTCACCAAGGCTACCCCATCATCCATTTCTTACGCCCAGAAGTGGAAGACAGCCTTAATGCCCTGCTCGTGCAAGATATCTGCGAAGGACGCCTCCCTCAGGCTCAGTTGAAGGATCCGACTAACCAGCTTGCTCAAGAGGGCATAGGCATGATTGTATCGGGCGTCGATGTCCCTCGTTCCACTTGGAAAAACGCAGCCAGGTCGCTCGCAGACGACATATTCGGGTGGAAGATGCTTCATTTGCTGCGTGGCCTCATCTCTTAGCGTGTGTTGCTCCTCTGCCTGAAAAAGCGATGGAATGTACAGTACGGCCTGCATCCTCACAGGGCTCCCATTGCAGTGCCTTACGAGGCCAAAGGTGTCCCTTCTGAGACTGCAGAGTACGGTCATCCAGACACGGCTCTTGTGCTTACTTGTCTTGCCTTTTACCAGACTGGTTTGTCAAAGGTTCAAGTCGCCAAGAATCTACAGCACATCATGAAGTCTGATGATCCAGCAGCGCATTACGAACGTTTGGTCCACTCGTGCAGATTGCCAGCGAGTCTACAGCAGTGGAACTTGCTGGACATGGACGACGAGGTGCAGATGGACGAGCTGTGGCAATTGTTGAGATTTGACCGAAATGTGCTTAACTGCTTCCTCAACAACTTTGCGTTCCCACAGCATGCCAAGCAGTTCAGCGTGAAGCTTCAGGCTTCAGGATGGGATATCCCTCTCCTATCTAACAAGTCATCGAGCAAGAACCTAACGACTGGTTTCAGTGGTACCAATGACAACAAGAGGATCTTGCCCCATACTATCAAGCAGGACGACTTGCCAAGTTTGGTACAGACGAATGCAGAGGTCCTCAGCTATCTCCTAGAGCCGCGAAATCAGGGATTCTATGAAGCTGCTGATCGGAGCGGGAAGCATTTGACCGAGACCGGGCTGCTGGAACTTCTCCGCAAGGAAGGTATCAAAATTCTAATCGATGCTGGTGCCTACATCCTCGAGATGGAGAACCACGATCTTGCATCAGCCTGGCTCGAGATTTTCCCAGAAGCTCAAGGCGCGGTGTACTTTGACCATCAAAGCAGGATCATGGTTCGCGCCCGTTTCCAGAAGGCCGCTGTTCCTTTGCTAGCAAGCCCATTTGCGGACAACCTCGAGCATTGTGTCGTTTACATTGACAAGGCTCACACGCGTGGTACAGACTTGAAACTTCCAGTCTCCGCTAGGGCAGCCGTGACTTTGGGTCTTGGCCAGACAAAGGACCACACAGTCCAAGGTATGTGACTAGCAATGACGCCGTGGATCACAATGCTAAGTTAATCATATCAGCCGCCATGAGATTGAGGCAACTTGGCTCGACCCAGTCAGTGGCATTTGTGGCACCTCCAGAGGTGTACCAGAGCATCCTTCGCCTACGAAGCGCTTACAACGGCATCTTCACAAAGCATTTGCCTGTGACGTCCGAAGACGTGGTCCATTGGCTGCTTGAGCAGAGCTGCGCGGCGAGTGAGAACATCATGCCGCTGCACCTGGCCCAAGGCTTTGACTTTTGCCGGCGCACAAATGCGCTTTGGAAGGGTCTTGACCATATCCACAAGCAGGAGTCTAGGAACCAGCTTCTCCGTGCCATACAGCTACGAGAAGATCAGACACTGGAGCAGCTCTACGGCGCGAGACAGCTGGACTCGACAGAGTTTTCACAACTTGATTTCCAACGCTTGGTAGAAGGAAACAGCTGAGCCAGCAGAGAGCCGAATCCTCGAGCAGCGGCAAGGCAGTGCATTCTTCAGCTTTTGAGGAGGTCGAGCAGGAGAGAGAGGTTGAGTTTGAGGTTGAGCAGGTCCGCGAGAAGCAGAAGCCTACCCGTTTTACCCCGTTTGGGTTTGAAAAGCTTGATTCCCAACTCGTTGCTTTTGTTCAATTTGGAAAATTCCACGACCAGCGCTTTGAGCAGGCCTTTATGTTAATTGGCAGAACAAGTATTGGACGCTGTTTCGGTGTTCAGAAGACTTCTTCTAGGCTGTTTGTCTCTGGACAGTTCGCGTTCAGCATTCGAGAAAAAGCAAGAGACGATATTGTGGTATGTAACTCCTGGGAATCTTCCTAGTCAAAGACGCTGACATTGATAGCGACCTGTTGAGTGGATACTCTGGAGTTCAAGGACCGACACTGCTGTCCTTGTCGCTCCCGAGGAGGCTGAGCTCCTTTTGCCGATAATTCGACAGGTAGAAAACCCCCGTGTGCGCCTTATCGCTTACGCCGCTCCGGTTGCAAAGTCGATGCAGGTGTTCAACACACTCCAGTACTTGACCATACCGGCGGAGCAAGGCCCATTACCAGCCTGGGTCTCCATCGAAGTAGGCATCATTGCCGGGCGCCTTTACTTTGACTACCACGAGTATGAGTCGCTGCTCGCGTGGCTAGGAATCGGCGAGGTGTCTGACTCCAAGGATGCGGTTAGGCGAGGTCTCTGGATCGACCACCCCTTGAAGTTCCTCTTGGAGTGGTTGACCTATCGTCGTCAAACGGCTGATATCCTGCACACTCCGATGGGGTATGTCTGTCAGGGCCGGGCTCTCCAGGCCACACATGCCTTTTTCAACTCGACGGCAAACCTTGGGGACTTGGAATATCTTTCCTCTGGCATAGATCGCTTGCAGATCGGTAAAGGAAACCTTGGTGGCAATGCTAGCGAGGATGGCAGCGAGTAGGAGGAAGGAGACGGAGGGGTAGACGTCGTGGATAACACATATACCGAGGAGGAGTTGTGAAAGAAGGCGATGCAAGATGTCGCGAGGGGGACAAGGCCATGACTAGGGAAGTTGCTGTATTCTTCAATTACCGCGCCTGCCTCTCCGTTTCTATAATGACATTTACAAAGTTGAATAAAGTGCCTACCAGTGCATAAAGGTAATCGACGTCATGGTTCAAGTGAACTTATGCTTTATCCAAGATCTCAGGCTGTGTGGGTCAAGAAAAAACAAGCTGTCAAAGGATAGCAGTAAAATCATAGGAAAAGCAGCAGAACTTTGTAGACGAGATTTGGAATAGTGCCTTATCTCAACATGTTTTTTTTAGTCTTTTTAAAGTAAATATACTCGTCATAAGAGTCACAGCCCTTGAAAGGAGTTAATGAAGTGCTTGGTCTTGTTTATTTCTTGACCCCTGGCTGGGCTTCGTCAGCTCCTTGGGCCGCCACCCCAGCTACATGGCGTCCTCTAATTGGTTAAAGCACTCCAGCCCAGCCTTGACAGTCCAATCATGCATGACTTATTTTTACCGCCTTTTCGCCTGTAGTCAGCTCCCTGCTCCATCTTCATCCTTACACCACGCCTGCGAGTCTTTTCGTTCGAGACCGATCCTGACCTTGTTTACTTTTTGGACTTCTGGCTCTTCAAATATGGGGCTAGAAGACCTAATTCCGAGAGCCCTTCGCGACAAGAGGCTACAAAAAGTGGCGTTCGAGGCCGCCACCACTCTCGCCGCGGAGTCACCAGTAGTCAAGACTGTCCAAGCCGCTTATCAGATCACCAAGGTTGGAGATGTCGTCAAAAACACCAATAGTCTCCTTTTAAATGCATCCGACACGGTCAGGAGCGCCCAAACCATCTTGCCCCAGATGCACATCATGGGTCAGTCCTTGGTCGACACAGCAAGGCTGCTGAGCAAGTTCAGCATGGTGGCTACAACACTTGGCATGGGTGCCAACATTATCCAGACATACCAGGGTATTCAAGCCCTCAACCTAATAGCTGCTAAGCTAGGAGATATGGGAAAGAGTCTTGAAGCTCAGACAGCCCTTACTGCTCAGCGAGACTTTCCTCAATACGTCTACGACATGATTCGGGAGCGCTTGAGTCAGACTACTGTCGATCCAGACCGCGAACACTGGTTCTTTCTCTACCATCCAGATACCGACTGGTACCCCAAGTTCTTCCACCTCGTCGAGGAGAAACCACTAGACCCTCGCTTCTGCGGCTACACCAACCAGCTTGACACAGTCTTCATGTTCATGCTGGCAGCCCGGGAACGCATCACCGAAAGAGAGCTCCGAAAAGGGCGCAAAAAGCAGCACTGCCGTCCCATTCAGCTACATCTCATCATACCAGCATATCAATCCATCCTAATTCCCGAGAGTATCCGGATCCCAGACGAGATTGGTGATTTCGTCATCGAGGGCCGGATCAACAGCAACAGGCCTTTCGTATGGCTCAACCTCCCCGAGGATCAGAAGTACTATACATCGGATGTGGGCTTCTGGACACCACCGCCCCTCGGATGGTGGAATCAGGCCATGACATGGTGCGGTATTACCGAGAAGCCACCAGAGTACGGATCGCCCAGAATTCTAGGCATGGGGCCTCAGCCAGCCCTGATCGAGGCCGAGGTCGAGACCGAGGAGAGAGTCATTACTGTTGAAAAGGAAAAGGCCATGATTGAGGAGGCTCCCAAGGAAGATGGCATTACAGAACTAGTGAGGAGACACTCCAACGAGTCTTCGCTCGAGTTGGTTCAGGCAACGAAGAAGCGTTCTACGCCGTTGCATAAGCGCGGTAGAAGCCGTCAAACATCACGGCGACGTGCATAGGCACATAGGGCATGCTGGATTGATGGGTAGATTATACTTTTCCTTTGTTTTATGGCCTGGGCATTCATGAGATTGACGAAATTAAGATACAGAACGGGAATATTGGCATCTGGAAAGTTCTGAAAAACAGAGGTCACGGTTGATGACCTGGATTGACATTTCATTTTAGCTACATTATTGGCGATACTTACGATATTTGCATCCCATAGACACACGGATCAATAGCGCAAAAACTCATGGCATGGTATAAGCCGTGATACATATCAGTCAGTTCCTCCTGTGCGGTGTGATACACATAGATTTGTTTTTAGACACCAACGGTAATGCTCTGGACATGCAAGAACAGAAGGAGATGGTTCACGAACCGGGTGGCTTTGACTATGGTGACATTGAGCATCAAGCTAAACTCTAGGGGTCCCCGGATATGTCGGATGATGAGATGAAGGCGTCTGTACGTTCGATCCAAGAGAGCTCCAATGGCAGGCAGCCTGAGTCAGTGTCATCGATGAGCGAGGTGCTTTAGGGTGTATGATTCACAGACTTCCAATAATAGAATAAGCATATTCCTGGGTTCCAGCACAGTCTCTGGCGGTGACAACATTGAAGACTCGCTGCCAAATATGGGTAAATGCTTACTGCAAATAGAGAGACAAACGCAGTTGAAAGACGGCAAGTAGGTGCAGTAAACCCTGGAGCCGCCCAATCACTTCAGTTCCAGCGTGGGGTTCGCGTACTGTGACACACAAATGTCAAGAGTCACAGGGGTTGCGGAGCCGTTACCAATAACCTGACCTGAGGTTTGTCGTGTGATTTTGACCAAAAAAATCCCTCAATTCCTCTGATACAGCCAAGCCACATTTGTGCAGGTATCCTACTTACGCTTTCTTTCGGTCAAAAACAGTGGGAGTCAGACCCGGGGTAAACAAGGCGACAGCGCTCGACCTTTCAGGTTCTAATCCTGCAGAATACCGCCAACTCATCACTCACCCTCTTCATACACGATCGCGCACATGGAACCGGCCAGCGCAATCGGCTATCCATACACCAATATTCATCCATAACAGACCTAGAGCTGACAAGGAGATAACAGTGGTGGCGGGCATCATCCAACTAGTGGAACTCAGCGCCAAGGTCACTCACTAAACGTCTTGTCGATTTCAGCAGTGCTGCCCTACAAGATGATATGCCACAAGCCTTCAAACAAATCAAAACTGCTCTGCCTCTCGTTCTAACCGACTTACAACGCATACAAGCTGACAGCAGCTATACCGCTATACGAGATCAAGCTGCTCTTCACGGTGTTGTCCAAGGTTGCCTCTCAGAGGCCCAAGAACTGGACATGATCCTCGAGAAGGCATTGCCGTCTGCCGGAGACTCAAGATGGGAGAGACGGAAAAAAGTACTGAGTAGTCTAAAGTATGACAAGAAAATCAACAAAATTGCCGCCGCCATGAATAGTTATGTCGGCATCTTGACGTTGCATTAGGTTGTTGATCTCACCCATAACTCCAAGTTCAAGAAGCCTCCGTCGTACCAACAGGCTTATTGGTTAGTTCCTTATGACAAGAACCCTTCGTTCGTGGAAAGAGACGCTATCTTTTAGGAGATTGAGAGCGCCTTGGCTGTAGAAGAGGGAGTACAGCCAAAAATAGCTCTTTACGGTTTGGGAGGGATTGGGTGAGTCGGCTCTGGCTCTCACGTGGTTTGCTTCTAACACGTGAAAGAAAGTCCCAAATTGCCTTAGAATATTGTTATCGAAAACGGCAGAAAGATCAGCGATGCAGCATCTTCTGGTGCAACGCTGCCACAGCGGCACGTTTCGAGGAGTCATTGAATCGAATGGCCGCTCAGTGCGGCCTCGTCTCGAAAGAACAAGCAACAGATTCTTTCGCAGTATTGAAGGATTGGTTTGAGTTCCGACACCAAGGTCCTTGGTTAATGGTTGTGGACAATGTTGATGACCAGGATGCTTTTTTCAGCACACAGATGCGAACCGGAAAGATACCATCACAGTACATACCTCATTGTGCACGAGGTTCCTTGATATTCACCACCAGAAGCAGCGACATTGCTTTCGATGTGGCCAGCCCAGCAAAGCCTATCGTCATTCGAGAGATGCAAGTGGCCGAGGTCTGGAGCTGGCCAAGAAGCGATTACCCAGCGATACTCCTCAAGAATTGCTGATTGAGTTGCTAGAGGCACTGGAATTCATCCCGTTGGCAATTACTCAAGCAAGCGCATTTATGGCAAAGAGAAGAAAAGGGGTACGACCTTACTTGAAGATATATCGGAAAAGCGACGTAACAAAGATGAGGTTTCTTAGCTACGAGTTCTCAGATCATGGCCGTCCGGGGAGCTCAATGGAGTCGGTCGCCAAAACATGAATGCTATCATTTGAAGCGATCCGAGAATCGAACCCTAGAGCGGCCGAGCTGTTGTACGTGATGGCATTCTTTCAACATCAGGGAGTTCCCGTTATTCTCCTCCAGGATGAGGACGAGGACGAGTTTGGCTTCCAAGACGCTGTCGTAGCACTAAAAGCTTTCTCGTTTGTCGATGCTAATGAGGAAGATGCAATATTCAGCACACATCGGCTGGTACAACTCGCGACGAGGTGTTGGCTTGACCAGGAGATGCCCTCCGAGACAGAGAGATGGGCATCTGCAGCTCTTAGCTCTGTGGCAACGCGCTTCCCTAAACAGACCTCGCACCCTGATGCAGAGTACTTCACACTCGGCGAGTCTCTTCTTCCTCATGGGGAGCTCATGCTGCAACACCAATTCAAGATACCTTCAAAAGAGGTGGAGCTTGCGAGAGCAAGGCTTCTCAACTCATCGGGACGATACCTTCACTGGAAAGGCAGGTATGACGAAGCGCGATCTCGTTTCCAGGAATCAATGCAAATCAACATGAAGTATCTCGGCGAGAGGCATGTCGATACCATGGTCAGCACAGGCTTATATGGATGGTCACTTGCCATCGTCGGTCACAACCCAGAGGCGGTTCCCATGTTGGAGCATCTCGTCCAACTTCGAACCGAGGTACTAGGCGAAGATAACCCATAAACAATTGACGTTTTGAGCGACCTTGCTCACGTGATTGTGGCTACGGGCAACCTGCAAAGATCAGAGGTCATGCAACGCGAGGCGGTGGCTCGAAGTGAGCGCATCTTGGGTCGGCGACATAGCAATACCATCGACTGCACGGCGTTTCTAGCCCAGGTCCTTCATCAGCAAGGAAAACAGGGTTCTTCAGCGCGAAATATTCACCGCCACGCTTGAAGTGCTTAGACCCAGGCACATCAACGTGCTGATGGCGGAGGGTAACCTCGCCTCCATGCTGAGCAACGACGGAGAAACCTACAACGAAGCCTACGACATCTTCAAAAGCAACATCCAAAAGAAGCAGGAGGTCGACGGACATGACCATAGGGAGACGTTGGTGACTGTCTTTCTGTTTGGGGCTTTATTTGAGAGGATGGACAGGCTTGAGGAGTCAGTACAGTTGCATACGCAAATGTTGCATGACATTAAGGATGGGCCAAGACAGAAAGAATGTTCCGTCAACTCGGAAAGGAAGGGAATTGCTTGAAGATCGATTGAAATGGTTGCGGAATGCGTCGGCTGAGCCTGGGAGAAGGTTCGGGATCACACTCAGACAGAGGAGCATGAACTGGCGAGGCGAAGCAGAACTCATAGATAGGAAAAGCCAAAATGTTACCGCAGCTCGCGAGGACAGGGCAAAGAAGCAGGCACCCGGGTCGAGAAATAAACAAGACACCAGAACATCAAGAGTGTGAGTTACCTAACCGCCTTAGGCATGATAATTAACTAAAGACATATCGTAGCAAAGGCAATGCTTTAGAACTGCTTTGCCTATTCATAGTATAACCTATCTGTTATCTTTAGGGGATAATAATATAAAGGATTTCTCTCAGCGTCTCTCTTTGCCCTCAGCCCAGGTGACAGGGGAGCCAGGCAACTTATCACCAAGACAATCAAACACCTTGTAATGCTTGCAATATTTTCCGCACACGCCCGGATATTCAACAAGCCAGTGAGATGCAGAAGAGCACAAAAGGCGACGTTTCTAGACATTTAACATGGTCGGAGCAAGTCAAGAGGTACTCTTCTTCATGAGGTCGCATAAAGCGACCACCACAATGAAAAGTGGTAAATCAAAAATTACGCCCCCCATGGTCCCGAAGGACAATGGAGCATGGAATGACGCCGCGCTGTGCAATGCAGGCCCTCCAAACTGGTGTCCCCAAATCTTGAGCTAGGGAAACCGGAACAAGGTAAGTATGAAGAAGAAAAGAAAAAAACGAGCAAAGGACGACGGGAGACTGCCAATTTATAGATGTTGAAGGCCCACGTCGATGCCTGGCTCCCTGAGGCGGAGCGGGTGCCTGGAGACTGCGTTCTCGGCAGCATCGGCCAATAACGTTGGGGATTTCGGCGAGGCGGGAGGTTATTGTTACTTCTTACGTATGCTTCATTTGTTGAGGTAAGAATAGCGGATCTATGACCGGGGGAAGAGACGCGGTGCCGAGTCGGAAATGAGAAGAGGCTCTGAAGCGAGATGACTTGATCCCCCAATGCCCACTTGGTTCAGGTGACGGTTGGCAATCCTTGTTAGCAACTTTCTTTGCGAACACAGTGTCAGGACTGGTTTTGGACAGGCCTTGCCTGTTTGCATAATTGTGTTGTTATCGCATTAAGTCTACCACCAATATTGTGCTGAAAAATGAGCATGACAATTGCCATCGTGAGGGCTGTCGAAAAGGCCACTGTCAACAATATCTTCCATGATGCTTGTCAGGCACTATCAAGGCTTTTTTTTTTTTTTTAGTGTTTCAGAGCCAAAGCTAAACAAGAGCCTAGAACACTCGATCACATTTCAAGTCCGTTTTCGCCCTCATCACATTCCTCTGTCCAGAAATCAGTTATAAGTTATCCTTTGACCAGCGCTCTGGGGTAGCAACAATGGCCGGAACGATTCGGCGGTGGCCACAACCAAATCTGACAGGTGTTTTTTCGTGACCTTGAGGCCAATCTCGAAAGTGTATTGAAAGAAGACAGGAGTGGAAGTCTGGCTCGACTTCTTTGTTGAGGCCCGCATTATTCGAACTGTGGAATGGAAATGGCACCGCTTTAGGCTCAATGCTTATTGTGCAATGGGCACAGGAACGTGATTACAACGGGTGGCACATTGTGGCAGCCAGGACCAGCAATAAATAGGGTTGTCAAAGATGGCGCGCCTCGCAAAATGTGTCTTGACTCTAGTTGTAGTTATCAGGGCAAGTCTACTTGAAGCCTTCAATTCCATCTACAAGCAAGCTGCGACATCGAAAATGAAGCTGAACCACCTCATCAATAGTGTCATTCTCCTTGTGGCATCTTCTGTTCCTGTACTCGCGGTCCCTTCCATCGCGAACGCCCAGGCGGCTGAAGCGCTTTCTCCTCGCGGCGTTACTACCCGCGAAGGGCTGTGGAAGCCTAAAGTCGGCACTCCTTGGCAAATCGTTCTTTCCGAGGTCATCAAGATCCCCAAAGGTGGCGCCAAGAACCTGAAGCCAAACGTCCCCATCTACGACGTAGACTTGTTCGAGAACTCAAAGGAGACTTTTGACGCTCTGCACAAAGCAGGCAAGTACGTCATCTGTTACTTCAGCGCTGGATCTTGGGAAAATTGGCGCGATGACAGGAAGAGCTTCCAGAAGAAGGATCTTGGCAAGACGTTGAGTGGATGGCCGGACGAAAAGTACGTCAACATCAACAGCCCTTCAGTACGGGCCATTATGGCAAAGCGTATCAAGTTGGCTGCCGAGAAGGGCTGTGACGCCATCGATCCTGATAACTTGGATGGCTACGTAAGTCATGACCCGTAGATCATGAGGCTATCGCTGACGTCTTCTTTAGCAAGCCGATAATGGCCTGGGTCTAACCGAAGCTGACACAATCTCATACGTCAAGTTTCTCTCCAAAGAAGCAGCAAAGTATCGTATGACGACGGGCATGAAGAACGGAGGAAGCATCACAAAGCAGGTTCTCCCATATGTCGGTTTCTGCATCAACGAGTCTTGCATACGATACTCAGAGTGCGACTTATATGCACCTTACATCAAAGCTGGTAAACCTGTCTTTAATATTGAGTACCCAGCGGGTGCACCAAAGGTGAAGACCGCCGACAAAAAAAGGATCTGCTCAGTCACTGGTGCTGCTAAGGGGTCGAAAGGGTTCAGCAAGGTTATCAAGAAGATGAATCTGGATAGTTGGGTTATGTATTGCTAGTCCATCGGGTGAATTTACTATCGAATAATGATCTTCTCAACCTTCTTGGTCCCCTCCGCCACATCAGGCCATACATCACCCGTCATGACTCCAAACGCAAAAGATTCGCCCACTAGCTCAAAGTATGGGGCCTTGTTTCCCTCCTCAGCTTTACCCTCACAACCCGCATCTGTCCCTTTTGAAGAAATGGATCGAAAAACAAAGGGGACAGAAGCTCCCTTGACGACATAAACCACGTCACCGACTTGGGCTCGCTCGGGGGCAAGTCCTATGAACCCAGTGTCGGTCACAAAGAATCTCTTGCCATCGCACATCCGGAGGATGAAATTAGCCTGTGTTTGGTAGCTAGAACCGTTTTTCAAAATCTCGCTGAGTGGGAGGTGATCCTTCTCATGACTTTCCTCCCAAAATATATTATCCTTTTTGGCTTCCTCCTCCTCCTTGGTCATGTTTTTGGCGCCGTATAACTTGATGAATTCGACGGCCTCGTTGACAACTCTGGGGTAGACTACGTCTTCTCCAGAAACTGTTCTGACGAACGGTGAGAGTCCTCTGGGTCCATTGTCCCAGTCCACCATCTCCTGGGTTGAGAGGTTCGTTGGAGGGTTCCTGCTCTTGAGGTATTCCTTGCTTGGTACAAGGCTCTCCCACTGAGCAAGCGGAAAGACATTGTTCTCAATGTCACAGACATCGCCGAGCGTCGTTATCTGGCCGACCTGGACCACATCGAGGTGAAGTTGCGCCGACATGTCCCCCGATGCAGATGAATATTCCGAGACAGTCCAAGTCTGGAGTCGTTCGGGTCTGTATCTTGATCGACCAAAAAGGTAGTCAGGCTCTCTGTCAAACCCAGCAGCATAGCCCATCTCCCTCGGTGGGTTTTGTGAAGACCAGTTCGAATCGGCAGTGCTCCAGTCGGGGACCCAAGAGGGAAGGCCAGGTATTTGCGGGTGCTTGATGACGCTTTTGAGGGTATCCAAACCGACAGTTTGTAGGAGTAAAACGGCAAGGTCTGTGAAGACGGCCTTTTCAGAAAGGCCGTAATCGACTGGAATCTGAATCCTCTGTCGGCGTGCTTGCATGTCTTGGACTTCATCCTCATTGTCACATTCCCACTCCTCCATCGCCTCGCCTATCTCCACAGACAATTGGTCGTGATCTCGGTTCAGCAGAGGAATAATGGCATACAGCTTATCCCTCGGATCGGTCGCGCCGCAGTGTCTTGTGTCTCTGAGCATCCTGAAGAGTCGTTCCACATACCAAATCCATCCACCGTGCTCCGAAACGGGCGATGTTGAGTACTGGACCGAGTATGGAAGCTTATCAACAGTTCGGTTCATTATGTTCCATTGATAGAACGTCAGGAAACTTTGCCAATCTAGTTGTTGACTCCCACAAATGACGATGGCTTGTTTTGCAAATGTAATCTCTTGTAGCACCCAGACACGGTGAAACCAAGGTCGTTCGAAGAAAACATCTAATGAAGATTTATCACAAATCGCCGACGGCAGGTCCCAGTCGCCAGTTCCGTAGTCGGAAGGATCGTCAACTTCACCAATGTACTTCATGGCGGCGTCCGTGTCGCTGGTGCCCTCGCCAAGATAGACAACAACTCGAGTTGCTTCCTGATAGATGCGTGACATGAGGATCAACTGATGGTTCTTTTCCGCATTCAACGACTGGTTGATACAGATGGAATCAATCCACAAGGTTCGAGCGGAATCCTTCTTTCGCAGTCGCTGGAGCGCAGCGTAGCAGTTGGGCGTGACGCCCATCGTGATTTCTTCACCATCCTTATCGACAACTCGTACCAGTACCTGGCGTGATGCATCTCCCCAAACATAAGAAACGGCTTCGTATGGTTGAGGGTCCTGAAGTCTAGTGTTGATAAGACGTAGGATCAATGGCTCGTCGTGGTCGCCAGGTTGTAGAGAAATGAGGCGAAATGAATCGTCCTCCTCCAGGATCTCTCCAGCGTAGGCCTGGTATAATTCCTCGTTCATTTTGGCACTCATCAAGTGTTTAATGCTATGTCTGACCAAAACCTGCAAGCTGACAATTGGAATATGTCTTGTGTCGGCGAAAGCGGTCAGCGAGGGCAGCAAGACTGATTACAGATTACCCCACTCTTGAAGCAAAACAGGCCGATGTGACGCTGATGCAGGTCAAGTCCGGGCTATGGTGGTCTGGACTCTTGGCCAATGCGAATCTTGGTGTTGAAGTTCCACAAGCTCACAACGGACTGCCTCTGATGTAGTAACATAACTAAAACTCGGCGATAGATGAATTAGAGTCGTCGATGGCTACCTGGCTAACGGGGTTTGAACCACATTGCCATCCCTGAGCAGGAGGTTTTTGACTCCGAGCTCGAAAGGGGTATCCATAATTCGATACAGACTCACTCTCTGCCACATACGACCATACCTACCGGAGAACTCGGGATCCCGTCCGCTCTCCCATAGATAAGCCGGTGAGGGGCGGATTAGTAGTTGGGTCGGTGACGACCAGCGAATCCCCGCTGTTGTATGTTTTTGCTGGATGAGCTATCTTTTTGTCCTTGTCAGGGAATAACCAAGGTGACCCGTATCCCTTAAGAAACTCGTTATTTTTGCAGTCGTACGCTGTTGACAGAATCAGTAGACAGTGGAGATGCTGCGTGGTCAGAGCTTTTGACCTTTGCAGGGCTGAATCCGTGTTCACTCCCTCAAATTCCTGAAGTGAAGGACTCTCCCCTACCCTGCAGAATGCGAGAGGGCGGATCCCATGTTGGTCTGGCCTTACACGATTGTGTCAAGTTACCAAAAACATGGACGACATAAAATGAAATCACATGAAGAGTAAAGTATGCGTGTCAGGAAAGGGCGTCAAACCTGATCGTAAGGTCCAGGTGATCATGACCAAGTAGTGATGATGGTGATAATTTCACGGAGCACACATGGTTAGGGGATCATGTGCGCTGCAACATTGTGGCTGTCGGCTGCTCCACTCTTCTTAGACGGACCAATCAGCAGGTGGAATCTGACACGCGCCTTAAACACAGGTGCCACCTCCTTGGAGGTAGGTACGTACCTCCAAGACGATCATGTCCACTCATGAAGCATCACCAACTGTCGGCATCATCATTCTCGCCTTTTGTATCCAATCTACGCACAATATTACAATATGGAAATTTGTAGCAGAGAATACCTTTGAACTTTTGTACTATTTAGCTGGTTCTCTTAAATCTATCTACCTCGGTATCCTGCCTGAACTAATGCTCCTCGTCACGTTAACTAAGCGTAGTTGTCTCAAGTTTCACTTTTATTGCCTGGTGGGCCAAGATAGGCTGAATGGCGTCGACTGCATGAATGTGCGTTTGTAAACATGTAGAAATGATGCCATGTTCGTGTTTATAGGAGAGAAACTCTAGCAAATCGGCCAGGGAGCTAGTGAAATCAGGTTGACAGTACTGCTTGGTCCCGGAATTTATGGCCCCGACAAACTTAGGTAGTTCAAATGCGGCACTCTTTAATTGCTCTCACTTTAGTCCAACTTAGGCTGCTCTCTTAGAGAATTCTTGAAACATGATTGCTCCCAGAAATGATTCCCAGGGAGGTCTCTGGTGAGTAACGGCTTCTTGGCGGATGGGCTGTTGGTGGCTGCCAGCTGACCCGGTGCTCGGGCTCTATCGTCGCTTGATGTGAGAGAGAAGGGAAAAAACTAGCCTCTTTAGGTAAGCTTATCGCTAGTTGGGTTTATCAGCATGGGGTTTGGTCGGCCGGTTAAAGCCGGCAATCATACAAAACCCCAGTAGGAGCGACTCCTGGCTTTGTCTGTGACTTGACTCATGAACCAAGACGTGCAACCTCCTCCAAACAAGCATCATGTCTCCGACAGCGCAAACGACCTGCTTCTCTGCAAGCAGACTCAACGACACAACCTTTGTCATCTGTGAGGACGACAAATGGAGCGAGAATCCACTCATTTACGCGAAACTCTTTCCGAATAGTTTGGTACTGATCGACACTGGCTGTGGCGGCGCAGCCAAGGACCCAACCGTTGAACTCAGATCTCTGCGGACTTTTATCGAGACTTATCCGGTCTCTGATAACGAAGATGAGCCACTGAATAAGGATGGAACGAGGAAATATGTCGTAATTTGCACCCACTGCCATTATGATCACGTCGGTTGGTTCTCCACGGACTACCCCAAGCAGTTGTTCAAACACTGACCTTATTAGGCGGCATAGAAGAATTCACAGACAGCGAGAGTGCGATCTGGGCAAGCTCATTTGACAAAGACTTCATTCAAGGCCCAGACCGCCTTCCAGAATCCTCTCTTTGTCGCTTCGTCGGTATGGAGACACCAAACTACCAAGTCACAGGATGGGCCAACGATGGCCAAAGCTTGGTAAACCGTCAAGGTGAGGATTTGGGGCTAAAGCTTTACCACACACCCGGCCACACTCCGGACCAACTGGCCATATGGGATCACCAAGAGCGATTTCTCTTTGTCGGTGACTCCATTTATGAGTGGGCAGCTATCTTGTTTCCGCGAGAGGGAAATGTCACCACCTATAGTAAGACCATTGGAAAAATGAAGAAGCTGGTTCAGGGATGGAATAAAGAAGCTGGTAAGGAGTTTTGCTCCCTTGAAGACTCTCAAGCTGACAGAAGTTATAGGAACTACCGGCGATGCGTTTGTACCGCGAGTGAGAATGGCATGCGGCCACAACACCCGTAACGAAGATGCTCTGGAGCTGCTTGAGGAGGTCGACCGAGTTTTATTGGCTGCAGTTGAGCAAAGAATCCAGCCGATAGATAAGGGCATCAATCGAGAAGAGCAGTCGGAACTGTATGAGGATGGAAATGGGCGCATTTCTTTCTTTGGAAGTGCAGCTGGCTTTACAGACTTACGGAACAATGCGGAAGCAGTCGAAGAGATGCGTAAGCGATGCGGACTTTGACTTGGGAGCAGCGCGCAAGTCGTGGAGAAGGGATCATTTTTAGATGTTTGCCTCCAGCCAGGTGTCTGGCCAACAACGAAGAACCGTATTTGACATTAATGTTGTGTTTTCTTTTTGTCTTTCCAGAGATGCTGTTGTAAAGTGCATGTGGCTAAGATCAACTTTAAAAAATTGCTCCCAGTGATTGTAGACTTGGTGTTGTAAGGAGGTTTTATATCACCTCGGAGAGAGGATAGAGGCCAATCGTTTATTTCTTAATACCACTGAAAACAAAGAGACGAAGAAGGGAACCTAAAAGGAGTGATAATTAGGAGCTTATGATAACACGAGAGAATTTCAAGCCTTGACCTTCATTTGGTCGAGAATCTGCTGTACACCTGCGAAACCAAGCTCCGTCATGGTCTCCTCCCACAGCTTCTGTGAAACTGTCTTACTTTCGGGGGTGTAGAAAAACTGGCCATATCTGGGAATTCGCGTCAGCTTGCCCGTTTTGCACAGCCATTCCATCACTGAAATAACTTACGGGTATACCCTCCAGTCCATGATGAAGCTGCCGTGCGTTTCGCTGCCCTTGATGACAGCAGCATCGATATAGGTCGAGGCCCCAGCATCAATCGGGCGTCCTACCATGGACTTCATTCCCAAGAGGAAGGCCTTGGCAACGCCATGAATGTCCCTCTGGAGATTCGTGCCTTTGCAAAACCCAGGGTCCACCAGGTTGACCACAACATCGTCGGGGCTCACATACTCGACGAGCTTGTAAATCCAGAGGTGGAGGAGAAATTTGGCAGTATTGTAGCGTTCAGCCCCATCGAAAGTGTTCTTGTCGTCAAATGCAGGGATGATGGGCGATGCCTTGGATTCCGGGAACTTGGTGTGCATTGACAGGCCAGAGCTGACGATGGTGAGCCGACCAGGACGACCATCCGGGGCCTTTTCCTTGAGATTGGGAAGCAAGAGAGTAGCCAAGAGAACAGTGGACAGGTAGTTGACCTGGAAGACCTCCTCATGGCCGGTCGCAGCCAGGCCGAAATTCTGCTTGGTGATACCCGCGTTGAAGATGACAAAGTCGATGCGGGAAAGGGTAGCACAGCGAGATACAAAGTCTTGGATAGATTGATATGAGGCCATATCCAGCTGCCAGGCGTCGACGGAGGCGGAAGGATGTTCCTTTTGGAGTGACTCGGCGGCTGCTTCTCCCCTCTGGAGAGACCGACTGGCGATGATGACATGGGATAGCTTCAACTCAAGGAGCATGCGGGCACATTGCAAGCCAAGGCCGACATTTGCTCCAGAGATGATGGCTGTCTGGCCACTGAGGTTGGTGTCTTTGGGAGGGAAGTGGGCTTTTTCACACTGGGAGGAAAAGAAGAGTCCCATCAGACTTTGTGAGAGCAGAGGGAGGTCAGACGAGGCAGTCATTGTGGATGATATGAGGGAAGCCGTTTCAAATAAAGATGAGTGAGGATATCAAAGCATGAGCAGATTGAAGAGCTGCTTTCGAGAATTTATAACCTGCAAGGGGCAGGCCATGTCATGGTTGGGAACTTGGGATCTGGTTTCACTATCTTGGTTCCAGTTAGTCCGCAAGGACCGAAGATGAGAGTTCTGGATATCGAAATCGCCAAGCCTCGATTGTTTCCTCATACAATAGAGACTACATCCTCTTCTGTCAAACAATCTTGTCTTGGCGCTGTCCAAGCCAAAGAGACGAATCAAGTTGGCCGGGTCATCGGAAGGATCAGAGCAGGGATTCGTCTCTGGACCTGGGAGCTAAGCCAAAATAGGAAAACAATCGAGGTCTTGGCACGCATCCTCATCACGTTTATGCAATGTTGCTGACGACGAAGTCGAGTTCTCGGAGATAGACACGTTCTTTCTTCCACATCATCCGCGTTTGCCTCCTCCTTGCAGTTTTCATTTAGATCCAAGACTACTAAATCGCCCAGTCGACATCTCATAGAAGCCAAGAACAGTTTACCAACTCCTGGAGGTCAATCACATGGCGCCAGGAAGACGCCCGGCCCCACGTCCCGGTATGTTCCCCCACTCTATACCCTGCTCACCTCATCTAGGCTGAACTGTTCTGTTAGCATCCAAGGGATTCGAGTTCGTCTTGAGTGATTCCAAGGGAAATCCTAAACCGTCGGATCGCAAACTCATCCGACGTCATGTGATGAGAGGGAAGAACACGCGCGGACACCAGCCACCTCGGCTTCCCCGATCTTGGATTCACACCACTGCCGCGGGTGGATCACAATCGCCATCTCCAGCTGACTCTCTTGGTCACCTTAGTGGCCTCATTGAGAGATGTGGTGATGACAGCAGATGGGATACCTGCCCGTGGTTCCCCTTCTCGATAAACGTGCTGGACACTGTCAAGTTTGCAGATGAGGTTGATAGGCCTGCCCGTCAAATGATCGCCAGCTGTAAGTGAATCAAATACTTGGACATGAAATCATGAACTCACTCCCTTGCAGTCTTTGGGACAATCCGAGAGCTCATGTACCCTCTCGATCTCTGTTGCGAATTCAACGCCTCCGAGACCAACTGGTTCGGCTGGATGACCAACGATGCCGCATACCTCCACGCTCTCCTCTTTACCATCAGCTCTTTTCATGACATTGCAGCTGGACGTACCGCACAGCTTCGCACCAACTACCATGTTTTCAAGGCCATCAGACTCCTCAATGAGCGCTTAGCCGATAGCGAGATGGCACTTGCCGACTCAACGGTAGCCGTGGTTATGAGCATGGCCATGCTTTGCGAAATAGCGGGGGACGTTCAGGCTGCAAGAGCACATACCGATGGACTGAAGCGGATTGTTGAGTTGCGTGGGGGAATCGGTTCTTTCAGCCATGCCCAACAGCTCCAGGTCAAGATATGTCGGTGAGTGTGCAGCTAGGCTTGAGGCTTGCGAAGTAGCTACTTGTGCTAACGGTGCGTTGCTAAACAGAGTCGACTTGAGTATGGCAATTTCCCAAGGCTCCCGACCATACTTCTTCCAAGATGGCGTCTCGTGGGACTCATTTTTCGAGTCTTGTCCAGTTTTGAAGCGCCTGAGACCTATCCCCTCGACCGCCATGTTGCGCACTCGTCGTCTGATCAAACCAGTCGACAGACGGTTATACTACATCTTCCAAGATGTTCAGGATTTCTCGCAGCTCGTCAACTTCCTGTTCCAGTCGCACCAGAAGATACAGCCCGGGATCTTTCAGGACCTTCTCACCTCTCTGCAGTATCGCATCTTGCTGCTCGACTTTGGAATCGACAATCGATTTGCAGAGCTTTTACGACTCTCCATGTTGGCTTACTTGACCGTTGTTCTCTTCCGTCTCCCCCAAGTCAAGCTGCAGTATCCCTTTTTAGGGTCTCAACTGCGCACAAGCTGCCAAACCTTTAAGCCAGCGAATGAACAAGAGATGAGGGTTTTTGCATGGGCCATGTTTGTTGGCTTCATGTCAGCGCTGGACTTGCAGGATGAGGAGTTGACGATGATGCTGTCTGAGATGATGGTGCCTTGTCTTGGTTCGTCATGGGGTGAGGTCAAGACGAGCTTTAAAGAAGTCCTGTGGATTGATGGGATCTATGATGGCCCTGGGCAGGGAGTTTATGAGAAATTTGCCAAATAGAATCGTAGTTGGCCTTCACATGCATTCTTTGCCACGTTTTGTTGTTTCTCAGTGAACCAGCCACTGCAGAAAAGCCTGTGAGACAGTTGGAGCTTCGGTGGCTGAATGCAAGAATAAGCGTGGCTGGATAATTTGTTAAGCAACTGTTAAGGTTGCTAGGCGCCACCTACCATCATTCTCTTCCACGAACCAGAGAATTGACTGTTGTAACGGTAATTCGATGCAACAGCCAAACATTCAACGCCAACTCTACACTTTCAAGCTCAACTCACCCCATTGACCACCAGTTCAAACATTCCATCTCATATCCTCGGAAAATACTCGGCTCACACACTTCGGCTCGATGGAGTTCTAGCCAAGCATCACTACGTCATCCTCGCCTCTTCATTGGATCACAAGCTTATTTCGTCTCCCCTGACTCGGATCCCCTGCACCTCATTTAAAATCCTCCTTCTCCGTGCTCCGCTCGCGTGAGCCGCAACCCCATTCCCTCTTTGGACCTCAATCATGCTTCCGCTCTCCAAGACATGACGCGTCTCGCCATCGAGACGTGGATCTGGTACGGAGTCACATGGCTCGTCGTCATTGCCCGGCTGTAAGCTTCCCGGACTGTGGTTTCACCTGTGGCTTACTGACTTTTGCGTGTTCAGCCTGTCTCGTCGGCTGGTCGTGGGATCAGTCAAGAAGTATCAGACTGATGATTACCTGATGATTCTTGCTATGGTTGGTGCTCGCAGTCATGCCTCGTGCTCTTCCCCTCTCTGACTGATGGTCTGTCTGGCAATCCAGGCCTGTGACGCGGTTCTCATTGCCTGCATGAACATCGTTTCCCACACGAGCAGCAACCTCATTGACCCTACTCAAGCAGTCGACCTCACACCAGATGAGATCGATAAACGCCGGCTCGGATCCAAACTCATCCTTGTTGTAGAGCAGCTCCAATGCACCGTGACCTGGCTCGTCAAGTGCTGTTTGCTCCTCATGTATAACCGACTAACGTGGGTTGCTTTCCATATATGGTCTGCTGGTCGTTTTCTAATCGTGAACAGGACAAACCTAACGTACAATCGCGCCGTTAAAGCAGTTGCCGTGTATGTGATTGTCGGGTTTGTCGTCATGGAGATCCTATACTTTGGAGTATGGTGTCGCCCTTTCAATCAGTACTGGGCTGTCCCTACCGACAATGGTATCTATTGCCCCTTACGACTTGCACAAAGTCTCTTGTTGTTAATGCTATGTAGTCCAATGCTCAACCGCAACACATCACCTCATCACGAATGCAACCCTAAACATCTCGTCCGACATCATGATCATCATACTTCCCATGCCCCTATTTCTGAAATCCAATGCCACAGCCAAGATCAAAGTGGCCCTATGCTGCATCTACACCGTCGGCGTCTTTACGGTATGTGGATATCGATGACTGCTAACGGCCAACCTAGCCAGATACCTCGTCTACTAACCATACGACCCATGTTGCTAACCACGCCGTGCCGCAGATTGTCTCCGCCGTTTTGAATAAATACTATTCCTTCACCGACCCCTTTGGGGCTGATTGGACTGTCTGGTATATTCGCGAATCTTCAACGGCACTCATTGCTGCCAACCTCCCCTTGACTTGGCCTCTTGTTCGTCAAGTTATGCACATCAGCACATCAAACCAAAGCAGTTCTTATACCCCGAGAGCCTCGCGTGGTTTCGACCATTTTGATTTTAGTGTACCTACTATAACGACAAATGGCAACAGTAGTTTGCCGACACTCGGGCCCTCAAATAGTGAGATCCCACTGAGGGAACGGGTTAGAACGGATTTGGAGGGAACTTCAGGCGATAGAGCTAGGAAATGAATCTAATGACTGGTTAATCAAATATACATATATAATGAAACAGACCTGACAAGACGACAGTAAAACTTCGCTAACATTGTTAGGTTAGTAACTGTGCCCAGAACTCTTTGTTCCTGTCAGGAGAAGAATCGCAAGATCAAGTAAGTAATAACTTCATTCGCCCTACCATAATTTTTTATTGCAGCCGAAGCTTCTGTCATAGTGCCGTGCCTATAAACGTTCCATGTTCCCATTACCGCTTCGAGAGTATTTATCCTCAAGATAAGTAACCCTCGTTCCTACTAAACAAAGACTGAAACGATGGCCACGAAACTTGGGAATACGCCTTTGTTTTCTTGTTTGATCTTATCTGCCCGTTCTCTAGTGGCGTGTTGCTTTTTGAGTTATGTGGAAATCTTGAACCTTGGGTGGCGGCAGCGTCAATCTGATCCTGGTCATTTCGATCCAAGTTTGGGGAGAAACATGCGTTTAGAGGCTGTTGTGATTCGTATGAAGCTTGAGCTTTTTCGATCACCTTCGGGATCTCATGAGACTCTAGCCTGTCATGACCATCTGCCTGTTGGTGGCGAGACCATCGCAGTGTCCACTGAAGAACAGCTTGGTCTATTGAGGCGCTCAGCTCTTGATACGCCTCGGGGTATTGGAGGGCTGGATTCCGGGCGACTTCCGAGATTTCGAGGACTCGTGCACAGATTTCTCGAGTAATCTTGGATATTGGCTGGTCATGGTTCGTAGCATCGCCAGTAGTTTGAAAGGTGGTTGGCAGAATTGATGACGCAAACACTGGGCCAATGATTTCTTCGACCGTGTCCAACACCTTTTTCCATGGCTTGTTGGCGAACCGTTTTTGATAACCATCCTTGTCGTCGTTTGGAAAGATGGACAAAGAGTCCTTGGTAGCCACTGACTTGAACGAGGCCATTTGGTCCCGGACTGCATCGAGAACTGCCTTTTCGAGCTGAACCGAGAGTGTCTCCAACTGAGTGGATTGATCTTCTTTCCCCATTGTCCCGGCGTTCACACCACTGCTGCTATTTCCATCTCTGAATAGTGAAGTGAGCTGTCTTTCTCGAATCACTGGTTTGAGATCCTCCCGAATGAGGGGCTTGTTGTTTTGTCGCTTGTCTATGATGACCGTGGGATTGGGATTCAACCACGCGACCACGTGGGTCAAGACTTGCGCCATAATCCGACCCTCCTCTTTCGTTGTTTTAAGAAGCTTTTGGACATTTGGAAATACCAGCCTGGGGCGATCCACGATGCGCTGATAGGTGCGGCTGTAAGCCTCGTCACCCAGCTCCAGAAAGAAGCCGTGGTGACGTGTGGCGCTGGACTCGTTCATTGTTTGGACAGGGTAAAAGAGTTGTTGAACATGCATTTCTGTGTGCCCGATAGGCAGTGCCTTTGCTAGCTTGGCCCAATCTGAAGCCTTCAGGCTGTCGGCACATTCCTCAGGTAGCTCAGCAAGTGACTCGAGAACCTGCTCAAAGGTGGTGAACCAGTACTACGGCGAGACATATCAGTAACTCGCCCGGTATATGTAAAGAAGACGTAAACTTACGCTATCAACCCGATAGCTCGCCATCCAATCCCAGGTTGAGATGTTGAAAGTCATCCTGCCAAGCTGTGTCCTACACCAACGAGTGATCATCGGCCTCCAACGGTGGTTTCTCCAGAGAGTCACAAGTCGAGCAGTGGGAAATTTGTCGGCGGTACTCAGTCGTAGGATATTCATAACTTGCTTTTCCACGTCGTACTTCTTCCCCTGAAATAGAGAATCGCATTGGTCATTTGCCAGCACGAGCTGCATCCAGATTTGGCCATGGCTATCAGGTAGAGATAGGTCGCGACGGTTGACACGTAGCTTGACATTAATCTCTGCCGGAATTTGGTCTATATCGGGGGTTAGTTTCACTGAGTAACATGTGCTGCAGTCACTTACCTCGATCGTAAATGATGCACGTCCACCACAGCTCCTTACTATCTGTTCCCGTTTGCTTCACATACTCGCGCATTGCCTCTATCCTGTGCTGGCCTGCCATGACTTCTGCCTTCTCATTGGGATTGACCAACAACCAGTCCTCAAACGAGAGTACTTGGTTGCACTGCGAGTGATGCCCCGGCTGCCCAAGATGGCTCATCATACGCCTTACGGCTTCTGCGCTGCACTGCACCAGCAAATGGTTCTCAGTTTCTTGTCGCTTTAACTTACCTTGCTGGAAAGCATTGCATAGTTTCTCTACATGTCGGCGATTCAGGTGCCGGTTGGTGCCCTTTCTCCAGACACACGACAGAGCATCTAAGGGCATCTTGGCTGTGGCGAGGCGGTAGTCCTCCGCTTCATGTTGAGCGGACCTGCCATCGTGGAAACTGGCTTGTTCAGCCCTTAAAGTCTGCGACGTCCGAGATCGTTTATTTTGCACTGCCTTGGCATTTGGTGACTGGCCGTGAGTGGAATGGCGCTTCATGTTGGATGAGGCACCGATGGGATCAACGAGATAACGTGGTATGCAATGGAATTCCTGCTGTGAGTGGGACGATGATGGTCTAGGCATTATTAATCGTGCGCCCCGACTCCGTGCCTACGGATATAACCCCTGTTCGTCTCGGGGGAATTAGCACCCATCTCCATCTTCAACCCCAGGGTTAGACGTGGGGCGAGATCTCGAAGAGCTTGAGTCTTCGGATTTGGATGCTAAAACATGCAAATTTTAGTTAACAACGTGAAGAATTATGATCAAATCCGCCGAGCGGAACGGGGAGATTGCGGGTAAATTGATTTGAGAGACGACAGTATGGCTCAAAATCGCATCAACTTGAAAACTATTTAATGACCTGGTATTGCTTTGCTTCACATCCAAGTTTACAAGTCTCTTCCTGCACACTAAGGCATTCAACATTCTCTTATCTATCACGTGAGCACAGATAACTTACATCTCATCTCCTCATTACGCTGCGTCAAAGCAAGAGAAGCCAACATGTCCTGCTATCAAAACATTGCCGTCGCCGGAGTAGGTGTTGCATCAGAAGCAGAACAAGCAGTGCTGACAGAAGACCAAGGCATCCGGAAATATTGGAAAGGTCGTGGTGAAGGAGCTCTTGGCCTCTAACTTCAACGTCATCGCTTTGCAAAGACCAACTTCCACGGCTACTTTCCCCGATGGGGTTCAAGTTCGGAGGGTAATCCATGACTCGTTTGACTCTTGGAGGGCGGCTCTCGAAGGCCAAGATGCATTCATCTCTTTTCTGGTCCCACCGGTAAAGGGATATCAAATCTTGGCTGCCGATGCTGCCGTTGCTGCCAAGGTGAAGCGCTTCATTCCGTCGGAATGGGGAATGAACACGACGATTCTGGGAGACACAATCTTTGGCAAACTGCTTTCCGACAAGACATCTACGCAAGCCCATTTGGAAAAACTTGCAAAGGAAAATGAGCTTTTCTCTTGGACAGGTATTTCCACTGGATTGTGGTTTGACTGGGTAAGTGAAGCCGCCACACCTGTGTGATTACGCTTGAAGGTTGGACTGACACACCCAATGCAGGGGCTGGAGCACCTATCCCTAGGATTTGATAAAAACACCATGAATGCAGAAATCTCTGACTCAGGTTATGAAAGATTTCAGACGACCAACCTTAGTTTTGTGGCCAAGGTTGTGGCCGCTATCCTCAAGAATCCAGCCCAAGCGTCAAACAAGTACATCACGATCGCCTCGTTCAACATTTCTCAAAAGGAAATCCTTGCACTTGCAGAGAAAGTCTCTGGGAAGAAATGGACTGTAAAGTCTTGCAAGGTTGATGATGTTCAGAGAGCTGCTGAAAAGGATCTGGCCAACGGTAATATCGAGGCAGCATTCTATCCTTTGTTGCATGGTCGACTCTTTCGAGATGGTGCTGACCTGTCGCTTCAGCCCGGGCAGAACTTTGCTCAGGAAGTGTTGGGCTTCTCGGAAGAGGATCCAGTCGATGCGATCAAGGGTTGGCTCGAGAAGTAGCTGGAATGTTGGTGTACGGGACTCAGTATGCGGCCTTTGGTTAGAGAGGGATGAAATGAAGGGATTGAGTACTTGGTGATTATGAAAGTACATGTATGTCAGGAGTGACTAGCCATTCAATCTTTATCAGTAACCCTCTGTGTCATATCTCATATTCATCACCTAGTAGTAATCACAATACTGACTGTGCTAGGATGCCGGTAATTATCCATCATATAAAGGCGAAAATTATTGGGTATGCTAGGAATACTTGATGATAGGGTTAATTGTTAACCCAAGTCATGGTCCGACACCTTGGAGGAGATCACGTAATGAAGGCCAGGTTGATCTTACGGTGAATGACTCATTCGGTCGGGCCAGGGGTCACCGGGGATACGCAATACGCTGCCGCTTACGATGATCCGATCCATAACGATTGGGATATAATCTCAGCAAGGAAGTCGAGTTTTGCGTCGACTACGCTTGACAGAAATTCTTGGCATTCTCGAAAATGACTGCTCACGGCTTTTGGCAGTATCTTAGGCTCAAAGCCATTGTTTCTTTGATTCGCTTCTTCAACTACCTTGGCACCCGTCGTCATTTGCAACCGTCTCCATTTTGCGACCGTAAACAAATTCGCATTCCGTCTAGGCAACTTGGCCGATTTATTGACGCTTGGATCTATCATCCCCCCAACTACAACAGAGACGAGCCTAGAGGAGTCGTCATCAACTGGCATGGAGGCGGTTATGTTATGCCGAATCTGGGCCAGGACCATTCGTTCTGTGAACAGATAGCCCGTGAAGCCAACGTCCTCGTGCTGGATGCAGATTACCGCAAAGGGCCGGAACATCCATTCCCTGGGGCTACCGAAGACGTCCAAGATGTATTGCGATGGGTCCAGAGCCAGCCTTGCGTCTTTGACCTCGACCACGTTGCTCTGTCTGGATTCAGCTCCGGGGGGAACCTGGCACTGGTCGCATCCTCTGAGTTGAGACGCGAGTTCCAAGACATCAACATTAGGGCAGTTTATGCGTTCTACCCAGGAACCGACCTTAGCATCCCCTCAGAGGCCAAGTCGGTCCCGGAACCGATTGTGCCGATTCCTTCCTGGGCACTGCGCGTCTTCTTTGACAGTTACATTCCCCAACTTGAGGATCGAAAGTCACCAAAAGCTTCCCCAATCTACGCCGAAGAGTCATCTTTCCCCCCGCATATTCTGCTCTTTGTCTGCTCTGGAGATATCCTGTGTCCCGAAGCCGAGGTGTTTGGGCAGAAGCTGGCCCAGGCTGGTCGTGACATCGAGGTTGTCAAAGTGGAAGGGGCTGGACATGGATTCGATAAGGATGCCCTTGCGCGTGTTTTCAAGCCGGAGGAAAAGAAAAGAGCATATGCAAAGGTTATTCAGAGTCTGAAAGCGATAATGTAGATGGGGATATTTCTTCTAGCACTCTGATAATAAGCAATGTCTATCTAAGGGTTGTTACTAAAAGTACGATCGTCCCCAGTGAGTGTTCAAACCAATCATGTCATACTGGTACGGCCACTGGATCTCAACCCCCAGCTCCTGGGCAGTCTTGAGAACAAACTCGGGTTCTTTGAGAAACTGTCTCCCTACAAATGCCAGATCCGCCTGCACGCCGTCTTCCTTGTCAAGCTGCACAACATCGTGAGCAGTCTGCGGCGTGTGGATAAACCCCACCGCGGCAACGAGCAAATCTAGGCGCTCTTCTCTCAACGCAGCTCGGATGGTCCTGGCTAGGTCAAGCTGGTAGTTGGGATGAACGTCGATCTTTTGATCTTTGTGGTTACCACCTGATGATACATCCAAGATGTCGACACCAAGCCCGGGTAGAAGTTTGGCTAGCTTTATAGATTGGTCAAGATCCCATGACGGCTCACCGCTCCATTCCATCCACTCGACTACGGATATCCGGAGCGACAGCGGGACACTGTCAGGAATGACTGCCCGGATAGCTTCGATGACTCGAACGAGGAAGCGAACACGGTTTTCGAAGCTGCCGCCATACTCATCCGTGCGTTTGTTGGTCAAAGGGGACAGGAACTGGTTGATAAGGTAGCCGTGGGCCCCGTGGATCTCGATAAAATCTGGCTGCATGTCAGTTGTAGAATTCAAGTGGGCCGAAGACTGCCTACCAAGACCAGCCTTGATGGCTCTTCGAGCAGCTTCTGCGAAACTCCGGATCAAAGCCTCAATTCCCTCAAGAGCCAAGCTCTTTGGCATGACATGTGCCTCGGTGTGAGGGATCGCACTCGGTCCCCACACATCGTCTGGCCATCCACCATCCTGCTCAGTAGCCACCTTGAGTTCTCCCTTAGGCAAGAATCTCGGTGCAATCATGCCCGCCTTGACACCAGCATGGTTTAATTGAATACCAATCTTCTGGCCCTGGCCATGGACAAAGTCAGCCACGCGCTTTAGCGGCTCGATCTGGCTGTCTTGCCAGAGACCAGAGTCTTGAGGAGAGGTCCGCCCGTTGGCAGCCACGGCCGTGGACTCGACAATGGTCAGGGGGACGCCTCGGAATGCGAACGAACCCAGATGCATGAGGTGAAAGTCGGTCAAGTGGCCGTCCTGAGCACTCCAGGTTCCCATGGGTGAGACGACGAAGCGGTTTTGGAGTTCTAGGCCTCGAATCTTGATTGGGGTGAAGAGAGTTGGGGTCTTTTCATCTGGTTTGACAGCGGTTCCAGTTGGAGCATCTACCACGAGCAGAGTCGGTTTTGAATAAGGGAGTGTCATGGTAATTGCTTGTAGTCGATAAAAATGGGATCATGGGAACACAGGATGTAAGGGATGCAGATTCAACAACAGAAACGCGATTGTTCGCCTATTTATACGTATGATCATGGGATTATAAATGCCAAATGAAATCATCGAAAGATATGGCCAACTGAGTTGGATCCATGCACAAAATAGTCTTGTTGATTGGCCTTTTTTCCACCACTTGATGTTGTGATTCGACTCATAATGGCGTTGGGTTAGGAAAGCATGGGAAGACAAGGATCGCACACCACCCGATTGCGTTAGATCTAAGAGTGGAGCGAAGGATTAAACGAACCGACAAATTATGCCTGCTGGTGATCGGCCGAGTTGATGTTTAATAAGCTGAATAAGCAGTTTTCGCCATGGGGAGTCTTCAACTTGCCCAACCTACCTTACACATCAGACTTCAAAGGGTATCCTGTTCAACGTGTCTATCTCTAGATACCTGGATTAGACTCCGGACATGGGGCAGGAGTCCATGCCATTGCCGGAAGTTCCCGGAACCTGTCATAACGTTACGCCTCGTCGACAGAGGAGATTTGCAACCAAAGTACGGACTGGATGCATCACATGCAGGTGAGTGTCTCGGTCTCTGGTTTATGGATCAGAAACTAAGCCTCTCGTTTAGAATTAGACGAATCAAGTGTGATGAGGTCAAGCCGTATTGTTATCGCTGCACCTCGACAGGGCGCAAGTGTGATGGATATGCTATTCTTGGACCTGCTACACGCAAGCCACAATCGCCACTGGCTCAGCCGACACCAGGAGGAAACCCTGAAGAGAGGCAGGCCTTATACATATTTCGAACCAAGGTTGCCATGTCGATTGCGTCTTCCCTTGATTTTGGATTCTGGACCCACGATCTCCTACAAACGGCTGAGGCGTACCGAGCTGTTCAGCACGCTGTTGTTGCGCTGGCCACAGCTTACCGCTCATCAATCCTCTCTGAGCATGGATCTCGAACACAGGAGAAGCAGTTTATCCTGACTCAGTATAACAAATCGATCACCTCGTTGCAACATTGCCTGAGTAACCAGGAACTCCTCACCAGAGACCAGCAAGTTATCATTTTAATGGTTAATCTTGTATTCATCTGCATATGCGCCGTTCAAGGGTTCCAAGAAGAAGCATGCGTTCATCTCCGTAACGGGCTGTCGTTATTCCATGAATGGCAGCTTGGTGCCAGTGAGGGCAGTACGCAAGACTCGACGCCAACCCCTGTAAAGCTCCTGGCGACTCTTTACACCCAGCTGGACACCCAAGCACGCATGATAATGGAATCCAGTTATCCACATAAGATGAAACTGTGGCCTCCGCACTCCGTTGTGCTTGATGGTTGGGGTAGTGGACACCTTGCAACCATTACGAAGGCTACCAGCCAGCTTGAGAGACTCCACAATGCATCCATTCAGTTGACAGCACCACCAGGGCCACCAGAGCACGAAAACACCTGCCTCCATCAGCATATGCCATTGTATCACCACCTGCAAACCTGGGATCTTGACTTTGGTCCGCTTTTATCCCAAGGAGGCACCGCCATCAAGTGTCTGCAGATCCGAAGACTCCTGACTGGGGCAAAATTTGAGCTTTGGCGCAGCAATACAAGCAAAGCACCGGAGCCTAGCTCGACCTGGGCCAGCAAGATTCTGGAGCTAGTCAATGAGATCATGCAGGATTCGAGATTCTTAGAGGCAAGGGTGGTATTCACCCCCGCTGGAGGTTTGGTCGAGGCTCTTTACTTTGTGGCCACGAGATGCCATGACACCCGAGTTAAGAGGGCTGCCATTGAAATTTTGGAGAGACGTCCCATACTTGAGGGGCTATGGAACAGCTCGATGGCATATGCAGCTCTACATAATCATCATGCAACATGGTAGTTTCATACCTATACTCGGATCAAGTATCTCATAGCTTCAATGAACGTGTCGTTTTTTTTTTTTTTTCCATTTGGACTATCTTACGCTTCCCAAAAGCCCTTGCTGATAAAGTCCCACCACCGCTCCACCCACCAAAAGGCTTGCGTTTCCCCTGACATGACCAAGTTACCCATTCAAACCATCAACTCAGGCAGATGGTAATGGCCATTGGGCACTGGTCTTAATGCAAAACCCAGTAATTTTGGCATAGTATAAGCCTGGAAGGTTCTCGACACCAGGGGCTGGAACCGGCCAGCCAGTTAGCCAGGCCCCGCCGGCCGGTAACATCCCCCTTATCAGCGAAAAGGACAGTCTCCATCAGCTCTGTCGTTGAAAAGAGCGGTATTTGAAGGGCAAGTAGTATCCATTTAATCTGCATGGGATGCGCCCGAAAGCGTGATCGTGTTTAGGATGATATCCATTACTTTGTATATAAATCTGAGGAAGTGTAAATCAGGGATACAGGTCCCAAACCACCGTAAACCCGCAAGTGGCTTCTGAGATGAATTGCTGGAGGGGATATTCAGGTCAATGGACAACTCAAGAGAGAATATTACATGAATATAGGAGAAACTAGAGCTTAACGAAATTATCACGAAATGTAGCCCGGAGGATCAGGGGCCTGCATGACCGGAGATAACTTGGAATGGTGGGAGAAGTTACCCACATGACGGCACGATGGACAATAGGGTAGCAGTGCCTATGAAACTAGGTACAATGGCAACTAATGAGATAGCTGTAGCTGGTTTGTTCACTCCCGTCTTATCTCTTGGATTGAGATTTGTCTTAAGCTGTGTAATTGCAAGTTTGAAGAGGCGGGTTTGAGGGCGTGGCATCCCACAACTGACGGCTGCACGATACGGTCCCTGGCTCGGACTTTCGGGATGCTGCAAAGCCACGAGAACACCGCCTACGATATGGATCAAATTATCTTACTGCTGCGAGATAATCAGGGCGATCTTACGACCCGCCTTGGTACGCCTGCCCCCCAACCCCAGCTCTCCAAGTCACCGTTCAGGAAAAGGTCTTGGATGGAAGCCACACTATCTTGATTTCAAAGGCGGGGTGCGTGGTTAGCGTCTTGTCCCTTGTCCGCAGGCTCGGACTTTTCTTCCCGTAAAGGCGTAGTGCGGGCAAGATGACCTCCTTGTCTGTAATCTCGGTGAACCTTGTCGGCGAGATAAGGAAAATTCCGAACAGCATAAAACCACGATGAGAGAGAGAGAGAGGGAGGATGAAAATGCAAAGACAATAGCTCGCATTTGCTGGAAAGAATACCACAGATCCTCAGATCTTTACAGACTTGCCATCTTACCACCATGGAGACAGATCACGAAAAACAAGCCCCCAGTGGCAATCGAGATGATCATCATCTGGAGCGTCTTGGCTATGCCCAAGAGGTCAAGGTATGAGAAATCATTCTGGGAGTTGTGTGAAATGGCGAGTTTCTGACAAAACTCAGCGCAACTTCTCCCTCACGGCCATGGTGGCAACCTGCGTCAGCCTGATGGCGACGTGGGAGGCACTTTGCAGGTGAGATACAGTCATGACTGGACTCAGTTACCGTCCTCCTAACCCTCCAACAGCACAATGGTAACGGGTTTGGTAAGCGGAGGACCAGTTTCGCTCGTCTATGGGGCGATTGCGTCCTTTGTAGGATCACTTTGTTCTGCTCTGTCTCTCGCCGAGTTGGCTTCGAGGTACACATACCCCTGCCCATCTCTCCGTTGACTGTGACTAATGGAGAACACGCAGCCACGCAACAGCCGGCGGGCAATACCATTTTGTGGCAAAGCTGTGTCCCAAGAGAATACGCCCGGTGAGCAGCTGGCTTGCCGGATATATCTCGTAAGTGTTACTGCATCAGAGCCATAAAAATGGCTGACACTTGTCGTCGCAACAGCACCTTGGGCTGGATCGCCGTCGCCGGAAGTGCACCATTTCTCGCCGGAACACAAATTCAGGGCATGCTAGTCCTGAACTATCCGACCTCGTATACCTTTGAGAGGTGGCACGGTACTCTTCTCTATTGGGCTATCCTGATAGGATCCGCTGGCATTTGCATTCTATGCAGCAATATCCTACCGCTGGTAGAAAAGGTGACCATGGCGCTGCACGTCATCTTCTTCATCATCATCCTGGTGGTCATGGTCGCCGTGTCTCCAACCAAACATTCGGCCGACTTTGTCTTTACTGACTTCCAGAACAACTCTGGGTGGGCTAGCGACGGAATAGCTTGGTGCATCGGACTTTTGAGCTCTTGCTATGTGCTTATTGGCTATGACGGAGCCACTCATCTAAGTGAAGAGATGGAGAGGGCCGAAACCGGTGTCCCAAGAGCCATGGTTGGGTCTATTCTTATCAACGGAACCCTGGGCTTTGGCTTTCTGATCGCCTTGTTGTTCTGCATGGGTGACATCACATCGGCTTTGAACACCCCAACTGGGTTCCCGATCATCCAGATCTTCTACAACATTACTGGAAGTACAGCGGCGACTACTGCTTTGACGAGCGCAGTGACGGTTATGGCCGCCCTCTCCACAGTTCCGCTCATCACGTCTGCGGCTAGACTCATGTGGGCGTTTGCTAGAGACCAAGGCAAGTGTCCGATACCGATGAAAGCGAGACGCCTATCTGACTGGTAGAGTTACAGGCCTCCCATTCTCCACGCATCTCTGCAAGATCGACCGAAAACGTCAAATCCCAACCATCGCGATCCTCACCACGACCGTTCTCCTCATGCTGCTCGGACTCATCAACATCGGTTCCACCACAGCCTTTAACGCTGTTTTATCCTTGGCCGTAGTGAGCCTGCAGATCTCATATCTTATGCCTATAATTCTCTTGATTTGGCGCCGCATTTCCCGACCAAACACATTGACCTGGGGTCCTTGGCAGTTGGGCAAGTCAGGAATCGTTGCGAATGTCGTTGCGATAGTCTATCTCGTTTTCACGAGCATCTTCTTACTCTTTCCCCCTTATCAGCCTATTACCGCTGAAAACATGAATTACGCGCCAGTTGTTCTTGGCGGCGCTGTCATATTTGGTTGTGTCTACTGGCCTCTTAGAGCACGGAAGAGATACTTTGGGCCGCTGATCGAGACCAATGGCACGGAGAGTGCATCGGTGGGAGAGTGAGAAATGGAACTGGGCCCAGAACATCTAGCTGTACATTTAGTTTATTATGCTACAACTTGTTCGAAAGTGTTCACATTTTTGACTATGTACCTGGCTCGGCCTGATCATGACGCTATTTCGCTTCTCTTGATAACTACGTAGCTCTCACTTTAAGATCTCTTAGCGAGAGGCATCTAAAGCTACCTGTGCAGTAAATAACCAGAGACTAACTACGGACCTGTCAAAGCCGATGCTGTTCCAACGGCAAGGAGAGCAAACCCGTGGGCCAATCACGGCGACTAACTAGGCAGTTAGATCCCGTGACCTTCTCCCCGCATTTCTGCTCTCGTTATCATCATCAACCACTTTGCATCATCTATCAATCCAACCAGATCCTTGGCCTTTTTCACCAACATTTGTCTCTTTTATCATTATGCATTCGACGTTTTCAAGCTCTCTTCAGAAAGTAGAACGAGAAGCTCAGTCCTCATCTCCAAGCGGACTTCACTCTGATGGAAGCGGCCCATCGACTCGGTCCCGTAGGTCAAAGAAAACCAGGAGTATGTCATCCTTCTAATCACAGTCTCGTTTTATAAACGTAGCTAACTAACATGACAATTAAGCGGGATGTGCTGTTTGCAAACGGCGAGTAGGTTCTCCAACTGACTCTCACTATCAAGTTGTTACTCACCATCTCAAAGAAGTTGAAATGCGATGAAGCTCTGCCAGGTTGTCGCCGTTGCTTCAAGTCTGGCATCGAATGTCCTGGATATGCTCGCTCCGTCAAGTGGTCTACCAAGCACGAAAGGAATCTGACACTTCCCTCAAGTCCTGGGCCTACCTTGTTTGAGAGGGAAGCGGAGGAGCTGTCCAGGCCTATCGCCCATGTCTCGTCGCCTCAAGTCCAACCAGGCCATGGCGAATGCGATTCACTTGAATTCTCTCCAGGTGCATCGGATATGAACTTTGACTTTGCTTGGTCGTTGTCCTTGCTGGCTCCTGGACTCGACAGTAATGACCAGCCTCAACCACCGCTCGACGCACACCTATTCAACTCACTGGTTCATGATCTCGATCAACCCCTAAACCAGATGTGTGATGAAGACCCCTCGTGTGTAGAGTCAAACAACAAGGAAAAACAGTTGTTGACTACCCGTGTCGCTTCAACCAACTCCGACTTATCCCTCTATGTCCCAGCAGGGGAGGTTTCAATCCTCCTGGGCCACTATTTTTCCTTTGTCTGCGAGGTCGCTTCCTCTTTTGATTCTTCAGCAAACCCTTTTCGATCACGCGTGACCAAGATGATGGATACCTCTCCTCTCCTCTTCACTTGCGTTATGAGCATATCCGCAGCCCATCTCTACCAGAACCAAGGGGAGAGTTCCTCTATATCACTGAGCTTCCAGACTGAAGCAATCTCACGAATTTTCGGCGAGGTTGCCAAGATTAAGACTGACATACCGCCACACCCTCCTGGGAATCTAGCTTTGGTTAGGTCATCCCCAGGATTGCTTGTTAAGGATGACACTCTTTTGGGCATTATTCTACTAGGTATGACTTCGGTAGGTCATTCTCCTCGATCAAACACTTAAAGTTACTAATACTCTGGTATAGAGTTGGCATGACCCTTCGTCCCTCGGCTTGTGTCACCTCACTGGATCTCGGCATCTCTTCAAGCTATGGATGGCAACAAACGGTCTTGAGCAGCCCCTCAGACCACTCTCCATGGCCCAGAATTTCATTGTATCTTCAATGGTGTACTGGGAGGTCATGGTATCATTTCTACTCGACCAAAATTTGGAAGCAATTTCGTATCTCGACGTCTTTCTTGATCCAGCCCCGGAGTCACTATCACAACCCTGTCCCTGGACCGGGGTGGCGACAGACATCTTTATCCGCCTTGCAAAGGTTGGAACAATGGTTAGGAAACGGAGAAGTCTGCGCAGCCCTAGGCTTGCTGAGGGTGAGACAGCAGCTCTCGCTCAATTGATCGAGGAGGCCTCGACTCTGGAACAAGCCATTCTCAAAAGTCGAGCTCCTCTCATTGGGTTAGTCAAAGACACTGGCGATCCTCGGTCCCCGCCATCCCATCTTGTCAAGATGGCCCGCAGTTACCGACTTGCTTCCCTCCTTGAGCTGTATCGAGCGTTTCCAGAAATCGCAACCAACTCGACCAGCAGATTCGACGAGGTCAAAAAGACAGACAAACAGTCACAGCTTGTTATTGGCCTTGCATTTGACATACTAGAGATACTCGAGACTATACCAGACAACTCTCGTACCATCGCCATCCAGAGCCTGGTCTACTTGATAGCTGGGAGCACGCTTGGACATTTGGTCGCGGTTGATGGAGATGCTGCGCAAAGCAGGCATACTCAGTTGATCAACAATTGGAGGCAATTTGTTCGCAACAGGTTCTACAAGTCGTTTCTCTCCATCGGCCTACACACCATCAACCGCGTTGGCACAATACTGGAGGAAGTCTGGTCACGCATGGATTCGATGGTGTCAAGCACCGGACAAGGGCATGTCATGGATGTGCATTGGATCGATGTCATGACTGGAAAGCAGCTTGAGACTATTCTCGGATGAATATCATCACCTGTGGCCATTCGTCTATCGACCGTGCTAGATCATGCCATTCCGCATGCCGCGTAAGGTTGATATCTGTGTCGGGTCCCTCGGAGGTTCACTGCCTCGGAACGGTTCCGAAAGCCCGATATAGGGAGATTTGGGCTCACCTCGGGACTTCGGTCTTTGTTTCCCTCTCTTGAAACCGAATCAAAGTCCGAAGTTATGATGTCGTGGCAATCTCCTGAAGTCAAGTCAATTGTCACGGGTGGAGCCTCGGACTTTTTCTCCCAAAGAAGTATGGCGCTATCTTGGAGTTGCCACAACCACATAGACAGGCGAAATAGAGACATGCGTCAGTGCGGCCTCTCCTATCTTGAATCAGCAGGCATGTCCTATGATTAGAGACCCATCTAACCATCGTGGGGTGTTGATGGAGTGTGAAAGAAATAGAAAGAAGCCTGTGACTAAAGAGCCATGATTTAATCAAGCCTCCGTTGGCTACGGGGTTCAAACCGGCGACAGAGGAGTTTCGGCTTTCTACTGTCCGAATCATTTCTTGTGCCAAACCTATTCAGGGCAGAAAGTCCGATCTCCCCGCATTGCATCGAATGGCCTACGATGCTCGCCTACTCTTAATAGTTATACAACTGGAGCATGCTCGATTATAAATGTAGGACGGCAGCACAAGACAAGTCTAGATCCTTCACCACAGCATACTTCATTTCTAAAATCACACTTACTCATCATACTCTTCGTTCTTAAGATGACAACATCCGATGTCCCCAAGTTTGTGCCCGTCTCCGAGTGGCCAACCCTTGAGGAGATGGCAAACGGGTTTCGGGAACATCTCATGCCCTCCACTTCCAAACTAAGCGGCCGAAACCTTGAGCACACCTTTGATAACGGCTACAAGATCTCTCATATCTTTGGTGATGCGAGCAAGCTCACATGGAAGATTCTGGAAGGAGAGGACAAGGGTCTCACTGGAGAAGCAGCGTACGAAGCCTATGAAGTTCGACCAGACATCTTCTTGATAGACTTCTACAAGCCTTCATACGAAGAGCAGGTCACTCTGGTTTTGGACACGACCACTGGCCAATGCCTGGCTGGAGTCTCTGGTTTCCACGACCTCAAGGGGGAGCGCAGAACATGGACCAAGTTCATGAATGCCAGCGCCCAGGGCAGCAACACAGTGGCGCCTTTCCCCGAAACTGAAGAATTGATCGGAAAGCACATAATGTACCGATATACACCCAGGGATGCCTATGAACACATCTACTTGAACAAAGGCACCTTTACGTGGCACTGCCTCGACGGAACTGAGAAGGGGCTGGCAGACTCAGAGGAGTGCAAGATGCTAAAGCTGCGGGATAGCCTCTACCTCCTGTTCTGGACCGAGACGATCATGCCTGTCGAGTCCATTGTGGTCATTGACCTGGAGCACATGCGTTCCACTGGGAGGTTCTACTGCTGGGATCCAAAGCCGCAGCGCGCTGTTCACGTGCGATTCGGCTCCTACGCTACGGTGTTGGCGGACACGAAGCCTTTGGAAGCGCTGGCCCGGGCTTCTCGGGTGAAGCAGAACCTGTAATGGGTTTGTCACTTTGGGGGTTTGTAGATGCCGTTTGATAGTAGCTCTGGCCGATAAAGAGAGATGGAACGCAATGATAGAACTGCTATATGAGTTTCCTTTGAGAATTGCACCAAAATGTGAAAGGCTGAAAGGGGAGTGTGCCTTCAACTGTGCGAATTTCGTTCTGATTTGGCATGCATTGCTACTTCGGATTGTAGTCGACATATGTGAGCAGTGGTACCGCAGGAACAATGATATGAAGTGTGAACATTGCGTTCTTTGCTATAGTCAAAGTCCACCGCTTGATGAAATTAATGAGCCGCAGATGTATAGATACTGGAGGAATAGTGAGGAAAGGGCGAGTCCCAATGGAAGCACAGCTGTTAGGCTGATTTTGCCGAGTGGCAACCCTAACCCTGACCCTAACCCTGATTCACTTCTTCGACTTCTTCGACATCAAGCACATCAAACACATCAACCACATAGCCAGATTTCAGGGGCCACATGCAAAATAAGGCAATGCGCTGGTATGACTTCCCAAGGCCGTCAAATAATGATTGAAAGTTGTCACCTCGACCCTTTGCAAGGCATTACCATAATAAAGCTTCAACATGGTATCCAAACGGCTCTTGGTGACGACGAACCTGAACCCACTGCAACAGTGATAGGATGAGGAAAGAGAAGAAAGATCTTTGACAGGTTATTGTACTACCTAAGAGAAACCAAATCAAGTTCTTGACGTGAGGGAATGAATGGTTTCGGGCTATAGAAGAGAAATCGAATGGAGACCTTTCAAATTTTACCAGAACGGAGATCAAATTCTCAAGCACCGAATTCATCCTCAAGACGGAAAGGTCTGAGAGTGTTTAAAGAATATTCGAGGATGAATATCAGACCGGAAAAAGAAGGATGATGTAAAATAGGGGTTGTCATATAAAATTGAAGCGCGCAGAAGTTTAGGACAAGCCCCTTGATGGCCGCAATTCTTCAATTGAACAACCTTTTGGAATATTCTTTATAAGCTCCGTATTTTGTCTTAGAAATTGCCCCGTAAGAGCCTTTCAACAGCCTTGAAGACATTTCGAATATGATTTACAAACTCCAACCTCAGCAGTGAACCAACCCGCCCCGTTGGTATGTCGACTATCCACTCTCTTTGCAATGAGCCCATCTCGGCCCTATTGAGAGTTTCAACAAGGCCACATATAAGCACCTGTTGCCATCTCAAATCAGCCCTGATGAGTTTAAACTCTTAATACCGTTTTCTAGCCTTACATTGTGGGCGTTACCCGAACCTCACAGAGTGACCACACGTAGACGAAGGCCAGCAAAAAGTAAAACTGGAAGTCTGGGCTTCAAATCACTTGAACTACGGGAACATTAATGAACTATAGTAATGAGAAATGTAGATGTGTTTCGTAGGCGGTGACAAATGACTTCACTATTGGCAAAAGCGTCTCTCTTGCCAACACTGTCCGGTCATGATTTCTTACGCTAGCTTTATATAACTACTGCCACGACAATAATCACACGGTGAAGTTATGCTACCATATAGTATAGCATTGAGCGTTAATATTATGTAAAAAGGCTGTCTATTCGCTTCTGTACTTGACATTTGTCGCTACCTATGTGAAGACATCATCCAGATCTTGCTCATCACGACTCTAGGGTAATCCACCAAGCCAAGTCACAGGAATTATTTCCTTGAGTCAGTAGGTTACAAGAGCCCTCAGCCCTGTCGTGGCAGTTCATCTGCAATACGCCGGTGCAGGGATTTGCTGTCTTGGATGCTTAGCCCAGTTTGTAAATAACGAATACAAATTTGGAACTTGGACCCAATGAAGGATTGTAATCCAACATACCAAATAAAATGCCGACATTTGACTTAACTGGACTCCAGAAGTGGAGTAAACTACTGCTTACTCTTCTTCTCCAGCCTCATCCGTTATAGACCGTGGCAGGGATCATGACAACGTTCTCCTGGGTAGTTGTGGAACTTTTGGCGGGCGGGTTCAGCCCAATGAGAAGAAATGAGACGCCGAGATGATGGCGTTGCAGATCAAGGTCACATCGAGTCTCGAGTACTGTCGTACCGGCACGTGTCACGGCTGATGGCGTTGCTGACAGGTGCTGTCGTATTAATTAGGATCCTTGGCGGATGGAGATGTGGCACCTGCATCATGCACGATACACGAATGCCCATTTACGGTAACAAGGCGTGGGTTCGTGGCTGAAGGTTGCATAGCCTAGTCGAGGATCAATGGGCTGATGGACGAGCAATAGGGCTGAATCGAGAAAGTGAGCCAGATAGTGCCACGGTCTAGAGTCGTGATAATGTTGGATCCCTGTCCTTGCAGAGAATAATAACTTGCTCCCCCTCTCCCGAGCTGTTGTGTCTTGTTGATCACTTCTGTTTAATCACTCTCACTGCAACCAAACACACATGATGCATGCGTTTCACCATCTCACCGTACTGCTGATCGGCATTCTGCCTGCATCCGCGTCTACCCTCCCACATCCCGACGGTGACCGCCATGTCAATGCCAGCTGCAGCAGAAGCGTTGCAGTACCCGCGGTATGGAACGGGTTCGGGTACCTGTTCAACATCACCGTGGGTACTCCTCCGCAGGAGCTGACGATGCTCAGTGACTGGACGTGGATGTCTCTCTTTGTCAGATCAGGAAGGTGTCTCAACCAATACGACCCTTCTCTGTGTCTCGGCACCTCTGGTCAGACATGGTTCGATGAGAGAGCGTCCACCTCATTCGCCAACACGTCGTTACCTCAACTGTCATGGCCGCTTACGGCCTTCGCCCCGAACTTCACCGTCGACTACGGAACGGATGACGTGTGCATCGGCGACCTCTGCTCCGCCGGTACGGTCCTACAGGTGTCAGATTTCCCGTACCCCGGTGAGGGGATCCCCAAGGTCCCATTCGGCGGCATATTCGGCATGGCCCCGGTTACGGCCGGTCTCAACGAAACGTTCCACCCTGCCAATTACCAGGCATGGAAGGCGGGGAGACTCGGTTCTCGCGTGGGCTGGAACTCCTGTGCCGCACTGGCATCGTCTGATCCGTGTCTCGGTGGTGAGGCGAAGCTCGTTTTTGGCGGTACTGATTCGTCTTTGTACGATAATGATACCCTGCGGATATACGAGATCCAGAATCCAGACTGGTTATCCGATGCCTTCTACCCGCTTACACCCCCACGGGAAAACTACTGGACGACTCCACTGACAGGCAGTTGGATCCTTGGAACCTCAGAGGAAGGGTCCCGGAACTTTGCGGTTCCTTTTAGCGGCTCCAACGGTAGCAATGTCACTCCGCTTGCAGTTCTCGACGAGGGCTCTGAGGGTCTCGGTGCACCTCTGTCGCTCAACGCCTACAATTGGCTAGTTGATCAAGTAAGAGGCACTCTTGCATCGAACGATACCATTGAAGAGATCCATGCCCAAGGATCATCAGGATTCAATACCGCCGAGCAGGATTGGTACACCGTATCCTGCGATGAAATCGACAGCTACCCTGAGCTTGTCTACGAGCTCAATGGGCACACCAACTACACCATTCCCCCACAAGATTATGTCACCAAGATTGGCGACTCATCTACATGTTATCTTAACGTCAACGTTTGGAAGTATGGTCGTACTGAAGATGGAAACGCCAAGGTGGCTCTGCTGGGTCTTGCGTTCTTGAAGCGGGTGTACGTGGTGTTGGATTTTGAGACTCAATCCTTTGGGCTTGCGCCTCTCTCTATGTAGACTCTTGGTTTTATTTTTACCTATTCAGCCAAGATTTGTTCATTGACGCCTGAAGGCGACAGAGACGTGCTTATTTTTAGCAGTAGGTTTTCAACACACCAACCTGACCTTTTCATATCCATTCCACACCAACTTATTGTCACATGTATCAACCTTTGATTAGAGGAGATTATTGAAGCACTAAAGTGAATTTTTAGACCATTTTACAATATTGTGAGAGTATCATTAAATGTGAGTAAGACGAGATCTTCATAAGATTTTGTCATAGATAACCAGCGCGACTTGCAGTTCCACTGAATGCCATGAGATGGAATAGCTCATCAAGACAATATTTTCGATCATTGTCTTGACAGATTGGTACTTTGGTGCTCCCACATGTAATCAATAGTGCAGATTATTTCTGCGTACGGCCCGGTAATGTGGCGTTGTCTAAGACATGCAGCCACAAGCAAGTCACGCATAAGGAACCAACGAATCAATGCGCAAAACAACAACCTGCATTTATTGTGGTGGAGTATCCAAGGCTCTTGACATTCTACTCATGGACACGCTTGACGTCAATCAAGTTTGGCGGACCAAACACTTCCTTTACCTCGTCCGTCTCGATCGTGCGCAAGTACCAGGCCACCACGTTGGGGAAACGCTTCCTCTCGGATGCATCGATAATGTGCATGAATGCCCAGAGAAGAGAAGATGCGCCCGTCAAGTCGGCCAGCGTAAGTTCTTCTCCCACCAACCACTTCCGGCCGTCAAGATGCTTCTCAAGCACATCCAAGGCAAACTCGAGACGAGCCAGAGCCTTGGTCTCGGTAGATTGGTCAAACGGTGCAATTCCCACTCGCCAGATGACAAGATCTAGCATGTGTGGGTAGACTTCGCCATCAAAAAAAGAGATCCACTGTCTGATCTTGGCTGAAGTTGTGGCATCACGACCCAGTAGCTGTCCAGAATAAGGCCCGGACTGTGACAGATATTGTGCAATGGCATCCGACTCGGGCAGAAGAAGCCCGTCAGCTCCTTCAAAAGCCGGGACCTTTCCTACTGGAAACTTGGCCCGGAACTCTGGTGTCTTGTTGTCTACCATATGCTGGTACGGGGCGATCTCAATTTCAAGACCATTGAGCTTTGCAGCCGCAAGAATCTGCCCATGTTAGTATTGCAACCGTAACTGAGAAGCACGTCTTTACCTTGAAGACCCGGCCATTGGGCATGAAAGAATACAGCTTTCCAAAAGGTGCCATGTTGATGTTTGTGAGCGAATGTTAAAACTGTTCTTGCAACAAAACAACGACTACCAAGTGTCGAGGGATAAGCCAGTTCCACCTTCACAATGAATGGACCCTGGCATATCTAGATCTGCCTTCACATGCGCGAACCAACATGCCTTGTTCCCCCTGCTCAGCCCTGCTTCCCCTTGCAAGAGCCGTGCCACTGCGGCATTTCCTTGCCTTGGCCCTCCCCCCTGGCATATTACGGCAGATCCACTCGTGCTGACGACTCGTAACCTTAAGTTTATTCGTCCGCACAACAGAGAGCAACGGGCGCTCCCGTCCCTAATCATCCGAGTTTCGGGGCTAGGCAAATTACTTCCGACTCAAGCAAGGCTCCCCAGTCGGAGGAGCTGACGGGCACAGGGGGTGAATGTAATAGCGGAGATCAAGCTTCGTGTTCACTCAGGTACATGCTACGTACAAGTAATCTCAGGTCCAAAAGATGATTCTATTTCCGGAAAAGCTTGGTATTGTCTCTTTCACCAGCCTCACAGTTCGTCCCGTCGAATCCCGAATGTCTCATCCAGCCAGGCAAACATCTTGTGATGCATGAGTGCCAAAGCTCCAATCTTGGCCTGCAGACCACCGCCCTCGACGTCCTTGCCGATCCATAGGTGCTTCTCCGCCGGCCCGAGAGCAGAAAGACTATCAAAGATGGGATGAGCATTCTGCTGTGGCGTAAAGTAGAACGAATCAGCTGCACCGGTGATCAGTGTGGGACACTTGATCTTGGACAGGTACCCGTCCTTGAGGGAGAACTTTTGCATGGTCCGCATGACGTCTGCAGGTGTCTTGACGCCGTATACCCACTTGCTGTGGCCGAACTCCCACGCAAGCTGAAAGTTGACTGACGCCAGCCGGTCAATGACCCAGTTGAAGAAGCCATCGCTCAGCCATCCGCTCAGCCAGCCATTGATAAACCACGGCGGCATGCGGCTGCGAGTAATGTCGAAGAGATCCAGCGGCCCGTCGCATGACACGACTGCCTTGACGCGGGGATCCGCTGCGGCGCGGAGGGAGAGGTAGCCCCCGAGAGAAGCGCCAAAAACGGCAAGGCGGTCCACGTCGAGATTATGCACCAGAGCAAGCTCCCCGATGACATGATCCAGGACTTTGCTGGTAACATACTCCCAATCAGGGCGCAGGTAGAGCTTGTCCTTGCGAAGTGATAGGCCTTGGCCGGGTCCGTCAAAGCTAAAGACAGCATAGCCACGTGGTAAGGCGCCAGCGGCACCGTAGTAATAGAGCTCCTCCTGAGTCGAGTCAAAACCGCCGGTCTGAATAACAACAGGGATCTTGCCGGAGACTTGATGGTGAGGGGCCGGGAGGTAGAGCCGTCCGGGCAGGGTGTTGCCACCCTCGTAAGGGATGTCGACCTTCCTCACCGAGCCATCCAGCAGGATCCAGCCCTTGTCAAAGGCATCGGCACTTGCCACGGCAGACGAGAGGATCCTCGGGTCCTCTGGCGTGCAGTGGAGGAGGAACTCGCTGGCCCGGAAGTAGTTGGACGCTCGGATGTAGCCCCACGCGGCACCGGGACCGTCTCCAACCGCTTTGGCCTCATCAGCGAGGGCCAGTGCCCTCTGGGCCTGTTCGTGCCAGGCGTGGTACCAGCTCTCAGGATCTCCATCCTTGATGCGTGCCGCCGTGGCAAGGCACTCTCCGGTCTCGGCACCGAGATATGGGGCGGTCCCGAGAAGGCGAAGAAATTCGAAATTGAAAAAGGTAGAGGGGAAGATTTGGTGCATTGTGCCGACGATTGGATGACAGAGATGTCCAGGGGAAGTGTAGAGTGAGCTGGGAAGTGCGTGTGGGAAGATGCGAGGCAGAAGTGAAAGAACACCCCAAGGGGGGTAAATATGCATCGGTTGGACAGAAAGATACCTCTCGATGGGGCACACAAAGTCCCGGGCTCCGCTATCTCCATCTTACCTCAGCCCCCAAAGCCTCGTCTCTCATCATACCTGGCCGTTGTAACCCGGAGCTCTCCTATGACATCTGCAGTCCGGGACTATCGTGCTCAGCCCATCAGCATGAATCGGCCCAGATGAAACGAATCCAGTAATCCGTGTCTGAATCAGGTAGGAAGCTATGAGACGGCACAGCTCTTGCGTATTTCCTTGCGTATTGTGGTGTACCTATACAATCTCGAGGAGGCAGGTCGTATAAGTCTACAAACTTGGACGGACTTGATCACTTGATATCAACCCCCTGAACTGTAAACCTTGGCCAACCCATTGTCGACCAACTTCTCCATCTTTTACTTACACATCCATTACTCATACCAAAGACATTGACCATCCATACCCATCAACTGGTCACAATGGGGGCTCCAAGCTCGACAAGAGAACCCATCGCCATCGTTGGCACAGCTTGCCGCTTCCCCGGTGGAGCAAACACCCCATCAAAGCTATGGGATCTCCTCTGCGAGAAGAGAGACGTGCAGACACCCATCCCACCAGAACGATTCAACCCAGATGCCTTCTACCACAGAAATGGGGAGAAGAGTGGTTGTACAGACGTCAAGAAGGCCTACCTCTTGACTGATGATATCCGCGCCTTCGATGCGTCTTTCTTCAAGATCAACCCAAGGGAGGCCGAGGCCATGGACCCTCAGCAGCGGTTGCTTCTTGAGACTGTCTATGAAGCGACTGAAGCTGCCGGTCTCCCCTATGAGGACCTCAAGGGGTCCAACACAGCCGTCTACGTCGGCTCCATGACAGGGGACTATCATGAGATGCTCCTTCGTGATCCTCAGGACATGCCCAAGTACATGGCAACAGGCACTGCTCGAAGTATCCTCTCAAACCGCGTATCCTACTTTTTCGACTGGAAAGGTCCTTCCATGACCATCGACACAGCATGTTCCTCCAGTCTTGTTGCCGTGCATGAGGCCGTCACGGCACTCCGCCTAGGAGTATCAAACCTTGCCTGTGCTGCCGGTGCCAACTTGATCCTCGGCCCAGAAATGATGATTTCAGAGTCCAAGCTTCACATGCTCTCGCCGACGGGCCGGAGCAAGATGTGGGATGACTCAGCCAATGGCTATGCCCGAGGCGAAGGTACAGCAGCCATCATGATGAAGACTCTCTCTCAAGCACTGAGTGATGGAGACCATGTCTACGGAGTCATTCGTGAGACTGGCGTGAACTCGGATGGACGTTAGTACCCCCTTCTCTACGCATTACCTCATGATAATGCTAACTATTGTCAGATACCAATGGCATTACCCTCCCAAGTTCAGAGTCCCAGAAGACTCTGATTAGGCAAACATATACCAATGCTGGTCTAAGCCTCATCAAAGAACGATGCCAGTTCTTCGAGGCTCACGGGACAGGTACCCCTGCTGGTGACCCCATCGAGGCCCGGGCTATTCATGAGGCGTTTTTCGAGGACGCTGCAGGCAGTTCAGATCAGATGTTTGTCGGCTCAGTAAAGACCGCTATTGGACATCTAGAGGGTTGTGCTGGTCTCGCCGGCCTCATCAAGGCTCTTGAGGCCGTTCGGAGAGGTGTTATTCCTCCTAACCAACTATTCGAAAACCTCAACCCTGCCCTCAAGCCTTTTGCAGGCAACCTCTCCATTCCCAGAGAGACACTTCCTTGGCCAGAAATCGCGCCTGGCACACCTCGTCGTGCAAGTGTCAACTCTTTTGGTTTTGGCGGAACCAATGCCCATGCCATCATCGAGAGCTTTGACAACACACCTCAACCACTCCCTACAGGAGGCATCCTCTCTTATCCCCTCGTTCTTTCTGCCAACTCAGAAAAGTCTCTCCGAAGACAGATCTCTCAACTCCACGACACACTACAAGAGGCTGGAGAAGGTGAAGCACAGGACATTCTCTACACCCTAGCACAGAGACGCTCTCAGCTTTCAGCCAGAACCTACTTCTCAGGTCATACTCAGGAAGAGCTTTTGAAGAAACTCAGTGCTGCATCAGCTGAAGATGCCACTATTACAGTTGCCAGCCAAGAGACTACAAATCAGACTCCACGCATCCTTGGCGTTTTTACTGGTCAAGGTGCACAGTGGCCGACTATGGGTCGTGAGATTCTGAAGTCTTCTGCCTTTGCACGGGACCTCATCACAAGGCTAGAGACCTCACTTGCGAGCCTTAAAGAACCGCCAACCTGGACACTGTCCGAACAGATTCTCGCAGACCCCGAGAGTTCTCGGCTGGGTGAGGCCGCCGTCTCCCAGCCCGTTTGTACTGCAGTCCAGCTTATGCTGGTCGAGTTACTTCGCAAAGCTGGCATCACCTTCGGTACTGTGATTGGCCACTCGTCCGGGGAGATTGCCGCTGCTTATGCAGCCGGCTTCCTTACCCCTGAGGATGCCATCCGTATTGCCTACTGTCGTGGTGTGTGCGCCAAACTTGCTGGCGGGGAAGAGGGACAGAAGGGCTCCATGATGGCCGTGGGCCTTTCCTATGAAGAGGCTGCTTGCTTCTGTGAAGACCACTTCCCTGGTCGTATCGACGTCGCTGCTAGCAACGCTCCCAGCAGTGCCACACTGTCAGGAGACAAGGATGCCATCTTGGAGGCCAAGGCGCTTCTGGACGAGCAAGGAACGTTTGCTCGCGTCTTGAAGGTCGATACGGCGTATCACTCTCGCCACATGCAGCCTTGTGCCGAACCCTACATGGCACTTCTTCGCGAGTCAAATATCCAGCTCTTGCCTGGTGATGACTCTTGTGAGTGGTTCTCGAGTGTCATTGGGGAGCGTATGAGTGCCTTCACTCATGGTCAGCTATTGACAGGCGAGTACTGGGTTGAGAACATGGTCAAGCCTGTACTCTTCACGCTTGCCTCAGAGCTCGCAGCCGATAGCAAGCTACCATGCCATGTCGCCCTCGAGGTTGGTCCTCATCCAGCTCTCAAGGGTCCCTTCAGCCAGACATACAAGCGGGCTACGGGTTCTCAGCTGCCCTACCAGGGAGCGTTGACGCGAAATTTGCACGACGTTGAGGCCCTCAGCGATGCCCTCGGCTTCATCTGGGCTCGCCTTGGCAAGTCTGCTGTCAACTTTGCCAGCTACGCCGAGTTGTTCTCAGTGTCAAAGACGAGCTTGTCAACAAACCTGCCTTCCTATCCATGGGATCACTCTCAGTCTTTCTGGAAGGAATCTCGCAAGTCTGCCAACTTCCGTCAACGCACAAGCCCGCCGCACCCACTCCTAGGCACTCGCTCAACAGAAGATGCGACACAAGACTTGAGATGGCTCAACATTTTGCACCTGGATGACGCCCCCTGGGTAGAGGGCCACAAGGTTGAAGGTCTTGTGGTCTACCCTGCCGCCGCATACCTTGTCATGGCGATGGAGTCTGCCAAGTCAATCGACGAGACTAGGACCATCCAACTCGTCGAACTCTTCAATGTTCAAATTCTCAGTGCTATTCAGCTGAGCCAGGACTCGCAAGGCGTGGAGACCCTATTTACTCTTGAGATTGACGATGTCAGCTCTGCCGTTGCCACTGCGAGGTGGTCGCTATTCACTTCCTTGGTCGGACGAGGTAGTAACTGGAAGTGCAATGCCAAGGGCCACTTGCGTGTTGAGTTCGGCTCCGAGGTACAAGACTCGCTTCTGCCGTCGCGTAACCCTCCTGTGGCATCCCTAACCTCCGTCGACATGGAGCGCTTCTACACCTCTCTAGCCGAGATTGGTCTGGAGTACACGGGCGCCTTCAAGCACCTGGCCAATGTCCAAAGACAATCGGGCTTTGCTACCGCCAAGGCCAGTCAGATGAGCACTGACTTTTCGGCGATGATCCATCCTGCTCTGCTTGACTCAGCCTTCCAATCACTCTTTGCGGCGTACTGCTGGCCCGATGATGGTAGCCTTGCTGCACCGTTTGTGCCAACATTCTTCAAGAGTCTGCGCATCGTGAGCCTTGACTATGTCGAGAACGGTCAAGAGCTGACAATTGACTCGTATCTGACGGATACGAATGATCGAGAGATCACTGCCGACCTCGATGTCTTCACCAGCGACAATGAAAAACCCCTGCTCCAACTTCAAGGCTTGACCTGCACATCATTGCTCAGGCCTGGACCCAGCAACGCCAAGGAGCTGTACACGCAAACCAAGTGGGAGGTCGACATCAGCTGTGCCGTCGCCTCGCTCGATGTCCAACAGCACGATGCTGCAGAGGATCTAGATCTCGTCGATCTGTGCGAGCGCCTGTCGTACTATTACTTGAGGGAGCTCAACCGAAAGGTCGACCGCAGCGAGGTTCCTGTCATGGATTGGCACTTCCAGCGCATCTTTGAGTGGATCGACTACCTCTTCCCAATCATCGAAGCCGGCAAGCACACCACGGTCAGAAAGGAGTGGTCAGCAGATGAAGGGCCGTGGCTCCTCCAACAGGCTTCCAAGTTCCCCGACCAAATCGATCTTCTGCTTATCCAAGCCGTTGGTGAGAATCTGACTGAAGTTGTGCGCAAGGAGACCACCATGTTGGAACACATGGTCCGCAACGATGTGCTCAACCGCTTCTACAAGTTCGGCCTGGGCTTCCAGCGTGCCAACGGTTATCTCAGTCGGATCTCGAAGCAGGTCGCTCATCGATACCCACGGATGAAGATCCTCGAGATCGGTGCCGGAACTGGTGGTGCGACCAAGGGCATCCTCGAGTCTCTCGGGTCCACCTTTGAGAGCTACACATTCACCGACATCTCCACAGGTTTCTTCGAAGCTGCTGCCGAGGCCTTCGAGCCGTGGGTATCGAAGATGATCTTCAAGCCTCTCAATGTGGAGAACGATCCGGTTGAGCAGGGTTTCCCAGAGGCGCAGTACGACTTCATCGTCGCTTCCAACGTACTCCACGCCACAAAGTCGCTCTCGACCACCATGCGCAACGTGAGGCGACTGCTTAAGCCTGGCGGTCAGCTCTTGCTTCTTGAAGTCACAAGTGACATTGTGCGTGTGAGGTTGATGATGTCTGGTCTTTCTGGATGGTGGCTCGGCGGTGACGATGGTCGTCGATATGCACCCACGATCACTGTGCCTGAATGGGACTCGTTGCTGCGATCAACTGGGTTCTCTGGTGTTGATCACACAGTCAACGATTTTTACGACCCCTCGAAGTACATGACCTCGGTGATGCTGTCGCAGGCTGTCGACGACAACCACGTTCCGGTCCTCCGACAGCCCCTCGCCAGTGCTCTCGATTGGCTCCCTCAACGATGCATCACGATCATCGGCGGGAAGAACGGCATTAGCCAGCAAGTCTCACAGGCTTTGCTTGTGATGAATGGTGCTTCGCCGGATCTGATCAACCATGTCGATTCATTCGAGCAGCTTGCTTCGAAGCCCGAGTTACCCCTGCGAGCTGTTCTTATCCTCGAAGATCTCGACGAGCCGGTCCTCAAGAGTCTCACATCGGAGAAGCTTGCCGGCCTGCAAAGGACCATCAACGACTCCCGTCAGATCCTTTGGGTGTCCAAGGGCTGCCAGAAGGACGAACCATATGCCAACATGTCGACGGGTCTATGCCGCAGTCTCGCCTCGGAATATCCTCACATCCAGCTCCAGCATATTGACATCGAGACCGACCTGGACTCATTGGCTTTATCTCGAATTGTCGAGGCTCTGATCAGGATCCTGTACAAGGCGTCGCTCAAGCAAGAGGACGATCTCCTGTGGTCGCATGAGGCTGAACTCATTTTGGAAGACGAGGGACGATGGCTGATTCCCCGAATCCTCCCCGATGACAGGCTCAATGACCATCTCAATGCCGGCAAGATGAAGATCAAGACCAATGCTTCGCTAGCAGACACGCCTGTCGAGATCCAGCAGGCCGGCGGTCAGTGGGTCATCTCTCAGTCCGTTCCGTCACTACCAATCTCGGACAACGCAAGCCATGTGCGCATCAAGATCGGCTATTCGACACTGCACGCTGTCTGTGTTGGAGGTAGTCGAGTATACTTGAGCTACGGCCATAGAGTGGCCGGATCGACCGCTCCCGTCATTGCTCTCTCGCAGACAGCCGGGTCCATCATCTCGGTGCCTGAATCGCAAGTCTTTGATGTGCCGCAAGGTTTCGATATTGACCAATCAGCTTCACTGCGTAGTCTTGCACTCACGGCCATCGTGGAGAGTGTCTTGGCTGAGTGGGATTCTGGCGTTGCGGTTATCGTCCATGAGGCAGATAATTACCTGGGAGCGGCTTTTGACTCAAAGTGTCGCGAGATTGGTCTCAAGCTCGTCCGAACCACTTCTAAACCAGATAAAAAGGATGATGCGATCTTCATCCATCCTCTTGCCCCCGAGCGAGTCGTCAAGAAGGTGTTGCCGCATGTTGAGGTGGCAGTTGTCGTTGACCTCTCGGGTAGGGACTACAGCGCTGTGGACTCCCCACTCCGACGTCACGTGCTGACCTCAACCAAATTCCTTGAGCTATCGGATCTGATTGGCGGCGTCACGTGTGGCCTTCGCAACATCAACATCCAACGCGTTCAAGACGCGATCGAGTCCTCGCTCAAGTCTCCTTCCGATGGCCCCGTCGTTAATATCTCGGAGGTCTCCGGCCTCCAGATCTCGGAAACTGCCTATAGCACGGTGGTAGACTGGTCGACCGAGAAGCCAATCCCAGTCCAAGTCCAGCCACTGCAAGCAAATCGTCTTCTGCGAAGCGACAAGACTTACCTCTTGGCCGGCTGCACGGGTGGTCTTGGAAAAGCTCTTTGCCGATGGATGGTCGCTGCTGGTGTTCGGCATCTCGCTCTCACCACTCGCAATGTTGAAGCTATCGACAAGGTCTGGCTTGAAGGCCTTCGTCTACAGGGCGCCGATGTCAGACTCTTCCAGGTAGACGTAGGCGACAAGGCTGCCCTGGAGCGTGCCCATGCCCAAGTTACAGCTGAAATGCCTCCCATTTGTGGTGTTGCTAACGCTGCCATGGTTCTGTCTGATCGCTCCTTTGGTGAACTCAAGGTCGGCGACTTTGACAAGGTCTTTGGGCCCAAGGTCCGTGGCACGCAAAACCTCCATGAGCTGTTCCAAGATGAGCCACTGGACTTTTTCATCATGTTCTCCTCACTCGCTAGTGTGGTCGGCAACCGAGGACAGGCAAATTATGCCGCGGCCAACCTGTTCATGACAGCAGTTGCCGAGCAGCGACGAGCAAAGAACCTCGCTGCGTCGGTCATCCATATCGGCATGATCCTCGGTGTGGGCTATGTGTCGTCCACTGGCGCATACGAGGCGACGTTGAGACAGTACAACTACATGCCCATCTCCGAGCCTGACTTCCTCAACATGTTCTCCGAAGCCATCCTGGTTGGTCAGCCAGGATCAAGCCACGCCCCGGAGCTCATCACCGGCCTTAACCGATACAGCCTGCAGGAAGATGCCCCTAAGTTCTTCTGGCATGAGAACATGCGCTTCTCTCACCACACCCTGGAAGAGCAACATCAAGAATCGACATCCACCACCAAGGCCTCCATCTCTCAGCGCCTTGCTCAAGTTCAAACACCCGCTGAAATGCTCGAAGTCGTGGAAGAAGAGTTTTGCACCAAGTTGGAACGAATGCTTCAGGCCGAGAGTGGCACGATCAAGGTCTCTCAGCCCTTGATGAGCCTGGGAGTTGACTCGTTGATCGCCGCTGAGATCCGGTCTTGGTTCTTCAAGGAGCTTGATGTCGATATGCCGGTTCTGGAGATTCTCAACACTGCATCGGTTGCCGAGATCTGCTCGACTGCCGTCGCAAGTCTTGCTCCTCTTGCTCCCCAAGAGCCAGCCGACACAAAGACCCTGGTTACGAGCGAAGTAAGTTAATTGTGTCAAACCTCTGTTCCAGCGTCAATACTAACATTACACAGGCTGTGCAGTCCCTCAATGCTGTCTCTGGAAACGGGTCCTCATCCTCTCGAGCGCCTACCGAGTTCAACTCGTCCACTCTCAAGAGCGGTGCGCAGTCTACCCAAGGAACAAGTGTTTCTGGCGACAAGGATACGAGCTCTGTCGATGGAAGCGCCAAGGTCGAACGGAATGGACCACTGTCATTTGCTCAGGAGCGAATTTGGTTCTTGCAACAGTATCTGCAAGATGCCACCACATTCAACGTCACGATGGCGTATCGCATCACTGGACCCCTGCGTGTGAATGACCTGGAGAGTGCTTTCCAGAAGGTTATTCAGCGCCATGAATCCCTCCGGACTGGCTTCCACATGGATGCTGAAACGACCGTCCCAGCTCAGATCATCTATGAGCAGTCGCCATTCAGGTTGGAGCAGCGCAACGACTCCGATATCACCAAGGAATTTGAGGAACTGCAGAGCACTCACTACGACTTGGAGAATGGTCGTGTGCTCAAGGCCATTGTGTTGACCGAGCCTGACACGGACGAGCATATCCTGCTTGTTGGCTTCCATCACATCGCCTTGGATGGCTTCAGTGCCCAGATTCTAGTCCGCGACCTGGCAATCGCTTACGCCGGAGGCAATCTTGCCCCTCTGGACAAGGGATACTTGGACTTTGCTGTGGACCAACGAGCTGCAGTCTACCCGGTCGAAACCCTGCAGTACTGGAAGACAGAGTTTGAGACTCTTCCCCCGGCTTTGCCTGTCTTTGACTTTGCTGAGACCAAGACCCGGCTGCCTTTGACTGACTACAAGACGCGGGTAACTGAGCGGACACTGCAGCCTGATGTTGCTGGCAAGGCAAAGTCTGCTGCTAGGGCTCTTGCTGCGACACCCTTCCATGTTTACCTTGCTGCCCTGCAGGTTCTCTTGAGCGACTTTGCCTCAACTCAAGATGTGTGCATTGGAATCACCGATGCCAACAAGAACGATGCTGCCCACATGAACACGATTGGCTTCTTTGTCAACCTCCTTCCATTGCGTTTCCAACTGTCTGCTTCCCAGACACTGGCTGAGCTCGTCTCCAACACGAAAGCCAAGGCTAATGGCGCCCTCACTCACTCTCGTCTGCCTTTCGACGTTCTTCTCGATGAGCTCAAGATTCCCCGGTCGACCTCACACAGCCCGCTCTTCCAGGCCGTATTGAACATCAAGATGGGATCGACGCAGACGGTGCCCCTTGCTGATTGCCAAGCTGAGGTTATCGACTTCAAGGATGTCAATAACCCATACGATTTGGCGTTTGACATTGAGACCTACCCCAATGGCTCGACCTCGATCAGTGTCAAGAGCCAAGAGTACCTGTACACCAAGAATGAGCTCGACCTCATCCTCGAGTCTTACATCAACCTCCTCAGTCTCTTTGAAAAGGACTCATCCAAGACCTTGGAACAAGTCTTGCAATGCGCTCCCGATGAGGCTCAGAGGGCTCTGACACTGGGACGCGGAGAGAGGATTCCCTCGCCATCCTTTGACACCCTTTCACACTACTTTGAGGACTGGGTCAAAAGGCAGCCCGATGCTATCGCGATTCGCGATGACCAGGGAACAACTCTGTCCTATGGCCAGCTCAAGTCGTTCGTCAACAACATTGCTGCCACCCTAGAAAAGTCTGGCTTGACGCCTGGCGCACGTGTTGGAGTCTACTGCGAGCCGAGCATCTTCATCATTGCGTCACTGTTGGCGATTGCGGAGGTTGGCGGAGTCTACGTGCCGTTGGATCCTCAGAACCCCATCAAGCGACTGCAGCTCATTGTCGATGACTGCGAGCCAGAGATCCTTCTCTTCGACGAGTCGACTAAGGAGTCGGCACCCAAGCTTCAAACCAATGCAAGCCTCATCAACATCTACAACGTTCGACGACTGCCATCGAGCGCGGCCGTCACAAACCACGCTCAAGGATGGGGTATGGCCTACATGTTCTACACCAGCGGCACAACAGGTGTCCCCAAGGGTGTCGCCCTGACTCACGCCAACCTGGTTCACCACATAGACTCCATCATTCACTTCTACGGCATCAAGCGAGGCACCATGCTTCAGCAGGCGCCTTTGGGCTTTGACATGTCTCTGACGCAAATGTCTCTGTCAACTATGCTGGGCGGAACACTCGTGGTAGCTTCCCGCGAAGCTCGGAAGGACCCTCTGCAACTCGCCAAGCTGATGTTGTCTGAAAGGGTCACTCACACATTCATGACGCCCACTCTAGCCGTTGCCCTGATCCACCATGGCTATGAGTACCTGGTCAAGTGTGTCGACTGGGAGTTTTCTCTTCTTTCTGGTGAAGCCTTCCGCGGGCATGTCATCAGCGAGTTTCAACGACTTGGTCTTTCGCAACTCAAGCTCTTCAACGGCTACGGGCCAACCGAGATCACCATCAATAGCAGCAGTGGTCTGAACGAGCTTGATGCTGCGGCGCCTCGAGACACCCGAAACCCCACAATCGGTCTCACGCTGCCCAACTACTCCTGCTACATCCTGGACGAGGACCTCAAGCCAGTTCGTCCTGGTCATGCGGGCGAGCTGTTTGTGGGCGGCGCAGGCATTGCAGTCGGGTACCTTCGAAGGGATGAACTCAACAAGGAAAGATTCCTTCCTGATCCATTTGCATCTCCAGAAGATATCGCTCGAGGCTGGTCGCGTATGTACCGCACGGGCGACAAGGCAAAGTTCCTCCCTGATGGAAGAATCGTCTTCTTGGGACGCATTGCAGGCGATTCACAGATCAAACTTCGAGGATTCCGAATTGAGCTCGAGGACATTGCCAACACCATTGTCAAGAGCTCAGGCGGTGTCGTGTCTGAGGCGGCGGTCTCTTTCCGACAGGGGGTCAACGGACCAGATGACAGCGCCTTTCTCATCGCTTTCGCTATCATCTCCCAGACCAACCGCCCTGAGGATCCATTTGCTTTCTTCAAGCAGCTTTTGAAGGATCTGTCTCTTCCTCGATACATGATTCCTGCCAAGATTGTCCAGGTCGAGCAGCTGCCCATGGGCCCTACTGGCAAGCTGGATCAGACCGCTCTTGATGCGATGCCCATTCCCCAGGATGAGGAGGTCCATGAAGAGACTCTCACAGCAACCCAAGAGAGGCTCAAGGCCTTGTGGTTCGAGGCCCTGCCTGCCGTTGCACCTGGTGCTTTCATCGGCTCTGAGACAGACTTTTTCGAAGCTGGTGGTAATTCCCTCCGCATTGTCATGCTGAGGGAGCACATCGCTCGTGAGTTTGGAGTCATGGTCTCGGTGTTTGACCTTTTTCAGGCTAGCACACTGGGTGGGATGGCTGCAAAGATTGATGGTTCTACTGGAGCAGATGACCAACCTATCATCTGGGAAGAAGAGACCCGGGTTGATATCCCTTCTGGTCTCGAAACGCCAGATGAACCTGCTATCCTTGACGGCGATGAAATTGAGGTGGCTCTGACTGGTGCCACTGGTTTCCTTGGACTCGCTATCCTCAAGTCCTTACTGAAGGACGAGCGAATTTCTCGTGTCCACTGTCTCGCAGTCAGGTCTCCCAGCAAAACGGGAGACGAAGTCTTCAAGTCCCCGCGGATCGTTGTGCACCCTGGCGATCTGTCATCTTCCCGACTGGGTTTGCCAGAGGACGAGTTTGACACGCTGTCCAAGAAGCTTGACATCATCATTCACAACGGAGCTGAGGTGTCGTTCTTGAAGTCTTATCAGTCTCTGAAGAAGGCCAATGTCTCATCGACAAGGGAGCTTGTCCGATTAGCAAGTGGGCGGCAGATTCCCTTCCACTTTGTCTCAACTGGTGGTGTTGTCAACCTCACTGACCACGACGGCCTGCCTGAGATCTCTGTGTCTGGCTTTAAGCCGCCAGTTGATGGAACGGAGGGCTACGCGGCTTCGAAGTGGGCCTCTGAAGTTATCCTCGAGAGTCACGCAGAGAGGGCTCATTTGCCAGTTTGGATTCACCGTCCGGCAAACATCACTGGGGCCGCAGCACCTGCTACCGACCTGATGGGAAGTATCCTTCAGTACTCAACCAAGATGCAGTCTCTGCCGGAGATCTCGAACTGGAATGGCTCATTTGACTTTGTTCCTGTCGAGCAAGTGGCTGACGAGATCGCTGCCTCAATTCACGAAAGCAGAAGCTCAGTGCCAGTTTATAGACATCACTGTGGCGATCGTAAGATCTCTGTCAGCGAGCTTCCTGCGCACCTTGAGGCTGAAATTGGTGCCAAGATGGAGATGGTTGGAGTTGACGAATGGTTGGCTCGGGCAAGAAACACCGGCCTCGACGAAACGACGGCCCTGCTGGTGGAAAAGATGTTGAGTGGTGAGAATGGGGGTACTGTCCCTTGGCTTCGAAATGGAGAGTAGGAAGGTTAGAAGATGGGGAACTCGTTTGGTGGCTGTATAATGGTGGCTGACTTGATTTGATTTCTACTGTACGGGCGTCTGCTTGTCTTTTTCATGGGATATTTCTGTCTTTCTATGTACATGTTTCGGCGTTGGCGCATCAAGAAAGAAGGTTGGTGAAAATTAGAATGAAGATGGAATGGGTTTAGAAAGGACCTTTTCTTTACCTTGGATAGTGATTACCTGGTGTAAAAAATGATTCTATAAGGATGAAAGCATTTTATGGGATGAGAGAATTTTACGAGGATTTGCTAATAATAGCGCTGGCAGCGTGGTGGACAAGTCGTGATGGTCGTCACCAACAAGTCGAGGCTTGGATGTTGGAATTAGCACGAAAGGGAATACTTATTGGTCTAGACGTTGGCCCTTTTTTCAAGCCACGGACAGAAGTGCAACTCAAAGTCTTTCGATGGACGTTGTTCACCAAGTTGAGGAATCCTTGCTGAGATGCGATGGGACAATTGAACAGAGACGTCGTAAGAATGAGCTTTTCGACTCTGTGAATGGCATCATCTAGCTGCCTGTAGATGATGCATGCTATATTCTATCAATTGGCGAACCACAATGTACAACCTCGAGTCAATCATGGGTAGAGACTCCATACAGTGAGACATTTAATTTCGACCCCATCGACCAACACATTCAGTCTCAGACACGCAGCGTCTTTACAGCCGCAACGACAAAGGCGGCCCAGGCAGCCAAATCCACCGAAAGCATCCGACGCGAGTTGACCGTCAGCCACTCATCGAGGCTCCGGTTGACATCCGTGCCCTCCATGATGGCCTGACAACTCGGGGCGATCCAGGGCACGAACAGCAGATGGCCCACGGCGAGCGCCGTGCCCGACACGTACCACCAGACCGAGCCGCGGGCCTGCAGCGCCGGCCGCTGGATGTACAGGTTGGCGACGCCGGTCCAGGTTGAGACGGCGACGAGGCTGACCACGAAGGGAAGGCCGCGGTGGAAGAAGGTGGTAAAGTAGGATTGAAGGAGGGGCTTGCTGGTGGCGCGGTTCTCTGGTCGATTGAGGAGACCAAGGAAGAAGTGCTGATCCCAGGCGTAAAGGAGGGAGCACGTAGTAGAGACGAGGGGAGCGGCGCGAAGGGCCACGACGGGATCGAAGAAGAGACCGGACGCCATTGTGAGAAATAACGCTTTTGGATCGCCTTTTCTCGGCTGTGACGTGAGAATCGTGCTACTGGAAATGTCTTGTGAAGCCAGTGGATCAAGATAAAGGAATGTCGGTGGTGGAGAGTTGATTCAATGCGATGCAGCACCGGAGGGTTTTTAATCGCTGCGGGCGGGGCTCAGCTTACGGCTCCTCAAACACTGGGTAACATTAATTGTCAGAAGCCTCCGGTTCAGTCGCCGATTAACGGGCAGGCAATTCAATTACGCTTTCCCTGTCCAGGGTTACAGGGCGATCATTTGCAGGGAAGATGGAGAGGTGCAGAAAAGAACGAGGTCTGGCGCTTGCACTGTTCTCTTGGCTCTTCTCACGACAGCGTCAACACCATCACCACTTGTAAATGATCAAGACAGCACATTGTGTTTAGTCTTTGCAATGGGTCAATCTCAAGATAATGCGCAGCTTACAACTGCATCTCCTCCTGCGGAAAAAGACATGTCGTCTAACGACAATCCCCCCGAGTCTGAGCCCGCAGCTCCCAAGAAAGGCGCCCGCTTCTGGCTCGTCTTCATCGCCATCGCTCTAACGACTTTCCTCGCAGCCCTCGACACGTCCATCATTTCCACGGCTCTTCCCACGATTGCTTCAGATCTAGGCTCCAACTCTCTCTACGTCTGGATTGTCGATTCCTACCTTCTCGCTTCGACGGCCACCATTCCCATCTTTGCGCAAGCCGCCAACATCTATGGACGACGCAGTCTTACACTCATCGCCGTGTGCTTGTTCACCCTCGGCAGCGGCCTTTGCGGCGGTGCTCATAATACCGCCATGATGATCGGAGGTCGTTCTGTACAAGGTGTCGGCGGCGGCGGCATCCTCACAATGTCAGAGATTGTCGTCTGCGATATGGTCTCTGTTCGGGAGCGAGGCATGTACGCTGGAATCATCGGTGGTGTCTGGGCTATTGCATCAGTCATCGCTCCCATCATGGGCGGCGCCTTTGCTCAGAACGTTTCGTGGCGATGGATCTTTTACATCAACCTCCCCATTGCTGGCGTCGTGCTCGTCGCTTTGATCGTGTTCCTCAAGCTCGCTCGTCCGCCAACGGGCACGTTCAAGGAACAAATGTCGCGAATTGACTGGGGTGGTAGTGTCCTCTTGATCGCTTCAGTCACGGCCGTTGTTCTTGCTTTGAGCTGGGGCGGCTCTGAGCACCCTTGGTCTTCGTGGAGAACCCTCGTTCCTCTGATCCTCGGTCTAGTCGGTCAATTGGCCTTCTTTGCCTACCAGGGCGCACCTTGGCTCAAGGAGCCGACAATGCCTCTCCGTCTGTTTGGCAATCGGACCTCATCCACTCTCTTCGTCATCAGCTTTGTCCATAGTATGCTGCTCTTCTGGGCCTGCTACTTCCTTCCCGTCTACTTCCAAGCTGTCAAAAAGGCTAGCCCTGCTCGTTCAGCTGTGATGCTCTTCCCCATTGCCACCACGAGTGCCCCAGGCGGTGTCATTGCCGGCATATTCATCACAAAGACAGGCAAATACCGAGTGTGGCACTTTGTCGGCTTCGCTCTCATGTCAATCTCGTGCGGTCTTTTCACGCTCCTCGACGATAAATCGTCGATCGGTCGCTGGGTCGGTTTCCAGCTGCTCTTCGGTTTCGGCACAGGCTTCGTCTTCACCAGCTGTCTGCCGCCCATCTTGGCCAGTCTTCCCGACTCTGACGTCGCCACGGCCACAGGCGCGTGGACATTTTTGCGAAACTTTGGCTCCATCTGGGGAATTGCTATCCCGGCCGCGGCCTTCAACACTCGCGTCAATTCGTCTCTTGACAAGGTGTCGGATGGTAGTGTGCGAGCAATGCTCGTCAACGGCGGAGCCTACGAGCACGCGACCAAGACATTTATCCAGGCATTCAACAACACTCCCAGGCTCAAGGCGGAGATTGTCCAGGTCTACCTGGATGGGCTGAAATTGGTCTGGCAGGTCTCAATTGCGTTTTCAGTGCTTGGGTTTGTTCTGGCCTTTTTGGTCAAGTCACTGACGCTACGCGATGAACTCAACACTGAGTATGGTCTCGAGGAGAAGGACACATCCAAGGAGAAGTCGAGCGAGGAGGGAAATACTTCGTGAAGATGTAGTCAACACTTGATCAAGTGCCGTCAACCGTCACTTGCATGATAATATTGCTGGGAAACCCATCATTTCTTTCTCCTGGATAGTACACCACATACCATTGCCGTTGTTTGTCGTTTCGGGTATCTTAGAGTACGCTCATAATAATCCATCTTTTTTGGCCCATGGCCATGTATTTTCTCCTTCACTTGACCCGAGGCAATACTCACATGGAGCGGATCATGGTGGCCTTGATCCGCTGTTGGAGTCGCAAAGGCCACGAATTCCGGGGCTGATCTGCCTTCTAAAGCTTGGGTTACAGTGGGTGGGCATGGTCTCCAGCTGTTTGCTTACACTTACTCACATCTAGTATAAAATCACCACCTCACTTGACCATACCAGTCAAAAAAATCTCAATCTGACATTATTCACCTCGCCTGACCATGGATTTCACTACCTTTCACAACATCATCGGCGGTAAGCCTCGTGCGAGTGACAATTCTCACTCCGGCGTTGATCCTCTCACCCGTACTCCGCTGTGGCCCGTTCCCACTGCGTCACCCCAAGACGTCGACGATGCGGTTGAGGCAGCTCAGCGTGCATTGCCTGCTTGGTCGAAAATGTCGTACGATGAGCGAACAGGGCTTCTAGAGAAGTTTGCAGACTTGTATCTTTCACGTGCTGGCGACTTTTGTCAGTTGCTCGCCTCGGAATGTGGGCGAACAGTAAGGGTAATTACAGAATCACTTGGAGATGCACTAATTTGGTCATTACAGGTTGAGAATGCGGCAATTGAAGTATACTGGGCTGCTCAATGGATTAGATATCCGTGTAAGTTGAATCCATGAGCCGTCCTCTGTTGGATATTTACCAACTCCCATGCTAATTGATCAAAAAGCAAGCTACAAACTGCCCGAAGAGCAGATCGAGGATGACGCGAAGACGGCGATTGTGACCTGCGAGCCTCTTGGTGTTGTCGCCGCCATCTGTCCTTGGAATTGTACTTCTCCCAATCATGATACAAGGCGAAACGATGCTGACAAGTCCTAGTCCCTCTCATGCTAGGTACTTTGGATACCCTCTAAAAACAGCTCAGCATATTGATCACGGCGACAGCGATCGGCAAGATTGCGCCCGCTCTTGCTACTGGAAACTGCGTAATCCTCAAGCCCTCGTGAGGAGCACATTCCCAGTCATGAAGGATCCACTAACGGTACACGTAGTCCATTCACACCGTATACGTCCCTGAAGCTTGTCGAGCTCGCCCAGGAGGTCTTCCCTCCATCGGTGATCCAAGTCCTCAGCGGCGGAAACGACCTTGGCCCAGCCCTCGTCAAACATCCGGGAATCCAGAAAATCTCCTTCACCGGATCTACGGCTACAGGGAAGCAGATCCTCAAGGATGGCGCTGACACGATGAAAAGGATCACTCTAGAAACGTACGTATAGCTTGACGTTTCCTTGTTGCAATGGCTGATCCTGAGTGCAAGCGCTGGAAACAACCCTGCCATTATTCTCCCGGATATCAACGTCACAGCCACCGTGCCGCATATCTCCGGCGGACTATGGTTCAATGCCGGACAGGTTTGCATCGCACCCCGTAGGCTGTACATCCACGCCGACATCTTTGATGCATTTGTTGAGGCATTGGTGGAGACTACCAAGGAGGCAACTAAGGAGATGTCCAAGATCGGACCAGTGCAGAATGAGCTACAGTTTAGGAAACTCGTAAAGACCCTGGACGACGCCAAATCTGCTGGACACGACATGGCTACAGGTGGACCACTAGCCGAGTCCGAAAGAGGAGGTTTCTTTCTCCGTCCGACGATAATCAAGGACGCCTCACCAGAGTCAAGCATCATCAGCGGGGAGCACTTTGGTACGGCTGCACCCACTCCGTTGCATAGCCTATTCCTTGATGAACTAACGACACACAGGACCCATCGTGACCTGCGTCAGATTCTCCAATGCCGACGAAGCGGTCCACCTGGCCAATGCCGGCGAATCGGGCCTCGCCGCGAGCATCTGGACGACCGACTCAACCGCCGCCAAGGCACTCGCGTCACGGCTCGACGTGGGCAGCGTGTACATCAACGGACCTCCGCAGCCAGACCCACGGGTGCCGTTCGGGGGCCATAAGCAGAGCGGCCTGGGTGTGGAGTACGGGCTGCAGGGGTTGCTCTCCTTCTGCCAGACCAAGGCTGTGTACCTGTACAAGTGAGGTACAAAGGATGCGGCACATGGGGATCTGCGAGAGTGCGGCAGGGGTGTGCGGGAGATTCTCTGATCTACACACCCGTGAGAATGGCGTGACGAGTCAACTCAGCCCTGTGGACCTTTTGTGCTGTCCCCCTGGTCTTGCGGTACCCGCCGGAGGATTTTAGCTACCGAACGATTCGGCGTATTCGTCGTTGCAGGGGAGGAGAGAGGCGAACTGAATTGAGATGAGACGAGTGTTGGTGAGACCGTTCGGGGTCATATAATTGAAAATCACATCCACTCTGTTGGTCTAGCAGCAGCAGCCTCAATGCCAATGCTAGGCATCTCGCCTCTGCATTCCCCTTGAAAATTTGTCTCTTAGTTCTTGACATCATGGTCGCCCAGCCCTCACCCATTGTGGGTCGCCTGAAGCTGCCTGAGTCGATGCCGTCGTTGGTGTCTCTCGAGGAGCTCACGGCGACCAAGGTCTTGGTCACTTTTCTCACTATTGTCTTTATTGTCCCAAGAGTATTGACTGTGAGCGCACTTATGGCAATCTAGTTTCACAATCATCTAACCATTCTCTCAGGTGATTAAGAATGCCTTCTCTCCTATCAGCTCTATCCCTGGCCCTCTACTGAACAAGTTGAGTCCATGGCCATTGACCATTGCAACCATCAAGGGCACGAGGTAAGCTTGACCTCTCACCATATCATCATAGCTCCCCTGACACCTCTGCAGTCACCACTTCGCCCGCTCTCTTCATGAGAAGTATGGCCCCATCGTCGTCCTCGCGCCAGGCATGATCGCCGTCGCCGACACAAAGGAGATCAAGCGCATCATCCAGACCGAGGATTGGACCAAGTCTGAAGCCATCTATGGCAACTTTCGTCAAGATCCTCAACGTCCGACGCTCCTCGCGTACACGGACAAGAAGGCGTACGCCAAGCGCAAGAGAATGCTGTCTTCCATGTTCGGCATCAAGTACATCCGCAGCATGGAGCCCATCATGATGACTTGTGTTGAGGCTGCTGTTAAGCAGCTGAACAAGTTCTGCGATCAAAGCACCCAAGGTGTTGCTATCGTGGACATGCAGCATCTCATCCACAGCCTTGCAATTGATATCATTGGCATCACCACCTTTGGAGGCAGTCTAAACGTCGTTGATAATGGAAGCCATCCACTTCCGTCACGTCTCAAGGCTGGACTGAGAATCGCCAGCTTGATGCAGTTGATCCCCTGGATCCGCTTCATTCCCTTCCTTCCTACACGGGACCCATACGTCGATAAATTTACTTACGACATCGTCGATGGGCGGCGGCAGGAATTAGAGTCGAGCCAGCACTCGGACCTGCTGCAGAAGCTTGTCGAGGCGAGTGATGACTCTCCTGGCTCAGACTTCCGTACTTCAGACGTTCAAGATGAGAGTGTCGTCATGCTTACGGCTGGAAGCGAGACGACAGCAAATGCAGAGCTGTTTACGCTCATGATGCTCCTGAAAAATCCCGAAGTCATGAAGAAGCTCGTCGATGAGGTCGATCAGTGGTACCCTCCTTCCGAGCCAGACCGTCAGACTGATTGCGGCTACTCTCAAGCGGGTATGACGTATCTCCAAGCTTGCATCGATGAGACAATGCGTCTCGTGCCTGGACAGGCCACTGGAAGTCCACGTGAAACATCAAAGGACGACGTAGTCCTCGGTTATCGCATCCCCGCTGGCACAACCGTCTTCCCAAACACACAAGAAGGCCACACCCAAGAGGCGCACTGGGAAGAACCCCAAAAGTTTGTTCCAGAGCGTTGGCTCGAAACTCAGGCCACAAATGTGCCGTACTGGCCGTTTTCTGCGGGAAGCCGCGTGTGCATTGGCAAGCACTTTGCGTTCCAGGAGATGCACCTCACGCTGGTTACGCTGCTGCGGAAATTCAAGTTTGAGTATGTGGATGGACAGGACGAGAGCACTGTCTTTCGTGTTGCGCAGCAGCTCAAGGCTGAATCATACCGGATGAAGGTATCGAGGAGATAAGATGTATCCGCGTAGCTGGCCAGCATATCCTAAATCTTGGAGCTGATAGTGGTGGGTGAGGCGTCTTTCGAGACTACGTTCATGATAGATTGTGGTGTGATACGAGGCTGTTCTCGGCCTTCTTATTGAGAAATTGTCGTATAAATTATAATTCAAAATGATTGGCTCCTCTCTCACTGAATGAGTAGCCAACCACGTGTAGCCCCCGACACTGTTCCGAGATTTGTTCCGCTGCGTCTTACATCTGAGTATATAAACAGCCCAGTGCCTCCCCTTGGAACTTCAAAAGTTCTCCCTGTAATTTACCTACCCAACTGCAAGAATGGCCGAAACTGCGCATATCAACGATGTACCCATGCAGGGCAAGGGCCTGTACAGCTCTCACGCTGCTCTGCAGCACGAGGCTATGCTGAAAGCTCTGCCACTCTTACAGCAGGCGACTAACACTGTGGTGGCCAACGTCAACCGCAATCTTCGGCCTATGTCGGTTGTCGAGTATGGCTCTGCACACGGGAATAACTCGTAAGCTGATCTTTGCGTCACTGCCATGGCCCTCTTGCTAATCTTTCATTCTTGTCAGTATCCAACCCATGGCCACCATTCTCGATTCCACTCCGCCTGGAGGTATCCAGTTGGTCTTCAGCGATCGTCCAGAGAATGACTTCAACACTCTCTCAACAACTGTCACGACCTGGGCTGAAGGCTTATATACGGCCAAGTTCCCGCACTCCATCTTCCCGGCCATGATCCCCCGCAGCTTCTACCGCCAAGTCGTGCCCTCTCGGTCCGCCGATCTAGGCTTCTCTCTGGCGGCCCTGCACCATCTTGACCATGTACCCAAGAGCCAAGACGGGATAGATCATCAAGCCCTGCTTAAGAGACAAGCTCACTTGGATCTCCTGCGATTTCTCAAGTTGCGCGCTGATGAGATCGTACCTGGCGGCTCTCTTGTCCTTTCCTTTGTATCTCAGTCGTCTTCTGGCAGAGAGAACTATGCCGGACTCGTGGATGCTTGTCGCAATGCCATGATCGACATGGTCAAGGACGGAATCATTCCTGGTGCAGTAGCTGGATCCTTCTACGTCCCTACGTATAACAGGACGCTGCAAGATGTCCAAAAGGTCATTGAGGAGGTGATCCCAACATGGATCGCCCACGAGGTCTTTGAGCAGGATTGTCTCCATCCTGCAAAGAAGGACCTGGAACTACAGAAGAGATCTGATGGCCACGATGGTGACGAGGCTAGCCGTCGGTACGCTGATATTGTCGTTGATTGGCTCATGGCTGTTTGTGCCGGATACTTCCTCAAGGCTGTCAAGGTGGGATCCGACAACACGTTTACCGACGAAGACGCCGAGAAATTCTTGGCGGATTGGGTCAAGAGAACTAAAGAGCTGTTTTATAAAGATCATCGGGATGAGGATGTGGTTTGTTCGTTTATCTTCGCGAGATTGGAGCGAGTGTAGGGTGGGGAGCTAGTATGAATATATTATTGCTAACTACGGAGTATTTCAATACGGTTTATAATAGACCTGTTACGTTGCGCTTACGATGGATCGCCGCGACCGAGTCATATGTTGTGGCAAGCGTCGAAGCAATCAGACAACCAACATCGCCTCCCTGTACAGCATACCGGCTGAAACCAAGGGACATGGCTGCTTTGTTGATCACACATGCTGCATCTTTGCTATTCCAGGCTTCGGTTTGGCTTGGCCCCGAGCTAAGCACACACCCTGGAAGCGAGGGGACAATAACGTGATAAGGCAACGAAGCGGAGTCATACTTCTTCTGGAGAAGTTCCAACGCAGGTATGAACTCAAGGAAGCTACCCGGCCAACCATGAAGCAACAAGATGGGGATAGCATCATCCTTTTGCGAGAATAATCCAACAAAATGAAGGTCAATATCTCCCTTACCAGTGTCATCTTTGATGCAGATCTTATAGTTTGGAAGTGAGTTGATGCGGGCTTCTTGGGCACGCCAATCAAACTTATTCAACCAGTAGTCCTTGGTTGAGATAAACCACTGCTGTGAGATCCCGTAGCGTCCATCTTGGTGCTGATTCTCCCAGGTCGTGGGCCCGACGCGGGAGAGCCGAAGAAGCTCACGGAGTTGATAACAGTCATCATCGGAGATGTGGAGGGTGAAAGGTCTGGCTACTTCGGGGACTATGTATGGCATAGTATCTACAGAGTGGAAAGGTGGTAGGTTGATAAGAGTAAAAGGTTGCAAGGCTAAATTTAGAGCTGTTGATAAACAACGGGAACTAATAGAGTTGATCTCTTTGAGTGCGCGAAGGCTCCCAACGCGTACCGGACCCACTTTTTCTCACGTAATGACGAGGGTACGGGCGGGGTACGGGAAGGTCTCTCAGAAAGGAATTACAGCCAAAACACCATAGAAATCATTTTGAAGAGACCTATGACTTCTCAATCAATTCCCGGCGAGGCACTTAACGCCTCTGATTCAAGTAGCTATATCACAGAGGAAAATAGCCGCCGCGAGCAGCCCAACGATATCACGTGCCGGCCGGTCTTCAGCCCGGCCACAACCTGCGGGGCTTACTTTCTTCCAATGGAGATGCCTTCACGCGACTTTGAGGTCAAGCCACTGCCCCATACGCCCCTACAGCTCTTCCAGCTCTTCCTACCTTATTCCTTAGTTAAAAGATGGGTCCGATATACCAATAGCTGGGTTGCAAGCCTGCTCCGAGACCGTCAGTTACGCCCGGCAGCCCGGCTTAGAGGCTGGCATGACACCTCCGTCGCCGAGGTATACGTATGGCTTGCTATCCTGATTTACATAGGAATTCACAAGGAACCAAGGCTCCGCGCCCATTGGGAGACTTCTCATCGGGGGCATCAAGGCCCTGACCACTCGATTATTCGATATATGACGTTCGACAGGTTCCAGCTTCTTCAACGGCACCTACGAGTCTTCAACCCGTTCAACCTCGCCGATACAGGCCTTCCGAAGGTCTTCAAGGCCATGGATGACTAGTCTGAGCACCTACAAGCGGCGTCTCTCGAGCTATGGAGCCCGGGCACGAATATCGCTGTGGATGAGTGTATGACCCGCTTCACAGGGAGGTTATATGAGATAACGAAGGTCCCAAATAAACCCACGCCCCTTGGCTTTAAGACCTGGGTTGTGGCCTAGAAGGGCTTCTTCCTACGGTGGATTTGGCACTAGCCGAAGAAGAGATACGGACCTGTTGGTCTCCCCAAGAAGCCGCGCCGGCAGCCAAGGAAGAAGAGTCAGTTTTCTCGTCAACTACGCATTCAGAGACGAAAGGACCTATATACGCCTCTCAATCCGACTCAAAGCGTGGTCGTTGCCCTAGTTAATAAGCTGCCAAAAGCCAGATATCACGTCTTCATCGATAACCTCTTCTCATCGGCGAATCTCTTCACACATCTTCGACGGCTAGGTCACGGGGCCACAGGCATAGCCCGCCGCAACTGTGGTATCTTCAAGCCCTTCGTACAGCTCAAAGTCGATGACACTGCCGGCCGTAACCTTCTTCGGTTTGGCGAGCTTCGAATGGCCCCAACAGTTGATCACAAGGCAAGGAATTTAGACAGATTTAGCTGTATTTCCCTTACTAATTTGTCCCTTGGCTTGGCAGGTCAACCAAATCGCGTGGAAGGATAATGCCCTCGTGCTCTTCCTGACTTCTGTATTCAAGGGCGATGAACGCGTCAACCGGAAGAGGAAGAGGCCAAATATAATGGAAGCCCGGGCACGGCCGATACAGGGTTTTTTTGGTAAGGAAGCTGTGAAGCAATTCGAGATTCCTTCTATTGCTGCTACTTATAACGACGAAATGAATTATGTGGACCGAGGAGACCAACTGAGGGCATCGCTAGGCTATGATCACCGCGTTCGTCGGGGCCCTTGGCAGGCTCTAGCCTGGACCTTCTTATTTGACATTGCCCTCATCAATAGCTATCTTCTTCAACTTCACGGCAGCCCAAGTTAGAAGAGATACAAGTCGCAAGAGGCGTGGCGAGGCTGCCTTGTAGATGCCCTCATCGCGACCTTCAGTCCCGATTTTCATGGAAGGAAGAGATACGGGGCCGGCAACGAAGACCTCAATCACCCGGGCCATAAGCTCAGCTATCGAGGCCGCACCAAGCGCTCTGCCTGTCACGCCTGTCAGGGCCATCGCTGTGGTGTTGTGAGGTCACAAGCAAAAGAGAAGGCGTTGGGGGAGATTGACGGGAACAGGGGGAAAAGGAAGGTGCCCAAATCAAGGTACGGCTGTGAGCTTTGCAATGTTGCACTATGTAACTCATCGTACTGCTTTGACTTATATCACCATAGAATTTAGGTGGGAAAAGAAGTACCTCTCGTAAGCTCCATTTTGATTGGATCAAACCCCTGTCCGGTACGCGTTGGGAGCCTTCGCGCACTCAAAGAGATAGAGATGGAGAGTTAATATGGGGCTAGGGAGCCATATAACTTTATAGAACGGCAAACCTGTCTAATTTTTTCGTCACATTGAGGTCTTAAGCCTGAACTTACACGCGCATAGAGTTTATTAGCCCTCTGTGCCCTGCCTTCCATTCCACAGTAGGTGGCCGAGTATCCGGCAGTGCTAACCAGAAATGGTTCATTCAATAAGGGGTTGGATCTGCACTTGTCTTCGAAAGTGAGAATGACATAGTAAAACGGTGATTTTTTTATCCGTAGTCAGCCAATCCTTACTATAATCATTGCACTTGTCGCATGGATAGCCGGAAAAGCCGGGAGGTTGGTCTCCATATGAATTCAAAATATGTGTGACAAATGAGTCACAATTGAGTTGCATGAGTCAAATGAGTCAAATGGTTCACATATGAGTCATCTTACTAAGTGCTGGTCAAGGATATACTACTGATATCCATGCCATCGGGATCTTGCAACAACCCGTGGCTAACCAATATTGGCAGAACGTCCGCAACTTGTGGAAACCTATACGTCTGCGTTCCCTTTCTCTCGAGTTCAGAATATTAGGCAAAGGCTGGCTGGTGTGCTCAAACCACAAATAAACGGAAAGTCGGACTGAGTTACACTTGCGATATTCTTCTTGTTCCGCAATTTGTACTATATCGACACTACCACGATGTCTCCCCAATTCAGACCTGAACGGGCTGCGGTCGTGAGGTTACGTACAAGCTCTATCCCCAGCTACATCCAAACTATTGTTGGCAAACCATCGCCCATCTCTGATGACATCGAGGAGTTTCGTGGCATACCGTATGCCCATGTGCCGGGAAGATGGGAGCACTCGCGCCTGAGAGATCGTTTACCGCGTGATGTATTTGACGCTACAGAGAACGGGTAAGCCCACATCTTGCACCGCCATTCATGCCACCCGTGATTACACAGCCGATGAGAAACCAGTGTTGCTAATCATTCTGTAGCCCGCGATGCCCTACGCAACGCAAGGGAAACTCACAACCGTTTCAATCATACTTACCGTACCCGAACGACCGCGAGGATGAGTTTGAATGTTTGAACCTTCTCATCGTGCGCCCGAGCAAGGAAGCACTTGCAAAGCACAATCTTGATACCGAGACGACCCAGCTGCCTGTGCTTGTTTGGATCCACGGTGGAGGCTTTACAGACGGCGCAGCCACGGATCCAGTATGGGGTATGGGCTCTAAGATTGCGAGATACATATCAAGTCCTTGTGACAAGACGAGGCATTTGCTAACCACTATTCGCAGATCCCGGCCATATTATCCTTCGTGGACTCTCAAAGGGAACGCCTTTTATTGCGGTATCCATCAACTATCGTCTCAACATTTTTGGGTTCGGTGCTTCATCCGACATGCTTGCGGCCCAGGGCAGTCATGCCTCTCTCAAGGGCGTGAATTTCGGTCTCTACGATCAGAAGCTTGCTTTGATCTGGGTAAAGCGCAGCATTGCTGCATTTGGAGGAGATGACACAAAGATTACAATCATGGGCAATTCCGCTGGTGGAATTTCATGCCACCTTCACCTTCTCGAGGCGGAATTAGGCACAAAGAAACCGCTATTCCGTAGGGCTGGTTTGATGTCAGGGGCGTGTGGGGGTCTCGATTTGACATCGCTGGAAAAAGCAGACGAGCGCTGGGCAGACCTGTACCGATTGTGGTCAGTCCAAGCCCACAACCCGATCGATCGACTCAACATGTTGAGAAGAATACCTGCCAAGGATCTGCTTAGTAGCGTCTCAGAGCTTCACTGGGTGCTTTTCATGTTGGTCATGGACCAGTTGACTATCAAGGAAAGCAACTTGGGCTGTGGTGTTTCCGTCCACCTTGGACAAGGCGGATTGGACGACCAAATCAAGTCGGCCGACGACAACATTCAAATCATGTTGAGCGCAACGGACGACGAGTTCAGAGGCTTTGCCCATATTGCTAACTGGGATTACCCCAAATTTCACTCTCTTGTCGCGTCTAGCTATCCCTCAGAGGCAGCAGCTGAGGAGGTTCTTGAAGCATACGGTATCCTGCATACATCATCCGCTAAAGAACTTTTTGAGGCGTTCTCCCAGTTCATATCTGATGCCACGATGGTACATAAAGTATATCGCGCAAGCGAGTTCTTCAAGGCTCATCGTGGAAAGCAAGCTCTCCTCCATGGTAATAACCCCGAGCGCGTGGGTGTACAATACTACCATTTCGAATTCGGCAATCCCTTCTCCGGCCCCATGCAAGGAATTGCGCATCACGGCGTTGAGTTGGTCTATGCCTTTGGCACTTTCCACGACGCGTTGGAGAAGGCTGACCAGGGGATTTTGGAGGGTTATATTGAACCCGATCAAGAGCTTGCAGAAGTTACTGTTCCTGAACCCCCATCGAATACCGAAGCTGCGGAGTACCGCAAGTCCAACATTGACTTGGGTTATGAACTGCAGGACAAGTTGATCCAATTTGTTGTTGAGGATTGTCGAGAGACCGACCAGCATGCGAATCCCGATGAGATAACGAGATTTTGTCACCACCGATCGGTCCGCATGGAGAGTTGGTCCAGTAGCGAGAAATGGGTGGCAAAGAGGAAGAAATTTGAGCTTTTAGATAAGGATTTGGATTCTTTAATAACTGCCACAAAGAGACTTGTAGGGAGCGTTATAGGTATGGCACTGTGGTGAATTATCCAAGTTGATATCTAGAAAGGTTAAGTTATTCGTCAAGTGCACAAGATATTTCTCTATTCGCATCGCACATCCTGCCCCTCGTAGCCATAATCTTGGATGTTTTCTATCGGTTGTACTGGTTGTAGATAAATGTTTCGGGTCTAGCAATTCAATGCCGTTGGAGAGTACCACGCGGAGGATAAGTCTTGGTCAATTCGTAGTGAGGTATTATCGTAGTCGTATTGGTGGCGGCCATCTTAGAGAGCGTCGTAGATTACTACACAGTAGAGTGCTTGGAAGATGCACCTCAGCTTGGGTGAGTGGTCGGATACGGGGTTTGAAGGCGGCAACGACTGCGGGGGCATGGGCGCATCCTGCGTTCCGGTAGCCCCAATCAGACCTCATGGAGCCAAGTAACGAGTCAATATCTAAGTCCTTGGCTCCGTCGTATCGTGGCCACACCGGAGCCCCATCCAAGCAAGCCGCTGCCATGTTGCTATCTGCTTCCACACGCGGGGATGACTTTGCCTGTACGGAGTAAGTGGAGGCTCTGATATTTCCGATAAGGTCGATTGAGAGTGGGAGGATCTGATTCGCTCATCCCGATAACCCCGGTAATTGACCTTAAGATGTCATCTGCGCCCTACGACACCTGTACTCGTCACTCCGGGCGTCGTCAAGCTAGTTTACGGCTAGTACGTGAGGGTTCAGGGAGAGATCCAAGGCACATGGTGAACGACCTGGGGAGCAGAAGGTAAGAAAATTTATAGCCATCGCTAACAGAAGGGCAAGGAACGCAGCCAGAATCCACCACCTCACTGGTTCGAAGCTCCAAAATAACAATGTCGTCTAAGAAAACAGCCACCCTGTCCTCCAGGCGCGTTCTCTTTTCGTATGCGGATGTGGTGATACCATTGTGGCCCTGAACTAGAGGGCCCATTTCTTCTGGTACGTGGTCTAGCTGCCTTTGCAATCCCCCAGACGATTACTGGCTGACTTGGTCTGGTTCCTCTGGCCATTTCAAGCAATCCGAGGCTTCTCCAAGTTGTCATTACAGTGCCAAAGCCCCGAGCAAAAGGCGATTTCGCTGCTTGATTGGCCACTCATAGAGCGGGGGAGGATCCTTCGGGGAATCCCCTCTCTACACCCCACTCCGGATCATGGCCCTTATCATCTGTCAACTTCCATGACCATTCAGCCGGTAGCGGAGAAAAGTCATCCAATTGAGGGCATAAAAGACACTCTGCACAGAAGACGTATAACCACCTCATCCCCTAGAGCCAGCTCGACAACGACAAAAGACTCGCCAACATGTCCAAATTAGACGTTTCCGCCATCCGAGCGGCCTTTCCCGCTCTTCAACAGGATCAGGTCTTTCTTGACAACGCAGGCGGCAGCCAGACGCTGGGCACCGTCGTTGACTCGTCAGTTGCTGCGCAGGACCTGGCCAGCAGCCAGTTTAGCTAACAGACCCAGGATCCGGGACTATCTCTCCAACAACAATGTCCAGTTGGGAGCTACCTACCCCGTGGGACAGAAGTGCAATGCTCTCTTCGACGAGGGCGAGGCCGCTGGTGCGAGGTACATTAACGCTTCCACGGATGAGATTGGTTCGAATTCCTCGCTGTCATCTGCACAGGACAAGCAAGATGCTGACATCTGACGCAGTCTTCGGGTCTTCGACCACCCAGTTGTTCCGCAACCTCTCGTACACCCTGCAGTTTGACGAGGGAGATGAGCTAGTTATCTCTCAGGTCGACCATGAGGCCAACATCGCCTCTTGGGTGGACCTTGCCGCTCGGCAGAAGCTGGTCCTCAAGTGGTGGAAGCCAAAGGACCTCAGCAACCCGAAGCTCCACGCCAGTGACCTCCCTGAGCTCTTGTCACCACGCACCAGGCTGGTCACCTGTACGCACTCGAGCAACATCCTCGGCACCATCCACGACATCCCGGCCATCGCCCGCGAGGTGCACAAGATTCCCGGGGCCTTGCTCTGCGTGGATGGTGTGGCGTATGCGCCCCATAGACCCATCGACGTCAAGGCTTTTGGAGTCGACTTCTACTGCTTCTCATGGTACAAAGTGTACGGACCCCATGTCTCTATGCTATACGCCAGCCATGACGCCCAGAAACACATGAAATCGTTGGGTCACTTCTTCAACCCCTCCGCAACCCTCAAGGATAAGCTAGCCCTGGCCGGAGGCAACTACGAGCTTGTGCAGTCCATCTCCAAGGTTGTCGAGTATCTCACCAGCGGAGCGCACGAGTGGGAAAGCATGATCGCGCACGAGGCCGAACTCTCGTCGGTGCTCCTCGACTACCTCAACTCGCGACCAGAAATTACCGTGAGGGGAGAGACGACTGCCGACCCAAGCAAGCGGCTTGCCACCGTGAGCTTCAGCCTCGATGGATGGAGCCCTCGAAAGTTTGTCGAAACGGTCGAAGCCCAGTCGAACTATGGGTTCCGCTGGGGAGCCTTCTACTCTAACAGATTGGTCTGCGAGCTTCTTGGCCAGACAGACGAGGGCATAGTACGGATCAGCATGGCCCATTACACGACAGGTGAGTTCTCCAATCATAAGGCAGGGTGCTTATGCTGACCAACCGCCCTAGTTGATGAGATTAAAGGAATTATTGCAGTTATGGACAAGGTTCTTTCGTCTGCTTAAAGTGACAAGTTGGGTTTCGTAAAGAACTATCCAGGGTATTTGGTACATAGAGCAATTAATTTACACAAGCTGTGCTACCGACGTCAAGCAAGCTGCTGTTGCTGTCGGACAAGGTGTCAGTGCAGGAATCGGTGCAAACATTGAGATTGTAGAGGAAGATTTGGCTCATAGCTAATAGTTATTGTGTCCATTCAATGTTGCTCTCAAAGCCACTGTTAATATCATCATCTAACGTAACATGCTACATTGACTCGGCTCTACCCCTCTAGGCCTCGATTTTTAACCTAACATTCATGATTGACTATTGATCGGTATCTTGACGGGAGAGGACATTGATCAAGACGCAAGGAATAGCCTATTTCATAAGTTTAAAGCCTACCGTGCCCGGTATCAAAGTAGGCGTAGCTCTGATCCTGGGATCCTGTTCGCCATTGTGGCAGCTAGATGCCCTTTGAATCAGGCATGGGCCGAAGTGGGTTTGGATGAAGAACTGAAAGGGGAAATCACTTTAACAAAAGCTCACTCATTTCATTCCAAAACTCTACCAATCCAAGAATACCTTTCTTTCAATGTGAACAGCCTCTAATAAACATGTTCTGCCCTTCTTGGCCAAATGTCCACTTGACAGGGATGAACGAGAGCGTTGGTCCATCCCATTGTCTCCTCGCCCGATATCCGAGACGCTCGAAGCGTTCTACTGGGCTACCGCTCTCACGGAGGATATTATCGAGATATTGCCGTCTTATCATCACAAAGAGGGTCAGTTCCAGATTGTTGGTCTCCTGTTCACGTACCTAGATGGAACAAAAGAATGTGTCGGACAGGTTCGGCTTGACCACCTTGGCCCGACGCCTATACCGGACTATTCTCAGAGACTCTACCTCGGCTTCACGGGTCTAAAGGAATGCCCGTTCGTGGAAGAGGTTAAACTATCGCCCACACCGCCGGATAGTAGTCTTCTGTCGTGGTTCGAGGTTTCATGGGGCGAACGACTAGAATGGTGGTATTCTTATCGGCAATGTCGAGTTTGGCAAAGCAATCGCGCGAGTCCAGAAACAAAAGAGTCTTGAATTTGTTGTAATCGCTGAGGTATCAGTAGCAAGAGACAGGCAATAAAGGTTGCATTAAATTGTGAGGCACGCTCTCAGAGTGCAGCATTTTAACCCTAGTTACCCGATACATCATTCAAAGACCAGTTCAGACAAACAGACAACGGAATCATCAGAACATGCGAGAGTATCTCTCAAGGTACTTAGACTTTTCTCATCCTCGGAATATTCCTTGATGTCATGTTCTTCATCCTCCAAAATAGGAAATAGCGTCTGTTTGTTCCCCTGGTATTGTCTTATTTGCGGAGATTTCGTAGCAAAGGTTCCCCGGCAAGGTGTTATAGGGTACAATGGTATTGTACATGGACATATAAGAGGCCACTAGTGTCTATATTGCTGGCTCCTTCTCGCTCCAATCTGTTCCTCCTGAACATACAGGCCAGCAACATTGATGATGTCGAACAATGTTTATCAGCAACGTTTGCTTACGGTTGTCTCTGTGTCATCAGTCCTTTTTCCCATACCGGTATATAATATTACGAAGCAACATCAATAACATGGTATCAAATCATCCCAAACTCCGTCCTTCAAATGTCAGATGGCTTGCGTTTGATCGTGTCCACAGCATATGGCTAATGTTGCACGTCCGCCCTCGCGTTAAAGGGCCTCTTATCTACGGGTGCTTCCATCTCGGCCACATGCTGCTGAGCCGGGAGTTCTACCACTGGTGCGCTTTGTTTAGTGTCACCCATCATTTCGCGGGGCCCCTGGATATCATCCCCTGCAAACTTTTGCTGAAGGCCCATGAAGCCTCGATCAGACCTCTCTGCGTCGTGACGACGGTTTCTTCCTAAGCGGTAGGCAATGTAGAAACCACTGGCGACCAGGCAAAGGCCTGCGATTGCCCCGACTACGATGCCGGCGATTGCACCGCTGCTGAGACCCTTTGTGCCACTATTATTTCCAGGATCTCCGGTCTCGTTTGAAGTCGAGGATGTCGCCGAGCCGGCCGTTTTCGAGTCCTGGGTGGTTGCTGGCGCTTCGGTGGCCGTGGAGGAATCGGTAGTCGTGACTAAAGTTTATAAGTCAGTGGATTGGGTACCCTCAAGGTACGCAAAACTCTTCTTACGGTCTGTTTTGTACTCTCGGTAAAACTTGGTATAGGGTTTGTCGCTGCCTGGGGGTTGTAGAAACGTCTTGCAATCGATCATATACTGGGCTCCTTTTTCGCCTTCCTCGTTGGAGTCGTATACGGTGAGCGTTGTGCAATAATCGCCGCCGCTGAGGTCGGATATTAGTCAAGCGGAGCGAAGCCAGAGTCCAAAGACGGGGCCTACCAAGAGTTCGTGCCTGATGTATTCTCTATCACGTTTGTGAATTGCACATAGCCGTTGTCGTTGCATTCAGTAGCAATCCATTCCCAGCTTTTATCGCAGCGCGCGAATGTCCGAGTGTCGCCGGCAACCCTGAGACCCGTCCAGAAACTCGAATCCTCCCGGCACATGAAAGATTGCACTATAACGCAACCGTCAGTTCGTCGTCTCGGCGTCGAAAGGAGCACCTCAGGGAGAGATACCGGTTCCACCACTGTTCATGTAGGAGCCGATCGCATTGTCTTGCGGTTTCGGGGGGGCCGTCGGGATAAGTGAGGTCATTTCGGTTCGTGTCTCCAGGAATTCTGACCAAAAGGTTGAATCATCTGCACTGGGCCCCTCCCGCTTTTGAGGGTGCAACAGTTCAGCCATCTTGATCGACCTCGAAGCACAAAAAAAAATTAGACCTGTTTTCCAGGTGAGAATTATGGCAAGATTCCGCAGAGGTCGGCTGGGATTTGGGAGACAAAACCAGCATTAAAAGAGGGACATCAGGTATTTTATTTTTCATGGTGCTCAGCCTGCCTGCCTACAGTCCTTCATGTTCCTTCAAGGCACAGCTGTTTCAGATACCTATCAAAGGTGATGTTCTTCTCCATACGATGTCAGCCCGCAGTTGGCCAAGGCTCACAGGGCAAAATGCTTCACTGTGATTTGTGAAGTTGTTAACAGGGGACTTGGCGATTAGTGACAGAGACGGCTGATACCTTCTTCAAGCGCCAGCCTATTATGGAGAAGAAAGTACCTGTATCTGTCGACTAGTCCATAGTTAACAGTCAATGCCCCTGTAATTGTGATGGGGTGATGCCAAGACCCTGCTCTTTCAGCTTTACCCCTGCTGCAATCCTGTGCTTGGCAGCTGCAGGGGTTCCATCATCCAATGAGCGCTGTCCGAGAGCAGGTAGCTCTCAGTCTTTTTAGCGACTCGCAATTAGAGAGAGTAGGGTTGAAATCATCACTGCTTCATTCTTCTCTGGCTGAATGAGTGCTCTCGTTCTGTACCGAGCGCTATCTGATCTTGCTGGGGGCTCAGTGTGACTTTGCTTTGGCATTGGAAAAAGAATTGCGCCAAAGGCACTGCCATAATTCGTATAGATCACTGCTAGGTCCGGCATGGCACAGCGGCATTCGCGTAGAAGTATCGAACGCTGTTGGGCTGTGGGCTTTGACCCTTGCCAGTGGGTTAGTGATGGCCCGCGGCCCCCGGACGACTGCTGCTCGGGCTGGTAGCCCAAAACAGAGTAAGTTCCAGGGGTTGAGGTGGCGTCTGGTCTTTTGCTGTCAGACAGGATCAGCCCTATAAATACCTTGCTCGCTTGGCAGCTCACCGTCGTCCTTGTTTCCATCCTATGTAGGACCAGCCCTGACACCCAAACACCATACATGCGACGACATTTCAGGATGAACGGTCGACCACTAAACTCAACAAAAGTTGCATAATTTTATCCTCGCACTAACGTCTGACATGGCATTAAACAAGGTAGTTTCCACAGGCTCGCGTGCGGCTACCGGGTAGCTAAGGGAGCCTGGAAACAGGAGTTGTTCAAAGTCATTGTTCACTTATCTAAGTAGCAGTACTAGAAGAAAGACAATAAAGAGCAGCAAAGAATTATTAGGAATACATTCAAAGCATGATACCTCAACCCAGTCCATCACCCAACAGCCGGTCCAGAAAACTTGACTTGGAAGTCCTCGAGACAACAGAGGGCTTTCGTCAAGATAGCCAGCTTTTTTTCGCATTCAGTGCGCTCCTTGATCTCATGTTCCTTCTCGCCGGCAATTTTTGAGATTGTATCTGCATCTTGCTCTGAGATTATATCATGGGTGAAAATCTCGTATGGGAGCTTCTCCAGCAGACCGCTCTGGATCACCAGAGCATTGACATACAGCACAAAAGATAAGGAAGACAACTAATTGCTTGTGAGAATCAATCACATAGGGGTGGCATTATTCGTCACGTACCTTGTAGTAGTTATCCATTGTCGAAATGGCACGACGTACCGCAATCTCCTGAGGGCCAGGTTGCTTGGAGACATCTGGCTGGTCTTGGCCACCGTCTTTGACTGCAGGCTCCAGGATGGTTTCTTTGACCTTGTCTAGCAAGATATTGGCCAGTGCACTTTGGGGAGTGCTTAGCCCGGCAGAAGTGAAAGCTGTTCGGACGATATTCTCCATGACTTCCGATGAAAGGGCATTCTCGCATTGTTCTCGGACCTTCTCGCCGATAACTTGCGATGGCGGATCTCTGCTAGATTCTTGGGGGTCATCCCCTAGCTCACACATGAAGTCATGGAAAGCAGGATTCATCCCGTTGTGGCATCGTAGAAGCTCCTCCAACTTCTCCTCTGCGCTGTGACGAAGCTTTTCCAGGCGACTGTTGATGATGTACCGCTTGAGGTATGGAAGAAGCGAAGGCTGAATGGAATGCTGCAGTGCCAAATGCACAAACCGATCAATGGCCCCCCACACAAGCTCCAGGTGACGACTGGATATGGCCTCCCATCGAGAAGTTTCCTGGCGAAAAAGGCGGGAAACCATAGCCGGGTTGACCTCGTCCAAACTTTCCGTCCCCCTCCATTTGGCCGCCATATCCATCACTCTCTCTTTGAAACTCTCGTAACTCTCTTGATAGGGCTCGTCGAAAGACTCGTAGTCTTGATAGGTTTCTTGACGTAAGATCTCCCAATTTAGGTGTCCTCGATACTGGTCGTCTTCACCATCGTCATATTCTCCTTTGAGTTCGCTTTCAGATTCTTCTTCATGTCCCTCCTCATTGTCAGCCTCATTGCCGTGACCATTGGGATCTTCTGTGTCTTCAAATCTAACATTCTTCCGGCCTCTTTTTAGAACAAAACCGTCGCCGACAATGTCGTCGGTAGTATCGCTGGTGGTGTCGCTCACAGATTTGTCATTGGAGTCGGGTTCCGAAACTTTCGTAAGCTTCCCTTTCTCCTTCATTGCCAAGTTGAACAACAGATTCATAACCCTCACCACAGCTTGTAGCCGCTTATCCTGGCTCCTTCGACTGAGGCCTCCTGGGTCTTTTGGGTCGTTGAAAAAGGTTTGTAGTCGAACTGGCACGGTTCCCTCCCCGTAGTGACCATTGACGGCGTTGCAACACAACGTTTGGAAATCTCCAGCCATGCGTGCCAAATAGTCACGCTGCTCTCGCTCCGATGTCCTCCCCTTTCCCAAGAGGTTGACTTTACGGTTGAGATGGTCTCTTTGCCCTTTAATTTCGACGATAAGACTGCCAAGGTGCCGTTGGATCTGACTTGCCAGGAATGTGCTGAGCCTTGGTCGCAAATGCGCAATTCCCTTGCACTCTTCGTCCGTTGTTAGGAGATTCTCTCTGAAGAATTCAGCCTCAATCGTGTCGCGATCTTGTCCGCACATTCTCTCATTGTGAGTTCTGTTTCTGAGGAAATGCCAACCGTGCTGGGGTTTCCAGTCTCCCTCATTTGTGAGCGTGAGCCATGTTTCCCGTTCTTGCCGGTCGCATAACTTGTCGAGCTTAGTGATTATCCCAAGGCTCCTCCTGCCGTCGGAATCCGCACGGGTCTCCTTGATCTGCTGAGGGATGAGCATGTTCGTCCACGCGTCACTGGCGCTGAGAACAGGGAGGAGGGCGTTGCGTGGCTCCTTGATGTATTTCTGCACCATGTTGTTCACAAAAACTTTGTCGTCTTGATTCTGGCCGCTCGTAGATGAGTAAAAAAGCCCGGGAAGGTCGACAATGGTGAGTGGGTATCTCTCAGGACCTGATACTGTGATCTTGAGTATCTTGCCGCTGAAATGTTTCTGGCCAGTTGAACCTGGAGGGTGATCCATGATTAGAGAGGATGCCTCCTCAATCGCAGCAGCCAAGCCCTTTGAGTCGTCCAAGGAAAGCTGCCTCGAGAATCGCGCAAGGACGCTGTTCCCCACAGAGCCATCTCCGGTCGCGATGGTCACGGTCATCGACTCTTCACTCGACTTGCGTTGGACCACTTCGGTGGGAAATCGAGTACAGAGACCCTCTTTGACTGGGAAGGGTATATTGCAGATGGCCTCGAGCACGGAACTCTTGCCGCTGTTCTGGTCTCCGATGACAACGAGCTTCGGGATGAGCTCGCTCCGGATACCCGCATCTCGGAGGCTGTCGATGGCATCAAAGACTTCTGCGTACGAGTCTGAAAGTTGGGTCAAAAATGCCATGTTTGAGTGTGAGGCTCCAGACACGGTGGAATAGGATTTGGGTGACTGAAAAGGAGGTATCAAGAAAGATCTGTAGCTCAGGTTGGAGTGAGACTTGTGGTGTCTTGTCTGATCGTTGCTGTTCTGTTCGACAGTCGGGGAGAATTACAGCCCTATTTATGCCATTGGGGCCAGATAGTTACAATCAAATGTCACCAAGACATATCAGACTCTCATTGCCGTTTCCATCCCATTCTATGGATGGCGTTTGAGGCCAACTCACTTGCGCACAGTGGCACCATCACCCCTCGTGCGCCACATATGCGAGGGCATTTCAGTATCAACTGCTATTAGATAGTCCGACTAGATCAGCAACTGATTACTTGATTTGGGTTCTCGGTCTAACGGGCTGCGATCAGTTCAAGCAAAGCCTGCATTAAACGAGGCGGTTTCTGCATGGGCATTTCGGCTTGTCCAATACCACTGTTCATGTGTGTGGGGAATGGCGTAGCCAAGAGCAAATCGGAAAAGGACACACTGCTGATAAAGCTACTTGTTAAAATTCCGTATACAGGTCCTACTCCATGTAATTATTAACATTACGGTGTGCATTAATATTGGCAGAGGGAAGAGGTGTTTCGCAAAGCCCCTCTCTCAAGGTAAACTCTCCAAACCCTCAGCTTTCATCTCCATCCCAACTTGATTTGCGGCTATTCCCTTACCTACAGCCCGACGATGTTCCCGGCCCCAATGACCTCGGTGCATTCGGTCACCTACCGCAAGGCACTGGCTCACGCTGAGTGGGAGAGGCTCCGACCAACTATCACCTACATCTGGCTCCATCGGGCGCGTGACCTGAAGGATCTGGTCCACACACTTCGCACGCAGTATGGACTCGCTGTAACGTATGTTTCCGCCTTGATAGCGCTTTCTCGATCCCTCCTAACATAGTTAACAGCGAAAAGACTTGCCGAACTCGGATTCAGCAGTGGGGTTTATCTACCTACCAGAAGTCTGGTACACATGCAAGACGGAACGCTTCGACCCAACCTGTCCGGACGCGCAAAGGACGCGGGTATCAGAGTCAAGCCCGCCCTGGAGACCCATCCAGTCAAGGTCCTGCCGCCTACAGCCTCTCAACAGCCGCTGCATATCAGTCCCATGAGCTTGTTCTGAATTCAGTGGATCGATTCGTCTATGCCGTCTTCCAGGATTCCACGCCAAGGTTCAACCACAGGGATTTGATTCGCCCCAGATTTGAGGAAGACTATTGTCTCAGTTGGCAGGGAATCGCTGACCTTTACAAAAGCTCTGAAGGGTACTTCAGGGGTGGATGCATGAAAAAGTTTGTCAATGGGATAAAGAAAGCCCATCTGGAGCTACGCATTTTGGTATCACTCTGGCCTGATGCTTCCAAGGACATGCAAAAACTACACTACCATATGATGATTAGTAGATTTTGGCGCATCTGCCATGTGCTGCTGAAGTTGGACAGCGCATGGCCCCAGTATGAGTTCTCTTTTGTCCTGGACTTTTTGATCGAGTTCCTGAAACTTATATCGTGGCTCTGTGGTGAGCCACACCCATTTCTTCAACTCCTGTCTGTCCTCGCCCGAGCGAGTAAGGCGGAGATGCATCTCATGTTGAGATATGGCGTTGAACGAACGATTGGTGTTATGGGGCCGGCATTGAATCAGCGGCAAGGCAAGATGGTGTTTGGATACTGGACCAGCCATGTGTATGTAGCCTGACTTCCTCCTTGTCTGTGGGTTAATATTCAAACCAATCGTCATTTTTAAGATCAAGTCTTGCGTATGCTATTGGGAACTTGGTGAAACCTTCAAAGCAGTCCTCAACCACAACATCAAAGAACATTGTTGTGGACACCTGCTGACGTTGAAACCCAATGCCTAAAAATACCAATCTCAGCAATCTATGAGATCTAGATAGACAAAGGTAACACCTCGGATTTCGTCAAGTCCATTGTTTACCTGGAAAATCGTCTTCCTATTGGCCAATGCTGTTGGGTTGACAAGACAATTACTGGCTGCCCAAGTACAGTGAAGCGACGATAACCACTGGCAAAAGACGCCTCTCTGTTACACAGGCAATCCATGCTGCCGGCAGGCACACATCGTAATACTGTTATCTGTTGTGGCGCTGTTGGCGCCTAAGTTCTCTCCAACCCTGCGCCACGTCATTTGGATGGTCTTACAACCGGATTCCCTGCAAACCCCTATAAATGGGCGCCAATGGGTAAACGCCTCGTTCAGTTCACGAATATGCAGTCAGTGAGGCCTCAACAAGGGAATACCAATGACCGGGCCTCAGGCCAAGACTGGGCAGATTGATGACGAGTTTGTATAATGATGATGCCATTGGGCTCGCTTTGCTCTAGCGATTGATTTATACAAATACCCATCTCGTGTCCTTCGATTCCAACGTCTTTTTTAGAACCCTCAACATTGCCTGCGAGCTCGCATACTTTAATTCCAAGCCCTTCAAGCACTCTACCATCAATCACCAACATCTCAACACCTACCTACGCCCTTGGAAGTTTTTCCACAATCAACAAGCCTTGATCCAGTGAGCTCCCCTTTGTTCCTTTGCCCAAAATGACATTCCTCCTTAAATGGATCCAAAATCTACCAGGGCTAACCATCCTCAAGCACGATCAAGGCATGAGGTCCGTCACTTTGCTCGGAGCGAGCTGCCGCGTCAGCTCTCCAGACAAAGGCGCACAATACCGAGTCACCTTCCCCGACGACAACGTCGGCGAAATCGCAATTTTCAACGACGGCGAGGAGGAAATACAGCTCCACGCTCTATTTTACTGTCAGGAAATCGTTCTTGACTCGGACCTGACAGTGGAATGGACCAAGGCCTGGCTGCGCTGTGCCAAGATTGGAAATGCCATCAAGGACATTGAAGCGCGCGTTGCTATCGGCTGTGATACTCTCCCAGCCGTCAACGCCAAGGGGCCAGATACCGTCCCGAATGATAGGCGAACCTGGGAGTGGAGGTTTCCGTTGGAGGAGGAGGATGATCATGTGCGCACCTGCACTGGGGACGCGATTGCGGTGCGCATTGGAGTTAAGCTTGCACCAAAGGAGGGCATTCATGTTCGCTCCCTCAAGCTGGGTTACGAGCTGTGAATCATTCCTTAGGTGTCTGAGGTGAGAGCCAAGAAAAGCTGGGAGACTCGTCATTCCACAATCTCTTATGGCCGGCTAAAAGATGTGTGAAAGGACGGCTAAAAGAGGTGTGAAAGGACGAGATTGTTACTAGCACAGTAGAACATTCTGTTTGCGCAAGCATAATCATAACTTCTCACTTATCTCTAAGACAAGAATCAATCGAATCAAAGCTAAGGTGAAAACTTCAAATGCGATTCATCATTCTGTTCCATGAATCCTGCTCTTGTTCACTTCTTTAGTTCATCAAGACACGGTCTCGTTTCAGTGGATAACACCTCTATTATGACCCCGTAACCCGTTCTCCCAGAAGACCCTTTCCAGTATAAGGATTGAAAATAGTCATGATAAGTATAAAGAGATGTAATAGAATTATCTTTCAACTATACATCATTATTAGATGATTTACCTCAACACTTCCTAACATTGCTACAACTTGATCACTTTGCAGCGTCGACAAGGAAGGAAGGAATATGGCGCCATCACCATTGACACAACCTTCAACCCATCGAAATCTTCCTCCAGACGCATTCACAGACAACGAATAGCTACCAAGCAACAGAATCGCGCACTCGAATCCTCGAAACGACTTATCGTACGAACTTTCATCCAAAAAACAAAACTCTGTGTATACCATCGAAACCAAGATGTCCACTACACCAGTTCCCCCCGACCACTCCGGCGATGTTGCTACCACCCCTGGGCGGAAGCGCAACCAGGCCGCGCTCAATGTTCTTGACGAAATGTATAAGCAGGAATACGAGCCATTGAGCCCCGAGACGGACGCTCTTTGGAAGACGTGACGGGCTGTGGCTGGCGGATGGCATCCTTCCTCGATCGGCGGCACCTTTCCTCCACGACATGGTGCTTTCGGTACCTCACCTGCGCAGGCCCCGGTATCTCCATCACTACCAACACACCGCACTCCTCGTGCCGGAAACGAGAGGTCGGTGACGGATGCGGGCATTCTCGCGGCATAAATGGCTAGGAGCATGCGGCATCTGCTCGCAACAGGGACAGTAAGGTAGGCTCTCCGCCATGTCTCTGCTGACTCGAGATTGTACTAACCTCAAAGGTCATTCAACCAACTACTGGCTTTGTCGGCTGGCATTCATTTACCCTGGTATAGTCTGCGTGCGTTGAAAATTGATCGCAAATCGAGACGGAAGGTTGGTAGCGGAGGTGCTGGGTGAATGACTACGCTTACAACACAGAGGAGGGGGGGAGTTCCGGGGCTGTGGGTGGAGGGCGGTCGAGATTCCCGTCAGGGTCGAAGGGTTGGGGTTGAGGGGACGGCGGCAGCGCCACCATTGGCAGTAGCCTCGAATCAAGGGAGGACATGTAAATGTTGATCTCAGAAGTTGTTCAACGGACTTTGGTGAACGTCATGACAAGAACGGAGATAAGAATAAGGCCGTCACGGCTGGAAGGGCTAGAACGAAATAGGGGTACTCAAATCGGATACAGCGGTTTGCGAATGCTTCCAAACTGTTGGAGTTTGGGTTCACTGTTGCACTTTATTGCATCTCGCAACTTTGGCGTGGAGGTGACAGAGCTGCCATGGATTACTGAGCATTCTGGTTGCGACTGTGACTCCGCAGTTGCGGAATACTCTCCTATGCAGTGCGAGAATATTATATTTTGCTAGGCTCTTACTTAAATGGAATCCAGAGCACTCTCTCCTGTAGACACTGTAGATACTGTAGTGAATCATGGAGAGTAATGAGAAAGGAGATCATCCAGACATGACGCAACCTGATTATTGATTAAGATGGCAATTCGATTGCCCATCACTCTAATAAGTTCCGGGACCTAAGAAATTAGCGTCCGATCTCTTCGAATCTTTCCGTGCCGGTGTTGGGTTTAAGTTACCGGCCAGGGAAACCTCCGAGTGGAAGATGCTCGGAGTCTTCCGCGCCGTTCAGCCGCAAGAGGCCATCACAAAGGCTGACAGCTTAACACAACTTCTTGGCCCCTTGTAAATGCCATTTCATGTCTATGATTGTTGTATATCTCAACTTTCGTCATGTTCAGTCACCGTAAGCAGCCAGGATAGCATGTAGACCCAGCGGGTCCACGGCACGGCAAGCATCCCCCGCCATCACCATCATTTTTTTATCATTGATGCGATATCCGTTCAAGCCAGTCAGCAGCCGACCGCTCCGGGGAGTTGCAGAGGGAAGCTCCGTTCCGTTGGTTGTCAATCAAGTTTGTTGACATCTTGTCTGGCGGACCTTCTCGAGAGAAGTTCTATGGGAAGATGAGAGACAGAAACATCTATATAAGGGGGTCGTTGAACGGCATAGGAAGCAATTTCATCTCATTAACACTTCAACGCTTTCATCAGACAATCACAAAGCATCTTCATCACATACACAACGCTCATCACATCAGTCCCTCTCAATCTTTCATCACCTTCATTATGCTTCTCAACGCCGTTCTTGTCAACGCCTTACTGGCGATGACTTCTGTCTCAGCTCTTCCTAGTCCCAACACCAAGCATTCAAAGCTTGCCGTTCGTGGTGACGACTACGACGATGGCTATGATGACGGATATGGCTTCAAGGTCAAAGTCCGCGACGATGATGATGACGACGGCGACGACGACGATGATAAGAAGCTGAGAGTCCGTGGTGGTGACTACAATGACTACGACGACGACGATGATGATGATGATGACGATGATTATTACTCCAGAAAGGTCCGTCGTGACGATGACGATGATGGAGACGATGACGACGACGACGACGATGATGATGATGATGATGATAAGAAGCGAAAGTTGAAGGTCCGCGGCGGGGACTACAACGACAACGACGACTACGATGATGACTACGACAACGACTACAAGTCCGACAAGAAGATGAAGTTGAAGCCTCGCATCATCCCCCAGAACTGTGGTCTCGGTGCCTACTTTGGAAACGGACGATGCATCTGCCGAACAGTCGGTTGGATTTACGACCCCGTCTTCCGCGGATGTCATCTCGACTGCGGTCCTACTGCTTTCTGGAGGGGTAACAGCTGCTTCTGTCGCCAGCCCGGTTTCCGCTGGGATCTCCGAAGCCGTCGCTGCATTCGCTAGACGGATCATCTCAGATGGTGTTGATTTTGGGAGGTTTTGGACACTTGGGTGTTCGGGTTGTCGTTCCTTTAATGTTCATGATTGCGCAATCATAAGGGCTCAACTGGGAAATTGAATGGTGGAAAGTTGGATAGGAGTCACTCTTTGGTATCCGGATTGTTGTTATCTTCTTAATTAATTCACTTACTTTCCTTAATCTTCTTGAGCTTTCTCGCAACGTGATCAACATTGTCCCTATCTATGAATGTAAAGCTTCTCCTGACACCCAGTAATTATCTCTTATATCTCAGGTCGGAATGTTCTCCGGACCATTGATGGCATGTGCTGTAGCCTAAGTCATGAGCTCTGTGTGAATTTAGGAATGTAACTACCAGGACTGTTTCGGTGTTGTTGCTGGTGTCAATAATGTAATATCTCAAAATGAAGTTCTCAACAACTATAACAGACACAACCATCTACACACGTCAGGATGGCCGGTATCGTCGTTCTCGAGGACGAGGTTGTTATGAGTGTATTAGCATTTGACCCTCTCGATCTCCCACCCTAGACCTTGATCTGGTCTTGGCGAAGTTGGGATGGGCACTTCTGGTACCGCCTTTGAATACACTCTTGCCCTAGTTTTTGCCACTGGCGAAAGATCTCGTTACTGTATCCCCTCTCGGCTCATCTACCTGACTCTGCTTTGCTCACCTCATAACAACACGATCTTGGGATGGATGGACTCTTGATCCCTTGTCCACTTTGTAGTAACTTCCCGGACCCCCACTTTCTGCTCGGCACCAAGAAACACAGCCACGACTTGGCCTCAGACTGACGTACCACCTATTTGCTCTCTGATCGACAGTCCCAACACTCAGGATGACCCTGCCCATCGACCATGCCTGCTCAACTTCCAATTGCTCACCCATAATGCATGCATGGGAAAGAATGTGGGACTTGTAGGACCTCGGCTCCCACAAAGACTTGATGATAAAGCAGCGTGGGGGTAAGTGAGCCGGTTCTTGGCTCGATCAAGCTACACAAGACAAAACGAGCAGGTAAACAGAAGGAATGTTTGTTCGGAGTGGATTCCTCCGACCCAACGCCGGGCATCACGGAGATTAAAGGGTCCTTCTGCCTTAATTCAAAACGTCATTCCGAATAAGCTTATTCGAGAGCTCTTCCGCATGAGGAAAAGAGAGGTTGCATTGAAGCATTTGCGCACCAATTACATGGCTCAAGCGGTCCCGACTTGCCAGATAAGGTGTGGCTTAGACAGGGGACCTACTAAACAGGGAACATGCCATTAAACTGATAACTTTATTTTTCTGTCATGAGGTCCTCACGGTAGTCGAGAAAGGACAATTACCGACGGAAAGGTTCTTCCGTAGTTGCCGCGCGATGGGACAAGCGGTTTCACTAGAAACGTGTCTTGGGACACAAGGCCAATGCGGAAGCGCTATAAGAAGATGATCATCGCGATCAACCCACCCTCTTGTTTCCTAGTCCTCAATTCCTCCTCGATCTTCCAAAATGGATGCCCCACGCTCCCTCCGGCGCCTCGTCGTCGCGTCAATCCTTTCTCTTGCCGTTGGTCAAGATACCAACAAGGGCGCTGGGCTCAACAGCTGTCTGACTGCTGCCGGTGTTCGCAGCATCGTCGAATCCGATAGCACCTGGGCTACCGAGACTACCCAGTTCCAGAAGCGCCTCAAGCCCGACCCTGCCTGCATTGCCTTCCCTGAGAACCGCGATGAAGTCGCTCTCGCACTCGAGTGCGCCCGCAAGTCCTCCGTGAAGGCCAATGCTCTTGGACCTGCGCACTCGTTCCAGGGCAATGGCTTCGGTAACCCTGGAAACTTGGTCATCAATATGGCTGCTTTCGACGATGTCAGCTACAACACCAAGAGCAAGCTTTTGACGTTTGGTGGTGGTACCCATGTCGGTCCCGTCCTCAAGTACCTCTGGGATACTGCTGGCCGACACATTCCCCACGTTCGTGGTGCCCACGTCGGTGTGACCGGCTCGACTATCGGAGGAGGTTACGGTAGTACTTCTCGCCATTTCGGCACACCCATGGATAGCATCGTCGAGGTTGAGTACATGCTGTACAACGGCACCATTATCAAGGCTGGCAAGGGATCCGACCTCCTTTGGGCTGCTCAGGGTGCTGGAGCTTCCTACGGTATCATCTTGTCCATGACAACCAAGACCTACAAGCCCGAGTTCCAAAAGGCCATCAACTTCACCGTTGGTATCGGGAGTGTCACCCCCGAAGCCGGTGCCAAGGCTCTCGTCGCTATCCAGAACTTCGCCACTAGCAAGCATTGCCCCGATGAGCTCGCTCTCCGCTGGAGTCTGAGTGCTCCTCCCTATACCGGCAGTGGATACTTCTATGGCAACCCCAACAAGTTCGACAACATTGTCAGGCCCCTTGTGAAGGAGCTCAAGGCCATCAGCCCCGACTTTTCTCTCAACAAGACTGTTCTTCCCTGGTGGGATCTAGAAGTCGCCGTTGCTGGCGCCGGCATGAACTCACCTACTGGAGGAAGCCTTGGTGGCCGAGCCTTCTATACTCAGGCTCTGACCACCACTACCGACCACCCCTTGACTCTTGAGCAGGCCCAGCTTCTGTTCGAGAGCACCACCCTGTCCTTCAACCGAACCGACCTCCGAAAGTCAGGCTTCCTGGATCTCTGGGGCGGTATCTCCCGCAACATCAAGGATAGCGATACTGCCTATGCCCACGGGAAGAATCTCTGGTTGATCCGTTGGGAGGCCAACTCGGTCGACGTCAACAACTACCCCGACGACGGCCCCGCTTACATGAAGGCTCTTATTAAGCCCTTCGAGGACTCTCTGGTCAAGGGCGGAGCTGCCCTCCGCGGATTCGTCAACTATGCTGATACTGAGCTTAACGAGGAGGAGTGGAGCTCGCGTCTGTACGGCGCCAACTATGAGCGTCTTAAGCAGATCAAGGCTGCTGTTGATCCTGAAGGACTGTTCACCAACCATCAGCAGTCCATTCCCTTGCCATAGAGGATGTGGCCGAGATAGAACGGTTGATTTTGGAGTTTCTTGTACATGATTTAAAGAAGAATGATAGATAGAGACAAAAAAGAAAGTGGTTGCACGTCCAATCATCTCCCGCCTTGGCTCCTTGACACTTCCATAAACCCCGTGGCCTATTGATCATGCACTCTAAATTGACACCAGTGTACATGCGTCGATCTGAAGATCGACATCCAAGTCCCTGCCAACTCGCTAGCAGTACTTGATCTAGGATACTGATCGGCTCTGAGAGGGGATCCTGTGGCAACCGCAGATGTGACGTCCCCGCGGGCTCCACGGGCAACTCTGAGGCACGTGCTTTTAGTCCCGCAGAGGTAGCATAAGTATTAAGACGATCATTATGTTATGCAGACTTGTTTTAATTGCGATTTTCACACACTACTCATCAGATGGTCAATCAGAGGTTTGCATCCAGAGGGATCGGCAAAGCTTAGGCTAGTCGTTTATTCAGGCAGAATCATTGGTACTACCGAGCCTAACTTGTCTATTCTATACATCCCGCATTTCGCATTACTCAATCTTCACGCCAGAAGCAGCAAGGGTGACGTAGAACAGCTTAGTCTGACCAGTAATGATCATGCGTCCCTTGCCGGCAAACTGGAAGTTGGCAGCAACAGCGCCCGTGTAGATCTTGCCGATCAGCTTGCCAGAGGGGTTCCAGACATGGACACCATCACCGCAGCCAGAGTAGACGCGGCCAGCAGAGTCAGTGTGGACACCGTCGGGGATGAAGCTGGCAGTGTAGGCAAAGGTCTTGCGGTTGCCCCAGGTGCCGTCGCTGCTCACGTCGAAGGAGTAGAGGGAGGCGGGGGCCGAGAGGTTACGGCCGTAGAAACCGAGGGCGATACCGGTGTCGGTGACGTATGCCTTCTTGCCATCAGGGGAGAAGGTGAGGCCTGTCTGGGTTAGCAGGTTATTTGTCAATGGAGTTGAGATGGAAACTAACCGTTGGGCAGAGCAAAGTCGTCGGCAGCGACGGCAACGGCACCAGTCTCAAAGTTGTAGCGATAGACCTGGTTGCGGAGACCAGGAGGAGGGCGGAAGTCCTGGAGGTAGCCGTAGAGAGTGTCGGTGAAGTAAAGCTCCTTGTTGCGGGGATGGATGACAACGTCGTTGAGGGAGCTGAACTGACGGCCGAAGTAGTTGTTCAGAAGGACTTGGCGATTGTTAGCAGATGGGCTGGCAGTGTCGCTCTGAGATGCTTACCAGTGGTGTTGTATGGAGGGTTGGGGTTCATCAGGTAAAGAGCCGAGGTGATGTCGTCACCCTGGCCCTCTCCGGCAAAGACAATGTTGCCCTTGTAGTTAGTGCCACCTAGAACGATGAGTTAATATATCATTACGTTTTGTGTGACTGAGAAAACATACCGTTGGGGTTGATGACCTGGGGATTAGAAGGGACAACAGTAACTGTCACCTCATCCAGCTTGCCCTTGCGCACAGCCTCAGCCTCCTTGAGGGAGATCTTCTGGATGATGGAAGATTTGTTCAAACCAGTACCCGCAGCAGGGGCGCCGGCGTTCTGAACGAAGAAGACTTCATCCTTAGGGGCATGCCAGACGACAGCCTCGTGGAAGATGGGATCCGTGTCAGAGGTAGCGATGAGGGTCAACGACGGATCAGAGCCAATGACGTCGAGGAACTCATCGTCGTAAATGTGGAAGGGCTTCTCCAGGAGAGACTTTTCAGTCACACCAGGCCAAATAAAGGTCTATTCACATGTAAGCAAGGCTGACTGATCATCGGATAGACGACATACAGTCGAATCATTGGCCTCGGCGGGGGGGAGAACGTTCTCGAGAACGTTGAAGCTCTTCCAGTCAACGACCTGGGCCGTAGAAGGAACTTTTGCGGCAAGACCCAGTCCCGACTGGACGAGGGCTCCGAGGGCAACCACAGCGAGAGAGGACGACATGGCAAATGTGTGGGATTGATTGGAGCTTGTGGCGTGAGGAGAAAGCTTGCTTCATGCAGGTTCGAGGCAGGTGGCTTAAATACAAGAGGTAGAGGTTGCTGCGCGAGTGTTGATCCTTACCGGTTTTAAAATTGCTAGATCGGAGTTCGATATGGATTCATTCTAGTGTGCATGCAAGGACCTTTCATCACGGAAGCATAGACGCACTGGACAAGGTTGACTGTATGCAGGTACGGAGCATCCGGAGTTGAGCTGTGGAGCTCAGCTGGTCAAGCTTGAACTCAAGCTTACAGTCTGCTTATCGTTAAGGTTCAGGCCCCCTGCTCGCTAGTCATTTTCAAAAGTTCAGTCCCTGCCCTCGTACGAGGTGACGATTTCGGGCAGGTGTCAGAATGCTACGTCGCCGGGATGGCGTAAACGCCTCGGCTCCACAATCGGCTTTGACAAGCGGCTCGGCGCGGGAGTCTGAGCTGAGTCGATCTACAGTTGCGTTAGAAGGCTTTGAGGGTTTGGCAAGAGGCCACTTTAATGGGACAAAATGAACCTTGTGCGTAACTGGCCAGATTGATCAAGAGGTTGCCCATAGCTTCTGAATACACGGATGATCCTGTCAAGCCCTGACAGAAATTATCACGACATCCCTTAATCATTACCGGTTCCATACTAGCTCGTTCATCCTCCATTCGGAAGATCGCGGTCAAATACCCGTTAGTGCCGCCTGGGGTAAGCAGGCGTATGTATGGATACCGACGGTTTCTCCGAAATGGGCACGGGGGAAAAAAAGTATAAAGAGCATGACGCTCGGGGCAACACCTTTGGAGTAGCTCTCCCCGGGATGATGAGCGCGGCTGTGGGGAGAACGGAGGTCGATCCCCCTCGAGTCTGTGCTTGCGCTTCTCGAACAGGTGGCCCCTGAACTGAACTTTGCAACATGCCGGTAGCCAGGTTCATGGGAGTCTAGATGCGATAAGACTCGAGAGCAAAAAGAAATGAAAACCCGAACCCGAAGCCCAGGGAACCATCTGGAAGGATTATCCTCCGTGTCAACATGCAACACTTTCTCCCAACGGCCTAGCCTCTCCATTTTAAAGTTTATACGTGCTTTTTCTTGCCAACGGAGCCCCTTAGAATAAGCAGAATGGGGCAAGGTGGAAACTCTAATTCAACCCACGACCAGGGGGTTTCAACACCATGCATCAATTTACGTCAAGGATCTCCTCGTGTCGAGTAACAGCCTTAACAGGATGAATGTCTTTCGGCCAATGTTGCCGGATCGTCGTGATGAGCATGTTCTGCGTGCCAAGCGACTGGCACTTGCTGTCAAATGGACGCCCCCTTGTTGGCCCTAAAATGCCATCTCTGCTACTTCTGGTTCTGATCTCCCTCTCATCCCCGTGCACTCCGTCTTCCCGCCAACAGCACTCGCTCTCTATGCTTTGTACCCAAGCAGGGGCACGACCAACAGCCCAACATGGCCGAGATTAACCTCAACACCAAGAACGGCGTCGTCGCCGTCGTCATCTGCGTCTTCCTTAGCATCGCCTACTACAACGTCCTCGAGCTCAACGTCCACATCCTCACGTCCTTCAAGAAACGTCGTGGCCTCTACTTCTGGAGCTTCGTCATTGCGACATGGGGTATTGCGTTCAATGCTACTGGGTATCTGTTCAAACACCTGGGCGTCGTGGCGCAGCCGCACGTCTATGCGACTCTTATTCTCATCGGCTGGTGTTCGATGATTACGGGGCAATCGGTTGTGCTGTACTCGAGGTTGCATATTGTTATGCATAATCAGAAGTGGCTGCGGTTGGTGCTGTACATGATCATCTTCGATGCTGTCTGGCTGCATCTGCCCATCATTGTCTTGGTCTATGGTTCTAACTCGGGGAACCCGGGACCCTTTGTGAAGCCGTACGACGTTTTCGAAAAGATCCAGTTGAGTGTCTTTTTTATCCAAGAACTCATCATCTCTGGTCTCTACGTGTGGGAGACTACCAAGCGGCTCAACCTCGAAAAGAGTATCGGCAACACTCGAACCCGGACCGTCATGAACCATCTAGTCTACGTCAACGTTATCGTCATCCTACTCGATGTAACTATCCTCGCCCTCGAATTTGCGAACCTATACAGCATCCAAACCGCATGGAAGCCGCTCGTTTATAGCATCAAGCTCAAGCTCGAATTCAGCATTCTCAACCGCTTGGTCGAGCTGACCCGTGGCGGAAGAGGCGGCAGCTCCTACACTCGCAGTCAGGGAGCTCACGATGTGGCGCTGGAGACTTTCAATGGCGAAAGATCCAGGCATGTTACTGGAACTGATGGGCAGACAGCCCCCGAGTATGAGGTTCGAGTCGGAAAGGGAGATCAAAATCACGGAGGTTCACACACCCACGGCCCTGATTCCTACATGAAGACGACCGAAATCACTGTTCACACCCATCGACGACGGAGTAATAGCGATCGGGATAGCGACAGTATCCGGGGGGCACCGGACAAAGCAAACGGAGATGCATCATCTACATCATCCGAAGTCCAGTTTGCAAGATATTAGGAATAGCAGGCATATCTTGGCCACGGCCCTCTCTTGTCTCGCAGTAGTATTTTTGTTATAATAACGACCGCTTTATCTTCACCACCTACGTGTTGACCCATTCATCCATACCGCAAGGCGCCTCACTCTGGAAGCCTTTGAGCCGAGCATGTCTTTACCCTACCACCTTTTCGGCCACAGCATCAAAGGGTCTTCCATTAGAGCCTTGGCTTGGTCTCTAGCCCATCTATACTAAACAAGACTAAGAGTGACACTAATCGTCTGGGCTGTGTTCTGAGCCTAAGAGGACCCTGCATCCGTGCTTCCCGCGGCCCAATGCCGAGAGGCGTATTCAGCTGCAACTGAGTCGGGTTCCAGCGTCCGGCGTTCCAGGGTCAACACAAGCGGCAGGAGAAATCGTTAGCTTAAAACTACTTGTGTACCATTCAATGCATCATCGAGACTAGATTAATCAGCGGCATTATCATCACAACTTGACAGCGCTCATCCAACGCTCCCGTGCGGCCTCCAAGTCATGCCCCGCTGCCTCCGTCTTGATGGCTGCCGCACGATGGCGCATTTGATCCCTCAATGGTTCCCAATCTGCCACAAGCTTCCCATTCCGCTTCTTCACTTGACCATTCACAATGACAGTATCGATATGCCCCACAGAAGCATTGAAGACCACAGCCCCGGTAGCACTCGCGACGGGGCTGCTTTCAATGTCGTTGCACTTAATCATGACCACATCTGCTTTCATCCCAACAGCAAGATGGCCAACCAGGTCGTCAATCCTCATCACTTCGGCTCCACCAATGGTCGCCATTCGTAAAACCTCCGAGGTTTTGCGCGACACAGTGACTGGTACGCGCTTCTCATTCTCCACAGCACGCTGTGTCTGCAAAGCGAGTCTCATCTGTGCGATAAAGTCGTTTCCCTGATTTGACGTGATGTCGATACCCAAACCCGCTCGGCACCCTCCGTCGCGAGCTCTGAAGGCAACAGGGAACCCCATGCCCATCTGAAGTTCAGTGTCGGGGGTGCTCACAACGCCCGCTCCTGAAGTTTTAATTTCGCCTATCTCATTGTCGGTGAGAGAAGCCCCGTGAGCGAAGACGAGGTCAGACTTCAGTTCGCCTGCGTCTGCAAGCTTCTGCACAGTCTGCTTGTGTAAGAGATCCATGGGGCCGTGGGCGACATGCATAGTGACGATGCGAGCCCCGAGACCGCGGGCTTCGGCAATCTCGCGGGCTGTGTCGTCAAACTCCTGCACTTCCACCTCGTTAGGCGCAACGCCAAATGTCAGAAGCTGACGCCCCGGATGATTGTCCCCAAAGTATTTCTCCCGAATTCTCGCGGCGTCGGCGAGTCGCTCCGAGTGCGTGAACGCTGCTGCTGCAGAAGCTCCAGAATCATCACTAGGGGGGTTCGCGTAAAATCCGTAACAAAATGTCCCACGGATACCGGCGTCCTTGAGCGCTTTTACAGCCGCATCGGCGTGATCTGGAGAATTGATGATGTGGCAATGGTCCAGCACAGAAGTGATGCCGTTATTGAGCAGGCTCAGCGCACCGATGTAGGTTGACAAGTACACATCTTCGGGCGTGAAGAGGCTGCCGTACACACTCCGCATGCTGATCATGTAGTCGAGCAATGACCAGTCAGTAGCAACGCCACGGAGCATCTGCTGCCACATGTGATGGTGACCATCGACAAAGCCTGGGATAACAATCGAGTCCATACCATCGATGACTTCCCCGGTTAATCCCTCCGGCTGAGGGAGATTCTTGCCCAAGGCGGCGATGCGGTCTCCTTGGACGAGAATATCGCAGTTTTCGAGAATATCCTCCTCAGAGTTGACAGTGATAATAGTCGCTCCTTTGATCAGAATAAAATCGCCTTGTCCGGAGGGGGAAGTAGAGGTCTCGCTGGATGATGCCATATTGCCAACTATGAGAAGCAATGCTTGATTTTCTAGGAACTTGATAACTGGAGATGGCATCGAGTTATATAGATAACCCCGCCTCGGACTGTTGTCAAAACAAGCAAGCTAGGCTCACGTCATCTTCTGAGGATCGAATAAGATCGTATCAGTTGGGCTTAAAGCTGACGCCGAGCTGCAAGCAAGCATAACATGACGACGATTTCTGCCTTTATTGGCATAGAGGTACGTCAGCTCAATGCAACCATGACAGTGAATCCGAGACTGAGCCCGAGAGTACCTGTCATCAAGTCACTATATCGCAATCTGTGCCACGCTTTATGTTTAACTCTACCATCACCATCGGTGCCATCTTACCCTGTGCCGCTGCAATTGTCACCGCGGGGGCCTCCGTTCTGGCGAATTAGTGAAGCCGTCCTTCAACGATTAGTCAGCTTCCGTAGCTCAGTTGGTTAGAGCGTCGTACTAATACTCCATCAGAGTGTTCTGTAATGCGAAGGCCTCTGGTTCAAGCCCAGGCGGGAGCACTGCTCATCCATTTATTTTTGATGGTACTTTTATCGCTTCCTTGTTTTTATCCAAAATGCCCTTGGTTCCGTGGATCTGCCTTCTTTTTGAACTCAAGTTCCTGCAGATGTATATTCAGCATGATATTTCTTAAAGCCTCGTAGATGGAGTCATTCCAAGTGCATACGAAATAGATCCGTCTTTGGCAACGCCTCTTACGATCGCTAGACAACTTTTTAAGTAACCATTTTCGCTGCTAGAATTGGGATCGTGCCCCAATTTCCTCGTTCTTATGGCCTGTTCCCTAGAGTTTAGCCTGGTTGTGTTCCCCCGGCTTGACTATGGACAAATGACACATATACTTTTGCTGGAGTTCTGCCATGCATACTATCTCCGTGACCGTACACTCAAGTTTTTGCAACAGGCCGAAGAGTCATAGACCGAAAAGTCTGCTCTCAGGAGCGTTATAAAATGACCCGTCCTGCTCCTGTTGCCCGAGTGAGCTTCACCCCTTAATCGACACATGGCAAGTCCCTTACAACCACACCTCTTCCATCTTTTTCTCTCGTCCATCAAGACCTGACTCAATCATCCCGTTCATATAAAAATGCCAGACACCTTCCACCTCTTCCCTCAGCTCCCATGGGAATTGAGAGAGCTGATTTGGGGTTTTGCACCGCATGCTGGAAGGATACTACATTAGCGCCAGTCTTGGCTACATGTACCAAATCTTTAACGTAAACGAGCTGTGTTATGGATGTGTGGAGCCAGCAAACCTCCCAGCTACGTTACTTTCAGTTACAGGATGTAGGTTTGGGACTTATGCTTGTTAGATTTCAAGATGGTCTGCCTTCGAGATGACTGATGTAGAATTCAAGGAATGGAAGTAGGGGCGTTCTGGGGCCGTTCCTTCGGTCCTCCCGTTGATAAAGGATTCCCATAACGGCCCTACCTGATCCTACTATCTTGTCCAGAACCATAGCCTATACTACCTACCAGACATGGTTAAAAGGGTCTTCTATTTTGTTTATGTGGTTCCAATCACTTGGCGAAAATCGAATCATCCCCTTCACACAAGCTCCAAGGCTTGGACAAAATGTAGGCGGTTCAGGCCACAAGCTCATGAATCTGACCAGAGAAAAGTGAATGGTAATTGCAAAAACTTGGAGAACAACCTCACATATTGGACTCTTCATTCTGCGTTTTGTGTAGCCAGGGTCACTAGGGTTCTGGTGAGACTACGTGCTTGTTCCACCTCATCTAGGATTCTAAACTGGCATCAGTTGACAAGGGGCGATTTGACAGTCGATCGGTATTCAAGTCGAGAAACTTCGCCTAATTCCGGCTCCATTTAGGTTGTCACTCTAAGGAGCGGCACATGACAAGGCATGCTGGGAAACAGCTTATATGACTGGGGTTCTACTGCAGATTAGCTCTGAAGTGGGTGTTCCAGAGTATACCCAGTAAGACTGATAAGCTTGGGCACGTGTAACGCAGATCACGAGATTTCACCAATGCCATCCACAAACGCAAGATTAAACTAGAAGGTTAATGGCATTCCTTGTATGGACCTTGGTTCATTTAACTATGCTTCAACAATTAACGTTGATCCTTGAAACAAAGCGCTCCTGCGAGACGAACTCGAGTCAGCACTTAAGTTAATTGAGTGACCGATAGTATGGGACGACGCCGAATCGTACCTTGACCAATCACTAGTGAGAGACCGAGTCGAAAGAGGCAATTGACTGGACCCTGGGAGCCGAAGGATCAGCCTTGTCGCCCGGGCCGTAGTAGAAGGATCTTTTTTTGGGATCCTTGGAGCATGCTGCCGAATCCTTCAGACCTTAATCAAATCCTCTACACATAGGCGCTTAGGGATTGTCGGCACGGGGATATGCTCCAAGAGTTCTATTCGCTTGAGCGTATGGTAGAGCCAGTTTAATGGTCTTCTTATCTGGAGATCCTAGGAAAGTTGCTCATTGGGCGACATACGCATCAGTCGCAACTACTGAGCTTTCAAAGATGCCTTCAAAAGTATAAAGAGAAACCGTGGCCATCTGCCATTGAATTAACACAATCACCATCACTTAACTTCGCTTGATTTCCATTCGTTCAACTCTTATACATTCCTTACAAACATTCCTTACAATGAAGGTTTCTTCATCTTTCACTCGTTACGCGCCCCTTCTCGCCGCCACCAACGGCTTGGTGCTCGGTGCCCCCAGCGGCAACGGCAAAGTCCGCCGCCAGGACCTCTCTGACCCAGCCAACGCTGACTGCACTGGACTTGGCGACTTCATCGACAGCCAGGTGACTGTCGGCAACGATAATGGCGGCGTTTACACCTGTGTCGGTGGCTGGAGCCACGGCGCTTTTCCCACGGAGATCGAAGCCCGCGCTGATGAGAACATGCTCCGCTGGATCCGTGTTCGCTTTACTGACGGCTCTGAGCGTGAAGTTGGCACCAAGCCTGACCTTGACTGGCACAAGCGAGAGGGCAAGGTTATCTGGGACCCTTGGGTAGACACCTTCTCTCAGTTCATCATGTACGACCACGGTTGGGGCGGTGGTCTCGGCCGTCTGGTCTTCCGTCTCAACTCTTGCCCTCGTGACAACTGCGAGGGAGATGCTGGTGGTTGGGTCCCTGATGCTGCTCAGTTTGATGTTCCTCACGGCATTGATGGAAGCGGAATGCTTCTTGGCTTCTCCGTCAAGCACGGCGATGGCATCGATTCGATGACTCCCATCTTCTCCAAGACGGCTGTGGACAGGGTCATTCTCAAGGACCCCGAGTTCGACCCCACCTTTGAACAGCTCAACGAGAAGCCTTTCTCGTAGGTCATACTTGCTTGGCCTTATAGACATACACTGACGTACTTCTCCAGCGAGAGAATGATTGATGCCGTCCAGGTGACCCACGTTCTCGACAACAGAAAGTCAGAGAGCGAGGCCAACATGTGGATTGACTCCTCCATCGCGACAGAGAGGCAGCACAAGATCAGCGAGGTCAAAGAGGAGGGCTCTGAGCACGGTGGTGAGGTAGGCCTCACTGCCAAGGGTGAAGTTTCTTGGAAGGCTGGTGTCCCCGGCTGGGCTTCTGGTGGTAGCAAGGCTGGCCTGGAGGCCTCGGGCAAGTATGTCGGCAAGAAGGTTGAGAAGAAGATTGTTGGTGAGGAGAACACCAACATCATCAAGGTAAGCCATTGCAAATGGATGCCATGGTATCTGATGCTAACACCACCAATAGGAGACTGTTCGCTTCCGTGTCAACCATCTAGTTCCCGGAGGTGGCATGGTCCGATGCATGACCACAGTTCTCCAGAGCCGAGCCAACCTTCGCTTCCGAGCCACGGTAAGTTCAACGCTCTACGTCCTCTTCCTTCACAGAACACCCGCTAATCGTTTCTTCCCCTGCAGCTTGAGAACAAGTTCAAGGACGGCACCTCCTACGAGTACAAGGTCACCGGCCTCCTCGAGGACGCCGACCACTCCGAAGCCTGGACCGAATGTGAGGACGTCAAGCCCGAGGACGTTGGAGGAGTCGAGATTCCCGCCACCGATAACCACCAAGTTGTTGACGGCGATGGTGGCGACCAGACTGAGGACAGCCCAGGTCTCCTTGTTCCTGGCGCTATCACCGAGTCCGGAGTGTACTGCCCTGATGGTACCAAGGTTAGCGACACTGAGATGTCTGACGAGGAGTACAATGCCGCTTGCCCTATTTAGACGGTGGCATCGACGCTTGAAGGTGTAGACTTTCGGGCTTGGACTTTTCTTCGCTGCTCTGTGCAGCAGCTCTCTATCGTCTTCTAGTTCTTTTCTCTTCTCTTTTTTTATCTTACTTCTTCATTCAACATTTTTCTTTCAGCGACGGAGAGTCGGGGCGGCGGGCCATGGGCATCTCGGCTGAAATCCTCGATTCGCCAATAGACACTCCGAGCTGTATTCTTTACTCACATTAGAAAACTAGATCTCTATTATGATAATCGATGACGCTCAAATGTTTCACTTGGCGCTAACTCCACCAAATGAATGCGATGTTATTCATACTCTCTACGCTATGAGCAGACTGAAGCTAGACATTCGGCCTCCACCATCCCCCACGGCTGCGTTCCAAGAAATCGCTCCGTCCCTGTCTTTCCCAGAGTAGACCATTCTCGAAACGAGGCGCGATCTAAAGCGAAGAGTGTCTAGAACATATCAAATGATAACTATTGTTTTTGTCTGATGCCCTTCTTGATCGGCGCTCGGTAGTCGGTACTCGGCATTCGCCTAACCAGTAGCGCGCGCTTTCTTATCCGAACGACCCGACACAAGCTGATCTCATCATCATCAACAGTTTCTATCCCCAATTTCCATTCAGCCTTGCTACAAGAAGTCAGGAGAATTTATTCAGCTGCTGCTACGCGGTGTATCGTTCCCTTCCGTCCAATCTGGTTCATAAGCCACTCCAGCCAATCCCTCCTCATCCGGCCTATCCCAGCATCAGCTGGCAACACCACTCTTATCACTCAAGATGGCTGACGTTTCGGTTGAGTTCATCTCGACTGGCAGGGTCAAGATGAGAGAACCAATGAGCGGACAACCCATCACCAACAGGAACACCACGCTCCGTCTCCTTCGCTCCTTCACAGGGGAGTGGACACCATGGATGCCCATTGGCGTCTTTCTCATCAAGCACCCCGAAGGACCCATTTTAATCGATACCGGAGCCTCGCCTCAATGCATGGAATCCGGCTATTTTCCAATCTTGGGTTATATTGCTACAGTACTCAACCAGCTCGAGGTGGAACCAGAAGACGGTGTCGTGAGCCAAATGGAAAAGCTCGGTGTGCGTCCAACAGACTTGCAAGCTGTGGTTCTTACTCATCTGCATCACGATCACGCTGGTGGCCTGAAGGAAATCGTTGAGGCTGCCCCGGATGTGCCCGTCTACATCAGCACTGCCCACTGGGAGGCCTTCGGAAAGCATCCTTCTTATGCTGCTATGCAAGGCTGTGCTTCCAACCACTGGCCAAAGAAGTTCAATCTGAAGTTGCTGAAATTTGAAGGAGATCCGATTGGGCCATGGAGCCAGTCGGAGTCCATCACAGCGGACGGAGCAGTTGTGGCAGTAGAGACACCGGGGCACGTTCCGGGGCACCTCTCTGTGATTGTGAAAGGCAGCAGCTCAAGTACAGACGATGGTGAGAAGTACTTTATTACCGGTGACGCCACGTACAGTCTGGAGTTGCTGGAAAGAGGGGAGCCGGATGGCATTAACCAGGATCCAATGACCGCGTTTGAGAGTTTACAGCTCATCAAGGAATTTTCCAGGCAGGAAAAGGTGGTCCTGCTGGTTAGTCATGATGTAAATACGGCTGCCAGGTTACGATCAAAGGAGCTGTACCATCCAAAGGAGGAGTGAAGTTATCGGCACTGCGTAACAGCCGTGACGGCAGAGAACATGTACTATTATTTCATCCTATGTGCTATTTTAAACTGCGTTTTCCCGCAGGTTTTGGGTCTTCAAGAACCACGAGACTGTCTCCACGTCGATACTAGCCGCTTCGTCTACGAAAGTCATATTTTACCTTAGCCGCCAGATCCGCATCCTCGAGTATCCTAGTAGCCACCATCGCCATGCCTTTCCCAGCCTCCACAGCTTCTCTATGGGCTTCAGGGGTGCCGGCCGCATCGGCAAAAGCCCGATTATGACAAGGGACTCCAGGGAGCGTGGGGATAGCGAATATGCCGTGGAAGCTTGGGACAACGTGTGAAACGTTGCCTTGATTCGTGCTGTCAGTCATGGGCATTGATGCTAGAGGAGCTAGGGACACTTACCCATGTCTGTTCCTGCTGATGAGGGCTCATCGTCCTCGTAAAGAACATCCTTGGCCAGCGATACCATCTCACTGACGTAAGTCGCGGACAGGGCTTCATTCACCCGCAACTCTTTATACGGTATCGCCCTTCGTCCTCGAGTTAGTGGTGTGAGTCAACAACATGAGATTTTCAAAACATACCGTGTGATTTTTACAGTGCACCCTGACGCTTTAGCGGCGCCGTTTGCACAAGCTTCCACTCTTTCGGATAAGGCGTCGGCTTCGCTGCTGGAGAAGCTTCTCACACCCCAAGCCATCCTCGTATAGTCCGGAATGATGTTTGGGACCTTTCCTCCCTCCTCTATAACCCCTTGTACCCTCTGATGTGGTTTTATCTGCTGCCGAAGCATAGACACCGTTGTGTATGTGCTGACGGCAGCATCCAGAGCGTTTATGCCGCTCCAAGGCTCCTGTCCGGCGTGAGCATTTTTGCCAAAGAACTCCATGCCAAGGCGTCGAGATGCCAGAGTCCGGAATGCAGCAATTCCAGCCTTGCCGTCCTTGACCTGGTGGGCTGGCATTGCGTGACACATGAGCGCCGCAGAGACGTCATCAGAAAAGGCGCCAGCGTCAATGAGCTTGACCTTGCCGCCTCCTCCCTCCTCGGCAGGCGTACCAAGAATGCGGACGCGGCCGGCAATGCCCAGTGCAAGTAGTGCGCTGGCAGCTCCAACAAAGGCCGCGATGGAGGCTGTGGCAATGAGGTTGTGACCGCATCCGTGGCCTATATCGGGAAGAGCGTCATATTCTGCGCAGAAGATGACGAGTCGGCCACCCGAGCCAGCCTCTGCTTCAAAGGACGTATCCAAGCCGTACGCGTGGCGTTGGGCCTTGAACCCTTGAGACTCGAGGAAGTCGGCTATGGTGGCATGGGCAAAGACCTCTTGGTAGCAAAGCTCGGGATGGGAATGGATGCCATTGTTGACCGCCAGTAGGTGCTTGTCCATGGCATCTACAGTGGAAGCAATAGCTCGCCTGGCCATCTGTAGAGACTCATCTGCCTTGCGTTTAGGCGATGTCTCGACATTATGCTGTTGCTGGACAAGTATGGCGGTCATGTCGGACAAATAAGAGATAAGTGATAAACAGTAACAAAGGCAGTCAATCAAGATGGTTAGTCTGGCAAACTTCTTGGCTCAGGGGGCGCCGACGACATCTTTTGTAGTGCGATTACATGATTATGTGAGCCAGCTCAACCTCTCTATACATCAGCAGCGGTAATTTGCCCTATTCCTCCGAGATCGTCCTTTGAATGAGCCAAGCCAATTGAGAGTTGATGATCTAGCCGCTCCTTGGTGTAATGGATGCTCCACTAACCCACAAGAAAAATAGCCGATAGCCGACAATCGCTAGCCGCTAATCTCCTCTAGCCTTCGTTGTTGGTCTCACGACACCAGGGTTTCCCCCGCAATCATGCCAGAACGAGTTGGGACCCATCAAGAAATGATAAGCTGGGGTAATAAAGCTGTTCGTTATCGCCTTGTCGTTAATCATGCATGGCGGCTTCTATATATGAAGGACTGGGCCCGGCCTTGAGAACACCATCTTCAACTCTCAACCAATTCTTACTGCTTGTTTCTTTGTCCCCATTAAATCCCCTGCCCAGCTTGTGATAATGTCTGAATCATACACCAAAAAGGCACAGCCTGAAGACGGCGATGCTGCTGTTTCGGTCAATGTTGGCGCAATGGAGAAGGACGTGGTGGATGACACCTATGTCCCAACTCTCTCCACAGAGGAAGATGCTCACATCCTTCGAAAGATCGATCTCTAGTTCGTATCAACTGTCTCTACACTAACCCCTCAGTCTTGCTAATAGTTTTAGTCTCATCCCCATCTTTCTCTTCTCATACCTCTTTCAGACCCTTGACAAGCAGGCACTTGGTTTCTCTGCGATCATGGGATTGGAGGAGGATCTGAATCTCTCGGGAAGTCAATACTCTTGGGCAAGTAGCATCTACTACTTTGGGTACCTGGCATTCTCGTACCCTGCGTCGTATCTCATTGTAAAGCTACCCTTGGGCAAGCTTATTGCGAGTGCCTGGTATGTACTTCCCAAGGCTTGAAACAACGAGGGACTGACATATCTGATCTCAAGTACCATGTGGGGTGCTGTCCTCATAGCATCGGCCGGCTCATTCAACGCCAGCGGACTGCTCGCCGCCCGATTCTTCCTCGGAGTAGCAGAAGCCTCAATTTCCCCGGGTTTGGCCACCATGGTCTCAATGTGGTACAAGAAATCCGAACAACCCCTCCGACACGGAGTCTGGTTCATGGGAAATGTCATGGCCGGATTCTTCTCTTCGTTGCTCTCCTACGCCATCAGCTTCATCAAAGCCGACATCTCTCCCTGGCAGGTATGCACTGTTCATCCCTAGCACACACCTATAACTTGTCCCTTAACAAGCTATACCTTAGATCTTGTTCATCATTTTTGGATCAGTTACTATGCTCTGGGGCCTCTGTCTCCTATGGCTCATTCCCGATCATCCAACCACCGCACGCTTCCTTTCTCCCGAGCAACGCGAAAAGGCCGTCATTCGAGTGGCCACAAACATGTCGAGCGTCAAAAATGACACCTTCAAGATGTACCAGCTGCTAGAGGGTCTCGCTGACATTAAGATGTGGCTACTAGTCCTCATCATGTTGTCGTCTAACCTGGCTAATGGCCTGCAAAGCGTAAGACCCCTTTGCCTGTTGCGCGTGCAGTACGTTTCTTGAGGCTGACCACGATGTTACAGTTCCAATCCATCATCCTTAAAGGCTTCGGCTTCTCCAAGGTTCACACTTACCTCATCCAAATGATCTCGACAGCCTTCCAGGCCCTGGCTGTTATCATTGCCACGGCCGGTAGCACGTATATCAAAAACTCCCGCACTTACTTCATGGTGGCCATTTATGCAGTGGGTATTGCAGGAGCTGTGATGGTCCAGAAGATAAGCCCTGAGCATCTCTGGGCCAGGTTCTTTGGCTTCTGTCTTTGCGTCAGTTTCGTGGGCAATTTCCCCATGGTGTTTGCCATGTCGACTGCCAACTTTGCTGGCTTCACAAAGAAGACAACTGTTAACGCCGCTGTAAGCCACTACGCAATAATTTCACTTAATTCCCCCTCTCCAGTCTGCTAACATTTTGACCCAACAGATCTTCGTTGCTTATTGCGCGGCCAACATTGCCTCTCCGCAGCTGTTCAAGGCCAGCGAGGCGCCCAACTACGAAAGTGGTTTCACAGCTTGTGTCATCTGTTTGAGCGCTGCAGCCGTACTGAGTGGTGTTCTCCGTTACTATCTCATCTGGGAGAACAAGAAGAGGGATCAACTCTACGGAGTCCCAGAGAACAATCCTGAAGAGGTGGATCTGGCTCAAAATTTGGAGGATAAAACTGATGCCGAACTACCCGAGTTCCGATATTCCATCTAAGTTGGATCCTAGGACGAGGGGGGTGTCAAAACTGGATCTAACCAGCCTTCTGTTGGTTAGACTGGGGCTTTTGTCGATAAGTAGCCCATTCTGGAATAGATAGTAACAGTAGGATTGTTGATACGATAAATAATCACGAAGGAGTCCACATAATACGACGCCAAAGTGTTTTCAAAACGCCGTGTCTCGACCTGTTTTCTCCAAGCATCCTAAAAGAGACCCCGTGTTAGTGCTTCATGTCACGCAAACAATCCCAGACCAATTGTATATCTCACTGCTCAGAAGTTTATATATCCTTGTTGAGAAAAGTGATCAGCAAAAGGCCCATTGGACCTGATTTCGAAAGAACTTTCCATTATCTGTAGAGTTGGCGTCATTGTTCTTTGTTATCCCGGCCTCCAGCGGAGATGCAGTAGTTCAAGCTCCAAATTCGCGATCAGAAGGGGACAGGCCCTCGTAACGCCATTACCGGCTACTACAGACGATAGTTTCCCGATGAAGGCACCCGCACCGTTCCTCGGATTCGAGAAGTGCCTCCGGAAACGGGGTGACTTGTTCTCCAGGATCAGCCCCGCGCTCCATGTCTATTCCCGACATTAGTTGCCGTGAGGTTCGGGGAACTAGGATTAACTTAGCGGCACCATTCTCCAATCACTTGGTCCCTCTTATCAATGAATTCTAACTAGAAATAGCAAAACGCCCTTGATAAGACGGACCTGGTTGCCGACAGAGCCGCTGGTCGGCTATCTTTTGCCCATCGGTTCCTGTTCCGTTTCCTTGAACATCCTCCTTCACTCTGACTCAATCAATACCTAGCACCAGTCAACAAGATGGAGTCAGACATCCCCGGCATTGAGACAGATGGGTCTTGTGCTCTATTGCAGCATGTGCCAGCTCCCCGCAGCAAACCCCGGTCGAGGAACGGATGCTGGACCTGTCGGGGCAAGGCCGCGAAGAAGCGCTGCGACGAGAGACGTCCCATCTGCGGGAGATGCGCCCGGCTTGGCCTCTTTTGCGATTATCGCCCAAGGTCTCGGAAGTCGAAGGCATCCAGATCGACGCCAAGTCCTCCTGTAATACTAAGACACCCGGATCCGCTTTCCCCTGCAACCACTCTGGCTCCTCCTAGCGATGCCCCCTGCTCGCTCTCCCTGGCCCAAACCGACCATGAAGCTATTCGGTATTTCCGAACGGCATTCGCCAGCCTTCATCATACCAAGAACCAGGAATACTCATGTATTTCCATCATGTTTAATCTTGCCCAAGAGGACCCGATGGTGATGCACATGGCTCTAGCGCTGAGCTTTGGTGATATGGACCTAAGACGTCCCAATCCATCGCCGAAATCCAGCCAGCGACCGACCTACCACTACTCATCTGCCTTGCGTCTCTTGGCAGATGCCGTCGGCCGCGAAGAGCCATGCGAAGACTTCGATTCCCTCCTCACGACTCTATGGCTCATGATTTTGTACGAGCAGCAATTCGGGCACTCGCAGAGCCAGGGCTGTACCAATCATATCAAGGGGGCAGCTTCTCTTCTTCAGCACCGTATGAACAAGCTTCTCCGGTTCCCAACATCGGACCACGACGCGGATGCGCCAGCTTGTGCTCTGACACGAAGGTCTGGCTCAGATACAAGGCCGATGCTTTCGTTATACTCGGCCCGTATGCTGGTATGGATCTCTGGATCTGATGCTGCCGCAGCTTCCACAGGGGCAGGTGGTCACTTCAATAGGACCCTGATGTCTCTCCTATCTGAAACACAACAGGAGGATAGTGGCGCCAATCTGAATGACCCTTTTGGGCCTCCTCCGCTCTCCCCTCTACAGAGTTACATGTGCATGCACCGCTACTCGAACCCGTTATACCGCGTTGCCTGGGGCCACACATATCCCCAAGCCGAACTCCTGGATGATCTTCAAAATCGCAACATTTACAATCTCTTGACCGTCTGCAACCTACTACGCTTCATGGTGGCCGAACTAGCTACTATTTCTGACATTTCATCAAACGAGTTTCAACAGCAGGCAGCAAGTGTTTCTGCCGCGATTAGAAACGCCAATTATACCTACGCAGAGCTGTTGGAAGTGTCTCGCGAGTTGTGCACAGAAACAGATCACAGCCAAAGACTCGTCGCCAATATTCGATACATCGTTCCCATCTTCTACGCCATCCAACTCGAATTCCTCCGCATCACACAGCCAAACTCACCTCTCGGGCAAGGGAAAAGGCAGCGGTTTCTCCTTGCAGAAATCATGAGGTTGGCATTCCAGCTGCGCAGTCACTGGGGCGACGATGGATTAAGGAAGATTGCGTGGCCACTCTTTTTGGCTGGACTAGAGACGGATGATCTGCTCCATCGGGAATGGATTCTTGAGAGGTTTCAAAAGATGAGCGAGATGGGGGAACATCTAAAGCGGGCGTTCAATTTCCTCAAGGATGCCTTAGCTATTCAGCAGGGTAGTGGTCGTAGGGTTGACATCAGAGAGATGATGAAGGGGTATCGGTATCCCATATTTGTGCTAGGATAGCTTGTTGCATCCGCCGAAGATACCTGCTTGCACTGAATCACATACAAAAAATGCTTCAACGCTTCAAAATATGCAAAGCAAAACGTCAGTGCTCCTCAACATCGGCTACGCATTGCTCCGGCGAGGTAGGAACAGTGCATGCCCTTGAGACAGCGGTTAAACGAAGTGACTTGTGCCCTTGTCTAGGGCCTGCCGCTCACGAGAAATGCAGTGCTAGCCTTGAGCAACGGGTGCAAGTTCCAAAATGATATTGAACCCATGGGTATTAAGTTGTGACTGGCTAAAGTCCATCTGGGACAAGTCTCTGCCGCCCATGGAAAGACTTACTTAGACTAATTTTAATTTGGCGTTTGGTTGGCAATGTATAATTTATGCATAAACTCCCCTCTGACACTGTAAACAACTTCATTTTCACCGCTGGCCTTACGAGGGGTGATGATCTCACCCTCACCGCCATCGGCGCCAGTAAGTCGAGCAACGAGGAGAGTGTAGTAATCTGAATACAAGTCAGCCGATACTTGGTAGAAATCTGCAGCGTGTAAACGTACTGCTGGCGTCGTCAATCTCAGCTTAGGTACTGGCGCCCTTGTGAGCGGGCGCAACCACCCCCTTGTGCGCCAGGCGAATGTGCACCTGCAAATTCGCATACCCAGAGAACAAGCCATCCTAAGTAATGACTGTCAGTTCATTTCTGGATAATAGTTATTGGAAGAGCTCACCTTGCTACAAAGCTGGATGCCATCGCCTCCACGGTGAGGCATGCGACAGAACCGCTCACGCAGGGGGAAAAAAATTCTCCCCTGCTCCTATGCGAAAATGTCAGTTCAGGGCTCATTGGCTCCCAGTTGATCTTCTAGCACTCACACCCCGTTCAAAAGGTCTCAGACCAGACCAGCGTTTGACAGTTCCCGGGTTCCCCGGTTAGCCTTCCAGGTAGGGCCGGTGGCGGGGGAGTCATGGAGAGCGAGACCTGCCATACGAGGCATAGTGAGTCAATGGGTTGATGATAGGTTGATCTCTTGAAGATTTTATGATTGAAAAGATTTTTTTCAGAATAGTTAATGCATTAATGAGGTCTAAAAATGGAAAGAAGTCAGAGTCAACTCGCAGTGAAAGTGGTGTAAGTCCCTTATATATGGTTCCAAGTTCTCATATGCTTTGATTGGCTCGCGGTTCTTGACCAATCAAGAGTCAAGAGAAGTGGATCCACGGGCCAAGAACCACTTCGCCATTGGAAAAATTATGCTACCCTACATTTTGCACCAACGCCATGAGGTTATTCACACTCCTGAATACAGATGTATTACATGACATTAGGAGCGTATCATGTATGCGAGTTCCTCAGTAAGCAATTCTCTACATACTTTTTTCCTGGATTACACGCAAGGTGGCAGTGAAACTTGCATCATTCCCAAAGCTGTGCCCTTTGTTCTCCAACGGCTTAGTTCAGGGCAGAAAGATAAAAGAGTACAACCAGTGTTTTGTTGACAACAAGTGCTAAGGAGGAGAGAGGGGAAAAGCGCTTGAGAACCTAAATATTTATCTATTCCTAGCCGGCCACATCATGTCTAATCTAACAAGCCCGGTTCCATGCCTAGGTACAGAGTAGGTAGCCTGTGGTTTGAAGAGATATGGGTGGCTCATCTCTGTGGCTGTGCTTGGGGCTTGATCCATGTCTCTTTTAGTACCAAGCGAGGAGGGGGCTGGTAGTTGCACGTGTGACGCGATCACATGACCCCATTACTGGAGCATTTACAAGTCCACGTGATCTTCTTTGTACGGCTGGCGGTGGATTTGGCATAACCTTATGCAATTTCATAAAACAGGGAGAAACTTGGTGAATATCTCATCTTAGATATTTGCACTGGGACGGTCTATCTGTAACGGACACTACATATTGATCGATCTGATATGGATGCAAAAGACTCGCAGGTGCAAGATGACGGTTCATTTATGAAGAGGTCTTGGCTAGACATGACTACGACTATTACTATAGAGCTATTGCTTTAGGCCATAGGGTTGGAGAGTGTCCTTTGATAAACTAGCAATAAGCACATGAGTGATATGCCCTTAAGAGGTACCCGTAAATTACTGCACAATTTCTGGGATATGGGTAGAAGCTGCCAAGGGGAATCGGGATAAGTGGCTTATTCTATGTGGCGATTGTCACTTTGTTTGTCTATCTATTAATGCTATCCAAGTTTGGTGTACGGTCTTGTGTGGGCACCAGTCGGCCGCACAAACAGGTGAAAGGACCTCTCCTTATAATTCACTCAAGAAACTAGCCTGGCGAATAGGCGAGCATCCAGTACTGGGAGATGGACTGCGGAGTCGAAGTGCTTGAAATCGGGATAGAATTGTGCCGCCTTCGGAGACATATGTCCTTTTGAACTCCCTTGACGTCCACCGCACCGCGTCACTTGTGATTTAGTGATATTGCCTTGATCAATTGCGGGCTTAAGCACTTAAGTCCGTTTCCATTGTTTGGCTTTGCACCCTCTTGAGACATTTGTCATTGCTCCGGCGCAGCAGTATGATTCGTTGCTTGAGCTAAAACGTGCCGCTTCTCCATGACAGCATTGATGCACGCTATGCCTTTCCCGGAAAGGATTAAAATTTGTTTTGTGCACAAGTCAGGCCATGTCAGGGGTTTTGCTCGTATTGGAAAACGAAAAATACATGTAAGTCTCCGGAATCACACCGATTGTCGGATCTTGTCAAATATGTCCCGTCTGGACGGGAGTCAATTCTGTCTAGCGCGTATGATGGAGTCTTTCATTCGGTGATAATGGAGTTAAGACTGGATTATGCAACAGTCCGCTGGATTGAATGAGCGGTAGCGTAGAGGTAGGTATTTGGTCTCATGTACATGCACTACCGAGTCAAGTGCACAGTCAATTAGATATTTGAGATTTCTTTAGAGCTACAATTTGGCTGCGACTGAAACATTGTGGAAAGGAAATTTTTATAAAGGAACAGACTCAAACATGGCTTGACAAGTGTATGTGTGAGAGGAGTATTATCATTCTGTAGCAAGCTCAATCGCGCCTAAATCCCATGATCCAAGACCCTCCCTGTTCGGTGTTGAACTGACCCAAGATCCGTATCACGCTTTTCGGGTTTCCGGGATGATTCTCGGGCCCGCGAGCTCCATACCCCCTTGCAGCCACCCCGTGAATTCTGTGAGTTCAGACCTAGCTACCATTGCTAGCAAAAAATCTGAAGTTAGCCTTACCCCTCACTCGGGATTCCTTAATGCCACTGCACCAAGTGGCCTTCTGACCGGTAGTCTAGCAGAACATGGCACTGTCGGCTCGCGAGCCTCACCCCAAACCAGGCCGACCGCAGCTCTTTGCCTACGATGGAATGCCATTCCGCTTCTCCACTCCAACTCCGTTGTCCGCTCCGCTTAACCCTGGCGATGCACGCTCCGGTTGATAGACGCTTGGAGCTATCAGGCGCCAAGTCGAAAGACTATGCGTCGTGTTGTGTTTTAGACATGTGATTCTTGTATAAATAAGTCCAGATGCCATCCCCAAGAAGAGGCTCAGACACTCATCAACTTTCAAATTTCCACTCAACACCAAGAGCTATCGCACTCAAGACTTTATCATAATGACCTCGCCCCCCTCTTTCGACGCTCCTTGGTCCCTGGCTGACAAGACGGCCATTGTGACTGGAGGCTCCCGTGGCATCGGACAAGCCATCGCTATTCATCTCTCCCGTAAAGGCCTCACCAAGCTGGCAATCACCTATGCCACCAATGCCCAAGCCGCTGAGGCTACTCTCGAAACATGCCGAGGCCTGGGAGTGAAGGAAGCAGTTGCAATTCAGGCGGATGCACTTGACCCCGAATTCGGCCCCAAGCTCATCGCCCAAGCTCTTGAACGACTCAACACCACCACCATCGATATCCTCGTCAACAACGCCGTCTTGACCGATCATTCGAGGGTTCTTCCTGTCAAGGAGACTACTCTTCAGAGTTTCCTTGACGTGATGCAGGGAAATGTTTACGCCCCGGTCACACTCACCACTGCGCTTCTGCCTCATCTCCCAGCCTACGGAGGTCGTGTCATCAACATCTCAAGCGTTCTCGCCTACCAAGCCAATGCTGATCCCACCATGACATATGGGGCTAGCAAGACCGCCCTTCAGAGCTACACCCGCTCGTTTGCCGAGGCCTTTTCCAAGGAGTCCCACGCCACCTTTAACAGTGTAATTGTGGGGTTGACCCTCACGGATTCGATTAAGGCCAGCAAGGACTTGATGCCACCGGGATATTTTGACGCGCAGATTCGAGACACTTCGGCCGCGAATAGAATTGGGGTCCCTGAGGATATCGCATACATTGTTGGATTCCTTTCTAGTGAGGAGGGCCGTTGGGTCAATGGTGCTGCTATTAGTGCGAATGGCGGCAACAAGCTTGTCATGCCGGCACTTGGCTAAACCGATATTTATGACTACAGAGTTCTTTATGGGATTGGATGGCTTGCTAGATCATGAAAGACTTTGATGCAGCTATTTATTGATGGCTAAATACTCGATCCTTCGCAGCCAAGTGACATGACTTTGCGCCTTGTCGACTGTTGGGAGTTGAAGCTAAATAAATACGTGTAAAAAGATCGCCTTGTGAGGAATCGACATGGGGCGATTAAAGAAGTGAAATTTTGTGCCATCCAACCTGCATCTTGCTCCTCTCGGGGCGAAGCGCCTTCACATTGGCCAAAGAGACACTGAAATGTGTGAGCCGGCTCAGACATGGAACAATGGCGGCGCGCAACTCCCATGCCTGCTTGCTTACAACCTTGCCGCTCCGCTAATCCTGTTTAGAGAAGCCCTTCCTGTCCAGGAGAAAGAGTTCCGTTGGTGACTGCATAACCGTGGGCTCGGATAAGGTGACCCCAGAGAGGCATGTACTTATCAGACCAGGGGAAGATCTTCTCGGCACCAGGAACGTTTCGCCAATCACGCATCAGCTCTCCAATAATGGTATACAGGCTGACAGTCTGCACACCAGCCCTTGCCATGCGATCGTTGGCAACCTCGCGAACCAGAATTGAGCTAGTGCCTGATGCCTCAACGTTGGCCCAGACTGAAAAACCCTCCTCACGGAGAGAAAGGGCAAGGAATGTGGTGCACACGTCTGTTACGATGCCAGCAACGATAACTTGAGTTCTGTTGGTTGCTATCACTGCATTGCGGAACTCTTCGCTGTCCCACGAGTTGATCTCGCCTTGTCTCTGGATGAGGGGGGCGTTGGGATGCATCTCTTTAATCTCGCGGACAAGCGGGCCGTTGGGGCCTGAAGCACACATTAGTCACTGTCTCAGAGCAAGGTTTGACCCCCATTCGGAGTGGAGAAAATTGCATACCTGAGTCGGCTGAAGTGGTGATGACGACTGGGATGTCAAAGGCTTCTGCAATGGCTGCATGCGCGATAGCCTGGTGGTGGTAGAGAAGGGGATCAAAGTCCCTCACGACGTTAATCAGACCCTCCTGGATATCCACGATAAGGAGGACCTTGACAAAGTCAGTAAAGGAGGCCAGGGTAGCTTGGTGGTGTAACTCACGGCGTCGTCCTTCTCCAGTCGCTCGTACTTGAAGCCTGAGTCCTTTTTGCCGATGATGGCTGCGGGGAGCATTGCTGCGGCGAGCAGAGACGGAAACTTCATTTTGGCTAGTTTGAGTCGGTAGTTTGATGTCGTGAGGGATGTTTTGAGGATGGGAGATGGGAGGATGTGCTTGATACTGCTTAACAAACGCCACTCCAACTTGACGAGGCCATCAAGTTTTATACCGATTCATTTCTTCTCGTAGCCTCGTCGATGTTTACATCGTCGATGGTATCTCGATCTTCATCGTCTTTCCTCATCCGGTGAAACCGGGCGCGACGCCTTAGAGTTGACAGGATAGAAAAAGAGCCAATCCCCCGGCCTTAATTCAATGCACGGGCGGGTTTTCTCCCGACTCAAAGCAACCCCCAAGCCCGAATTGGGGTCGCACTGGAAGCCATCGCGTACTTGATTCCCCTCATCTTGGCCCTTGTCGTGAGGATCGCGGAAACCCAAGTGGCGAACACAAGGGCAAGAAGGTTGGCACTTGATGCACGAGCGGGAATGAAGCCCGACTTATAGAATAACCGCGCGGCTCGGAGAGACTCTCATGAGGCTGGAGTCTTGGCTGTCAGCAGACTTGCAGGTGAGGCCAGTCACGGAGGTGCGGGGCCGGGGTGGCGGACAACTGCCGGCTCCGTCCCTTGAGCTGAAGGAGGGTTCAGCTGAGGCATCTTGGCCCTGCAGTGAGGCTCGGGATACGCGGATAAGCATATCTGGGTGAACATGTGGGGATACACAGCAGGGGGCCAGCGTTGCCTTGCGTTTGAGGATGCATTGATGGAAATTGGAGAGACATGATTCGCTCCGCGCTCAGTTTCGCCCTTTGTGGCAATGGGTTCCCACCCTTCAAACACTTGACACTGTAACGTTAGGTACTGTTGTCCCGCCACAGCGAATCATCCTGGCAACACGCAGCCGACAGTTTTCGGGTCTTTGATAAACCCATGTTGTCGCACAGTGCTTTCCAGTGACCATAATAATTGGTGTGAGCTCCTTGTGAGGCCAGCATGCCTAGCGGGAAAGGGGTTGCAATAGAGTTCTTACGTGACACTGGTGAGCTTGAAAAGGTGACACAAGAGCAGCGACCAACTCTGGTCAGTACGTTATTTCGGGCGAAAGAACGCAGTAACGTCTATGGTATCTAATGTACTTGGTGTTCTTGGAGATATATCCAAGAACAAGTCTTCCATGTATCTGTTAACAATATGTCCGCAACCCACTGTGCGAAAGACAGTCTTGGCACCCTTCAATATCAGCAGGATTGGATACCAGGAATGCTGACAAAACCGCTATTGCAGGCAGCTAAGTTTCAGGGTCTCCTTTCTTCGTCTAGTAGCCTCGTTTGCTCCACAGGCGCTTTATTCTGTAACGTTACCCAAATGGCAGCCCCAATGATCAGGGCACTGCCGACAAAGCTCGTTACGGGAGGTGTGGTTCCCCAGACGACGCGCTCAATGATGAGTGCAAAGACCATTTGAACGTACTGGTGCCTGAATTAGATTGCTTTTGCTAGTTTCTGTAGTCTGTAGGAAACTTACGATGAGATTTGTGGCTCTGCCAGCCTTTTCCCTCTGCAGCCCTTCTGTCAAAAGGACCTGAAGCAAGAAACCCGAGACTCCGATGGAAAGGAGGAGAACCCTGTTAACGTCAGCCGCTAGCCCTGGATAAAGGCAAGTTATCAACTTCGGACCACATACCACTCGATGGTGCTTTTGGGGATCTCGAATTGGAGATTAGGATGGATCATGATGATGAGGAACGAGCTAACAGTCGCCAGAGTGGCAAAGTAGTTGACGCTCACGAGAGAGTGCGCTCGCTTCCCAATCGCGCGGATTGTGCTGTATGCTGTTGCCGCTGCAAAAGAACCAAAGATGGAGCACATGATGGCGATTGCACGCTCAGTGGGCGTCACCTCTGGCGGTGGAAGGATGCCCCCTTGAACGGTTACACCGGGAACCATGAATTCTACACCAGCAGACAATGCCGATGCATTGGGGCCTTCGGGAAATAAGAAGGCTGGCCGGGCGACGAAGAGCACGCCTGTGAAGGCGATGAAGCCGGCAGCAGCTTCCTTGACAGTGAAGGGTTCCTATCGACAAGAGTTGGTAAGAAGTTCTGGATGCAAAGTCGCCTGTTTGACATACATGTAACGCGACCCAAGAGATGAATGCCGTCATTGTAGGGACAAGGAAAGTGATGACGGTTGCGTCAGAGATGGCCAGGTACGATAGCGAATCTGAGCGAGACTGTTAGAACATGGTGTTTCGACTGGTTTATCCACATGCATTGACTTACAGTATAGGCCAATCAACCCGGCAGTTCCGGCAAAGCCTCGTAAAGCCAACAATCCCCTGACCTCCCGTGGGCCAAAGGGGAAGCCAGGAACTTTCTTGTACCACATGCCTAGAGATCCGGCGACTGCAGTGGCAAGCATGCGCACGAAGATGACTTGCAAGGCATGATACTTTGTTTCAAAGCCTGTTTCCAACAATCGCGTTGTCATGGTCATCTGTATCTGTTAGTACATCATGAAGTTTCTCCGCGATTGCCGCAGTGTCATTTCACTCACAATAGACCCAAACATTTGTGCCAAAAAGACGAGGAAAAGCCCAATGTTGTTGTTGTAGATCGACTTGAGAGTTACCCACAGGTTGTTATCATTCTGAGACTCCTGTTGGCTTGTCTCAGGGCCTGATAAGGCGTCATCGGACGCCGCAGGGTTCCCATTGGCGGCAAGAAGGGGGGAGGCTTCCGGAGTATTTGATGCCGGAGTCGGGGTCTTGATTGTGCCGTACGACATGGCGGCAGTTAATTGAGTTATTCTGGAGTTTTTTGCAAGTCAAAATGTTCTTACTCCTGGGTCAGTCAAATTTTCGCCCCTCGCCTCTTCCTTGTTTGCCGCTTCTATCCGTATTTTGAAGCGATATCGGCCGGACTAAAGTTTGTCCTAGTCGTGCTGCATAATGTGCACAACAAGAGTAATACGCAGGGATAAATAAAAGTGCCTTTGTGTTCCTCTAGAGGTATAGAGATATTATAAAGTAGGAAAGTATACCTAAATATGAGACTATCTATCTATCTACATGCATATATATATAACATGAATTACTATAACCTCTTCCCGGACTATGTTCCCCGTTTTTCGATTTTAGACATTTAAGCCCTCAGTGACGTCTGGCCTGACACAACTACTCTACTCCCTTGCGTCCATTATGATGAGGGGAAGGAACTGACATCTGGAATACCCAAGTCTCAACTGTATGCAAAAGGGACTTTTCAACATGGAATGTTATAGCTTGACAGCAAAACGCTCCCTAAGCCACCCTCCGTAACGATAGAATAAGAGTGGCACTGGAAGAAAAGCCACGCCTATAAAACCTAGGACACTGTTACCCCACCCAAGTCCTAGGTCTGCGTACAAAGATGGCCCTGCCAAAGGAATGAAGGCTGCGAAAAGAAGTCGCAGAATCACGTTCGCAGCCAACGCCGAGGCGGCAGCCTCAGGGCCAAAAGCATCCACTAAGTAGAGCTGAGTTGGCGTTATGATCCAGAGAAAGCCGAATCCAAACAAGGAGGTGCCGAGGATCGGTACGATCCAGTGAGTCTGCTTCTCGGCTGCCCAGCCATACCAGAAGATGCCGATAGGTACGGCCGGCATGGCCCATATCATGGGCTTTAGGCGTCCTTCAGGTTTGGGCGAATCTCCAAGTGCCTTTTGCAGCTTGTCGCTCACGGTGGCGTAGGCTCCGAGCGAGACGATCATTCCGATTCCAACGCCGAGATATGACAAGCCAGAAATGCCCGCGGAGAAGTGGTATTGCTCCTCAAAGACGGTGGGAAAAGTGGTGAACAGGATGAAGAGGAGGCCGAAAACGAAGGCGCACAGAAGGGAGAGAAGAAGTACGATCGGCGACAGGAAGAGAAGCTTCGTTGGCCGAGTAATAGCGCGGAGGAATAGCTGGCGGGGGGTTAGGCCATTGTCCATCTTGGAAACAAGAGCACCATTGCCAGTTTCTTTGCGGAGGCGAGCAGCTTTCCACTTTAGCAGGACGGTGGCGTTGGTCTCGCGGAGGAAGAAGATTGATATGATAAACGATAATCCTGCCTAGGCCAAACAGTCAGCGACTTGAGAATACTAGGGGTTATGCTCTACTCACTAGGATTGTGATGATCCAAAAAGTCCATCGCCAGCCAATTGATTCGGACACGAAGCCACCAATAATTGGGCCCAAGACCTTGATTATTATCAGCATCATTACGGTTTGCCTGGGATAATGCCACCTACTGGTCCCAAAAGTGGTCCTATCATCCACAGAGACATTACCCTCCCACGTTGAGCTGGTGGGACGACGTCGGCGACTGTTCCTCCACCAACTGTCAATGGGCCCGAAGCAGCACATCCAGCAATGAATCGAAAAGCGAGAAACATGCCCGTGTTTTTGCTCAGAGCACATCCGATGATGAAGCCAATGTAAATGACATTGCAGGTGTGATAGATGACAAGGCGTCCATACAGTTCGGATAGCGGTGCAATGAACATTGGCCCAACGGCGAAGCCGCAGAGGTAAATGGACACGGTGAGACTGACAATGGTTGAACTGGTGATTTGGAATTCCTTGGCAAGCGCGGCAGCGCCAGGTGCAAACATTGTCGCGGCGAGGTTGCTATATGTGTATCAGTTAGTACTGGATTTGCTTCACCAAAGGAGCCTTACGCAGTGAGCAAGAAAGCGCTGGCGAGGACGACTTGGGTCATGCGTTTCCATTCTGGCCAGTTTCGGGGGTTTTGCGGATCGTCTGGCCCATCCCAGTCGACGACATTGTCCTTTGTCTCTTGTTCTTGTTCAATTGCTGTCTGGTCAGACTCGTTGGATTGCTGGTCATGGTGACCGTCTTCCAATAAGGCCGGCTTCTCGTGGGCGGATTCCAAGTCGGCTGCCATGATATGCTGTCGAGGGTGGTGTGGCTCTGGGGTATCGGTACGTGTTTGTCCACTGCTGCCAGGCTTTTCTTGATAAAATAAAAAGGGTTAGAACCTCAAAAGCCTGTTTGGTTTTATATTTCGTTATTACTTGCTCTATATTTAAAGGTAGTATAGTTCTTTGGGTAACGTCTAGCTAATTTCACCAGCTATTAATTTGGTAACATGGTATGTCAATGCGGAGTTAAACCTGCTTATGTCCGCACGGATGGTCGACACGGAGGATTGACGCGGAGGGTCAGACGGAGGGTCGGATGGTCGTTGCTATCTCCATTGCCTCTCGGTTTGCGCCGCTAGACATCTTCCTTCTCTTGGGTGAAGTGGCTGTGAAACTGTTTGAGAGCAGACCAGGACTCAATTCCGCTTTGGGCATCCCAGATTGCCCACCCTCCGTGGACGAGGTTGAGCTCCGCTAGCACCCCAATCTAATCACACCATGGCCGACGATGCTCCGCGTCCGCGTCCGCGTCCGCCGCCAAATCGACGCAGAGACAAAGTCCAGCTTTCCTGCGACCCTTGCAGACACCGAAAGTACGTACTCGATCGCCGTCCCAAAGTCGTGCACGCTTAACCCTACTTTGCCAGGCTGAGGTGCGACCGACACCACCCATGCGGAGCTTGCTCAAGGCGTGGCCTCACCAACTCCTGCAATTATGCGACGTCATCTTCCTCCACGCCCGATGCTCAGCGGTCCCAACAGTCCACCAGCCTCCATGGCAGAATCTCTGAACTCGAGAACCTTGTCGTGACGCTCATGAAAGGCCAACCACTCCCAAGTCCACCCGCACCGAAATCGCCGAGACCAAGCTCGCCATCACTCGCAGATGTGTTCCCTGAGATCCCAAGACCAAAGAAATCCCAAGATGAAGCTGAATCCCCGGCAGACCCTGGCACCCTAGAGGTGCGTGAGTCTGGGACCAGCTATGTCCAGAGTGTCCATTGGGAGGCCGTTCTTACCAAGATCAGAGGACTCAAGGAGGACTTGGTCATTGACAGCAAGACTCCGCCTGGTTCACAATTATTCTATGGCCCGAATCGTCATGCAACTCGAGATGAGATCCTGGCTGCTGTTCCTCCTCGTCCAGTCGTTGACCGCCTTATGGCCCTTCACTTTGATTCCTACATCATCACTCCGTGTCAGTACACCCGAACTCTCTTTCTACTCCCAGAGCCACTGACTGTGTTGTAGATCTTATCCATGGCAAGAAGTTTCTACGAGAGGTGGGTTCTTTCTGACCTGGCCGATCACGAACAGTCTGACATTTGACCAGTACGAAACTTTCTGGGAAGATCCGTCTACAACTTCCATTGCGTGGATCGGTCTCATGTTCTCTATGTTATATATTGCTGCGCAGTTGCAGACCTTCGCTATCGACTTCCCCGACGGACGAGCCGAATCGCTCAAGGCGGAATATCTCACCATGAAGGATGGCTTCCGGGAGAAGGCCGTTCAGTGTCTTATTCTGGCCAGGTATACAACGGGAGGACCATATATCCTGGAAACCCTCATAACGGTCCTTACCGGAGAGTTCATACTCTTGAAAGATGGCGCTACCGATGGCTGGCTTTCGATCGGTATGATACTTCATCTTGCAATGCGCATGGGCTATCATCGGGACCCAGATCACTTTCCTGGAATATCTCCATTCGAGTGTGAGATGCGCAGACGCATCTGGACTACAATCCTTCAATTGGATCTCGTCATCTCCTTAGAGATGGGCCTTCCTCGAAGTGCCACAGATACGCACATTGATACAAAATCGCCCCGTAATCTACGCGACTGTGATTTTGACGAGGACACGACCGAGATGCCTCCGCCGAGGCCAGAAACAGAATGGACGCCGGTACTCCCTCTTATTGCAAGAGGGCGACTGATAACAGCTCTCGGCTTAATTTGCGACCTCAACACCGATATTAATCCTCCTTCCTACGACGAGGTCGCCAAGATCGACGCACTTCTCGAAGACGTGCACAATCGTGCTATTCCGCCCGTGCTGCGCTGGGAAACTATGCCACACCCCATCACGGATAGCCCAACCGTTGTGGTCCAGCGGGTAAGTATAGAAACGACCTACCGCAAATCACGCATTCTCCTGTACCGGAGAGCTTTGATCAGCTATCCAATTCGACACCCTCAAGAGCAGGACAGGGAGTCGGTACGAATTTGTTTGGATTCCGCACTCAAGATTCTATCCTTTCAACAGATGCTTCACGAAGAGTCTCAGCCATTTGGTCGTCTGTGTCAGCTCAGATGGAAGGTCACGCGTATTTTCAATCAGGATGTTCTCCTCGCGACGAGCGTGCTCTGCCTCTACCTCCAAGACGTCGATAAATTTGAGACTGCAGGACAGACAGCTAGGGCTGAAGAGATACGACAGCAGTTAACCATCTCGCACAAAATTTGGCTTCAGATGAGTACGACATCTGCGGAAGCTGGGAAAGTGGCGAAAGCTCTGAGTATCGTCCTTGGAACTACAGGAGCGTCTGCCGAGGACGATAGCGGGCCCGGTTCTTACGACTTTCTGTCGGATCTTGATGCCATACCTCTGAATGAATTTGGCGGAACGTTCAACAATCAATGTGAGAAGGACACTCGTTCATGCCGACTGCAACTAACAAAAAGACCTGGCAGATTTCACTTCGAGTTTTTACTCTCCTCTTACCTTTTTCGATAATGTACTGGAAACTCGGGGGATATGAAAATATGATCATTTTGCGGTCACTATGGTCGTTGCAGGTGACATTCAACGATCGCGCCACAGCCAGGATCACACCTCCCTCGCACATTGCAGCGCATTTCATAGTAGTACGAATCATTGTCGCGTCCTCATCTGAGTACACACTGCTGTTTTCATGCTGGCACATTTCATCGTATCGCACTGGGCTGGCACGAGAAGGCTGGCAGGAAAGGCCACCAGCAGAGTCCACTGTATAATGGTTGTAGCAAGGGGATATAAAACCGAGTTTAACCCAGAACTGCTCCGTAAGTATAGTCAGGATCTGTCATTCTAGAAACGGGCCGTGCATTGAGCTCAGCTCCTTGCTAGCCCACCCCAGCTCTGGGTCCAAATACTTAGGTGTGTTTCTACTCCATGACAGCAGGGCATGTATAAGGCCAATACCGCTTTAGCCCGCATAAAACAGGAACAAGCGGCTGACGACCACGATAAGACTCTCGATATAGTGGTGTCGATTATACGACACTTTCACTAAAACACAAATTGCTTCATCTCCTGCCTGATTACATGGATTATGCTCAATAGCCAAAGGATCCATGATTCGTCCCCTCATCCCTGTCCCACTCTTGAAACCATGATATGATTTGATCATCTGCATAGTCCCATGTGTCGGGGAGCTCATAGCCAGAGGGAATAGGGACACGGTAGTTACCAGGTGCCATGAAAAAGAACCCTGGTGGCCGCTGCTCCTGGCCCATCTTGGCAATCTCAACATAGACCCAACGGTCTAATCGGTCGTGCAAGAACTTCTCCCAAGCTCTCCAAGCCTTGCCACCTCCACCGTTTGTGTATGTGTAGCGCAGTGCAGTGGACTCGACCGCAGGCTGTATACTGACTGATAAGCGCCGAATACCAGCCCTCGATTCCCACACAACAGAGAAGACACTTCCATCAAGGACATAGTCAGGAGTGTAATCCCCAGGAGATACATTCCCAAGGTCTACAACAAGCGAGTGGGGTCCACCAATTTGACGGCACTGCTTTCGGGAAATTAATTGGGTTGTTTGATCCGGCCAAAGCATATCGCGAGTTGTCCAACCCCATTTAGCACGTTGCCGAAGTGTTTGACCGAGCGCATTGTCGAAGGGTTTGATAGGGTAGAACTTGTGACGCACAACAGTCGGAATTGGGAGTAGTGAGTAGGCTTTATTCCAGGATATCACGTTTAGGCCAGCCGTCGTATAGGCCTCATTAATGAGGTTGATAATCGGAGGACCGGTTGTAGCCTTCATGACGATATAGAAACCTGGAGCTTTGTTTCTTTCCAAGATTCTGTGTTGCTGTGATTGCGTTCTGTACCCTTCATGATCTCGCAAATAGTCGATGAAGCCTTGTGACTTGAGCCCTTGTTCAACGTATAAGAGCAGTGTGGTGACTTCCCAACGACCGAACTCGAAGAAGTTTCGAACGAAATCTCCCGCAATGAGTCCATCGTACTTGCCCAGCTCACTTCGGAAGCGCATCGGGTCCTTGACAAAGGGTCCCAGTTGTTTGTTGATGTTGAGCAGACGTGGCGAGTCGGTCATGTAACCAACCAGCCAACGCAGCGATCGACATGTTGCGTGTAACGCGTATATGTCTGCAATTCCGAGGTGAAAGAGAATCGTGTCTACAATGGTCAAATTTGGGTTTTCAGACTGATCACTTAAGAGGCCGACGAGTTTTGAAACTGAGTTCTCGGAAGAAGCCATGATAATAGGATGTCTTTGTGTCTGGAAATCTCATGATTCGAGAGGTTTAGATTGCGGGGAAGGCAGTGATCAAGATCCCGGCGTTATTGTTCTTCCGTCCTGTTGATTGTTCGTTGGTTAAAAAGGGACGTATGGAGATAAGACGGGGATGGTTCTCTCAACTGAGAGGAAGCTGGAGACAGGATCGCATTTGAGCCAGCATAAGGGTAGGGATGTTGTATTCTCGTCTTAAGGTACCCCATTAACATACTTTCTAGTCTCATAGCTTTAAGTCATATAATCAAGTTAATAAAATTAGTATTTAAATCAGATACTTGGTTATCTAGTGAGAAAACGGACGACGACTATAAACCTCGCTCTCCTCAGGCTTTCCTTCCAGAGGGGCATCAGTAGCCTCATACTCCAGGAACCATGACGGGTCACCTTCAGTGAGGGTCAAGCTAGATCCATCACCAAGCCATCGCAGGAGGTTTCCAGTAGGATCAGCGCTGTCAAAGACATAGTCCTCCCATCGCGGAGCCCGCAAGACCTCGAGACACTGTGCCGACGATCCAGGCCACAAACCGACGATTCGTGATCCTGTGGTTTGTGATCGATACCACGACGAACAGTCATCTGTGTAGACGGTCCGCTTGAAGTACTCATCGATGTAGTGGCTAAAGTCGGCAACACGCTCCGGTCTGGCCTCAAAGGTTGAGTAATCCTCCTTTTGTAGTTTGCGAATCATCTTGACTGCGTAGTCGCCTTGTCCTTCAAAGACGCTGAGGAGACTACCAGAGCCGAGGCCCGAGTTTGGTCCGCCGATGAGTAGAAAGTTGGGAAATTCGTCCACAGCGACAGAGAGGTATGTCTCTGGGTGAGGTGCCCACTTCTGCTCCAGCGTCACGCCGTTGCGACCAGTCACTGTGAACGTTGGTGGTGCTCCGACGTTGTATCCTGTTGCGCAAACCACAACGTCCAGTTCTATGTCCTCTCCGGTGCTGAGCTTCAGACCCTTTTCAGACATCTCCTGAATAGGTGTGTTGCAGAATGTAACGTTGTCCTCCTTGAGGGCCTCCAGATATCCAGGTCCCGGGGTAAGTCGGCGGCATCCAGGAGCAAATGTTGGGATAATGGCTTCGTAAAGATCAGGCCGGCCCTCTAGGCGTTTCTTCATGTAATCCTGGAACTTTCCCACCGCGTTGGCCTGTTCAGGTGAGTCTTTGAGAGTGAAAAAGTACTTTTTGCTGGCCTCTTTCTCCAATGTCTTGCGCATTTTGTGGTAGTGGTCCGGATGCCGTGCCATGTATTCCTGATCCCGGCGAGAGACTGTTGGTTCCTAGTTAGCTCCTCTGTTGCTGAACTTCCCCTTGAGAACTTAGCTATTACGCACATTTTGAATTCCCAGGCTCTCTTCCAAGCTTCATCATTGCAATGTCCCCAAAGGAATTCGATACCCAAGTAGGGCTTCGGGCAAAGTTCCAAACCTTGATTCCCTCGAGCGGTTGAATGGCTGGCACTATTTGAATTGCGCTGGACCCATTGCCAATAACGCCAACCCGCTTGTGGCGGAGATCGACACTATGTCTCTGTTAGTGGTTTTGGATCGTGTTGTTGGGTCTCGGGAGCTTGCCTCTCATCCCACTGGCCAGAATGAATGAGTTTTCCTTTGTAATCCCCAAAGCCTTTAATCCGAGGCCACATGATTTGGTTCAAGCCGCCCTTGGCTGATATGACGACATTTGCTGTGTCCTCGAAGACTTCGTCGGTCTTGATGTTGTGGACCTTGACTCTCCTACCCATCGATGGTATCAGCTCCCATATCCCGCCCTCTATTCTTGTATTTAGGTGAAGGTTGCATGAAAGCTTACCAGATCTTCTTTCCAGCGTCCCAAATACACTCCTTGACGGCGTGAGAAGTTTTGATATAGCGCGTGGCACCATATCTTTCAGCAACGTCCGTCATATAAGCTCGAATTTCGGGTCCTGGGGCGTAGAGAGAGGACCAGTATGGGTTCGGGGCAAAACTGAACTGATAAGAGTAGGCTTTGAGGCGGCCGTTAGTTTTCCATCTATCGTTCTTGTTGTTTCCTCTAAGACAATCAAGGTAAACTCACATGGGATATCGCACGCCAGCCCTGGGTAGCGGTTCAACCACCTGGGACACAGTCAATATCAATATCATACCCGAACAGGCTATTTTTCTCTTTAGCTTACCAAACACCCGCAAGTCCCTCATTTTGTTCGTATACCTGTAGCTGAACATTTCTGAGCCGCTGAGATATCCTATGACCTCGCATGTCAGAATTTGCTGCAAATCTTCCAGATTTGGAAACTCCACAGAAGGTCTCAGGCCTTTAGCGTCAAGTGTGGAAGCCAAGGCCATGCATATCGGGCAATCTGGGGCCAAATAGCCCTGGACGAGGGAAGAAAGCAAATGGCGTGGAGTCCTTAAGTAGACCAGGAACCTTGAGAGCCAGCTAAGACTTCAAAAGCAAGCGCACCTACCTGATGCTGGTGTAGATGCCTGAGAAGCCTGCCCCAATGATGATAACTTTCATCGGCCTCTGGTTCTCGACCGGCACATCCTTGAGGGTGAAAGGAACGTCGTTGATGTGTTCGCCCATGGTTTAATTGGTATGAGCTGAGGGCCAAAGGAGAAGGGATGAGTAATCGTGTTTGCGTGGTTGTAACCTTCAAGGGAGATTAAAGTTTCAGTGACCCGTATCGCTTTCCCGTTATTTAAATGCCGATGTGGATGGGAGAAATGGCCATGATACTCGGCCTCGGTTGAGGGTATTCGGCAAAGAGCCTGGGCCCCATGCACATCAGCCCCACAGAGGTTACTGTGCTATGTGTCGACCCCCTCACATGGATGTGATAGATAGTTACCATAGCCAGGCCCACATGAGGAGAGGAGGGGTGGGCAGCTTCAGGGTCTGATCATCAGGTCGGTCCCACATGGGAAAGGGGTGTGCTGTAGGCTCCAAACACGGCTTGGCGCGGGCTGCCTGTGTGGGACCTTATCTTGGAGTAGAGTCCACGGCTAACCTCGAACCCCATCCTGGAGAGTGAAGCACGTGGAACACAGGGACCGAGTCTTGAATCGGCTGGCCCATCCCGAGGACCCTACTCATTGCTTTCTTAGCGTTGGAGGAACGTAGGATCGGGTAGGTCGTCATGCCAAAGTCGGACAGGAGGGTCATTACTGTCGCTAAAGTTACTGCTAGCAGCTTGATCCTTGCCAGCTCGCTCACTGCCGGCATTTCATCGCCATAAATCTATCAATATACCCGGTTCCGGGTTTTTGGATGAATTAACAGAAGCTGAGGAGGGCCTGCAGCAGTTTACCAAGACCCCCCGCTTCCTTTGCTAGCTCGAATATGGTACCGTTTCTCATGGCTGCTCCATCATCCCATCTCAAGATCTGTCTAGACATACCGCCAATCCCTGGCCCATACACTATCACTTTCTTCTCCACGCCAAAAGCCGGCAAGCCATCCACTCTGTGTACAAACGACAGAACGTCTTCAGCCAGTGATCTAGCCACAAGTTTGTTCTGGGGGCCATATCTCCCCTCATAGTTGCCAAAGAGATAGGCGATATCAAGGATATGATTCGCTCGACCAGCGTGAACACCATCCCACGGGTTTGGCTCGTTGAAGTGACCCAGAACGGAATCTCCCGGAAATGACTCGGCATATTTCACAGATAGGGCGTAGTAGCCGACATCGGTGATGGCTTGAGCGATGCTGAGCAAGGATTCTTCATCCGGCGTGTCGTCACGTATGTTGTAGTGGTCCAAAACTCTAGAAGTCTCTGTTTTCCCCAAGGTCTTGATCAAATGAGTTCGGAAGTTTGTTGTGATGCCTTGTTGGCGGGCGCGGAGGTTGAGGATGTCAAAAATGGATGCCTAAAAAGCGGCATGAGTAAAATTCGTCAATAAAAGCAATCGGGGCTGATCTTACATCAAACTGGCTATCGATGGAAAACAATCTTTTGCACCATCGATTGCGGGACATTGGAGATTCAACCATGTCATTGGTGTCTCCAAGAGTTGCTGCGACCGCGATCAGGTCATGATCAACTGTAGGACCAGCTGCAATCATTTCCTTTGAAGCACTGGACAGCATAAGCTCTGCCGGAATGCTCAATAGGGACTTGATCCGACCTTCAGGAGACTGCTCGTCCAGAGCTAGTGCCTGAATGGCAGAGCTGTAGATGGATTCAGCTGCCTCTGGCTCAAGCGGTTTTAATAGGACAGAGGAGCCTCCAAACAGAATTGCTTGGCTGAACAAGGCTTCCTCGGATTGCATATGGAAGTCGACCGACGCTGTAAACTTGAGGTCAGACACCAGCGCGGTTGGGCAAGGAGGAGTGTTTGTTACCTGCGCCAGCACTTTGCCCGACGAGTGTGATCTGATCAGGGTCGCCTCCAAACCCAGTAATGTATTTCTTTATCCACCGTAGTGCAACTGTCTGGTCTCGGAGGCCACGATTAGGCTTGAAGCCCGCATCTGAAAGCTCTTTCGAAGTCAAGAACCCTGGTATACCCAATCGATAACTGAGGCAGATTAGTAATGGTCTTAGCAGGAGGTGTTGACTTGCTTGAAATTGACTGCTATTATGGGCCTACCCATCTCTCTTGACAACTTGACAATTCGGCTTTGATCGTAATGAGGGTAAGAGCTAGACCCGAAGGTGAAGCTGCCACCGTGGACAAATACCAACACTGGGAGTCGAGGGATGGAGCCCTCGTTGCAGTCCTTTGGCAAGGTGATGTTCAGGTTCAAACCATCCAGGTCGGACATGGGAGGAACATCAAACTTGGGGACGGCCTGTTGAATCAACTCCATTTCAAAGTCAACAGCTCCATGTGGCATGATGACGGGCGGACTAGGCTACAGTCAGCGCTGATAGCTGCATCTTTCATGGACAAGCTCATACCCGTGCCTTGTAGCCGTAAGATGGCCCTCGCTGGGGTAATCCATGATTTGCGCGTCAGCGAATCGATTTTCGAGAGAAGCATACTTGAGACCGAGGCATTGGACGACCCCATCGCCATCTCTAACGCGAATGTGTCCAATGACGGGGTGTTGTAAAAATGAACTTGTCTCGGAAGCCATCTTGGTATCGATATCTACTCAGGGGCATCTGAGAGCCGGTCGTGTCGCAGGAGGAATGAGTACGGATGAGAGATTACGAGCTCCAAAGGGAAAAGCAAGCAAGGGGAGGACGTGCAAGGGCCGTTGGTCTGGGCCTGTCCATGTTGAGCTATTTAACTGCAAATAGTTAGGACGTCACCGGTGCCACTCTTTAGCGCAGTGTGGGGAACAAGCAGCCCAAACTCAACCCGATTTGCTATGCCTGATTGAGCCGGGAATCTGGGGTTCTAACTGAATGCCGAGCAAGACTCATCTCGCTTCCCCATTTCCCCACATTCTTTAGACTTTGGCAGGTGGGACAGCCGTTCGTTCATGAAGACGCGGGGAGATTGACTTGATCGCAACGGGGGGTAGCATAGCATTGGAGCCAATACAGAATGAATATTAAACCCCCAGTGACTCTCGCAACTCGGCAGCTTGAGATTGAACTACCTTTCAAACATCAGACTTCATCAATCATAGCATAGCATACCACCCTCTTCATCATCGTCATCATGGCGAACGACGTTGAACGCAACCTGCGTCGCGCTGAAGATGCTCGCGCAGCCATCGAATTTGAAGATGACCCTCATCGCGCCGCTTTGGAGGATGATCCCGAACACACTGAGGTCAGCTTCAAAACCTGGCTCGCCATTTTTGTAAGTCTCGGTCAGAACCTTAGATACTCAGAGTTGACTAATTCATCGCGTCTCAAAAACAGTCCATGGCTGCCTCTTTTGGTCCTGCTGTTGGCCTAGGATTCACCTGTGTTGCTGCCGTTGTCGTCCAGATAACCAACGATCTTGGGAATGACGCTGATCTGGCTTGGGTTGTTGGCGCCTGGTCTCTGTCGACGGCATGCTCCTTCTCCCTCGGTGGGCCTCTCAGCGATGTCTTTGGACGTAGAGATCTCATTCTCGGCGGTCAAGCTGTTGTAATGATAGGCTGTATCGTGGGCGGTGTCGCAAAGAATGTTGCTACTTTGATTGCGAGCGAGACGGTCATCGGTCTTGGGACTGGCTTCGTCTTTGTTGCATACGCTGGCGTTCCTGAAATGTTGCCCAACAAGTGGCGTGCTCTGGGCGTTGGAATCTTGGAGGGCGGCATTATGGTCCCCTGGTAAGTTGGAACGCAAGCCCTGAGTGCCGACTTGGAAAGCTAATTGTCGGCTTGACAGGGGAATGGTCGGTGTACTCCTTGCAGCTGCCCTATTGGAGTATGCATCATGGCGCTGGATCTTCTATCTCGGCATCATCGTCGAAGGTCTCGCCCTCGTTGGAACAGCCCTGTGTTACTGGCCAACATCCCGACCTCGTGGTGACTTTGACAAGACTCGATGGCAGCAGTTCAAGGAAGTCGACTGGATCGGACTCTTGCTCTTCACCCTCGGCCTTGCAACAGCTCTTGTTGGTCTGACCTGGGGTGGTAGCCCAGACCATCCCTGGAAGAGCGCGAGTTCCATCGTACCCATTGTTGTCGGGGTGGCGGTCGTTGCCCTTGCGTTCGTCTATGATTTCAACTTCGCCAAGGCCCCTCTGTTCCCCGCGAAGCTCTTTCGCATGTGGCGCGGCTTTGTCGTGCTGCTGGTTGGACTTTTCATCTCGGGCATGAATTTCCATGCCATGTCTGCTCTCTTCCCTCAGGGATCCCTCTTCATGTTCACAACGGATAGCATCCAGATCGGACTCATCTCGCTCCCGACCAACCTCATCTCCACGATTGTTGGTGCTCTTGTTCCCATCTGCGCACACCGAATAGGCCATATCAAATGGCTTTTCGCGGCCGGCATGGCCTTCCAGGCCATCTTCATGGGTGCCAGCGCCGCTACTGTCAACCCTAACAATAGGTGGGCATGGACTTTTGTGCCAGCCTTTGGCGTTCCCATGTTCCTCATGGTCACCATTCTAGGCTACGCCATCGCTAGTCTACATGTTCCGCACTCGCATCTGGGAGTAGCTATGGGACTCCTAGGGACTTTTCGTTCAGCAGGTGGCGCTGTCGGAAACGCCATCTTTAATACTGTGTTCCAGGACAAGTTCCGCGCCTTTTCAGGAGAAGAGATCACCAAAGCAGCACTCGCAAGCGGTCTGAACGCTGCTGATCTTGGTGCTATTATCCCGGGAACTATGGCTCACAACCTTGGCGTGCCCAATTCTCTCGACGGAATTGAAGGCATGACGCCCGCCATCGCGGCAACTCTTCGTTCGGCAGTGCGCCTTGCTTATGGCCGCGCTTTCCAATTCGTCTTTTACATCACCATTCCCTTCAGCGTCGTCGCTTTGATCTGCTCTTTCTGGGTCGAAGATCCTGAGCCTTACATGACGAACCACGTTCAGTCGGCAATGAACAATAGAGTGAATGAAAAAGTAGGCTTGAAGGATGGCTTAAGCCAGGATGGAGTCGAAGTGGAGAACGTGGAGAGAGCGCGGGAGCCCAATACTATCGGCTAGGTGAATTGAGTGTGCAGAACGGCCATTTCCGTTAGCGGTTGCACACCAGGGGAGCGCTGTGCATGGGCGATTGAGCGTTTTGGTGGTAGTCCTCATTGCGGATCTGACCTATGTAGATTGAGTGCAAAGCCGGCTTTAGGTATGCAGATGTTTCTTAATTCCAGAGAGATCTGGTCGGCCGCTTATTGGGACAGTGAGTGACAACGCAATATAGCTACGCCATCACTTGGGAATTAGACCATACCCATTGAGCAGAGCTAATCCAATTTCAGGAAAGAGTACCGGTAGATGATCCCCCCTGTACCTGCACCGCGTCGTCCCTTGCTCGGATAGAGTGTCGTTGGGCGGGACATGTGGGCCACTTTGCGGGGGACGTTCGGACTTGGCTGGGTGTGATAGTGGGACAGGAGAAAGCAACCATCTGCATGTGGGACGGTTCAAGCTCTGTTCGTTTGCTAAGCGTTGTGATGAGCTTGCACAGATCATGGTGATACTGTAGACAGAGGAGCACAGCCAACATGTGACAATCTAATGCGCACCACTACGCAGTAGACGGACGGCGATTGACTTCAACATGCCGTAACGTTGTGGACCAACAGACTCATTGCGGATGTCGTGGGATTAGGCAATGGAACAGGGATGTTTGATGGCAACCTGAATGGGGCAGTAGAAGTTAAGGGAGTAGCAAGGTGACTTCGGCCATAACAAAGAAGCGCATATCCATTATTCTTAAATTCCTTGTTTTCAATGACGAGTTCGCAAAAGATCGCCAGCCACAATACCAGAAGACACAGTCATCAATCCATGACAGCATCAAGCCTTAATACCTAAAAGCAGCGTGACTTATAAATACACGGAGCTGCGCAAACACCTACGCTGAGGAGAGCTAAAGACGTACACAGCCCAAGACAATTAGGGCTGTTACGAGTAGCCAATATCAATCTAAGACTCTACTTTCAGATCACACAATAAGACACAGACATGGAAAGAACGTTTAGTTCTAAGAAAACATATAATCTAAATGTATACATAGGGAAAGACATAGTAACAAAGCTACCCTGAGAGGTTTAACCTTTTATGATGTAGCTAGGTCTAAGTGTTCCACCACAGGCAGTAGAAAGGCTAGAAAAAGAAGGTCACTTTATTAGCATGGGTTATGATGCTATAATGTGTTGATAATGTGTTCTTTATTATAGTTGATGCCTGGCACTTGATGGGATAACTGAGCCAGAAGACCGTAACTAAGCTAAAACGATATATCCTTAGCCGGCTCATAAGCGGCCGCAATCAGTCTCACGGCGACAACCTCATCGACTGATCCTGTTGGCTCAAAAGCATCGCACAAGTCTTTGTGCTTGCACGCTAGCTCACCTATTCTATCCTGTATCCTATCGAAAAAGTCCTCCACGTTCGTGATCAAAGAGGAGCCATCGGCCATCGTGGCCATGATGTGGAGGAAGACGGCTAGTGCAGGGTGGCGTTTGGTAGTCTCCTGGATGGTGGAGAAGTGCTCCTCCATGCGCCCAAACTGCTCGAGGGTGTCAGAAGACGAAGGAATGAGGTAGGTGCCCTCTAGGGACGAGAGTGGGATGATATGACGCCGGATCCGGCTTGTGAGAGCCCCTGACCCCTCTGGCGATGCGCCGGACTCCGCCTCAGCTGCCGTCCCTATGGCTGCTGGAGGCTCGTGGATTAAACCGTCCAGTGTGGCCTTGGCCTCTTTAGCGCCGACTTGTTTTTGCAGGTCTGCATGCTGCTCGGCGAAATGGTACAGAAGGCGCCTCCAGACAAACCGTTCAATGTATCTAGGCTCGATGCCTTGCATTAATCCCGCTAAACGGACAAGGACTAAGAAGCCATCCATAGGGTACGAGAGCAAGGGGTTCTCCTGAACTAGAGAATGAGACGAGCAGAACGCGACCTGAAAAGCTTCCTGCAGGGGCATGTTGTCATTCACCACGCCAGCTAGCGGGCTGCCTACTGGCGCAAGTCCGGCTCGAGCAGATATCCCTGAGAGCTGGGATAACTCTCTGCAACACCATTCCAGGCTTCTTCTTAGGCTCTGAGAGTCCGATGGCTCCGCATTGTCGATCAGATCCTCGAGTGTTGTGCAGAGTGTGGAGAGAAAGACAAGGAATACGATCTTCTGGTGAAAGCGGTGACCGTACACTTCTCCCAATTTTCCCTCCCATAGGTTCCGGTTCTCCTGGATCTGGAGTGACACTAAAGGCAAGGCTATAGTGACACGGTCGCCGTTGGGCAGCTCGCCTGCCTGGAGGAGTAGGAATGCGCAAGCATCGCAGCACGTGATGGGAAGTATGACATCTGTCTCTGGATAGTTTCCGAGGACGAAGGGGTACTTGTGGCCAGCACGCTGGCCGGGTTTTGGAAGATGCTCTGTTTCTGCCTCCTCTGGGCTGGCCCGCAGCAGTAGAGTCTGGATAGAGTTGGGCTCTTTGCAGATTGAGCAGGTGTCGTACAGCGCGAACTGGATGCCAGGTTTTGAGCTGCGCTGACCCTTGAAACCAGGAAGGAACAGTAAGTCCGTGTATTGTCGCCTACCATCAGCGGTTGGCGTGCGATGCCCTAGCGGGCTTCGTCTTGGCCCTTCCTGAGCGACAGGCGAATTTAGTGGCGCAGAAGACATTGGAGTGAGTATCGCTGGGGTCACTGGTTCTTCATAGCTGTAGAATCCCATCGTCGACAGCACCTCGGCCAACGTTTCTTCGAGTTTGCAGGCAAGCTCCCAGTGGGCGTTGACCCTTGCTTCGAAACAACTCCAATTCTGCACATGATGAAATCGAAGCTTTAACCTGAGAGTATTTGTTTCAAAGTGTGCAGATTCGCCATGGGTTTGGGGTAGGTTCGCCGTCTCCTGAGACCTTGAGGTCGCAAGATGGTGCCAAAGATCCTCGGGCTGCTGGTCTGATACTTGATTCTCTGATACTGCCTGTAATAGACGAATGATTGTTTTCTTACCCTGGGAGTCGATGTCCTCTCGCTCCCAGGTGGCCACTTCGGTCATCTTGTGAGTTCGACGGGCAGTCTCCAACCACAGCTCGATCGAGGAACTTTTACCACGGGTCTTGGCCGCAAGTAGGATCACGTCCAGAGCGGCGTAATCTGACAACAGCTCAACAGTCTCCTCTTGAGACACGGTATTGTTGTAGATGGAGGACATGTCAAATTCTTTTCCCCCTGGAAGCGCCACAACGTCTCTCCCAAGACTGGTAGGCTTGGGAACTTTCACGGCCGATAAGTCGTCGTAAGTGATCTGGGTCAGGTCTTCCCATCGTGTTGTCGGCCCAAAAGACGTGAATCTAGATTGCTCCGAGAGCAGGCTAGCAAAGGATCCCTTGGCTTGGAAAACATAGACCTGGCCGGTTGTCACATCGTGGAAGAGGAAAACGCAGTGTGGGGCGACGGCGAATACAGACATGCCAACTGACACGTTGCATTCAAACGGAGAGCGAAGTCGGTAACCAAAGAGAATTATGACGGAAGCGGTGCCATGCAGGCCGTGGTTTGGGATGGCATTGGCGAACTTGTTGACAAGGGGCTCCTCGATGTAGCCGTCGGTCATGAGGAACCAAACTCTTGCTCGTTGTAGATGGCATCTACTCAGAGTGCTCTCGACAACGACGGATGGATCCGTCCCGGCGCCGGCCTCTAGGCGCCTGAACTTGGTTGTAGAAATGGACCCATAGGATTTGCTGTCCCACGGCAAGACATGGGATTGGGAAACTAGGGTGGTTGGCTTAAGCCGTTTCGTCATGTAGTTAACGACGGTCTTCTCTTGGTCCAGGCATCTCCCTCTCGTACTTCCGGATATGTCTACAGCAAACACCAGAGGAATATTCCGGATTTCTGTTGGCACATCGGCATCTACAAACCCGCGAGAGTTTGACGGACGAGACGGGAGCTGAGCCCATTCTCGATGGAGAGCTGGTGCCGGCGGAGCTCTGGTACCGACGTATGGGAGAGAGAAGGCTGGAGGACTGGCGGCAGTAGGCGACGACCTGGCGATGCTCTCTTGTCGAGACGAGAGGAGCGGCGTTGCAGGGAATGGAAGAGGGGTGCTGGAGTTGGGAGTCAGGCTTCTCGGGGACGTATCATTCACACTAGACGCATTTAACTGCGACGAAACCCGCAGGTGCTTAGGCCGGAATCCTAGAAAGAGTTAACTTGATCTGCCCTCGGGAACTGGTAGGAGCAGCGGAGTATGGGGAACCAACTCTCTCGAAAGCCTCGGAGAAGCCTCGTGCCCCCTGTCTTTGGGGTAATAGGCTGATCTGGAGTGAGAGACATGGTCAATGTGTCTGAAACTGAGCATGAAGACGAGAGCAGTCCGCTCATCCAAGACCAGCGAGCGCAAGAGAGGAAATAGCAGGTAGCGTGCGCGATGACGACGCCCAATGCGAGTAAACTGGGGACTTGAAATGAGGCGTCAAACAGCTGAACCTTGACTGCAGCCGCAGCATGTTGTGGTGGTGCGCCACGACCACTTCCCATTTTATCTGCATGCTGCCTCGTTGGCTCTGTCGCCGTGTATCTGCATCAAGGTCTTCCGGCTCAGTTAACCCATCAAGGGCCGGGCTTCAACTATAATAAAGAACACACTATCGACACATTATAGCATCATATCCCAATGCTAACACAGTGGCCTTTTTTTTTAGTCTTGTTGCTGCCTGCAGTAGAAGACTGTATCTGCATCACATTAACCGACAAACGGTGAGTAATCGGGATGCACTGTGGGTGTGACTGGAGGCGCGTCGCAGCCCTGGTCAGTGAAGTATTGCCCTGGGCGAAAGATCGAGGGTGACTTGGTCGATGGCGCCGAAGGAACCTCGACTTCGCCGGCCGCTGCGCCCCAGTGTTGGCGTTGACCCTGCTGCTGCGTAGACACACCGTAGGGTTGGGACGAGTCAGCCTGAGGCTGTGACCTGCTAGATTCCGCCTGTGGCTGATGTGTGTTGTTGTTGTCAGTTGTTTGGTCGCCTTCTTCCAGCCAGTGAGAATGATGCTTGTTGGCGTATCGCCGCTTTCTCGCGGGCCTTTGATGGTGTGATTTCGTCGTTTCAGGGCCTTGTTGTGACGTGAAAGAGGCATCATCGGCGCTAACACTGGTGGAAGGTTTGAATCCTCCAGACGATTGGGACGGGGCCGGGGAACGAGAATGGGCGGAGTGATTTTGAGAGGCGTCTGGGACATCTAGTTGCTGTGCTTCCGGGCTGTCTTTTTTGGCATTCGTATCCTTCCGCGACAGTGTTGATGTGCCGTCCCTCATGCTGGCCGAGCTGCTTTGGAGAAGCCCGGCATCGTCGGACTCGATCCAGGAGGCGTCTAGAGGACGAGCCGCAGGTCTGTGATTTCGACGTCGAATTCCCATTATGTTAGGTTCAGCGGGCGGGGAAGTTGGAGATGATGGGGCAGAAGGGAGAAGCTCAAGACCGGCGCCTTAAGTAGGTAGGCAATGGGTGGCTGAGCTGCGCCCAAGGCTGCCCAGAATAACCAACACCCCCTCACGATGTGCCCCAAATCGAGGTGCATTCCCCGGATTCTTCAACTAGATCTGGGTGAGGACTCTTTCTGCCCTTACCTAGACAAAAATTGCATGTTTATGGCGTGTGAAGCGCGACTACTCCATATCCACATTCTCACCCTGCCAGAAACTCGCCATGGCGCAAGTGCACAAGGGCAACTATGCCCCGGAACTGTTAGTCGATCAATCGATCTCTTGGAGTCTTTTCCAAGATGTATCTTGCGGCTAATTGTGAGGCACTAGAGAGCACGCAAAGTCGATTGCAATGTCCTTCGAAGGCTTTCGCCAGTCTCATCTATCAGAATTCACTGACATCATCCGCATCACTTGCCAGCCGGGGTCACGACCATGCCTGGAACCAAGCCTCACTTGCCAAGCCGACATTCACTCACTTGTGAGAGCAGGATCCTTTTAACCTCATGCCAGAAGTGAGCGACCCTGGACTGACTGATACCAGCCAACAGATTTCAATTCTCCTCACTATCAATTCTTGTTCGTTAGCGCCTCTGACATCTCACAAGTCAATCCTCTGACTCACCTTACCTGTCAAGTTTCGTATATAAACACCTCGTGCACAATTCCTTGGACCAGATGCCGCCCGACTCGAACAAACTGCGCATCTCTAGTGCGTGCCTCGAGAGTCTCGCAAAGCATCTGATGCTACCCGCGGCATTCATCTTTTCCCTTACCCGACACTACCTGCCAAATGGGCGAGGATCTCGCAGGCTTCAACTTGCCGACTCGACTACGTTCGACTCCTGGTATTTCCTACCGGTTCGGGTACAGGTCAAAACAGGAGCTTCCGGTCCGGCCGGGGACGACCAGAACTCGACTCAAATGAACCCTTTTCACAAACTCCAGCTACCTGACGTACAGCTAGACATCCATCGCTCATGTGTCGGCATCTTCTCCCGCGTCGACCCCACCTCGAAGCGTTTCACCTTTGTGGCCCTCGACTTTATGGATGGCCGTTGGCCCGGGGTCGCCCTCGAACCCAAAGAGCGTATCACTGAGGTGTTTAAGAGGCGGGCCAAGGCCGAGAGCCAATTTGGGGGGGATTACTGTGTGCATCTTGTCTATCTTAGTAGTGCCGCCCGCTGGTGGACCAATTCGCTCAACAGCGTCAACGAGCAGCTCATTGCCTACGAGCAGAAACTGCAGATTGAGCTGGACAGCGAAGGCACAACACCGGAGCCTGTACTGACCGGACTAAGCAGGGCGTTGCACTCTATCGCAGCGCACCTGCAGCGCTATCTGTCGGAACTGAAGTCGCTGCAAGCAATCGTGATAGAGTTGTCGACGGATTATAGCACGGTTCACGAGAGAGAGATCTCGACCGGTGCTGTCGGAGACTTTGAGCAGGCCGCTCGTGGCTACAACCAGGTCCTCTCACAGGTAGAGGCGGCGCATGAGTTTGCAGTAGAGCTCGAGAAGAAGACCCAGAATATCCTAGCTCTGGTAAGTTGATCAGTTTTTGCGATTGACGGCTTCCGTTAGGGCGATTTGGGACTCGGTATCTCACCACAAAACAGCTCTTCAACCGCATCCAGATCAACAGCGACAGACTACTGGTTGCCAATGGGCAGGCCATGCAAGCTATTCTTAAAGCTATGCAACAAGATGCCAGCCTCGGACGCAAGATGGCCAAGGAATCACACACCCTTGCGGAGGAGATGAAGAAGGACAGCGTTGCGATGAAGACAGTGAGAACTCTTGATCAAGACAGTTGACTGACGCTGACTATGACTAAAGATTGCCGTTGTCACCATGTTCTTCCTTCCCGGAGCTACTTTTGCTGTGAGTACCTTAGGCTCGCATCCTAGCAAGACTAACGTAACGCAGGCACTCTTGTCGATGCCGTTCTTCGACGACGAGGAGTGGATGGGCCACGCATCGCGACTCTGGATATGGGCTGTGCTTTCAGTACCGACAACTGCCGCTTGCTTTGTGTTCTACAGAGTATGGCGGAAGCGAGCGTTGAAGCCGGGGTACAAAGAGGAAGATGGAATCTCTCTAGAGAGCCCGGCAGTGTCTTCAGGTGAAGGTGGCCATGGAAATTGATTATTCGAGTCAGAGGACGCTTGCATAGAGGGAGCTCTCAAGAAGCACGGTAGACGTTTAGAGAGCAAGAGAGCTGCTTAATGGCCATAAACCTCAAAGGACCTTTTGTCTTAATACGCCATCGTCTTATTACAGATCATAGTTATATTCATTCAATCTAACCATCATAGCCGCCAATATTCCCAAACACGTGCAAAAGAGTAATGCCTCTCAAAGTCAACCATGCGCCATTACAAAGGACCCCTTCGATCTCGGAACATCTCATCATACCACATCTTCTCACCCTCTTCCGGCGACCACGTCCTACACACAGCCTCAAAGCTCGCCTCTTCAACACCCTGGCCATGCTTATACAACCTCGGCTTCGGGTTCACGTCATACGTCTCTAGCGCGGTGTACACTACCTCGCCCTGGGGAAGTTCCACGGTGGACAGGCGCCAGGGCTTCTCGGCTGCGATGCGCGCGTTAAGGAGAGGCCGGAGATAAGGAAAGAACCACGTTCTGTCCCACCACTTGTAGCGACGCGCCTTGGCGCCGTCCTTGTGCGCGTTGTGGTGCACGATGACGGGGATGGCTCGCGTGTAGTAGTCGGCGTAGAGAGGGAGTTCGCCCCAGTTGAAGTCGTCGTCACCTCCCAGATTCTGCAGCGGGTTTGTCGCGTTCTTGATGTCATCAGGGACGCCGTGGAGACGGGCTGGGTAGATACCACGCTGCTGGGAAGCCTTTTGGATATGAGTCTCGTTGTTGAGGGTGATGATCTCGCCATCCTCTTCCTCAAAGACAGTGGGGATGAAGAGCTTCTGGGTATAGTCGAGTCCAACGTGGTATTCGAGCTCCTCCTGGAACATGCCGATAGAGGCATCGTCCCATTCTTCTCTGCGGCGAAGCTGCTGTCGGAAAATCTCCTGCTCAGCGAGGATCTCGGCAAAGATGCCCTGATCACTGTAGAGATGCGTGCCCTTGGCCTGGAGCTCATCCATTCTGGCCCTGACACGATGAAAGTACCGTCTCATGTCTCCGACTGGACCAATCATGCTGCCGCTGTTGAGATAGCGCGGTCGGTTCTTGGTGTACCGCAGAGGGTCCTTGTCCGTCACGTTGCCGTACAGGTCCTCTCGCAGGGGGCTCTGTGGCAGGGAATCGCAGTGGAGGATTGAACCGGACTGGCGGGGCGGGAAGCACTTCTTCTGAGTCGACACGATGATGGTTTGCTCCATCGGCACTTCCCCCTTGCCCAACCACTGCTCTGCGTAACGCTCCTTGGCCTGCTCGTTGGCCTCGTAGTATCGCTTGATGAGCACGTCAGCCGGCAGCTGGAACCAAGTGTCGGTCGAGTCAGCGACGACAACAAGGTCACTGTCCCTGAGAGCATTGGGACCCGTAGCATTGGGGCTAACAGCCCAGTCGAGGTAGTCGATAGTGCCGATAATCTTGTCGAGATGGGAGCCAGCATGCCACCCTCCGCCCTGGTAGTCCTTGCCCCAGTTGACAATGACGGGCGCGGGGAAGCCCAGCGCGAGGGCGCTTGATACTGACTTGCACAGGTTTGTGCTCGGCTCATTGCATGGAAGGATGATCTGGAGACGACGGTGCGTATCAAAGGGCACTGGAGTCCTTCCATAGTAGCGACCATGGCCCTTGAATTCCCTCGTTAGCTATCTCCCGTTTGTGTGTGGTTGATGACAACGTACCTTCAAGAGCATCGTGAAGAGGACGCCAGGCAGAGTAAGAACCGTGCAGACCAGCAGAAAGAGCCCCTTGGTCGACAGCCGGAGTAATCTCCGCGGAACAAACCTGCTACCTGGTGCATGGCTGCCAGCGGTGATGAGCTCGGCCTTGGAGTCGTTCGAGATGGCGCTGTAGCCCCGACCCGTAGGGCTACGAGACAGGCTTGCCTTGAGAGCATTCATGGCTGCAGAGGCTGTAGGATGGATCAAAGCTGAGATGCCCATCACAAGTCTTCTACTTAGTGCCTATATATGTGCCCGCCAACTAATCCAGGGCAGAGTCGTGGCAACTTCTGCGTCTCGGCCCTGTTGGTTCAATCAGTCTCATTCTTCTTGATGGGAGGGATAAAACATTCAAGGTGGCGCTGCACCCCTTTGTTCCTGCATTGTTGCCAGAGACAGGAGACCAATACCCGGAGTTGGGGTGGTTGGCTTCCTCATAGTTCACGACTAGCTTTGCTTCTTCGATGTGCGCTCGAGAGCTATCGCATGGGAATGTCAGAAAAGCATGGACCTTGCCACATCCTATCAGGACCGTTACCGATAGAATTGCCACGCCAGGGGGAAGCAGTAGCCGAGATGTACTGGCGGTAGGGCAGACGGAAATGCTGATAGCTGTAGGGAGGGCTTAAATTCCAACTGTCTCACAGCTTTGCGGCAGGGCAGCTTTGGCATATGACATGTCTCACTGCTGCAAGGGCATTGGAATTGTGTCTTGTACCTGCAGTCGCAAGATTAGAGCAAAAGCACGCTAGAGATCTGCCCTTTTTTAATCAAAGGATGTGATTCATTAGTCTAATGTCCTAGTCTTCCTCCGCAAAACCAACCTTGTGGCACGCAACGGGTGGCTAAAGTTCAGCTGGACCACTAGGGCTGCAGGAACACCGCCCTTGAGTCTCCCTGCATTCACTCAAGATATGATGTGTCTGACTGCATGAGTCGACAGGCCACGCTAGTGAGACAAGATCTCGATTACTCTAATTACTCTAAGCTACAGCATGCATAAGCTACAGGGTGGGCTCTTGTGTCAACATGCACAGAAAACAAGTGTTGGTCAAAGGTTGGTTTCATGTACTGTAAGTGAAAGCGTATGTTGGTCTTTGCCATTAATTTGAATGCTCATTAATGCTACGAATATAGACGTGTCATTCTGCCAATCCATGCAACAAAAATATGCCTTAAATGAACCCCACAAGAAAGCGAGCGAGTCGTCCTTCATTCCAATTTGTAGGGCAATCCCAGCACCCCTGCATCCAACGTGCGCAAAACTATCGGGATCTCCAGCCGCTAGAGATCTGGGGTGAGAGGATGATCCGGGGGTGGGAGATCAGCATCCGTAGTGGGGGGAGGGAGATCCGAATCGCTGGGGCTGTCGAGTATAGGGTGAGGCTCTCCCAAAGGTTGCTCCAGAGCATCATCCTCAGGTTCCTCCACAGCCTCGTTCGCGGGCTGCTCCGAGGTTTCGTCCTCGGTTTCTTCGATGGGCTCTTCCGGCTGTTCGGTAGGGCTGGTGACTCCTGCAACGCACACGCGACTATCTGGGTCGCAAACAGGAGTCGAGCCTGAACACTCGGCATCCGAGATACAACCAACACATCTCAGAGTGATGGGGTCGCAGAGGTCGTTCAGCCCGGGGCAGTCGTCGCTTGAAATACACGCGACGCAAGTCAACGTGTCGGTGTCGCAAATGGGAGTGAACCCTCCACAATTGCTGCTGACGACGCAGCCAACACAGGTGGAAGTGTAGTCGTAGCAGATGGGAGTTGAACCAGAACACTCCGCGTTGGAGAAGCACATGCCAAATGTGCTTTCATCGGGCAGGCTGGATGATAGGGGGAGCGCATCAATGCCCGCGGCCGCGAGGACTGGTAGGAAATAGTTGGGCCTCATTGCGGTAGATCAGAGATTCAAAGAGATAGAGTTGGCTACTGTATTCTTCAACTATTCCAGCGGATCCTTTTGTATGTTGCCACGCGCCCTGTTCCCAAACCAAACATCTAGGCTTCATGGATGCAGACCCCTTTGGAGGTCATTGGATATTTGATGTTCCTTGCAGCATACTCTCAAGACGGGTAAAGATGAAGACAGGAGGTCCAAGACATTGCAGGAATTGAGGCGTAAAGACAGAAATCACGAGGTCGCCATTCACCAGGCTGCGCACGCCAGACGACGCCAAGTGAGCGACATCAAGGGACGGCGAACACTGAGAGAGGAGTTGCTTTGCCTCCTTCCGAATTACTCAAGCCATGTCTTGAATGGCGTATGTTCAGCCAGCCCCAGCCAAGGTATCAAGCCTGTCTCTCCTACTGAAAAAGTCTGGGTTTCGGCTGAGGAACTGGCTTCAAGCAGGGAGAAAATCCCATCCGGAAGAAATCCCCCTGACTCAGCTACGTCAAAACCCCTCCGCGTGGCGTTTTGCCAGGCACGGAAGGGAAAGGTTGCACGTTGATCAACCTGTCAACGTCGGGACTAGCAACGCGTTGCATGTTTTCGTACCTTATGCAATTTCAGCTCGTAAATCTAGTTTCAATACGAAAACGCCATTTTTATCCCTTGACATGTCCCAACAAAAAGTTTACGCATCCGGTTGGTTCTTGGCTGTGGAGGCTGAGACAGATGGTTTGGGAGGTGTGCGTGCTCCATTGCTGTGGCCATGAGTGCAGAAGTCATCCGTAGCCATTCCCTCGAAGAAGTTCAGCCCTACATTAAGCTACTGTATTTGCCATGCAAGCAGTCAGGAATCACCGTGCAGTGGCGATCATCGCTTTCATCGATAGTGCACATGTTTGATGCGCAACTTTGCTGCTCTGGATGTGTCCCTGTCTCACTGTCTGTCCCTCTCCCTGCTGAGTGGCTTTCAGTGGGTAAAGAAGCCCCGTAGGATGGGGCTGCTTGGCGCCTTGCAAGCACAGCTTACGGAAATCCAATTCAATATCTCACAGCTAGGCTTTTAATGTTGAAAGCAATGAATCGATTCATCTTTTCTAAATTGAAACACAAGCGAGCAAAAGCCAGGCAGTCTAATCGTATAATAGAGCCAAATAACGATGCAACTCCCCCACCACCGGAACACCCTAGCCACCCTATAACAGATCACTTTTGGCGGCCACGGTGGATGTAATGCGTCGAATTTCGCAGAGGCATGTACCCCATCATGTTGGCAAAGTCGTTGACGCACGAGTGCCTCTTCCCAATGTGTCCCTTCTTGGTGCTGATGCCGTGCTTCCCACCAGCGTTGATGGGGTGCTTGAGGCCCACGACCTGCAGCGGGCTGTTGCATGTCAACATGGACACGATGTAGTTGAGGGCAATGTCTTCGCAGTTGAACTTTTCGTCAATCAGGTTTCGAATGTCGGTCATCAGCGGGTCGTCAGACGAGTAATAGTCGAGGAACGAGATGTGTGCAAAGGCAAGACCCGTGAGGATCATTGAGTACCTGTCCCAGCCTCTGGCGAAGCTGTACTTGTACTGTCCGTCCTCGCCGATAGTGTAAGAACGCGGGAATGCTCCCACGATGCGGTCCTGGGCATGCTCCTTCCAGTAGTTGAAGATGAAGCCCATATCATCAGGCTCATAGTGGCAGTCGTCGTCGGACAAGAGGATGGCCTGGGTGCGGATTTCAGGATCGGCCCAGAGCTTCATGTTGAGACTATTGCGCGGCGACACTCGGAACCGCACCCTGACATTGTAATCCGAGATGAAGTCGGCTGGCGCTGTCGTGTTGACTTCGTTCCAGACGATGACGACTTCGTGGAGTGTTGGGATCTCTTCGCTCAGGACAAGACTCAAAGTCGCGTTGAGACTATCGGGCCGCTTATACGTCGAGATGACCAAACTGGGACGGGTTAGTCAAGAAGAAAATGAGAGTCAAGACTGAAACATACGTGAACTTGTCGTCCCGGAGATGCTGGTACTTTCTTCTGGACTCGGCCCAGATATCCTCCGACACAATATCCCGACTCTCAGCACAGACAGGCGTATCCAGGTCAATACCCCAACCATTCTGCGGCGCGGTATACGGTCTCCAAGTGATTTGCGGAAGACTCTCGCTATACTGATGTAGCATCACAAGCGAAAAGATGACGCAAAAGACGGCGGCGGCGGCAAAGGCAGTCGTCTTGCGTGAGAACCACATGAGCGAGCTGGAAAAGGTTGCGGCCTTCATGATGACTGTCTGCTGCAGCCTCAGCCGACTTGTGAATCTTGTCGATGGTTGAAAACGAGAATCAAGAACGAAGGAAAGCCGTCATTTTAGTCTTTGACGGGAGGATGTCGCCAGGGGAAAATGTCAAATTTCATGTGGAGCCATGATTCTCCCTTGAATACAATGTGTCGCCCCTTTCCATCACCGAGACCTGCATAACAAGCTTTTTTCCCAAGGTATTCGTTTCATCACAGTGTGTAGTAGATCTCTTCGAGAATGTAGGGAGATGCACAGGGTGGCTACCGTGTCCTTTAGGCCATGCTCATACTATCCACGGCTGGGTGAGACATTGAAATGTCACCACCACCTGCAATCCTCCTCCCTTGCATTCCCAGACTCCGTTAGCTGACGAATAAACCTAGACTTTTGCGGGACATTCCACACACCCTCTCCCTGGAAGGACGATTGCATGGCGACGAAAGGAGAAGAAGAAAAAAAGGGCGCAGTCGATGGTCTAGGTCCTGATCTGCCATGCCCACTTTCTACTCTGTTTCTCACATCCCTGGGCCTGACGACTCTTTTTGACAAGAAAGTCAATTACAGCCCCAAATCCATCTTTTCCACCTCCTTCAACAGTGTTTCCTCATTCCCCTTTACACTCGAAATTGTCCCCAAGCCTTGCTTCTTTGTCCTAGACCTGCTTCTGCCATCTTTTGTTGTTTGTCGCAATTGGATTTTCTTTCTTTCTTTCTTTCGCTACACTACCACACACATCTTCAGCCATGGCTCCGCAGAATGAGCTTCCCCTACAAGAGGTGCCCGTGCCGCGGGCTCCTTGGCTGAGCCCGACGATGCACACGGCGCTGTACATGATGTGCGTATGAAGGTTTCGTTGCCTATATGTGTGTTTGCTAATGTGTTTACAGTGCTTGGATCGTCAGCTCAAATGCGACTGTCATATTTAATAAATGGATTATTGACACTGCGGGATTTGGTGAGGACCTCACGATGACCGATGCTGTGCCCTGCTAACATCTCTCACAGATTATCGTATGTGTCTTCACACTCAACCTCGATGACTGTATTTACTAACATGACCTCAGCTATTCTGTTAACAGGCTGGCACCTTCTCTTTGCATCTATCGTAACACAAATCCTCGCACACACCACCAAGCTCCTCGACAGTCGACATGACTTATCCATCAACCGTCGCTTCTACATCCGCACCATTATCCCGATCGGAATTGTCTCTTCAGGCTCACTCGTCTGTGCCAATGTCGTCTATGAATACTTGTCAGTGGCCTTCATCCAGATGCTCAAGGCCGGATCACCCGCTGTCGTGCTCTTCGTATCATGGATCTGGGCCGTGACTACACCTACCGTAGGTATGGTTGCCAACATCGCCGTCATTGTTTCTGGTGTCGCAATGGCAAGTGCAGGCGAGATTGCCATCTCTTGGACTGGATTCGCTTATCAGGCTGCCGGTTTGGTCTTTGAGGCTGTCAGAGTCGTAATGCTGCAGGTCATGCTGGGTGGTGAAGGCATGAACATGGACCCCCTGGTCTGTCTTTACTACACTGCTCCGGTTTGTGCTTTGGTGAATCTCACCATGGCCCTCGCTATTGAGCTGCCGCGTTTCCAATTTGACACAGCGATGAGTGTTGGCCCACTAATCCTGCTTGCCAATGCTGCCGTTGGCTTTACTGTCAACTTTACCAGTATGGTCTTAGTGAGTTACATCTTTCTTACGTCCAGTGATTCCTTTACTAACATGCTTCAGATTGGCAAGACATCTGGTCTGGTGACGACACTTACCGGCATCTTCAAGAACATCCTACTCATCGCCTGCTCAACAGCCATCTGGCGCACGGAAATCACACCCATACAAATTCTAGGCTACAGTATCAGTCTGATGGGTCTGATCTACTACGCCCTTGGTGTGGACAAGTTGATGGCAGCCTGGACTTCTTTGCAGACCAGGGCGGCAGGTGGCTACATTCTGCTCAAGGAGCGGACTACCTCATACAGACTGATGATTGGCCTCAGTATTGGAATCTTCCTATGCTTTATTACGGGCATTCTGTTTTGGTGGCAGAGGGGTTTTGGAATAGACATGTCCTTGTTTTCTAATTCTGGTTAGGTTTAGACGGATGGCATAGACTGCTTTATTAACGACTTAGAGTGTAGATAGCCTGCCGGTTACAGTAAGCATAAATATCACGATAATACTTACTTTGTATGATCATTTTGCTTCAGCCAAATGAGATTTGTGTTGTTTTAGGGGAAAGGAAAGTGTGATCTGGGAATTTCAACAGGGTCTATTGCACTTGTACACATTCAACACCACCCAACGAAGCGAGCATAGAACTCTTTTAACTCTTTTATGGTGGTTTCACTCATGCAGCTTGATCCTCATCGTCGCTGTCCTCCTCCACCTCAACCAGGTCGATAACCAACGCGGCTCCATCATTCAACTTGTCAAGCTGGAACCCAGCCCCGAGAGCATCATTAGCATCATGTATGCATCCAGTCACATCCAGGCCAATATCATGTTCCTTGAGAGCCAGACAAACGATCCGGAAATGCTCGTGATGAAAATCCTCCAGTTCGTCACCCTGTTTGTCTCCTTCGCCTCCGTCAAAGATAAGGACCGAATCGCCGTGAACGAGGCAGAAACTCTCGTCTGCTCCCTGGTATGACTTGATGGCCGCTGCGAGCTGTCCTGGTTTCGTGCTGGCACTTGCGACAAGGCGTGTGAAGACGCGCGCGTCCAGCAAAGCTTTAACTGCTGAGAGCTTTTTCGGCGAAAATATGCAGACGTTGGCCGGTAGGGTTGGTTTGCTTGATTCAGCACCACTGGCGGTATTTTGGGCTGACATGTTGGCTCGTCGGCTTGTCTGATGTGATTGTTGGTCGTTGTTGGGTTTTGAGTGAAAAAAATATTCACCTAAAATTCTGCCGTCATAGTTGATGACTAATGCTGGTTGTAGAGTTGGAGGCTATCTCCAACGTACCTCCCGAGGTAGGTACTTCTTAACACACAACAATCAAGTTTCTAACTAGAACTTAATCGTTAGGTTTATACGTTTCTATGAAGTCTATTGCCTTACTGACGACCTGACAAGCTCTCAAGGGCTCCATCATCAACACATCATCGTACTCACCTGCCACTTCCTCTGCCTTGTCGTTAGGCCTTAACGTTGGTCTGGTCAAGAGTAAATTTCAAGGGTTCCATACACGGTGCCTTCTTTTTTTTTCAATCACGTGAGCGACATTGCCTCTGTGTCAAAGAGAAAATTGGAACTATGCAATGGACCTTCATTGTTGTGGAAGTTCATAGCAAAACCTTGACAATCTTGACTACCAAGTATTTCCCATCGAGGTTGATTAGGGAATGCAGCTCTCATCGGCTAGTACACAAATGATAGATCACCCCATCATCGATTAACGCGATCCAGAGCCGGCTTTCCCTGCCATTCTAGAAACAAATATGGGACAAGATCTGGGTTGATGAACGGCGCGCCCTACCCTAGAGCCATGTGAACACGTTCCTGGCGTGGCTGGCCAACCTTCCCGACTCAACGAAGTGACTGATTTTACTGCTTTATTAACGTCTATCTAAACCAAACCGGCATTTTAAATTTTAAGCCAAGAACACCCCAACTAAGGTATTATCTGTTCTGTGCTCTTGTTACTCCCTCTACTCCGTTCCACATCAATCTCATAAGTCTTGAATACCTGCACGCCGCCGTTCCCACCATCGCCAGTGTTCGCTCTCTTCATACTATGAAGCTGATGCGAACGGGTTCCGTCACTGTTGTCTATCCGGAGTGCACCGCTCTTCCATGACTGACTGCCACCCCTGGACCGTGAGAAGAAGACGGCAAATGAGGGTAGATATGTCGTGACAAGTCGCTTGAGGCGCATAGCGCAAGCGCAGATGATGCCGAGGTTGATCTCGACGATTGACCATATACCAAGGATTGCTTGGGTGTAGGTGGCGTCCTGGGTTTTACTGAGGACGAGGACGTAAGGTAGTCGGGCAATGGAGCAAATGACAACGCTACAAATCGTGAGCACCTCGGCTTATCGACGCTATAACTACGCATAGAGAGGCTTACAAGGATCCGGCAGCAAGAATAGAACCAACCGAAAGCTTCTGTTTGAATGACAGATTCAGACCATGAATAGTCGGAATTGGTACGGCCACGACGGCAAAATCACTCGCGATATTGAGCACGGCGTGCGACAGGGCAACATTCTGAAGGCACTGCAAAGTCCCTTCCTTTAGCGGGTTGCATGGTCCGCCGGCGACGATGCAAAGAACCAGTGTGTATGTAAAGATGGAGACGGCGATGGCGACGACGGCGCAGCGGTAGGGAATCGAGGGGTTGATGCGGAAGAGAATGGCGAGGATTGCGATTTTCGTGACGGAAGGCGTGATGAGATAGGAGAGGGTGTTGGCGAGGAGGCCCTGTTGTCGTTAGTAGACGTTAAATGGTACTATACCATTGACTTGCCTTGTTGAATTCGATAAGTTGTGCTAGAGAGACATCCCAGAGGTGCTTCCCCCAGCCATAGTCCATCACTGTTCCATGTTAGAGCATGTTCGGATCGGATATACACGAAACTTACAATGGACCATTGTGATGAAATAGGCCATCGCGACGCCATATGATATCGTAATAATGACTATTCACCGTTAGCTGGAGTGGACGTTGATAGAGGAGGAGTCCTTACCGAGATCAATCTCAATTTTTTGTATCAGCTTGAAAGACTGAAAATATCGAAGGCCAAGAAAAACCGCCACAAAGAAGTACGTGACGGCAAAAGAAATGACTGTTCCGATCTGTAGTGAGTTGTAGGGCGCATCAAAATCCGGTATCTGGTCGCCTGGGGGCAGCATCCCCGGCGTCTTCGCCAGGTCAGCCTGACTCGGCATCTCGGTCGTCATCTTTGTCTTTGAGGCCGTTTGACGAACGAAATAGACGTGAACAAGCTTCTGGAAGGAAGGGCATGTTTATCCGTAAAAACTGGCGTGAGGACATGCACTCCTTTTACTAGTTCTTGGAAATATGGAGCCATGCAAGAATTTTGCCCAGATTTCCATAGGATGATAACCACGCCAGGGACTGATTGATCGTCCAAACCAAACAGCTAATGTATCACTGCCCCATATCGTCCCCATTTTCGCGACGAATCACTGGCAACCCGATGTCGCAATGCTAGCTTAGACCCTGAGCGGATAAGAGCCGTTGACGAGCTTTAACCGTCACTAGCTAGGGAGGATGCGGCTAAAACGGAAAGCTGATACGCGCCAACAGCCCTAGACCCTGCCGTGCATGGCCTTATCCTTGTCCCATGCGAACCCAACCGTCCCCTATCCACGGACTCGGGGCCTTTCAGGAACCCGAATGTGGTCTGTGGGAAGATACTTGACATGGCTGTGTCCCTGATCCAAGTCTTGGGAAACGAAACGTTGGCAGTAAGCGAAAGGAACAGAATATTCCCAACCACAGCGTCAATATGTGGTTCGGATCCTCCCCAGCCGTGGAGCTCGTCCCGAGCGATCGGGTACGACCGATCCACTTCTTCGAGAACAGTCCTCTGGTCCAGGGAAACAACATGGCCGTGTCCATCGTGTTTGATGGGGTCCTGGACCCTGAGAAGCTTCACAGATCTCTCGAGGGGCTTGTGAAGCGGAAAGGATGGGAGCGGCTGGGAGGAAGGCTTAGGAAAAATGTGAGTAAACTTCAATCCACTCCACGGCCCCGCTGACAGTATCTCGCAGGCCTCTGGTAACATTGAATGGCACATACCCACCGAATTCACGGCGGAGCGACCTGCAATAACCTTTTCTCACGTCGATCACAACATGCCTGCATCGTCACATCCTGCAGCTTCGAAGATACCTCGACCGAGCGATCGACCAGCCGTAGTGTCAGACCCGGACGACTTGGAAGAACTGGCTTGGGGGCCGGGATATACACCAGGTGGAATCTCGGATTACTTGACGGCTGATCGCCCTGTCTTGGGTCTACGAGTCAATTCATTCACGGATATTACGATCGCAACACTTCAATGGCAACACGTCGCGTTTGATGCACTTGGTATGCAATATGTCGTCGAGGGCTGGAATGAGATGCTGTGGGGGGACGAAGACGATATTCCGGACCCCTGCGAAATGGACCCCGACCCCTTCGACGCTCTGGCCAAGGGCACTCGACCTGCAACAGAAGAACACGTCTTGTCTAAGACGCGAGTAGGTCTGGGAGGCATGCTCAAGTGGGGTCTTGGCTATGGTGTCGATATGCTTCTACGGGCCAAGGAGAACCGCATGGTTTGTGTACCACAGACATACTGGCAGGTGCAGCTTGATAAGGCTTTGGACGAACTGCGTGAAGAGGCGCTTGCGAATGGAGAAGATGTGTCAAAGGTGTTTCTCACCGAGAATGACGTTTTGACGGCCTGGATTATGCGATGTGTCATTACACCTCTGGACATGAGCCCAGATAGACCAGTAAGTGTCTTGTCTATCCACACACCATCCTTTTGCTAACTTGTAATTAGGTCAACATCTCCATTGCCATGTCTCTACGCAAGGCATTCGAAAATGACCTCATCCCCCCATCTTCCGAGCGCCCATACGTAGGCAACGCATTCGGCTGGGCAAACATCCTCCTCCAAGCCAAAGACATCACCACAAAGCCCCTAAGCTACGTCGCACGTCAAGTTCGTCGTGCAATTAACGAACAAGGAACTCGTGCACAGCACGAAGCTTACTTTGCCCTGGTTCGCCAACACGGCATGGGTCTCCCCATCGTAATTTTCGGAGATGGAAATATGGCGCAGGTGGGATTGTCCAACTGGTCAAAAGCAGGCCTGTTTGACCTGGACTTTTCACCAGCGCTCAAGAGTGGTGATCGACCGTGTCGACCTGTGTATGTGCAGGAGAACCATGGTCCCATTAAGCCTGTGGATGGGTTCTTTATCTTGGGTAAGGATGAGAAGGGGAATTACTGGACTTCGGCTTGCAAGCTCAAGGGGCAGTGGGAAAAGTTCCAGGAGCAGCTAGAGAAGGACTTTGAGGTGGGTGCGTAGCGGAGGCGGTTGGTGTGTGTGGCTGGTGGTTGATATAGATGTGATAAGTGCTTGTCAAGCATAGCGACTGGTATAGATTTTACTATAGTAATACCTTGAAGATGAGAAAAGTATTTGAGCATCCTGTGGCGCAGCATGTGATTGCCCATTAGCGTTGAAAAGTCTATTTAATCCTTGTCTTCGCGGGCTGAGAGGTTCGACGAGGTTGTTCATGATGGGCGGTGGACTTGGTTGGTGAATGTGAGAGATGTGTGAGATTTCGCTTAGATAACCCGAGGGGACGAACCTAATATTGGATTGGATACCAAATCCAACAGTAATAAGAGGCTGATCTACAGGGCTTTGATGACAGGGAGTACGTATGAGTGGGTGGTGGTAGATTCTTGGTGTGGTCTTGATCAAATTTCGTTTCTAGAATAGCTTATATGCTTACGCGCTGCTCACAAATAGGGCTAAAAATAACTCATGGCTTGTGCTTTCGGGATAAATACTTATCAGAAGCGCTTACAATGATCTGACATTCGGTATATCAGTCGACCTAAGAATAGCCCTTCTTGTGTCACGCAACATGGTATGCCCTGCAGCCCCGGTCTTGGCAACCTACTCGTTCAGTTGAAAGCAATAGCAATTACACTTAAAATTGCAATATAAAATAAACTCATTGCAAAGCGGTCGCACGAAGCACCCACCTTATCGTGCTTGAGGCCTGGAACAATACTCAGTCTTCTGGCTCAGTTATCGCATCGAGGGCCGGGTTTTAACTCTAACAAATAACACATTAGTAATACAGCATAGCATCATATCCCAATGCTAACACAGGAACAATACTCTATGTTGCATCTCTAGGATTAATAGGAAAGTCGGCGGGTGAGCAAAGACTTACTCCTGTAGCTAACATGCTTCTATCTCTTATTATCTTGAGTATAATCTCTCGACCGTCAATTCCTGATGGTACATATAACCACTACAAAAAGCACTCAATTCCGTTATAGGTCGAGATCTGGTAAACATTTTACACGTCGATTTTTCCAATGCAAAGAATCATAATTCTGACTTTCTCAGCTACCTCGATAGAGACAAGTTGCCTTGCTCCCTTTCGGAGGCTGACGCCCACTGCAGGCACCAGCGCTTCCCACCTTACATGTCACGTGAGAGTCACATCATGAGACAGTTTCTTCTCCTCTTCCGTTTCAACCTCGTCCTTCTCAGTTCATCCAAGACAGCATCAACTCTCACCAATACGATCCCGAGTTCCATCTCCACCGTGACCATGCCATCCCCGCTGGAAACCCTCCCAACCGAGGTCATCGAGTTGATTGTCAGATTACTGCCACTCAAAGATATCCGCAGCCTTCGCCTCGCCTGCAAGGCTCTGTCAGACAAAAGTTCCGAGTCTCACTTCAAGACATTCTTCTACACGCAGCATGTCGTAATGACAGCCGATGCCTTGCGAGAACTCACAGTTAATGTCCAGGCGGGAGGCTTCCGCTCTTGCGTACGAAGGCTATGCCTCGTTGGCGTAGCCGACAAGGAGGCCGAGAGAACCCAGACATCTCAGCTCGATCCACGCCAGGAGGAGATGACTAGCCTGCTCACACAAGCATATAACGGGCTTGCCAAATCTCACAGAGTCGACGGCCTCCTATCGCTCTCGCTAGAACTAAGGATCAACAACAACCTGCCTAACAACGTCCTGCGCGCTGCAACGCACCTCGCACAATCAACGACCATGTGGCAATGCGCAATTGAGCTCTTGGATCAGTCTTTGCGAGCATTGGCCACCAGTAACTTGAAACTCAAACATCTCAATATCTTCAACGGCCCAAACATGGAAGAGTGCAGCCTGCCCTCCGAACAGCTTAGCATCATCAACTGGGGCGACCCAGGTCTGGCCGACTCCCTGTCCACTCTTACATCTCTATCAGTCAATATCTGCACCCGCGTCTTGTTCAAAAACCTCAGAGACCCGTCGCACGACGGCCTGGTAGGAAGGAGCCTTGGCATAATCGAAGCAGCCCGGTGGCAGGAGGAGCGCGACTTTGACGGCCTTGCAAAAGTCTTGGCGGAATGTCCCCGACTTGAGGACCTGGATCTGAGATACCGTAGAATCGCCACCCGGGTCCCGAACCGCGACTGGAAGGTTCTGCAGCGCGTGGCAAGGTTGCAAACACTGCCTGTTCTGAACCGCCTGAGTATCAGCGGCTTCACCGCCAACTCGCCCGACCTCCTCAATATCCTCGAAAGAACTAAACCCCGGGAATTATCCCTGGGGCCGATAACCCTCGAGACGGGGACCTTCCATTCCATCTTCGACTACTGCTCCAGCAGGGGAGCCAACATGTCCAAGGTGTCGTTTGAGCGGCTGGTTCAGATGTCCCACCAGGATGGCGCGGGAGTGGTTCACTTTGTCAGCCAGTGTCCGAGGGTGCCCGTTGTGCCGAACCGGTCGCCAACTTCCTCATTCCAGGCTCAGTTTTGCAGCGAGTTTGCAGAGTTTGAGCATCTCGGCCAGGGTGCTCGCATCTCTTGTCATCTTGATCGGTCAGGGTTCATCGGGATGCCGCAGTATGGAGGGTGTCCGCCGTCGAGGAGGCAGGATCATCTGAACAATTTTTTCTAATCAAGAACAGCCAATTAGTACCTGATTAGTTGGGGTCCTTCACTATTCTTGCAAGGTCTTGGTGCTAACACCAGCTAAACATTGGATACAGAAGGTTTAAATTGCTGGGATAGGATGCTCAGGGTAGCTAGATGCGGAGAGCAACATGCGGAACTGGTCGTAGTAATGGCAGAAGAGGATAGGTTCATGGGGCTGAGGAAAAGCCCAGCAACTTTCACTTACAGCGCGAGAGGATAATCTTCAGAACAATCAATTTTTCTATAGAAGTGGCGTAAGTAAAGGTGCGGTTGTGAGTGTGAAGCAAACAAAGAAGTAGTGGTGCCTTGAGCAGGGAAAACGCCATGAACCAGCAACACCGGTTTGTTCTCCTGTTGGTGTTCAAGTGGGCGACCTTGTATGATCCGCATGTTCGGACCTTGTTAGCCTTGTCGAATTTCGAAAATACCTCAACCAGTTAAAAGATGCCTTTGTATTCGCTTCTTTTTGACGTTGTGGTTGTGCTCCTCTTTAGAATGCGTATAGATTCATAATGTCTTTGTATGTGTTATAGATATAGAATATTTGCTTAGAGTGTTGGATATGAAAGGGACGCTTATCTCACCTGTCTCTACTTGTTATACAAAGCACCTACCTTCTTGTGGCATGAGGCCTGGAAGAATACTCTCTGTTGCATCTCTACGACTACTACCAAGGTCAGTGGCTAGGCAAAGACTTGCTCCTGTGGCTGATGTGTTTCTATCTCTCGTGTCTCGAGTAGGCTCGTCATACGTCTTACAGCTGATTCTTGACCCTTGACTTGCCACCATCTCGGCTGAGTTCCGATACTCCATGCTCAGTGACCAGTTCTCCCGCAATCGTCTCCTTAGCAAGCTTCCGGTTCTCATTCCAGTAGTAAAACATCAGCCCAGCAATAAGCACCACGCTTCCGGCATAAATACAGAGCACCTTGAGAAATCCGTGGTAGTAGTACGGCGCATCGCTCTTGACAAAGATGTTCTGCCCGCACAAACCACCGAGGTTTGAGCCAGCGACAGCGAGGGCAAGGCCGATACATCGTTCCTGTGGATGAGCCGTGTTGACGCTGAACCAAGCATCGTTGATGCTCTGGGAGATAGCCATCCCAGATGTGAGGACAGTGAGAATAGCGTACTTAAGCCACACATCGCTGCTTCTCACGACTGCATATTGAACTCCAGAGAAAATGATGGAGTAGACTGCGCAGATCAGACATAAAAGACCTCGGCGGGATGTCTTGTCACTGATCCAAGCGACGGTGATGGCAAAGATACAGACTCCAAAGTTGTGAACAGAAGAGAGAAAAGAGGCTGTGGTAGCATCAAACCCCAGGTTCTTGATGATGGTGGGTGAATACACCCCGAGCCCTCCTTTAGGCGTGAGGGAGATGACATTAATACCGAAATGGCTCCAGATGCGGAAGCTCGTGAAGACAATCTGCAGGACTCTTTTGGGACCAATGCCCTCGAGGCGAACCGTCTTGCGAGGATCGTCGAGAATGACTCTGTCGTTCAGGATTCGGCGCTCTTCGTCGTTAAAGAAGTTGAGACTTTGAAGACCACAAAGGGGGGTTGTGTTATCTGTTGATCGGGGCATCAAGAAGATGAACATGATTCCGACGACAAAGGTAAAGAGCCCATCGATAAGAAACAACCACTAAAAGCAAGTTAGCATCAGTGATGGAGCGAGTTGCATGGCCAGGGGAGGCATACCTGCCATTTCTGTAATCCCGATGACTCTGGAATTTTAAAGATGGCACCTGCGAGGAGACCACCGATGCCACTGGAGAAGTAATTGCCAATGTACACCAGAGTTACTCGCATAGCCATCTCTCTTCGGGTATAGAACGACGCGAGAATCGTTAAGGATGCAGCGAGATATCCAGCCTCCCACATACCCAGAATAAACCTTGTCGCATAAAAGCCCGCCAAGTTATGAATCGCCGTCTGAGCCGTCGCAACCGTTCCCCAGGCAAAGATCTGAATGGTGAGCCAAAGAGCGGGACCAATCCTTGAAAGGACCATGTTGAACGGGATCTCAAAGACGACGATGGCGGCGAGCATAAGCTGGTTTCCATAGTTGACATTGTTGTTGTCGATTCCAAGGTCTTTTGTGAAGCTCGTAGTCAGGGCATAAGAGAGGTTTCCTTTGTCGAGTTGAAGAGCGAAGAGACCCAGCATGAGCATGGGCAGGATCGTAAAGTCCAGTCTAACATTGGTTAGTCTTCAGGTAGCCTTGAAAGGACAGGAGTTATGCTCACTTTCTTCGTAAGTGAGCTTCGGCCTTTGGAGTCCAATCGGCAACTATCAGAGCCTCCGAACATGGTTGGTTCTGAGGAATCTTCTCAGTCGACATGTTAGGCGAAGCCTCTGCCTGAGTTGCGGCCTCTGGCCGGGTAGAAACTTGAGTGACCATTGTATTGTCGCCGGGCCTGAACGCTTCTCGGGACTGACTGATCTGTTGTTTTGTCTGGTATAGATTGCCGACATCCGGCCTTCTATAAGTCCTGACTGCATCAGCCAAGACGTGATAGCTTAATCCTAGGTTGATGGCGCAATTATTTGGTGTTGTTGTGGCATCGCATGGAATAACCCAAACTCGAATCAATGTCAGTATCGGCAGTCATCGGCCATAGGAAGTGGTTTCCGATGGCCGATGCAGAGAATTGGAGATGTGCGATGGCACAAGAACGATGGTCGATGACGCAAGATGGAGAACGGCGCTAAGGCTCACCCCAAGACTCCAACAGATGCTCGATCTCAAGAGCTATACGAAGTACAAGAAGATTTGAAAGGGTCTTTGAATTATTTATTTGACCTTGTATTGTTGTGGGACTCAATTGGCCGTAAATAAATGCTGGATTGAAGACAGGTCAACATCCCCAAAGATGCCGATCGCATCCAAGTTGAGGTCCGCATGTGAACACGCCGCTTCCGAGTGCCCATCCTCCAAGCGATATTCCGGGTAAGCATGAGAAGGAAACTCAAATTTGAGCTCTTTGAGAGAGTGGCCAAGCCTCTCAAAGGCGTTGCGGGGACTCTTATCCTCTGCGGGAGAACTGATGGCGCTCCCGGTGCTAGTGAAAGGTCCGGGAGTACTCAAGACTTGTTCGACATATTCCGAGACTGCTTCTATAATAGCATCTAGGGTGTCGCAGTATTTACGAATGGCTGGGTTCCTCTCGGCTGCCGCGTATAGTGATGATGAGCACACGTGGAGATCGTTGGCTCTGGCTGGAGTCCATAGGCTGGGAACTTTTGATACAACGTAACTTTTCACGTCAGTCTGCAGTCGTCTGGAGTTCATGTTCATAGACTCACCATATTGTAGTCCCAGCTACAAAGACCGAGTTGATCATGGTAAAAGAATACCCTAGACACCGCTTCAGACGAAGCTTCTTGAAGAGCTGACACACGCTGCCTGCCGCCTCCAGACAAATTTTAATCAGATAGTCTGAGTGATGCAACGCGGAGAGTAGCGGTTCGATAAGTACGCAGACTGATTTCTTTACATGCAGCTGTAAAAAGTCGTAATCGGGTGCACAGTACTCCGGTAAAGAGGCCTCGAACTGGTATAAACGGTCGAGGAGGGGAGGTATTTGCTCTCGGTCTATCGATTCTCGATCAACTCGGTATAGCTGAGTGAAAGCGTTCGAGTTGATCCTGCCGAGCTGGATTGTGGAGATAAAGACTCTTGTGTCGAGAGGTCTTTGCGACTCGCCTTGCGATTCTGGACGGCCAACGCCGTCACTGCCTGAGAGTATTGAATGCGTCGTAGGTGGGGGTAGCTTTGCATCTATGTCGTGATCTGAAAGACTGAAGGGGCGCTTGAGAGACCAGCAGATGTTTCTCTCTATGACATACACAGCCCAGAACAAACATCGATGCCGCTCGGCAGCCACAGTAGAGAGTGTGGTGTAGTGATGTTCTCGATGCAGATCGGCGTCGATAGCTGTGCGGACAGCTGATCCGATGAGATACCAGACCTCAGAGGAGAAACAAGCGCGGAGCTTGTAGAGAACAATCCAGAGAAGAACTTCAGTCTGTGTGACCAAGTCTGCCTCCTCGATCTCATCTCGTAGCTCTAATGCCCTGGTGAAGTAGGTTTCTGGCCGCGGTCCGGGTGAGACGCCGGTGAGTTGCATGACTGCCGCTCCGATGGCACAGGACATGTAAAGTCGGAGCAGCTTGATTCGATCCGAATCTGTCAATACTATACCGCCGGGGCCTTGTTCATTTGTCTGGAGGATCTCGGTGTAGTCGCAAAACGGAACGCGCCGATGCATGCTTTCCAGATATGTCGTCAATATCTGCCGTCGAATCTCCGGATCTGTCTTCCATATCGTCTCCTGATGCGTCCCTTGTTGCTCATTACTGATGGCGACACTTCTCTGCTGAGAGCCTCTTGTGGTAGGTAATGTCGTAGAAATTTCGGGAGAGAATCGTGGTGTTGGTCTCGTCCTCTCCTGTGGAGGTTCTTGAGTTGAGTCGTAGCTTGGCTCCCAATCATCATCCTGCTGTGACAAGGCCGGGCTCGCCCCGTCATAAGTCGCTCGGCTAGATGCTTGGTTTTCCAATATTTCGATCCTGTTGAGAAGCTCCTCCTTCGATAGAGTCCCCAGGCGTCTCATTGAGGGTGTGGAGATTCTGCTGCAAGGGATGTTGGCTGCTTCGCAGTTCGAGCACGCGGGGAAGCCGACACATCGTTGTTTTCGTCGGTGACAGCGGAGACAAGCCTTGACGGTCGCACCTCGCTTTTTTTGCACGCCACTGGTCTCCATTGCGTTGGTACTTTTCCCGCCGAATGGTGAATACCAATCTTGTCTACTGTCGGGGCTATGGACTGTTTTGAGGGACGTTGGCGATGTCGCAACCAAGAGCCGAAATAGCGTCATTTGACCGCGAGTCACAACATGGGGCTAAACCTATTGAAGCAATGCTTTTATTTCTATCTATGGCGCTAAACCAATTGGAAGTGAGAAACTCTTCCCCGCATTTTGTGGTGCTTCTAGCCGCAATTGTAACCATCCATCCTGGCTTCATCTATCATCCGCCTGCACGAGGTCACCTGTGCCCTGGTAGCTCACCCTCCCAATGGCTTCTCCCGCATGGTGAGAGTGACAGCCAATGCTAAAATGATACACCCCACAGATAAAACTACCAAGTGGCTGATTAGTGTGGGAGCCGTCTTGTCGCGTAGATCGACGTACCATTTGAACAGGCAATCGCCCGGATATACGCCTTCGACACCAAAACCCAGAGATGCTCTGGGAGGTTCTGGGTATACTCGACATTTGATGTTATGTTCCGAATGATCTTGACATACTTAGTACTTCAATGGTGCAGGAAACGCCTCGCGTTTCAACATACCTCGTCCCGACTTTCAACCCCGCGTAGCAGTGTCTCAAGTCCATGTCTGAGGGCATAGTTGATCGTGGCCGTGGATATGCTCGCACCCATCAGAACTCCGATGTTTTGCGCAAGAAACCACGAAGCTCCGGCAATGGCTATCTCAGACCGGTCTAGAGATGCTGCGAGATGTACGAAAGTCGTGGATTGTATGACACCCATCCCGGTGCCGGGTAGGGCGACAAGCAATGCGTCAAACCACCGTGTACTCCCTCTCCAGCGGAGAAAGATCAGGGAGAAGCCGACTAGGCCGACAATATTTCCAAAAGCTGTCAGCCCTTTATAACGTTGTGTCTTGGTGATTAGTCGTTGGCTAGTCATTGTCCCGAAAGCATTACCGACAACCACTGGAACAATCCGACTGCTGCTAGACGCAATGGACTCCCGCCCGATGACCTGGAAGTAAATGGGAATCGTGTAGAGCAACTGACACAACGTTAGTATCCATCGCTTCATTGTCATACTCTCACCGGCTACCTACTCCAAATTGGCCAGCCGCCTGGAAGCATACGATCGAGTACGATGTCAGAACCTCTCGTTTGAAGATGAGCTCCAGCGGCAAGATTGGCTCCTTAGCGTAGTACTTTTCGATAACACAGAAAAGAGATAGCGACAGCACGAATGCGCCAACCAGGCCGTAGACTATGAAGCCTAGACCATGCTTGGTGCAAAAGTCCAACGACAAAAGACCGGTGAGAACAGTAGCAACGAGCATTGCCGCGCCTGCAAAGTCAACCCGGGATATCTTGGACCCGGTGGGTTGTGGTTCTGCATCATCTATAAGGATGGTTTCTTTCGGCTCGGGCAGTTTCCAGAGCACAAGAGCAAGCCCAGCTAATGCCACGGGAAGTTGGATAAGGAACGGCCTGCGTTGGAGTTAGTCCTGTCGACAACTTGGACGCGCGGAGACTCACCAACGCCAGCCAACGCTGCCTGCAAGCCATCCTCCAATTGGGCCTCCAAGAGACCGGGCTACTGTGGCCGTCAAGTTCACATAGCCTCGATATTGTGCGACTTTAGGCAGCGGAATCACATCTATACCTATGAGCAAAGTAACCTGGTATCTGATCCGGGACTGTAACTCACCAGCAACAATGATTGACGTCAATGCAATCTTTCCAGCGCTTCCTATTCCGCTGATAGCACGTCCTAGAAGTAGATGCCAGTAGCTCTGACCAACCGCGCTGTAAGAAAGAGTGAGTGTCGTCGCCATCTTTGAGAGTGTTCAACTTACACGAGGAGGCAGCCTATTCCGAAGACAACCCAGCAAAATACCAGGCAAACCTTTCTCCCGTAAATATCGCTCAGCTTTCCATACTAAACACATTGTAAGCATGAATTTCTCATAGGGGCATCTTGTTGTTACCAAGGGTTGGCTCGCTGACTGGGCCAGCGTGTAGATGGTCAAGAGCCACGCCGCAGAAGACAAGGCGTTGAACTCAGACGCGATGCGCTGATTAGTCGCGATGACCACTGATGAAACGACGTTTGACAAGAAGATGCCTAGTTTAGTTCAGTGAACAAGTGTCGGTGGTGAAGTTTGGAAGACATACCCGCTAGGAGGATCGGAAAGACCACCAACGTGATGCTAGAAGCTGGTGTTTGATCTTCTGGGAAGTCTGTTAATGTTGGTTTGGCCCCTTGAAGTCTGCTCACTTACTAGCACCATCACTGTGAGGCGATAACAGGGGAGTTTGTTCGTCTACCTCGACGATCGTGTTGTTCTTTTGCGCAACCATATTGACTATTCATCAAAAGGGATAGCGCATTCGATACTTGGGTGTACAATTCAGAACAAAGGAGTCCAGGATTCTCGAGTGTTTTGCGACTCAGAAATTCCTCTCGCTGGTCCCTAACTGCCGATAGCTGTGGTACACAAGGACCCATGTAAAGCTAGCGCTGAGTCGGCTGCTATGGAATGGATGTCAAAACCCCACCGATGCAATCGGGGGCCCGGGGTGGCAGACCGTCGGGCATCGGAGCCGTCGGCCCCATCGGAACTTGAGCATCAGCGATCGGAGTCGCACATCGGACAGGCCCCAATTGCACCATCGGCCCTGCGACACTATTGAGTGGGCTCCATATCGAGGATGTTGTCTAGCCTTATTTAGGTGATTTATGTAGAATCGGCAATTCAGCTGGCGATGTCGATTCACACTGATTCCTCTACATCACTGCCGCCAACATGTTTGCACTCACGGCAGGGTGGTTGTTCTTTGTGCAGGCTGCGTTATGTAGCCGGCCCAACATTGTCTTCATCTTGACCGATGATCAGGACTTGCACATGGAGAGCGTCCAGCACATGCCTCATCTTACAGTTCGTATCACATACTCGGCTGTGCTGCACCAGGTCTAACAAGTTGTCCCAGAACCTGATCGTCAACGAGGGTACGAGTTACAATCAGCACTTCTGCACTGTAGCCCTATGCTGCCCTTCTCGGGCCACTCTCTGGACCGGCCAAGCTGCTCACAACCACAACGTGACCAACGTCTCCCCACCTCATGGCGGATATCCCAAGGTGGTCCAGCAAGGAATCAATGATGATAATCTCTTTGTTTGGATGCAAGAAGCCGGGTACAATACTTACTACACTGGCAAGCTATGGAACTTTCACACCGTCGACAACTTCAACCAGCCCTATGCCAAAGGCTTCAACGGCTCTGACTTTCTTCTTGATCCGTTCACCTACCAATATTGGAACGCCAAGATTACGCACAACGGCGAAGAACCCGTGAGCTATGCAGGCCAGTACTCAACGGATGTCATCACTGAGAAGGCTCTTGCTTGGCTGGATGAAGCATTGGCAGAGGCGGACCCCTTCTTCCTGACAGTCTCACCAATCGCACCTCATTCCAATTGGGTCATTGATACGGAACGAGACCTCTCGTACTTGGAAGAACCGAAGTCTGCCCCGAGACATGAGCATCTGTTTTCCGACTATGCCATTCCGAGAGAGAAAAGCTTCAACGCGGCAATCGACGGAGCAGCCGGTTGGGTCGGGGATCTGCCTCCACTGAACGAGACAACCTTGACGTATAATGATCATTATCAACGACAGAGACTTCGTGCACTTCAATCAGTCGACGAAATGGTATCTGAACTTGTTGGCCGTCTTGAGAAAGCTGGACAACTGGACAATACATACATCTTCTACACAACAGATAACGGATATCACATCTCGCAGCACCGAATGAACCCTGGAAAAGAGTGTGGCTATGGTATGAATGTCACTTTTCCCGTCGAATTGCGACGCTGATATTATCTAGACACTGATATTCACATTCCCTTTTTTGTTCGCGGCCCAGGTATCCCTGCAAGAGGGTCTGTCGACGTGGTCACCACTCACACAGACGTTTCTTCAACTCTTCTCCAAATTGCCGGCGTTGACAAGGACACTGATGGGGCCATCATGCCGCTGGGAGATCCAAAGACCCATGCAAGCAGACATGAGCATGCTGCGATTGAGTACTGGGGTGCCGTAAGTCGTTCCATCTTTTGTGAATACCACGTGCTCATTATTCTAGGCTGTCCCAGAGGGAATTTACGGCGGTCGCAGTGACCGGCATCGCGAGGCTGGAGTTTGGCAAAACGTTTATCTGAACAACACTTTCAAGGGGCTGAGAATTGTGGCGGAAGAGTACAGCCTTTACTACTCGGTTTGGTGTACGAATGAGACGGAGTTCTTTGACCTCCAGGTATGTGCCACCCGTGTCAAGAAGAGGGGAAACATGGCTGATGATGACCAGTCCGATCCTCATCAAACTCTAAATATTGCAGCTTCCAGCAAGTCACGCTCAGCATATCAACTTTCTGGTCGCCCCCTGGAGCAGGTACTCCTGCGCTTGAATGCCCTCAACATGGTCCTCAAGACGTGCAAGGGCCACACCTGCACACAGCCTTGGACAAGTTTGCATCCCGACGGAAGTGTAAATAGCCTAAAAATGGCGCTTCAGAAGAAGTTTGATGCTTTTTATGAGTCCCAGCCGCAGATGTGGTTCTTGGAATGCCCGGCAGCATACATCGCCGAGGTCGAGAACCAAGAACCTGTAAGCGCGTTCGTAGGAGGGTTGAATAAACAGGAGGCTGGGTTTGACTGGACAAGACATTGGCAATATTTCACGTAGAACAAGTTCAAAAACGACAAATCTCTTTTTTGTATTGATTGCAATGGTAATTCTTAGATACTTCGGGAATCAGCTTTTTGAAGCAGACGCTCTTGTAGAAATAAACTATGGGCACCATTCGTGGGTAAAGATTGATATGAAGCCCAATACCGATCACACTTGTGGCACATTTATACCTTGACGTGTTCCTCCTGTTTACCGTCATATTGTTTGCCATGATCAAGTCCTTGTCTAGGGCGGCAAAGGTTGATTGCCGGTTGCTGCCTAGAGCACCCAAGCGAACTAAGTCGAACACAGCCCTTACCAGACCCTCATTCTTCCCAAAAGGGGACACTACTTGGTAGCCTCTCCACGGAGTTGTCACAACGTGCTGTGAACTTAGGCGCCAAGCTGAGACACTACACTTTAATGTAGCGCCAAAGTCCATGTGTTGGGGGTCTCGAACATCAGGGCGGACTGTGGCTGCCAGCCATGGGAACTTGACGGTCCAGGTGACTGAGGCTCAGAGGCAAGCCACCCGCGTACAAACGGAGAAAAATCATTGTATAAGTGATAAGGACATCCACGTTGGTCGCAGGTACAGTTCTCAGACCGGGTATACGACAATCCTTCTCATTTCACCAATTTACTTTTTTAGAAGTCCAACAATGACAGCTCAGCCAACACCAAGAGAGGAAGCTAACGAAGAGAGTAAAAAGGCCGAAGTTACCAAGTTTATATTCTCTCTCGTTGTTCTTGGACTTTCTGCAACCCTCGTTGCAAAGACTGATCATGGAGAGCTAAGAAACGCCGCCATAGGCAACCTCGTCGTGGTGAGTCCCGCACTAATTACAAGGGAAAATACCAGTCTCAGCTAATCCCGTCTCATATTTAGTCCATCGTATCACCGTTCACAGCAATTCGCCTTTCTCACGGTCATTGGACAGCCCGAGCACGATGGGGATTGGTGTTTGCTACGCCCATGTGGCTCACAGCCTCTGTCTTCATGTTCATCGGGGCCGACACTACGGAGATTGACCTTTATGAAAGATCAATTCACCCTCGGACATTGAGATACTCCAATAGAAATCTGCCGCGAGGCGTGGGAGGATTGATGAAGGCTGGGGTTGAGTGGTCTGCAGAATTGGAGAGCATTGCATACGCTTGCGCCATCTTCTCCTTGCTTAACTTGTGAGTTTCTAAACTTCCTCTCCCCCTTGCCCTATTAGGCGTTATGGGACTAATGATTGGTCTTGTTTGATAGTTTGACGTGCCTGCTTCAGTGGTGGTTCGATATGATAAAGGGCAAAAAAGAGCGAGAGCTGGCGGCTGTGGCTGAAGTTGAGAACCGATCGAGGGACCGCCAAGGACAAACTGGATAGGCATATGTGAAGATGGAGAGGATGTGAGTAGGGCAGTGATTTCTTGCTTTTCGTTAGGGTTACTAGCTGCTCTTCTCATTTGGACTGAGCCGACATATGGTCTGTGTAAATCTTCAAGACTCTAAGCCAGCTGCTACGATATTAAGTATTTCCACATTTCCCATTGCGGCCGAGGGCCCCATGCCAGGCATGAATATAAATAATCGTCGAAGGATCCATGAATTTTCGATCTGGGAAATCACTCGGTGTCTCATTGTTCTATCTGCCTCTGAGGCCAGGATATCCACCCAATATAGTTCGAGTCAAGGTGCGGCTGGATACCCTCTATAATATGATGTGCCCATCCTTTCATAAACCAAAAGCATTCCACAGTCTGGATCAGAACTGCAAAATGGCCTAAAAGTAAAAGAGCCTGAGGTATCATGTTGTTGACTTGGTGAAGAAAGTCATCCTCCAAAAGCCATAGCCAACGCATGACAATGTGCATCTTTCCATGGGTCTCGCTCTCGGGCTCTTCAGCAGTTCCATATACACCACGGAAACAATCGATAAGTCCTTCGCAGATTCCTTTGAGATTCTCGAGCCCTGGTTCTTTACAGGCGGCGATTAGTTCGTTCAGACTGGACATTGGCCCTTCCCACGGTATATATCCTTGTCTGCCCTCTATCAGTGGCAGTTTTGTAGTAGTTTCTGGCGGGAAGGGGCCCAAAACACCGGAGAATATTGCTGGTAGACCCATGGTCTCAATAACAATGCGCACTCCTCGAAAAAGATTCCACCAAGCAACCTTGGTCCCCTCGGTAACAAGAAGAAAGTGATTCTTTCCTGGCGGTTTCGCAAAGGTATAATTACAAACCAGAACGGTCGCTATGTATAGCGCCGAACAGTTCTTTCGACTGACATGGGGAAGAAGCTCTGTGACTTGGCGCAAAGCGACGGAAGCATGAGCCTCGGCGAGCTCCTCGTACTTGCTTGCCTCAATGACTCGTAGCCGTGATAGATGAAGTGCTGAGATGGCAAGCATGAGTCGAAGGATATAATGATGCTCAAAAGCGAGACGTGGCACCTTGTCGTGCCAGAGGACATCATCTCCAAGTGTGAGCGAGGTGGTGGTGATGAAGTGGTAGAAGAGCTGCATCTCTTGGACATTCAAGGTCACCTCAGGCCCACGTGCGGATAAGTCGGGTTCGCGTAATCCGGACAGGCCAGGTGCCGATTTAGAAACCTGATCATCGGGACTTGAAGTCCACTTCAGGGGCCGACCACGTCTCCTCGGGGCAGTAGCAGCCGGCAAGGAGGCAGATGCGTTGGCGGGATCAAAGTCGCAAGGGATTGAGCAGCGAGAGCAGTTGCCGCAAACGGGCTTACTCTCATCACACTGTGCATGTCAGAAGGCTTGGCCTGCAGGTCGTATAAGAGGAACTCACCTTGACCCTACGCTGCTTGCAGTTGCGGCAGCCGTTGCGGGACTTCTTATGTGACCTGCGCTGTGTGGGACGGCATGGACACCGCGAGGAGGAATGCACATGGTCGATAGGTTGATCTTCACTCATCGTGGCGGGCGGGCGTTGGTTGGACAAGGGGGGTGATGGTTATTTTCATCAACAGACGCGAGAGAAGAAGTACGATAAATCCAACATGAAAGTGAGACACTCCACATTGAGCGGATGGAACAACTTGCCTCCACTTGATGGTTGCACTGACTCGCATGATGAAAGGGAGAAGCAGGGGCGCCGAGAGAACTGCCGGGGCTTGGAGAGGCTAATTTCCAGCTGCTTGGGTGGGATGTGGATTACGTATGCAGGGGAGACTAGCTGAGTGGTCGCATTGGTTGTTTGGGTGTTGTGGGTGGTCCTATTTATCGTGTTCAATACGATATTAAATACGACAACTGCTTCCCCAGGCCAAAACCGGTCATAGCAGCAAATATTAGACGTGTTTTTTTTTCTCTTGGCCTTGCCGTTGTAATAATCCCAAAATGACGTTTCGTGCAGACGGGCCCATTTCTTGGTTCCACTTGGTATTCTTTCAGACAAACTACCCATAGTTGTCGTCATTGACAGATATTGTGTCCGACGACCCCCAAGGCACAATTACTCTATAAAAGTCAAGGTGTATGAACCTGGAAGAGAAAACGGTCACTGTCTTGGATCAGCAGTCCATCATGGCCTCCCTCTCCGTAAACATGACCCGCTGCGTCGCCTCGACCTTTGCAACCCCGACACTCCTCGGAGCAGAGTTTTTGTCTATCGAGGCTAATATCGTGCCCAACTACAGTTTCGACGTTCCCAAGGGATGGACCTACTCGCAGCCGGCCTTGAACGTCGAGAATGTCACCTTTTGCAACGTCACCGTCACGTACACGCATCCAGGCCAGAACGATACTCTGCATGTTGAAGCATGGCTGCCCACTGAGGAGAATTACAATGGAAGACTGCAGGCTCTTGGAGGCTCGGGATGGACTCCCGGAAGGTATATCTTGACCTACGCGGGAATGATCAATGCCGTTGCCAATGGCTTTGCCTCTGTCACCACCGATGCTGGAATTCCCGATTCCCCGAACCCTTTGGACTGGCTTTTGACTAGCCCTGGAAGCCTCAACACCAACGCTTTGCAGAACTTTGGCCAGGTTTCTCTCAACGACGAGGTGAGTGTACTCTCCTACTAAGCCAACCCGTTCTCTGGATGCATATTAACTAAATGCTTCTAGGCGGTTATTGCCAAGTCACTCATCAAAAGTCTATATGGCAAAGCACCATCATATTCTTATTGGAACGCCTGCTCACAGGGTGGCCGCCAGGGAATGAAACTTGCTCAGCAATATCCTTCTGCTTTCGATGGCATCATCGCGGGTGCACCCGCCATCAACTGGGCCGAGTTTTACATCAACTCTATCTGGCCAAGCTTCTACATGGAAGTCACTCAGCAATTCCCTCGCGACTGTGAGCTGAATGAAATCACATCGCTTGCCATCTCCGCCTGTGATAAGCTGGATGGCGTTGAAGATGGTCTTATCGGCGACGTCGATGGCTGTCGCAAGAAGTTTGACCCCTTCAAGCAGGTCGGCAAGTCGTTCAACTGCTCAACCACCGGTTCAAAACTCAAGGTCAGTCAAGCCGCTGCGGCGGTCGCCAACGCTTCCTGGAGTGGTCCACGGTTCTCCAATGGAAAGTTTTTGTATCATGGCTACGACATTGGCGCCGACCTCCCTACCATCGCCCCGACAAACTGTACCGGGAAGGTTTGCACTAGCGCCGGCCGAGCGAATGTCGTCTTTGCCTACCAGGCCTTCGTCAAGAAGGATGCCACGGCTACGCTCACCAACATTACCCACAAGGAGTTCGACACCATTTACAAGGCTGTCAAGCAGGTCTTTGCCTCGAATCTTGAGACAAACGAGATTGATTTGCGTGATTTTAGAGACGCGGGAGGCAAGCTCATTACCTATCACGGACTGGTATGTGTACTACCCTCTGGACGTGCACCGATGGACAAGCTAACAACTCTCAGGCTGATCAGAGCATTTCTCCCGGAGGCACACTGAGCTACTACAAACAAGTGTCCGAGTTTGTCGGCAACGTCACTTCCTTCTACAAATACTACCGCGTTCCTGGTCTCGGACACTGCTGGGGTGGCAATGGCGGCCAACCTGAGGCTCTCTTCTCCCAGCTTCAAGCCTGGGTTGAAAACGGTACAGAGCCGGAGTATACACCCATTGTTGTGACAAAGCCAGACAACTCGACTCAGCAGCAGATTCTGTGTCCTTACCCTCAGAAGCCTCGTTTTGATGATTCTTGCACGAAGGCCAACTCGACGACGTGCTGGTCTTGTAAGAAATAGTGGGTGGACTTGTCACTTGTGTGCAAACGATACAGGGACTTTCAAAGGACTGAATCAAATGGCCTCTCCGTCTGTTATCAACACTTCAGACAGTTTATAGTCCTGTGGTTCGCGAACTTCAATTCTTTCTACTGTTAGGTTTATTTCCTTTCTCATAGATCTGTAAATATAACTATGGTTTGACCCAATTTTAGTCGTCCGACTCTACTTATGACCTACTGTTACTATGTAATTCTGTATTGATCCTATTCCGCCTCCTTGCTAGTTGACTTAAGAATACAGTCTCCATAGCGATCCTTACGGAGTCAACACTCACAGACAAAGTATCTGATAATACTAGTCCAAGACCACAATGAAGAACACATGGCGGCATTAAAACCCAATGTTGTAAAATAGCTTGACCTAGGTACTTAATGATCCTCTTTCTGAGCTAGGACAATGCACGCTCCCTTTCAGCACATATTCAATAATCTAGTAGGGGTTTAAAGCCACCATTCAGTGATAGCGTGATTCAACAAGATTCTCTACTCTGTCTGGTGAGAGAATAGGGTAGCAACGTTGACTGTGGTCTGTTATCTGACTAGTTTATAGACGAGCCAGAGACCATAGTACTCAACCAGCTCCGTCTTTTCCGGATCGGCGAATACCGACTGGCCTCTCTTCTCCAATCCCCACTCATGATGTGCTGGGGTCCCTTGATTCACTATCCATCAATACTTTGACCCATGAAACAATTGCACCGACTTGGCTTAACGGCCCCTGCCCCAAGAATGGCCTAGTCACCTGAGCCTTCCAGGAGAGTCGTCTGTGCTTACTTTAGAAGGGGCGCATTCTTTGGCGAGCATCACTCAGCCACTCTCCACGTCGCAGACTGCAACTGCAGTATAGTAAAGAGCCACGCGAAGTGGCTGTGGGAATCGTTTCAGATGAAAATGGGGCTATAGACTACCCACAACGCTACTCTCATAGTCTGGAAGAAAGACGCATTACTCGGATTGGGTACATCGTAACTTTGGCAGCTTGGCGAATCTAATGGTTCGTCAGCTCCCTTGCGTAGATGCCCTGTGCGCCATGATACCGAGGTTGATCGTCCGGCCAGGTTGACGGGATCGGCGTCACCGACTGGTGATCACGACAGGAATGAGCACGGAATTTGACGAAAAGGAAATAAACAGGAATTAAACTCTACCAAGGTGGAAATGACGAATCTGGGAGTTCAGCTACACTAGGAGGCCTCTCCGCAACTGGTCATTGTGGGTCTTTGTCCAGTTTCAGAAGTTAAATCGTATTGGATACGATTATCTGACCCTTTTTCTTGTCGGCACGACAAGTGACGTTTGATTATAAAACTATTTCTATTCTCGACTCTTGATTGTGACCGTATCTTGGTCCGTTTCATTCTCGTCGCTCTCTTTCTTCTCGCATTCAATACTTAACTTTGACTCCCTTTCTTGTCACTCTTTTCTCGCAACAACACCATCACCATCATGTCCCACAACCAAGAGTGGCAGAGCAGCCTTTATGATTGCTCACCTTGCGATTCTTGTCTTCTCAGTACCTTTCTGCCGTGCATTCGTAAGTCAGGCGCACCTCAATTCAATCTATCAATACCTAAACGCAGCATTATCTAGTCTTCGGGCGCACTGCCCATCGCATGCGAAATGCCCCTAGTGTTCCTGTCGAGAGCACCAACTCTGAGTGCATGATTTTCTGCGGCATTCAGTCTTTCACTGGCTGTGCTTGGATGCGAGTCTCCTTTCACCTTCAACTCTTCCATGCATCTTCTAACGTATAATAGTTACAATATGATGAGACGTGGGGAGATCCGTGAAAAGTATGGTATCGAGGGAAGTGGCATGGGCGATTGCTGCACCTCATTCTGGTGCCTCTGCTGTGCCCTGGTTCAACAAGACAAGGAGGTTCGGGCGAGACAGGCCCAGGGCCCCAACACTCAGGGTTACCAGCCTGTCAAAGACGGCATGCACATGCCGTAAGCTCTCTGATGGATTTGGGTGTTTTTCCTTTATACAGACAGAGTGTTGAGCATAGCTCAGGAATGGTGTCGATTAATATTCTGCTTGGCTGTAGAACTGTGTTTTTGAGATTTCAGTAGAATTAGCTTCGAGGTAGCTTCTAAAAACCAGGGGTAGAGGGTACGACTAGGTTAGTTGTGAGTCCTTTATCTCTCACCCTTCTCAACGGGTAATTTAGACTTGTTGTATATATGTCAAGACGACCTTACTCATACGCTCTCCTCCAAATCAGTCTCCCACCATCCAAATCCGTGGTCAAGGCTACCTTCCCGACTTCCTCCGAAGACTGAACATCACATATTCGAACCTCGGTTTTCTTCAACCTGCTCAACCGGTCCGAACCACTCTCCCCGGTATGATCCTGAGGCACGTCGATAAACGGCGAGTCCCTTGTCAACCCCGCCACACTGCTCAAGAAGTCGGGAGCAGTGATAATTGCGCGAATGCCAACGTTGGCGATGGCGGTAACAAAAAGTACTATCGTCGAGAATAGCCAGACGGAGAACCAGGGCTTGTGGAGGGCGTAAACGCTCTCTGTGAACTCAGACCATGTTGCGGTTGTGTTCTTCCACATGATATTACGGTTCTTGAGGCTCGTACCATCTGCACCTGTGAGGACCGTGGAGTTGAACGTGGTCGTCACAAACGTGTTTAAGGCGGTGGCAAATCGGGCTTCGAATGCATGCAAAGGAACATCAGTAAAACAGCCCGGGGAGCCAGTCGGTAAGGTCATGCGTCCAAGAGTCCTGGGTGGATCCTTGAGATACATCTCTATCAAGCCAGGTCTTCCTATATCATAATCCGAGGTCGTGAAAGGAAACTCCCAGGTGGTGCCCCTGAGAATGGCGTAGTTGGATAGAGCTGTCAGATTGCCAGACATGGGAAACCCTGGTGTGTGTCGAATCCGAGCAGCTCTACAGTTCTGGTCATCCAATTTCGTCAATCTCGTGCAGCGAACCTGGACGTCTACGTAGGACGTGCTGACATCACATGTACGCAAGAAGACCCTGTTGTAAAAGGGTCCCTCGCAGTCTCCCCCAAGAACAAGCTTCAGCTTGGTGGTAGGCTCGGTATCATTGATGGGGTATTGTGAAAGCCAAGCATGTTCTTCAATGATCTTGGTATCGTTGACCGTGTCCAAGAAAATGTTGGGCCAGGTTCTTATTGGGAAATTACTTTGATACTGGGAGGTGAGGTCATCGCTCACGTTGTGAAACCGAAGCTTTCGTGCTGTAGGGGTGAGCCAGGTCGATCCGTTAAAGGGTTTTCCGCACGAGAGCGTCATGTAATGGGATCGTACTATCATGGTGGAGTTGCCAGCTCGAGATGTCGAGCCCCCACGGATAGGGATACCGATAAATGACGCGTATGATACCACCCTATCGGTGGGAACTTCAACCCAGGCTTGCGGACGGTCGGAATCGTAGTGTGGCAGTAGCTCTAGGAACGGGACCCGTACATTGCGCCACAGATCTTGCTGCACAATACGGGCCGCTTGCCACCTGCCTCCAAGACTCTGGACAGCGCTGTCGAAACCGTCACTAGAACCATTGGCATGAGAAAGCAACACATCTGGCGTTGAAAATACTGCAGCGACGTTGTTTCTCAGGTTGAAGATAAAGTCCTCCCGTACGGCTGCCCCCAAGAATGGGCTCATGTCACCTTCAGAGTTACCCTGATACAAAGGATTCATATCAGAAATGTTACTGCCGAGATAGTGCATAGCAGGAATCTGTATGGTGGTAGAATTCGGGAACAGGTCGATAGACCGGACAGCGGCTTGTCCTCCAAGGGGACTGAGACTCCAGATGGCGACAATAGCGAATGTCCAGACGTGGGTGCCTCCAAATAAGGCCAAGTTTATGAATGCCGAGATAGTGGTCTGGCTGGTCGAGAGAAACTCAAGGGTCCCGAGAGTTGAACCCCTTTCGGCACGGTAGAGCGCCAGGGTCTTGAGAAATGGCCCAAGAACTGCCGCGAACGAGATAGGCCAGAGTGTTGAAGCAACTTGGAGGGCTTCGCGTACGTCATTGCCAAACGAGCTCTCTTTCTGGTTGTGGAGAGATGCCACAATACCCAGTAGCACTAGGCCTAAATTAGCTTGCAATTAACAAGGGGAATGAGGACATGGTACCAGTATATAGGATAGGAATCGTAAGTAAGACTCCTGGAACCCCGATTGTCCATAACCGAGAGGGTGATTGCTCCTTCAGGGTTCCTTGCGGCTTTTTTTGAGACTCGCTGCTGGCATCATTTTCCTGCCCTGGCGTCTCCGCCTCAGACGCGAGGTTTTGCAACTCAACGTAAGATGGGCGAGGCATCGTTGGGCGGGTAGTTGTCCAGGGCAAGGCGAGTGATGAGTGGGAAAGAGGCCGGAAAGGTGGCGTTGCCGAGGCGTCGTGATTTACTCCGCACTTGAAGCAGAAAAATGGTTGGCTCAGCTTTGCCAAGAGAAATGACGCCTGTGTGCGGTTGACAGGGGGCGAGGGCTGTTGGTCCTGCGATACTCCTGCAGCAACAGTCTTTTTGACGAATGAGCGGCTGCCGAATAAGGGTTTTGTGTTTCAGAGAGATTACAAAGGACCCAGTCGTTGGTCGATACGTATCGTTGTTCTCGAATGGGCCGTTCTGGCCGCTTTTCGAGAATGGGCAATGGAGATACCAGAGCTGTGCAAAAGTAATATGCCGCCAGGGACAGAAGCGCTGTGGCAGAGGAGTTGAGTTTGGTCGTGCCAGATGAACCTGATCTCACATCTAGATTTCAATAAAGCCAGTTGTGCCACCAGTCTTACAGTGCCCTTCGATGCTCCCATCATCGTTAGGGCTAGGGTTATCATGCCTCGTAAAGTTGAACTCCTCAGGGTGATCACTCAGGATGAGCAGTACGAGCCTAAGACTGGGCGGACAGGCTAGACGCAGTATCTTTATCGGATTAGTTGGGTCATATATCTAGCCATGTGTGGGACAAAACGCACCAAGTGTTTCTTGTTGAAGCATCTGAGGAAGACATAAGGCAGTCATTGAACGGCGAGAGCCCATCTGCTGGGAACCGCGTGCCCAACTCGATGACACGATAATTCAGTACCTTTAAACTGGTGTGCTTGACGGAGTTTCATTGGTTGGAATAGGTCTTTCAAAGCAGTCTAATTAACTAAGGACCTATACTATGATCACATTAAACCACCAAGTCCTACCCACGAACTCACCTTACAATCCTTCGAACGAGACCGGAAAGCCCAAGCCCACCCCTCGCTTCTTTCTGATTTTCTGTCATCCAGACCTTCAATAGAGACACAAAGTCTTGATGGCCCTGCAGTTTAGCTATGTCCAACGGGGTACCGCCTTTCAGATTCTTTGCCGTCCTTGAAACTCGCTGTTTGAGTAGCAACTTCCCAATGGGGACCCAGCCTTTCATTGCGGCCATGTGAAGCAAGTTATTGGATCCGCTTGCCTGAACATGAGGGTCTGCTCCGTGATCCATAAGTAGTTGAAGGATTTATTGATGACCATTTAATACCGCGTAGCATGCTGCAGTGAACTGGTCTGGACCACGTGCGTCAACATTTGCCCCAGCCTTGATCAATCGCGAGATGCAATCACAACTCCCTCTCGCAGCTGCAACCATCACAGGGGTATGCCGTTACGTATTGCGGATATTGGCAGATGCCCCGTGTTGGAGGAGAAAATCCAGAACTAGCAGGATTCCATGATAGGTAGCCACTTGAAGGTACGGATGATGTGTCGATGACATTCCGTCAATGTCTGCGCCCTGACCGACGAGTAACCTGGCCATGTCGAAATCCTGCTTGCCAAGCGCGACCTCTAAAGGACGAACCCCAGCTGCATTCGGTTTATCAATGTCGAACCCCTTTCTTTGCAGCCAGGGCACCACTTTCTGGTGGCCATATCCCACTGCCAGGTGCAAAGCCGTTTGTCCGAGCCCATCCGGGAAATCTAGTTCGACCTGGGCTTCAAACATGGCTTCGAGCACTTGCAAGTCCCCTTGTTGTGCCGCCAGATGAACTGCGTCGCACCAAAGTTGTCTTCCATTCGAGCGTTGACTTGAGCACCGCGATTGATGAGCTTTCGTACTATGCCGGGGCTTTTTCTCACAGCTGCTAGATGAAGGGGTGTCGGCCAGGTCTTGTCCGTACCCAAGTCTTGGACGTCAGCGTCAGTGCTGCATGTGAGAATGAGTTCGACAACGAGCTCGGAGCGCATTTCCGCTGCTACCATAAGCGGCGTGCAGCCTCTATCATCCCGTATGCCGAGGTTGATGCCTGGGTGCTGCAGGGGAAGCCGAACAATGTCGGCGTGGGATCGAAATGTGGCCTGGTGCAAAGGGGTCTGATGGGATGGGCCAACAGCATTGACGTCGGCGCCATTTGCGAGCAACTCGGTCACAATGTCTTTGTACCCAAGAGCTGTAGCCCAAACTAGAAGTGGCTCTTGACCATAGTCGGTAATATTTGGATCGGCATCCTGTTGCAGCAGAAGCTGTATGGCTCCAACCCGAGCGTTCTCAGTCGCTTCGCGGAGAGGGGTGCGCCCTTCAATGTTGTTATTGACATCGAAGCCGTTCTTTATGAGCTCCTTCATAATTTTCGTCTTGCCCAGCTTTGCAGCAGTATGAAATGCCTTGCTGCCCGACATCTCGGTGCAAGAGTCGACTCGCTTCTCCCATCTTTTCAGCCAGAGCACGACATTGTTCTCGTCCCCACGTGTCACAGATTGGCAAAGGCCTCTGTCAAGACTTTCAAGTCCCTTCTGATCGGGCACGGTGTCTAGAGTCCAATAGTAAGCGGCCGCCTGGTAAATGATGGGAAGCTTGCATACCATGGTGACCATCATCAGGCTCCACCCCAATAGGGACAGACATGATGGGAAACTCACTCCCGAAACCATCGGCGCAGTAGAGGCAGTGGTACATATACCCGCCCTCCTCGTCTTCACAATTCGTGATTCTAAACAGCAACTCATCGGCTGTCCCTCGCTCATCAACCTTCATTGAGATGAGTTGTTCCGTCCACAAAAGGGGCTTGGTGTCTCGACCTGGCTCCAACTTTCGCAATTCTCGCACCCAGAGTATATAGGCGTCGTAGTTCTCCCTCGGGTTTCTACCATTCGATCCATTCGATTCGAAGAACTGGAACTCCTCTTCCAAGGATCTCCCTATTAAAATGGTCTTGAGTTCCCCTGTTAGCATTTATCATCGTGCACTGCCTGGAGTTGTCCATACCATAGTCTCGACGCGTACGCATACCAACACTCACAAGTCAAGGAATTTGGGTTGATACTAACGCACGAATTTTGTATCAATTAATGAAGGAAAAATAGTCAATTTAGTTAGATAATGTGCGGGTAAACAATAAACCAATCCATCTCAAGCACAACAACAGCCCAGCAGAACCTCCGCCTTTGTTGAAAAGGCTCCAGCAAGCTTCACATTCTAAACGAAGCCGCGATACCCCAGTTCGGTTAAACGATGACTTGGAGTACGAGAAATGTTGTTTTCCTCGAGATAGAATCAATCAATGCACGAAGCGGGCATCGAAGAAGCGGGCCTTGTCGGTCTCAGACAAATCCACGTATTGCCTGGCCAAAACCCGGTTTCGCCACACGTAGTAGAGCTTTGCCAGGACAAAGAGCACAATATTGACTACGCAGAGACCAATAAGGCCTTTGTTTGCAGTGTAGTCTAGTGATGGGCGTCATGTCAACATTCCATTCTCTCCTCGGGCAGCATTGGGTTTTTTCTTACAATAGGGTTTGTCGCCTTCGCGATAGATGTTGACGGCGGCGATGCTGCCTACTTGGTAGGTCATGTTGTAGATCGCCGCTGCCACAGCTCGACGGCCAACTGCCTTCGCATTCTGGCTGACCATGCCCACAAGAATAGAATGGGTGTAAGGGATTCCATTGATGCCAGTCAACATGGCATATCGAATCCAGGGGTTCGTGTCTGGCTTTAGGGCGACGAGAGCACAGAAGAACGGCAGCATCCAGAGATTACTACAGGCCGCTACGAGAAACCGCTCATTCAGTCTGGACGATATCTGGCCAAATACAACGACCTGCTTGGTGTTAGGAGAGAGTATGGACCATGTTGGATCTGGCGTACATTGATGGCGAAAAGCGCGTAGCCGGGGATGGCCAGCAAGTTCGATTGGAACACGGTATAACCCATTCCTCGCAGGATGAGGGAGAGATAATTCGAGGTCGGCTGGAAGGGAATCCAAGCAAAAATACCAACCTGCGTTATTAGCTTGGTCATCGGGGGCCACAATAGGATTCTCACGATGAAGATGGGCCACAGGTCAAAGTTGGACAGTGTTTGCCAGATGCCCCTAAGGGTCACCGCCGTACGGTTATTCAGGTCACCCTTCGTTGGGTCGTCGCGAAGCAGGCGGTTGACGAGGATTTTTTCCTCCTCTTCCGTCCACCATTTGTTGGTACCGTCTGGGCGCTTGAACGCCAAGGCGGGCTCGGTTATTGAAGGAGGCATGACGAAGAAGGCGGCAATTCCAATGAGGACACATATGAGGCCTTCAATAAGAAATCTGTATAGCGTAAGTTTGCATCAACTCTGTCAGGCTTCCCCAACTTACAGCCATTGCCAGCCCCCCCAGCCTAGAACTCCTCGCATTTCCAGGAGGCCAGCCGCAAGCAGACTGCCATAGATCTGGGTCAACGGGATAGCAGTGTAGAAAATGCTCAAGCGGACGGCTAGTTCGTTGCCCTTGTAGAAGTACGAGAGATACAGGATCTGCCCATAATTGTTAGCAATGGCCAGTGCTGGCGGGATATATAGGTCCCAAACCATTTCTGGGATGAACCCTCCCTGTGCAACACCCAACAAAGCACGAAGAAGCCAGAAGCTCCACCTAGCCTTGATTGCGGCTTGGGTCATGCACAGTGAGCCCCAAAGAACAATGACAGCGGGCGTGTACCGAAACGGCCCGACTTTCTTGCTGATCAGACCGCCGGGCAGCTCGGCAGCGAGGAAGCTGACCAAGTAAATGGTCTGGCCCGTATTGTAGTCATTGGTATTGACATCAATATCGTCGAGCATATTGTCAGAGACGGCGCGGTTGATGTTGCGACGGACGAGATCGAGGGACGAGAACATAATCCAAACCCAGAGCATGATTCGCCAGTCCAGCTAAGTGAGAGAAGCACTGATCAGCACCACAACACTTACGACAATGGGTAATCACGGATGGGAACAAATTCAGAATCATGCAAGGGATGGCCGGTGGGAGCATCCCCCCATAGAATCCCGTGGTGGGTGTGCAAGCTAGAGCGGAGGGTTTTGGTAATTACTTTCCTTTTAACGGTAACTTCACCCAGAGGAGACCACTGGAACGACGGATCGAACCTGTGTCTGCACTCGTACTTTGCATTGTCATAGACATTCCTCCAATATTCGGCTCGGGCCGGGTGCGAGAAGACGTGCGGCTCTACGGAGCCGTAGATGTGACCGGTCGAAGGCGGGAACTCGGTAATCACGGCATCGGCCGACTCGCTGGGCGTCGAGTTAGTGTCGACTTGGGTGTCCTTGACATTTTTGTCATATTCCATGATGGACGGTTTGCGATACGTATTGGTAGAGAGGATTGAGAAGAGAATCGAAAACCGAGCGTAACCAACACTCTCCCACTGTTTGGTGCGCTTGCAGCTTTTTGTACGCCCATACAGAGTGACATCCCGATATGCCCCCTATGGCGTGCTTGGGCCGATGTAGCAGTGCGTCAGAATTGGCCAAGATGGTGACAGAAAATGGAGCATTTTTCGGACTTGGATCGGTCCATGAGCCAAGCTTCGGGGCTAATAGAGCCCCGATTCCGGAACTCAGGTTGAGTATCGTACCCAGCTTGGCGGTAGCAAGTCGTGCGTGATGAGAAACGCGGGTGTTGAGCAGGGGCGATTGCACCATCACCTTGAGATAGCCCGCCATTATTGCGACAACTCGCGCTCTGAGCCAATTCAAAGCTTGCGTAAAACGCTGGCATGTTGATTGAGTAGCATGGTTGGTTTCCTCGCAGGCGCGGGGGGGGGGCCTTTCTTATCTTAACGAAGGCGAGTTGCTGGGTGCCACAAATATGTCCTTTACACATCTCGATAAACGCCATCCTAGGCCAGATGCGTCTCTCCAAACTCGGGCATCCCCTTTCACAAATACCCTCTAAGCCATCTCCCCGGAATGTCGTGCCTATGGCCACCAAGGTAGCGTATCGGATATGATGTTGCCAGAAGCCCCTATCCCCTCATCGGATATTCACATCATCCCTCTCGCCAAGTTTTCCTCCCAAAGCCCAGTGAGATATCTGTACTTTCTCTCTTGTCCAGACGCCTTAGATACCCCAGAAACGGCCAGCTTGTCGGACTAGTACATCAGATTTCGCCGGGTGTGATCCATCACCACGTTATACCACTGGTCCATGTGCAGGCACCGTTAGATCTTCTTGTCATCCATAATGTGAAGTAACTCGCAGGATCCGTTCCTGGAGCTCCCAGCCCCACATCTATAAAGGCGTTTTCTCAATATATTCGATTTTAAACGCCAGGGAGTGGACATATATCAATTCTACTACAAACAGATAGATAAGTTCCGTCCTTTTTTTTTTTCCAGCTCAGAGTAGTGTAATAGTGGCAATAGAGCTCCCGGCCAGTTGCGATGGCAAGGCTTGGATCCCGTGAACCGTCCATCGGCCCAACTTCAGTGACCCTTCTAGGCAGGGGCCCGTCGGTACAAGGCTTTGGAGATAGATAGTAGGCTCCTATACACTCTCCTTTTCAGTTCTTGACAGCCTCAAGGTCTCGGGCTGAGTCGCCAGCAGACTATGGCCGCGGCCTCCCGCTTATGGGTATTCCTGATGCTGCTGGACCGGCTTGAAGACATCAGCTAATATTTGAAATAAATCAAGTCTGGCCCGCCCTCACCTGGGGTTGCAAATATATCGACAAACCTAGTGGATTTTTCCAACTCTTAACCCCAATCTGGAGGGAAGATATTCGAATCGGTCGAGGCGGACTCCTCGTCAAGTACAGAATGATCCGGTCTCGCAAGACTTGTCGAGCTTTCAAAAGAAAATATCTGACACCTAGGGTACTACCCTGATACTAATGGTAGATCCAGGCGTCTCTCGCTGTTGATGCCTTGCGATAGAGAAATGCAAATGAAGCGAAACCACGCGACTGATATGTTGATATGCACATCGCCCGCCTGGTCTGCAAGGTTATCAAAAGGCCTACGACGTCTTCTTTCGGCCTCTTTCGTTTAATCCTGCAGGAAAGATCCATGCAAATCATTCAGCCGCGAGCGAGGACGTACCTGAGGTCATCCAACTTGCCAAATGCCTATGGGATGGATGTTTACACGGAAGCTCCGTCCAAGCATCAGGCAGGAGACAGCCGAAGTCACGCGGGCAACACAGAAACAGGAGCTAGAATGGGAAGGGAGTTATAAGAGGGCAGTAACGATGCCATGTAATCAATATCCTAGTCCGGGACAAGCCACCACAGCCATTCCATCAACTGTGAACCCTAGAGATGGGACTGGATGCATTCCGGAGCCTTAAGCGAACAACCCAGGATTTCGCTCAGTGGCTCGGTTTGCATAACTCAACGACGTATACGTGCGTTCTACCGTAATAAACGTAACACATGTAGTGAATCGCTGCCAATAAGCGGGTGGGTTGCAACACCCTTAAGGAAGCACAAGGCATTCGTACGTCCCCCATGGAGCCTTGCAATCTTGCGATGCCATGGAACGCGTGTTTAGAGGATTCGGCAATTTCTTGCAAGGAGGGCCGTCAGCTACTAAATATAGCAATAAAAGCTAGTGAATGATTGGCTCATTCGGACTCATCGCGCGACGATCCTGCACCTCCTACGGTCCTACGGCATTATTTGGGGGGGCATTGTCACATAAACCAGACGTCGGCACCAAGATTGAAATAGAATTCTCTAGTTTTAACAAAGTAAAGGATTCGAAGGATTCGCGCGGCCATGCTTATCAAGGCCTTGGCTCAGCACTAGTGGTACATGCCATGTTTTTGGACCATCGTACGGATACCTCAACGATTGAACAAGTAACCAACTTGTGTATAAATGTCGTTTCCTCCCACGGACGAACAGTGTCTTGACCAAATTCCCATCAACCCTATCATCAGGCCCATACAATTAATTACCTTTCAACATGCGCTTTTCTTCAACCGTTTCAGCCCTCGTTACGGCCCTATCGCTCGCCGCCAGAACCAATCATGGGCACAGGCCGAGGACGGAACGTGGGTTGCCAACAACTATGTTCACACGTTTGACAATGGTCGTAAGTGTAACTTTAATGTCAGAATGGGTATACAGCAGCAAGCTCATTCTCTTTTTAGTTCGGGTGCATGAAGCCTGTACATGGATGAACACGCAAGACCATCACCCGGCGGGTGATCCCTGTGCTGTAGGTAACATTTCTATCCTCTTTCTGTGTTGCTTTCTAAGTGTGACAACAGTATTGGGTGGATGGAAAGGGTACTATCGCAAACGGAAGTGAGTGCAGCCGCCAGCCGTGGTCCTGTCTTGTACTTACAAAACACATTTAGGATGCTATTGGAAGGACGCCACTTTGAGTGAAATGACCTGCTTTCGCTTTACATAGCCGTGTCCGCGGCAGACTGGCCGGTCGTGAGAAGGATAAAGTCAAGGTACCGCGAAGCCCTAGCAGGCTTTTTAAACACCCAGGATGGACAGGCCCCCCTTCAGAAACCAATCCTGCTGTGACGGAGTAGAGTGTCGCCGGCCCACATGACCGCTCCCGGGTGCCGACAGGAGACAGCCAGATAGCGTAGCTTCTTGAAAATTCCTCAAGCAACATAATTCCCAGATGTATGAGCTGCCGCTATCTCGTGATGCAGAATCGGTAGAGCTACAAGTCCCAAAGCTCCATAGGCACAAGGAGTAATTCTAGCTGTCCGTGCTTCAATCTGGAGATGCTGAGTGTCTCTCACAAAAGCCACTAAGAGATGCTCTGCTTGGAGAGGTACCCCCTGAGGAGTGAGGGTTTCGGCGTACATTTTTCTATTGTTGATATCCACCACAGGCCCACAAGCGTGGCTTGGATCAGAGGAAGTGGTGCTGGAAATGCGTTGTTGCTGTTACATGTCACGACATCGCGAAAACAGAAAGGCAAAAGAGTGAGGTTCCCACCAGCGACCAGTGGGGAGTTGTGCCGCATTTGAAGTAAGAGACGTTGCACATTCTGTGTGGCTGTCTGTCCATGGAAACAGGGGCGGTGTCTTGGGGGGCAGGGCATGTACACGTTTGACAGTGGTAAACTGTACAATTTGTCTTTCTATAGTAATACTTTTAGTTACCAATTTTTTACAAAGAGACTGCCCTTCACAGCATCTCTTGCTAAAAAGCAAAATTCCGGCCTAAACATTTCAACTACTCTTCATGATCATAGGCGTTGATAGTGGTTTACGACAAAAGTGTCAACTATCTTTGTGACCTAGTAGCACATGCAAATGGTGCAGGCTCGAGGATCTGTGGCGGAGCTTCAACAGTTCATGACCGCCAGTCTCCTGCTAGCCAACAGCGATTCCTTGGACCTTTCCGGTCCAAACAAACCCCAGCCCTACAGCATTCAGTTACTGTACAATCTGGCAAAACTTGAGGAGATCAACACAAGTAGCATACATGCCGATATTGTTGCCGACTTGTCCATTCCCATAGACTGCGTGGTTTACGAACCAGCCAGAAATCAGCCTCGAATGGTTGCCAAGTACACACCAGGGGGACGTGAAAAGAGGTTCGTGTGGGTGGAACGGAAAACCTATCACAGAGAGCTTTCTAGGAACGCATCGGGGCAGTTGGAACTGGATATCTCCCCGACAGCATTACAACAATCGGCACAACTGGCGAATCTTATGGCATCTCCAAAATCGGAGGATTTCTGTGCCCCCCACTGTTCGGGCTATGTGCTCGAGAAAGATAATCAGGAAAGAACGAGTCGGCTGGGCTGGGTCTTTCAGATGCCGGATAGCACAGATGATGCTTCCGCTCCACGGTCTTTACACTGGCTATTCACCCGTGTCCCCCAACCTCCTCTATCCGACAGGGTGACGATTGCGTCCAAGCTCGCTACCAGCTTGATGTATTTTTATTCCGTCAAATGGCTTCACAAGGCTATCCGCAGCGACAATATCGTCTTCTACTGGGACGGCACTCGGCCCAACCTGGAACAACCCATTCTTGCTGGCTTTGAATACGCGCGTCATGACGCACACGATATATCCGAAAGACCAGATCCAAACCCGGCGTGGGATATCTATCGGTGGCCATCTATTCAGGGTGAAGCAGCTACCGCGGTTCCTTCTCGAAAGATTTTCGACATCTATAGCCTCGGCCTAGTTCTCATGGAGCTTTTGTTTTGGAAGCCCCTAACTACGTTCTTGGACCTTCCAGACCTCTCAAGAGTGACTCTGTCTCAGTCTAAAAGGATCCGTAAGCATCTTCTGAAAGAATCTGAGTGTTTGGATAATGCGTTGGATACAGCGGGAAAGAAATACTGTGGGGTCGTGAAAAGGTGTCTAGAAGGGTATTTGGATGACGATGTTGATCAGTCTGGCCTCGGTATAGGGGTAAATGACAACGAGAGTGATATTCACAACAGCATTCTACTACAGGAGCAGTATGTCACGCGTGTAGTGCAAGAACTTAGAAGTATTCAAGTTTAAATACTAGTTGTCTTTAACTTCAGCTCCCATTTTTTTCCACAATCGTGTTCTTTTTCCCTTCCCATGCAATTCCATCAAAATCCATGATATCCACAAAGGGTCGAGCAATAAAAGGATGTACATCTAATCGACAATCATTTATGTAACTGTCGTATATCTGGGACCTCTTCCATCGATAGGCCATCTCTACACTTCATAGATGCTGTCTTAAGATGCCACCTGTATAACCACCTTTCCAAAGTGCTTTTGATCCCAGACATACTGATAGGCCTCGCGGGCCTCCTCCAGTTTAAAGATGCGCGCATCCAAAACGGGATGAAGGTCATTTACCTCTATAGCACGATTCATCGCCTCAAACTGCATCCTGGATCCAATACTGATCCCTTGTACTGTGCACGTGTGGATCACTGTCTCGAGGAATGTCGGCTCTTTGGTATCGTTGCTCCCAGGCGATGTGAAGGCGCTGATAGAGCCCACCATAGAGATCAGCCCGTTCAACTTCAAAGCAGCGAGGGCCTGCCGAATTGAGTTAGTCCACATTGACCGGGTATTCAAGGGAGATTTTAGGCGGAAAGCATACTTGTCGAGCAGTGGACGGCCCTCCCACCTCGACGACAAGGGAGACTCCTTCGTTGTTGGGGGTCAAGCTCTTAGCAAGCTGTCCCCATTCAGGGTTCTCTTTGTAGTTGATCACATGGTCCGCTCCCAACTTCTTGAGTTGCTCTGCTTTTTCAGCTGAGGAAGTGGTCGCGATGACGCGGGCGCCAGCCGCTTTGGCAAACTTGCACTAGATTAGCTCCAGACCTGCTTGATGAGTGATCGATAATACTGTACCTGGACTGCAAAGCTGCTTACACCGCCAGTACCCTCGGTGAGTACAATCTCACCAGGCTTCAAAGCGCGGCCCTCGAGCCCATATAGAGCGCTCCAGGCGGTTAACGCTGCGCATGGCAGAGCAGCAGCCTCGTTCAGTGTCAAGTTGTTTGGAACAGCAACGAGACCTTCTTCCGAAAACGCGCCGTACTCTCGAAGTACACCACTGAGTTGACCTCCAAGAGCACTCTCACGACCTCTGGCATCAAGAGGTCCAGCCAGGTGGCGCTGATGGACCAGAGTGGCAACTCGATCGCCAACATTAAAGCGGCTTACGCGGGAGCCGACTGCCACAACGATGCCTGCTCCATCGCTCAGAGGCACGATCCTATCCTTTAGCGGGAAAGGATAGAGTCCCTAGCCTTGTGATTAGAAGTCATCACCCAAGGGCACACAATTAGTATTTCGGCTTACCTTAGGGATCACTAGGTCGCGAAAATTGGGGGATGTGGCGTGAACTGTTGGATTTCAGGTTAGCCACCGACAAGGAAACCAAAGAATGAACAAGAATACTTTGAACCAGGACATCTTGGTCACCGATCGAGGGGACCGGGGCTTCTTTCTGAAACTCCAGAGAGTCAAAGCCATTGCTACCGTGGATTACCCACTGCTTCTGTGTCTTTGGAACCATGTTGCGCAAAAGAGCTTGTATAAAGGACCGGGAAACCTAGAATTTAGGGAGAAGACTTGTGTGATGAAGTGATGAACGGAATGGTGTTCCAAGAGGGCACTGGGTGCCTATTTATCATACTCCAGCGACCCTAGCGAACCGCCATATTGCTCCATCTCTTCCGCAAGCCTTCTCCTATGATGCATTTTACAAATAGGCTGACAATGTCAACCCGTCTTCAAATCCTTCACTAAGAAGCGTCTTTACTTCAAATGGCCGAGTTGCGATGATCCACGATTTGTCCAATGGACGTCTCATCAAGACAAATGACATCCGCAAAGGGTCTAGTCATGATCGACCGGCCCCGCAATTTGTCTTGTCCAGGGGTTGAGGATGGATTTATCAGCAAGCCAGGATGTATTGAAGCCGTTTCTACTTGTCGACACTTGCCTTTTTCCATCGCCGACCGGTTGGTTAAACGACTGAAGACAAAAGTATAATGACGAATGAGCAAGTACCGCGCCGCGGCCGGCCCCGCGTAGAAGGCCGTGACCAAGTCAACGACGACCAAGTCGAGGTGCGCCCACCAACACCCACTCCACCGAACTGCAGCTAATAAGAGACTCTAGATTAGACGAACACGCATGAGATTGGCGCAGAGAACGTACCGAGCTCGGAAAGAAAGTGCATTCAACCAGGAAAGAACCCGGAACCAACAGCTCAGCCAAGCCCTGGATCAGGCGCTGGCAACCTTTACTAGGTTCCATCAGCATGCCCTAGGCCTACCTGAGGTTCGTGGCTCGTCGGATCTTGTTGCTAGTCTGAATCAGGCGGCCTCCGAAATGGCAACCATTGCCAGCGACACAAGCAAGTCAGCCAGGCTTTTGCTTGCTTCTGCAACCACAGATTCCGGCATCCAACCGCAACAACAAGAAGCGATGCCGCTTTACCCTGGAGACTTGCAAACCCAGTCGGCGCTCAAGAGCGTAACCCTCACAATTCGTTCTGCTGACCTTGTCCTGGATACACTTTCCGAGAAGCTGTTCAGGGCTTGCCTCGAGCGCGTCTTCACCATCCTAGCAGGGAACTGTGGACCCAAGGGCCGGGTCCTAGACTTGAGGTTGCCACTAGATATTCTCGGTGAGGAACTTCTCAAGTCCGAGTCCCTCAATATCCTAGCGCTCCCTCTCGTGGCGGATGACTACCGCTACCTCCCCCATTCCATGCCCCATTTGCCGCTCATGTATCGTGTTGTTGAGGGGAGCCAAGACATTATACCTCGATTACCGGCGCCGTCGGTGCAGAGGATAGTAAGGGGCAAGACTAGGACGAGGCTCGCGACTGCATTCGAGCCGCTTCAGGGAGAATGGCTCGAGGCCATGGATGTTGAAGAGTACTTGGAGGACAGGGGAATCTTTCTACGTGGGGCTGGCTCGAGCCATGAGGCTGATAATCAGAGCTTAATGCCTATGGCCCAAGGTCTAGCACGAGTTTCGACTGAGGCCGATTATCAACAGCAGTCAATACCCGAGGCTGGAGATACATCTGCGGAAGGGCAACGTCACGAGCATGGGGATTATTCTGTGTTTGGGGTCCCAACAACCCAAGAATGGATCGGCTCAGCCGAGCTTCTTCCACCTCTTGGAACAGGGCTCCAATCGATCGAATCCTCAGCAGGACCGTGGACTGATCCTCGGAGGAGGAGCTCTCAGGTGGCCTCCCAGATCATCATTGACCTCGACAAGCTCGTGCACCTGCTGGCCTCGACTGCAACATGCCTAGGGCCTGTGCCAGGGATTCGAAGAGCTGCGGTGGACTCATCAATTGCACAGTCCGTGGTTCAGCTGTCAGAGTAGATTAAGCGCCCGAGATCCGGTACCCTTTGATCTCATCCTTGAATACTCAAGAAAATCGTATTAAGCTTTCGGAAATAGAAGATCTGTGTCTAGAAAAAAGAGACTGGCCACTCCACACGCTGAACATGCCGCGTTCTCTAAAGTTATCCTACTGACAGTGTCGATTCTATGACGGTGTACTAGTCTATCCAATATATAATGGTCTAATCCGAATCCTCGTCACCTCCAATCACATGGAGATGAAACTGCGATTGCGACTTACAAGCTTCCAGAACCTCCTTGGGAATGTCGCGATCATCCACCCTCACAATCAGTTCCTTCAGGTGTCGCGCCATTAGGTTCACATTCTCTATCGTGTTCACGAGTAGATCCGTGACCTCATCGTCCGTGCCCAAGTCGTTAAAGAACTCCAGAGTCTCGAGCTCCGGCGGTAGTCCCACCGAATGCAGACGCGGCCTTTTTGAAGATTTGCCATATAGCTGATGATCCCAATTCAGCCGCAGAGTTTTGAGGGCAGTAAAGTCGCGCAGGGCAAGAGCCCTAGAACTGCGCAGGAATGGTGAGTCGATCGTAATTGTTTCCAGCGAGTGACACGCGGACTTTAGGGCCATGAAATAGTCTCTGATGCTATCAGAGCTTTCCTCAAGTTCGGGCGAGGGATCTTCAGGGTGGGTCATGACGAATTCTTTGAGAGCCTTCGGAAATATGAGGAGATCGGAGAGTGCATCGTCGTTAATGTCGCATTCGATGAGATGCAACTTGCTGAGAGCAGTCTCGTGTGGACGTTCAACCACGTCAAATCCGCGATCATCCAGCTTTGCCCTCTTAATAACCAGCGTTTCGAGCGTCGGATGAGCGAAGACGTGGATGTTCTCTTGCAAATCCCAATACTGGTCGTCCTCATCCTGGTAAAAGAGCGTGCACGACTTGAGACAAGCCAGGTCAAAAGGGCTGTTGAAAAGGTGTCCCACGCTGTGCAGTAGTGAAACAGGCACAGCGATATCCAGTGTCTCCAAGTTTGACATACGAGAAATGGTCTGAGATATGCTGTTGGATGGCAAGGATTTGTCGGAAATGAGCTGAGGGAGAGTGGATGCGGGATAAGCGAGCTTGATATCCTGGATCGCCGAGCCGCGTCTAGGCCGGTAATTAAGGGACTCGCTGAAGATGAGATGCAGCTCAGGCGTTAGAAATTGAACCGTCTTGTACAGGACAGCGTCTGCGAGGGTGTGGTAGCGCTTATTTAGTCTCGAGACGCTGCAGAGGTCGTGGCTGGGTAGGCAGTTGAAGATCTGCACCAGCGTCTTGTCGGGGAGCCTATCAAGGTGTTCGACATGGTGATAAGGATGGTGATGATGATGAGAATGAGGCATCGGGTGAGGGAATGAAGCGGCGGCAGAGGTCTAAGGGTTGTTGATAGTTGATGTTGTTGTTGCTAGGGCTGATGAAATGGTTATCTTCCCTGAACGCTTGGCGCTTATCGCATGACGTTGGGGAATCACTGCTGTTTTGCACGTGATTACCCCAAAAGAAAGAAACCTCGGTATTTATATAGCGGGGTGTACATGTACACATCTCAGATTGCTACTGCTACTTGAGTTGGATCATTTTCTACACGGAAAAAGATTAAAAAAGTGACCGAAGTATACCTCGAGCGCTAGCAGGACAAGGTATCAATTTGCTTAGCGTGGACCCGGGGGACGGCTCGATACCTCGAGGAGAAGGACCGAGCGAATGGGTACCGCAACTCTCCAGAGTTAGATACATAACATGTGCACATGAAGCCGCTTGTGTTTAACTGCATCAAGTAGGTATTTCCGTTATTTACTCACACAGTCAACGGTCGTGATACCTGTCAGCACTTATTCTCGCAGTTGTCAAGTGACGATGCCTTCCCAACCCACTCACTCACTGCACCTACTTTACCTCAACGACCTCATACGTGTTTTCCATCTTTCCTTCGATATCTCGCCTTTCGGTCCAACCCACGTCAAAAAGAAGCATTTCCCTGGGTAGAAATCTGCTTTGTCTATTAAAGTGTTGCATTGGCTGACACTCTGCCGATAATCTCACAGCGATTTCGAGTCCAGCATTGAACATCTAGGTCTCCAGTCCAGACTTTCTAAAATATTTTCAAGGCGATGTCAGTAGATGCTCATGGTTGTGGGAGAATTGATAGCATGAACACCATAAACAGGTTTTAAAAAATCGAAGCGAGGCACCTCAGTCCCACTTTCATCTCATTTTCAAGAGAGCCCAGTTCTCGACCAAGGTCCAACTGCTGCCAAGTCCACCACACACCCACACAAGGCAGACTGAATGGCATTTTGGGTGCATTTTGACTGTGTCTCCATTCGACGCATTTCCTTATGTGGTCATCGCTTATGGGGTGGCTTGAAAATTCTCCCAATAGTCTGCTCAGCCTGCCTTGGCAATCAGGCTGGCAGACATTGTCATGAATTTGAGCCAGAAACAAAAGGGCAACTTTTCCCAGCCTGGTTCTCATTGCTTATCTTCGTTCTCTAAACTCATCCTTTCGTCATAACTACTCCCAAAGCTCCCCTCTCAGTCTACTTTCCTCACCATGGTATATGTCAATCGCCGGCCACTTTCGGGCCATTATCCAGGCGGCAGCTCGGGGGGAGGTGGCGGTGTGGACTCGTTGCCTGGGGTCTCTACCGCCGGAGATCACTACGACAGATACAACCCGTGGGTTGGTCGAAATACCGGGGGTTACTACCGTAGTAACGGCAACGACACCGATATTGACCTTCCCCCCATTCCTGTCGAATGGATTATCTCACCTGTGCGTATCCACGGCGGTGAATGCCCCTCTGGCAACGGTACTGTTACCTCTTTTGTCGTCTCCGATCTCGTCTCTTGTGTCCTCATGATCATCCTTTTCTACCCTCCGGTACTCAAGAGAATCACCTGTGGCCTCATGGGAAGGACGAATAAGTCGGCCGCCAAAAAGAGTGGAGATTGGAAAATATGGTTCGGCTGGATGTTTCCACTATCCCTGGAGCTCTTGGGCAACATTGTCAACACCGCCATCGTCGTCAATTCTGAAGGGTATGAACACCTTGCCTTCCGCAACGTCTTCGCCCTCTACTCGTCCCGCCCACGCGCCAAGGTCTGGCTCTTCTCTCTCCTTCGTTTTTCGAAATATGAAGGCGAGTATATATTTGCCGATTCATACATTGGAATCTCGGTTGCAGAGGTCATTCTTCACATTGTCATGGCGTCGTTTATCGGAGTAACCTGGCGACGATTCCCCAACGACCCCATCAAGGAGTGGATGAAGCCGCTCACTACATACATGCAAGTTGTGCCGGCCATTTTATTCCTCGCGGTTGCTCTAGTGGTGCCGATCTGGCGACGATCGGGACACCCATCCTGGTTCAATGCATCGTTCTGGGACATTGTTCTTGCGTGTTTCTTTTTTGGGACAGTTTACGCAGCACCTTGGGCTTACTGGGCGCATTTTCTGGAGTTGCCTGGGTCCCTGTGGGTTACCCTTTTTCAGCTGCGACATCAGAAGCAGAAGCTTGCTAACACTGCGTAGGTGGTGCCCACCAGACCTCGTTGGCCAAACAGTCGTGTGGGTGATTTTCTCGGTGCTCAGTATGTCTTCCGAGCTCTATATGGCATAGATTATACGCGGGTAACTAATGATTTAACAGGCGCAATACCCGGCCTTTGAAGTCGACGGTTCATGGGCAATATATGCTACACGGCTAAGCCCCATATTGCCCCATGACGCTAGATTATGCGGGCTAATCGAATGCGTCAACAGCCGTGTTTTTTTCTCTTGGGATCAATGTTATATTTGGCTGAGATTAAATAATAAATTCACTACAATGAGCAGCCCAACCACCTCTCTAATCATTTAGCCATATGGTTTTCGGCATATGTCGGCTACGAGTGAAGATCTTAACGCAATGTGGCCCTCCCGAGTGCCACACGTTAGGCTTTACTGCTGCTTTTTAGTTAACTCAGACCAAGACGAACCCATGATCTGCAATATCTAATTGGAGTGGGAGCTTATAACATGCCGCCCTCGCGGCGCGGAGGACGCGCGAAGGAGTAGTGCATTCTGGGGCCCCATTTGCATCAGAGGAGGAACACAGAGCAACGGAGTAACGTTATTATGGCTAATAAGTAGCGGGGTTGACTTGTGTGTATGCTCGAACGGATTACCCTTGTCATTTCAACACGTGCAGCAAGGGGATTGTTTCATGGGTGGTCCACTAAATGCCGAAGGTCCGACGAACCTAAGTACAACACGCATGATCTCCACTAGCCAGACCATGAGGGATCCCCTAAAGACCAGAGCCTAAAGTAGTTCTAGCAGATCTCGAGAAGTCCAGTGGCCTGTGTCCATTACCATTCCATGAATCCTTTGCCGACGCCATCTAGTTATGCACAGACAAGAGGACCTGTCATGATGAAGTTAAGGACAAGGTACCAGATCTCTGTTGTGACCATTTCTACCAAACTTCGCAATCCAGCGAGAGAATATTACATTGAGACATATGGATAAAACTGTCCTCGGTAGCTTGGGTCGGATGCAATTAGACTAGAAATACGCGTGGAGATAGAAGTGTCGCGTGCAGGCCACTACAAAGGTACAAAGACGGCACATAGATGAGATGAATCAGAATCAAAATCAGTTCCATAGTTACACTCAGTGTTCCCGGTACGACATGCGCTGATCAACGGTCAGCAAGTATTTGCGAGGAGACAGTAAGCAGGTCGGCCCTTCATGATCCTCATGTAACCCTGCAGCAGATCACCCCCACTATCATTTATTGTTTCTTCATGCAGCCCTACAGCTTCCACTATGGGCAGGTGCGGAGAGCCCTTCGTGTTTCAGTTCCCAATGCGGACCAGGTTCGGCCGACGATGTGATCTCCCAAATTGCAGGGGCCAACCTGTCTCGTTCGATAAATTGGCAAGACGACTACAGTTTGCATATAATGAACCTGTTGCCACATAGCTTCGTGTACTTGGAACCATAACATTGCCCTCTCTGGTCTCATTGAATTATCATGCCTTCTCTCACTCACTATCTCACCATCCTCTCTGCTGTGGCCGTTGGCTCTGTTGTTGCCGATGTCAACCCCAACGCGGAGGGAGCCTGCGATGATACTCACGGCGGCCAAGACGCCTGTGGGCCCAACGGAAGTGAGGCTTGGTTGAACACCGGTCTCGATAGTCAAGGATGGAACCCTCCCTTCCTTGATATCAACGGCCTCAAGCACATCTCTCTCGAGGACTACTACAACGGAGTCGGAAGTTCATGCCGCCAGTACGACCAGTACTTCAAATCATCAGGAGAAAAATACAACATCGACCCTGCCATCCTCGCCTTCCTCGCCATGCAGGAGTCGTCGTGCAATGCAGATACTGGCGGACCTACCCCTGGCCTGATGCAATGTGAACCTCGAAACTGTCAGAACGGCAAGTCTAGCTGCCAATACCCCATTCAGGACAATGTCGACTGCGGAGCCCATGTTCTCCGAGCCGCCCTGGACAACGCGGGTGGAAATGCTGTTCGAGCTATTGGCTCCTACAACGGATGGTTCATCAAGGGTTTTGGTCTTAATGGAGGCAAGGGAATCACTGTTGACTACCCTTGCTCCGCTGAGGGCCGCAGGAATGGTGCTCCTCAGAACTTGGATTATCTGCACGAGACGCTCAATGGTTGGTTCCAGGGCCTGGATGTTTATGGAAGTGATGCCGGAAAGGTTGGTGGCATCTATGGCTGCTCTGGAAATTGCAACAACGGGGACAAGTGCTAGGTTTCGCTGGCCGAATAGCCGTTATTGAGAAATAGAGGCAGTCTTAACAGCCCGGCCAAACGACGTTCACTCGCAGTGAAGGGCCGTAGCTCAGTTCCCATGTACATAGTTTCTGCGGTCATTCCGTCAGATGCATAGAAAAGAACATGTTTCTTCTATGAATCTCAGTTCGCTGCAGCGTCAAAGTCGAACACCTCTGAGATAGCATTTGATGTATGTCATATTCCGAGGGATTCGTTTCCCTGGGCTTGGTATGCCCAACTACGGTAGGATCTGCAAGGCGGATGAGCCATCGAAGCAAGTCCCGATACATCTCATCCTTGCCACGATTTCGTTCACGATGACTGTGACTCTGATGCATTTTTCGGTGGACATTAAACGCCGTGAGCCCATCCTCATAGTCCTTGGGAAGCCGGCAAACTAGCACATACGACCATACCCACCGGAGAACTCGGGATCCCGTCCGCTCTCCCATAGATAAGCCGGTGAGGGGCGGATTAGTAGTTGGGTCGGTGACGACCAGCGAATCCCCGCTGTTGTATGTTTTTGCCCAAGACGGTGATTTCTTTTTGCCAGTTGTGCATACTTGGATTGGCTGAGCGATGCAGTGGCTGGGTTGCTCATAACATGTCTCTCATGCGAGAGTCGCCGTCGTGAGTTTCTCTAACGCGAGTCGTGGTCCCATAATGCGGTGATGAACCCAACATGTTGCGCTGGGACCACGAACAACAAGTCGAAGTTCTGTGCGATGTTTGGATGTGCAAGACAAACTTTGTGCACAGGTTGGAGTTGTGCTGACACATCACTAGATTAGCCAATCGGGGTTGATTACGAGGGAACCAAGGTGGGGATCTATGTGGGTCGATGACACTTCCATCCAATTGGAGCTTACCCACGCACGTGATACTGCACGCTTTGCTATTTTAGGATCTCTAAGCTCTACAGCACGTTATGCTCAATAGCTCAGAGAAAACACGGCTCAATTGTAGCGCAGTTTACTTAGATTCATTACCATCGACAACCTCACCATTTACAAATTAACTATTACTTGTAATGGCCTATGTCAAACTTCCGATATACGGTTTTTTTTCTCTTTTGCATTTTATACACTTATTCACCACCTGTGCTATCTCGTTTCCCCAGTTCATGGTTGTAAAGTCATTTGCTTTGAACCCACCCTATACCTGAAGACGTCACGAACAAGATCACCAGATTCCGACTCCTCTCCACTGTAACCAACCCGGAGGCCTTGAGAGTGCAACGAGTTCAACATAATTGGTGAAAAGCCTCATTGTCGCCATAGCTCATCTTTAAGAAATGCGACACGGAGTTGAGCCATATTATGAAGGCCAATCGGGCTGCTTATGTAATTCAGTTCGGCCACTAACTGACCAGATGGGCGCCCTGCGGGGTTTCAAATGACCTTGTCTTGACACAGAAACCCAGACGATTGACCATGAACAACATGGACATTGCGCGTGCCAGCCATGCTTGTTTGCGATGTCGCCGGCAAAAGAAAAGAGTCTGGAAAATTCCCAATCAAATGTTTGAAAGACAATCCCAATGCTAACAGCTGGAAAGTGTAATCGAGGTATTCCGAAATGCTCACATTGTCTGAGGGCCAATGCCGCCTGTAGCAGGGAGGCTCTCATCAGCGGATCACACGTTGCCGTCCGGTATGCCTTGTTCAACCTTTAATCTTCTCTATACGGGAAGTGCGAAGCTAACGCGCGAATTATAGGACTGTCGCGGAACTCGAAGCTGAAGTTGCACGTCTAGAGGCACAGGTCGCCGCGGGTGGACATGTACATCTAGACCGTGTACACATGAGCCCCGGGATGACCGAAGGTGAGAGTCGTAATGACGCTGCCGAGCCAATTCATGTACTCGACATAGACACGAGCAGGAAGGGACAGGCGCCGAGTCTAGGCGTTCTGGCCGACCTCAACAACGCCACAGTGTACGATTACGAGAATTACAACCTGACGCGCATGCTCAACAGCGCGCTCATGCTCGGAAATGACACGCTTGATATACATCCCAAAAAACAACTCGGCAGGCCATTGGTGCTATCCAGGTCGGCGACCGATGGGCGAAGTCCAATACAGGACCTCCCCAAAGACCTGCGCGCTTGGTACCTCGAGCGATACCTGGAACATGTGAACCCGACATTCCCCATCCTCAATGCAGAAGACATCAGATCAACCTTGGAAAGTCTTGACAACGGACAACCTATCGATCCCAGCGAGGCGTGTCTCGCATACTTGGCCTTGGCCATCGGGGCAGTATTACCCAGTACAGATTCTTTGATGGATGCTAGCGCTGCATGCCAGTTGTGGCAGGCAGCTTCCAAGGAACAAGTCTTTCACGATGAAACACCAAACACAGTTCGAATTCTCATCCTTCTAACGCTATTCTCACTGCTCGAGGAAGGATGTGGAAGTTCCTGGCATCTGGCCGAGCTAGTTGTACGATCATGCATAAAACTTGGTCTGCACAGCAAAGCATCCGAACAGACCTTGAGTACCGAACTGTTTTGGAGTGCATATCTTCTCGATCGCTGGGTCAGCTGCACGCTGGGACTACCGGTGTTGATCCATAACGAAGAGTTTGATCAGCAGATACCCAAAGCACAATCCGAAAGCGGCCAAGAGCCATCACCAATCCCACTCTGGCATATGGCTTATAGCCTCTTGGGAGATGAGAGCGGGATTCAGAATAGTGGCCAGGAATCAACATGGCTCGGCCGACCAGGATCCTCACCACCGGCGTCGTCGCACCCATCTTATCTGCTACACAACATGATTGCCACAGATCTGCGGATCGCTCACGCATCTCACTGTATCCTCCGTGAAGGGGAAGCGACTGCACAAAGATTCGATGGCACAGCTTCGAATCACCTCTCAGTCGTCGAGGTTGCCATCAAGCGTGGGTCCACGCTGCCCTGGACGACCGGGTACACAACCTTTCTGTCTGTCATGATACGGCTCATCTCTTTTGGGCAAATCTCCAGATGCGGCCTGCTGTTCACCCAAAGCACCCCTGATTCGGTGTACATTTCGAGGGCAGTTGATGTTCTTCGTTTCCTTGGCCGCACATTCAAGTCTCTCGAATGTCTGGTCGACTTGCTCGGCCAGCTTAATCAGGTCGGCACAGCAAGTATTTCGGTATCTAGCGCTCCATTGTGTTTTCCGAGTACAACATTAATTGTTTCATAGGGCTCTAATGAAGCATCCATCGGTGTACCCCGGCATTCTGGGATATTTACCATCACATCTCGCGCTTTGCAATCGATCGGTGTCAGCTGTAGTTAAACGCCATGGCACATGTGTGTCACAGCAAGAATCCCACGGTCTAACCCTCGGACCTGATTACCATTTTACATATTTTAGTATCAGAAGACACCTAGCCTGTATATATATCGATCTCTTGGTGTGCTAGTCGTCGTTAGAGCAGAAATTCAGCACTTTCGCAATTGGGAATGTTACATCTAAGCATTGCTGTGCAGAATTCTTAATACCATAATAGTATAAGACTTGACGTTTCAAGGCATCTTAGAATATGAACATAATAGAAATGCTCGAATCACTGAGCTAGCAACATGAGTTTGCAAGATTGAGTTATCGGATTGGTCTGGTCGACGTTGACCACGGCCTTTATTCATCCATTATTTATAACTCATAATTGACGAGTTATATCCCGAATTGGCGCTTTTCCCTTTGAAAGCCATAAATTGACTTATTTCCCCTTGTTACCTAACCTCGCGTTGTACTCTTCATCCGTCACAGCCTCATACCACGTCGTTTTGCCCCGGCTAATAGCCAAATGAACCAAAATACTCCCCTCATCAGCCCCATGCCAATGAACAGTTCCAGCCGGACACCAAACAATATCGCCCACAGACAGCTTCTGAGGGACACCGCCCTTGTCGCAGACCCAACCAGATCCGGCCTTGACTTCGAGGACCTGGCCGTCCTCGTGGTGGTGCCAGTGTGTGCGGGCACAGGGAGTGAATGTGGCCGTCACCATGGTGATGCCTTCTTCTTGCTTGTTGAGGACGCTGTCGTACCAGACTTCGCCGGTAAAGGTTGGGCCCTTTTTGAGGGTTTGACCGTTCTCGGGCCGGGAGGAGCGGATGATTGTCATAGGCATCTTGGAGGATGGGGTATGGAGGAAGGTGTGGTAAGTGATTCTTGGGGTTGGTAATCAGGATTGATGAGAAGGAAGATGAGATATCGAATCAAGTGATGTCCTTGAATTGTAAACTAGCAGGGATCGATTTCGATCCTTGTTATAAACTGATGCGGCTGTCGGTTACTTTTCGGACAAGCCCGCAACGAGGATCTGCCCTCGGTCTTGAGTGGGGCCGGCTCGGATGGTCCGCTCGGGCAGGCCCGACGACACCGGGGAAGCAAATCAAACCATGAAGTTGCCGCTCGGACAAGGGCGCGGGGCTTATCGAGCCGGGAGACGCGCGTAGGCATATTCTCGAGTGGTCTCGGTAAAGAGAGAAAGACGGGAAACGATTTCCTCGCATACAAATCAACCCTTGTGCAACTCCAGACCTTCAGAATCCCGTCATCATCACTCCTCCAGACCCGTTCCGCTAGTCACGATGCCTTCTGCAGAGAATCCCACAACTTACGGCTTCATTGGCCTTGGGCTAATGGGCCTGCCCATGTGCAAGAATCTCGCCAGCAAGCTTTCTCATGGCGAGCGCATCCGCATCCTGGACCTCAACGAGGCGGCCATGGATCAACTCCACAACGAGTTCCCCAAGCAAATCACAAAATGTTCTTCGCCAGCTCAAGTTGCTGAAGGAGCAGAGGTCATTGTGACTATGCTTCCAGAAGGCCGCCACGTTCAGTCAGTCTACATCTCGGGCCCTGATGCGCTCAGCACCGTCTCTCTGAGCGGGAAGCTTCTGATCGACTGCTCAACAATCGACACGGCGACCTCGCTTGGCATCAAGGATCACCTGAACACAAAGTTCACCAATGCCTCCTTCTACGATGCTCCCGTCAGTGGAGGCGTCATTGGCGCTGTCAAAGGAAGCATCTCCTTCTTTGTCGGATGTGACGATGCTACCGACCCCAACTTTGCCACCAAGATTCAACCTATCCTACGCTTCATGGGCGGAAAGATCATACCATGTGGTGGACCATCACTAGGCTTGACGGCGAAGCTCTGCAACAACTACCTCTCCGGCATCCTTACGATCGCGTGCTCCGAGACGTTCAACATCGGTATGCGTGCCGGCCTTAATCCCAAGAAGCTATACGACGTGCTTCACGCGGGTTCAGCGCAAAACACGATCGCCGACAAGTTCTGTCCCGTGCCCAACGTCGATCCCAATAGCCCGAGTAGTCATGGATACAGTGGTGGTTTCCGTATGGCACTGATGCTCAAGGACTTTACGCTTGCTACACAGATGGCCGAGCGGGCTGGTGCTGAGAGGGTCTTGGGAACCAAGGGCCTAGAGATGTACAGCTTGTTGAGCAGAGAGGAAGAGTACAAGGACTTGGATGTGAGGGCAATGTTTAGATACATTGGAGGGCAGGAGGACTGGGAACAACAAGAAGAAAGTCGGGATGCCCGGGGTGTGGAAAAGAATGATAATGGCACTAATGGGCACCAAGATCTTGTAAAACAGCATTAGATCATGTAAAGAGTCCAAAGCAGGTTGAATCTACGCGTGGCAATGGTTTTCTTATCTCTACTTGGATCTTTGCCTATTGTCTTGCCTACCTTCATGTTCGTGACTCCAATAATCAATGGCTCGATATGTGTGAAAGAATAGCTTGACGGAACTGACTTTGCCACCTAATGATAGGGCCGGGGGTTCAGACAAGTAACTAAGAACTAGGTCTCACCATTAAACTGTCAGGGCACGGCGATGAACGTGGGTTGGAACTATCGAAACATCATGTGGCCCTCTCCTTGACTAGCGCCCAACATCTGGCCTTGGCTAAAGCATACAGCGTCTCTAATCGAGGCATGGGGACACCTTTTTGCTTCCCAAGCCTCACTGCATTACCCAAGATCGCTTCCACCTCAAACTCTCTGTTCTGCCTAACGTCCTGGAGCATGCTCATCTCTCTCCCAGTCCCCGTCTCCGCCCTCTTCTTTGCGATGGAAAACTTCTTCTCAGCCACTTCAACCGTCACGCCCTTGATACCCGCTGCCTTGGCCAGCTCGACAAGTTCCATCATGATACCCCACGCTAAATCATGAGCGTACGGCTCCGAGGTTAGGAGAAAGTCTCCGTCCGTGGTCAGCGTGAGAGCCCCGATGGGATTCCATGCCGCGTTCATGAGTAGCTTGGACCAGCGGGCTACCTGGATATCATCGTGGACCTCAGCACCGCCACCACCCTTAATCATGAGACCGGCAAAACGTCTTGCAGAATCCTTGTGTGACTGGGGCGCGTTGGAGGGATAGGTGCCTAGTTCGAAGAGGTTGAGCATCTCGGGATACTCAATTGTGCCAGGGCCTGTCTGCACAGCGGGACAGTAGACGACGCCGCTCAGGATGGGATTTTGAGGGAATGCTGCCGCGATCTCCTCCTCAATCATGATGCCGTTCTGTGCTAGGATAATGGTTGTCTGTGTTCTTCCTTCCAGAACAGGTCTGAGCCGTTCGGGCAGCGATGGCTTGCTGCCCGGAAAGGATTTTGTGCAGACCAGGACAAAGTCAAAGGAGACTTTGCTACATTCAGAGATATCGCGCACGACGGCAGTTGGTCTAAATGTGACATTGCCATATCGCACAGACGATAGCTTGAAGCCTTGTTCTTTGACCGTGGCGTAGTTGGACCGACAGACGGTCGTCACATTGCAGCCAGCTTGGAGGAGCTGATACAGATAAACACTGCCGATGCTGCCGGCGCCAAAGAGGAGGATATTGGTAGATGAGACAGCCATGGCGAGAACTGAACAAGGGATTGATGCGGCTCTGTAGTCAACAGGAAGGTTGAGTGAGAGTTTGCGTGGTAGGTGAGCTCCCGGGACAACTAGACCCCGATTGGCTCTCTGTTTTAATACACAAGGAGGCGATTGTGGGTGGAACTAGCAGCAAGTCAAGGAGGGGCTCTTGCTATTCCTTGGCGCCGGCCTTCCCCGACTTGCTCGACCGAGGGATTGAGTAAGCCTCCGTAGACTCGGACAACCCCGACGACGATGGATTTTGTTCCCCAACCCCATGGGGATTCCCCAGATCCCCCACACATACCTATGGCCCCCACGTTTCTTGTGGATCATATAGATTGATAGGACAGCCCTGTCTTGAGATGAACTTCCAGTCAACAACGGCAGGCGAGTCTCTTCATCGTTTGTCCTTCTTCCCAGACCCTTTTCTCTTTTGTCCAAAGCATAATGTCGGCTCCTGATCAAACCGCCAAACTCCACGACCTGCCTGGGCAGGTCAGCAACAAGCTGTCTTACGCACACGAAGAGGGAGATCTGGACGAAGCGTCCGGCTTGACCCATGAGGAACTGGCGTTTGTTCGAGAATTCCCCGAGGACAAGAAGAAAAAGGTCCTTTGGAAGGTCGATGTGCGGCTGGTGCCATTCCTGACGCTCTTGTATCTTTTTGCTTATATCGATCGGGCTAATATTGGTAAGTGTCTTCTATCCATTGTCTATTGAGATGCGTGCTGATGCCTGTTGGAATAGGCAATGCAAAAATTGAAGGACTTGTCGAAGATCTCGGCATGACAGATGACCAGTACAGAATTTGTCTCAGCATCTTCTATGTCCCATACATCCTCTTCGGTAAATCTACTATCTTCTACCTTGCTCTCGGTTGATCTTTTTTAACATGATGGAAACTAGAAATCCCGAGCAACCACTACCTCAACAAGATGAAGCGTCCTTCTATCTACATTTCCGCCATTGTCATTGCCTGAGGGCTCGTCATGACATTCTCTGGCCTTACCCAGAACTTTGGTGGCCTTCTGGCTATTCGCCTATTGCTTGGAGCGACAGGTACATCTATCTTTGCTTCTTGACCTTGCCTTGCTTAGAGTAGAGAGCTAACAAAAGTGTCTCATGCAGAGTCTGGTTTCTTCCCCGGTTCAATCCTCATCATCTCCAAATGGTACCTCCCCAACGAGACGCAAACCCGTATTGCGGTTTTCTACACGGCTTCTGCTCTGGCTGGCGCTTTTAGCGGAATGCTCGCGGCCGGTATCGCCCAGATGGACGGCGTCGGTGGTTTGGAGGGGTGGCGCTGGATCTTCCTCCTCGAGGGAATCGTCACCGTCCTGCTCGGAGTGCTCACCTACTTCTGGCTCATTGACTCGCCCGCGTTATCGAGCGGATGGCTTGAGCCTGATGAGATTCGCTATCTGGAACTTCGCCAGCGCGCAGATCCGTCTCGACGAGCTATGGCGCGTGCTAAGAGCGAGGGCAGCGGGTCTGACACTCGCAAGGCGTTGATCAGTGTCCTTTGCGATTGGCAAATTTGGATGCATGGAATCATCTACTGGTCCAACACGGTGCCGAACAACGCCCTCAAGTTTACCATGCCGCAAATTGTCCGCAACATGGGCTTTGAAGCTACTCGAGCACAACTCCTGACTATCCCCCCTTATATCATCGGCGCCATATCCGCATTCGTTTCTTCTTGGTTCGCCGACCGCTTCAGCTGGCGTATGCCGTTTATTGTTGGCCCGCAGCTCGTCGTCATTGTGGCTTACTCGGTTCTCTTTGCTATGGCTGGCGATATCACGAACAATGTCCCCGCCTGCTACTTCAGCATCTGTCTAGCGTGTCTGGGTTTATACCCTATCAACCCCTGTGGTAACGCGTGGAACCTGAACAACTTGGCCGGCCCCTCCAAGCGGGCTATGGGTATTGCCTTTATGCTGTGCATTGGCAACGTTGGAGGCATCATCGGTGGTTTCATCTACATTGACAGCGAGAAGCCCAAGTATCCTACTGGTTTCGGATCCAGCTTGGGTTTTGTGGCAGCTGGTGTCTTGGCCTGTCTGGTGGTTGAGGCCCTGTATAAGTATATCAACACCCAGAGGGCCAAGATGACAGAGGAGGAAGTGTTTGCCAAGTATACGCCCGAGGAGCTGGATGCCATGGGTGATCGATCGCCATTGTACAGGTACACACTGTGAGGGAAGAGCATGGCGAGCGTTAAACTCGTATTATGCCATGCCTCTTGATTGGTGATAGTACGGAACTATGGTTAACTAAATAGATACTACTACGCAAAGTCAGAAGCTGTTGCAACATCGATAGTAATTGTGATCGATATGAATGTGGAGCGGATTGTGTTGTATGCAGTAGTCATGTACGCACGCGTTAAACTAGATACTCAACCAAATTCACTTCAATTGGTGAGGGAATGGCACGCCTACATGGACTGAGAGAGACTTCTACTCCCCAGTGCCAGTCAATAACTACAGAACAGGAACACACAGTAAATTCCACGATTCCTGGGGCCCAGGCCAACGAGAATGTCGCTGCAGTCATAGCTACTGGGTAATATCGTCGTTGTTGAAGGATGTGCTCCTTGCTGTTGTTTATGGTACAGTCTTGATCTAACAAGAGAACTGCAACAGACGACAATGGCTAGGATGATACATCACTCACAGATGATTAGAAAACCCTGAACATGCATGCATAGCATCCACTTTCTGCAGGTTCGCCACACGAGGAATCAGGTCGGGACTTGATCATCCTTGCGCATGAGTCACGACCACCGCCCTGAAGAGACTGTTTCCGGGGCATGCGGGGTGCAGACAACTTCTCTTGGAGATGTCGGATTTGCCCGTGGCTGGTGGGTCGGCCTTGTCCGCTCCAGCTTGCCGTTCGCTTGGCTATCTCCAACTGAATCGGGGTTGTCCACTCTGTGTTTGTAGTAGAGCCGGATCCGTCCGCTCATTGACATTGGTTGAGTAGACGGAACTGAACATCTAGTCAATGCCGAAAGGTAGTCCTGCGTGTGATAGAAATAAGACAAGTTCAGAGAACGAAAGCACACAGGTCAACACAACATCCTCCACCCAGAGGCATTTCGAATAGGCAAAAACATCACCATGAGTCCCAACACTGCCAAAGATAATGGGCATGGTATCCCAATTCCCATCACAAACAAAGACCTCTTTGACACTCGCGGCCTGGTCGCAGGTTCATGGAGAACCCCACCAGACGGCAAATCTTTCCCTGTCTACGAACCGTCATCTGGCAAAGTCCTTCGGGAATGCTCTGACTTCGGACATCAAGACTTTGTCGATGCTATTGATGTAGCTGATAAAGGATACCGACAATTTTGGTCCTCAACAACAGCTAAGGAGAGGGGAAGCCTCCTTAGGTCGTGGTACGAGCTGATTCTTGAGAATGCCGATGATTGTACGTGCGACAAAACGGTGGAACTGCATTGACTTCTCTTGCTGACAGCATGCTCACCTGTAGTGGCTGTGATTCTCTCGCTGGAAAATGGTAAGACCCTGGCCGAAGCTCAAGGCGAAGTCAAAATGGCAGCCTCGTACGTCTCCTGGTTTGCCGAAGAAGCCACCCGAGCCTATGGCGAGACGATTCCCTCGTCTTTTCATGAAACCGCGGTGCTCACGTTCAAGGAGCCCGTGGGAGTCTGTGGTATTATAACGCCGTGGAACTTTCCGGCTGCGATGATCACGAGGAAAATCGCACCTGCGTTCGCCGCTGGATGCTCCGTGGTGATAAAGCCACCAAGCGAGACACCGTTCAGCGCCATCTCATTGGCAAAACTAGCTGTCAAAGCTGGCATCCCAGAGTCAATTATTCACGTGGTTCCCACAAAGGATCGGCAGGCATCTCTTGAGTTGGCAACGAACCCCAAGGTTAAGAAGCTGAGCTTTACCGGGTCTACAGGAGTAGGCAAGATGCTCACGAAACTGGCGGCAGGGACCATGAAGAAAGTGAGCATGGAGCTAGGTGGAAATGCGCCTTTGATCGTATTTGAGGACGCGAATCTGGACTGCGCAGTACAAGGAGCCTTGACTGCCAAGTTTAGGTGCGCCGGCCAAACGTGCGTGGTATGTTCATCAAGCCCAAGGCCCTTGACTCGGCTAACCTTGACATAGTGTGCTAACCGGATATACGTGCAAAACTCGGTCGTGGAAACATTTACAGCTAAGCTCGTGGAGCGTGTGGGTAAGCTTTCTCTTGGTAAGGGCATTGAGCAAGGCACGACCCTCGGGCCCCTCGTCAACGCCGCAGCCGTGAACAAGGTAGCGCACCAGGTAAAAGACGCCGTTTCAAAGGGGGCGGTCGTGAGAGCCGGCGGCAAACCGCCAGGTACAGACGGCTTCTTCTTCGAGCCCACCGTCATCACGGGTGCAACAAAGGAGATGGAGGTTGCAGCTGATGAAACCTTCGGACCCCTCGCGGCCATTTTCTCGTTTGAGACTGAAGAGGAAGTTATAGCCTTGGCCAACGATACGGAATTTGGTTTGGCAGGGTATTTCTTTTCCAAGGATATCGGGCGCGTTATGAGAGTGGCTCGTCAGCTTGAGTGCGGTATGGTGGGTGTCAACACCGGCATTATGACGGCATGTGAGTCGCCATTTGGAGGCATTAAGGAGAGCGGTGTTGGCATTGAGGGCTCCAAGTACGGTCTGGCCGAATATCAGAACGTCAAGGGGGTCACGATTGGAAACCTCAACGACTACTAAGAAGTTGCGGCGAGTAGAAGTGTTATGTATCTGAACCGCTCATCAACATCTGATATACCGAATTGACCAAAGCCGTCTAGCTTAACGGGAGGACTAGCACCCCGTACCAATGAATTGTAATGGCTTTCTCGTCAATCAGCCAACCGGAAAGACTCCCTCCAGCACGACTTCTCCAACCCTCAAATCCAAATCGAGCTGATCAACGACCGCCGGGCAAGTCCGACAAGCCCAGATGACTGGCCCGGGAAACGCCGAGTAAATGTTAGTCAAATCGGCTATATGGCCAAAAGTGATGATTGGTGACGTGAACGACCCATCGGTCCCTTGGTTTTACACCCCGCACCCACTATCCAAATAACAAACACCAAGAAAGGATGCAGTCAATACCAGAGGCTGGCTCTCATGCGGCATCAAATCTAGTGACTGCTACCCAGGGAGCATGTGTATCATGCAAAAGCAAGAAATTAAAAGTACCAGACCCTTCAAGAACGTCCTCTGTCGTTGTGCCGTCTATCTGACTCTTCATACGTAGTGCGACAGACTGTCGCAGTCATGCAACAACTGCGCGAGACTTGGAGAACAATGTATCGCCGTGGACCCCGGGTCAGGGCAGCTTCACGCGAGGAGGTATGCAATGTTGGACGTTTAGCCTAGACACCGCTCATATGATCTTGCATCAGTTACGTGGATGGCCTTCGCGACAGGGCCGAAAGTCTGCGATTTGCTATCCGTGAGAACCGACATTCTCAGCCTGAGGGCGTGATTGAAGGAGGACCTGCCTCTAACCCTACATCTTCCAGCTCTTTGCCCAAGGTTTCCCCCAATTACAGCGGCTCCGGGAGTATATTCAGGTATGATTGACTCATCTCCTTGACCTCTATACAATTGCTGATAAGCATCTACCTAGTCTCGGACAGCTAGTAGCCGCCGCCGTTTCTCGAGGTTCAGATAACTCAGTTCTCCGCCTGGGTATCTCTGCAGCCCAGGAACACGAACAACAAAACATAGAAAGGGTGCGCGCCACAGAGATGCCTCTTCCCAGTCTCGGTGACGCTGTCGCACTTGTCAAGCTGTACTTCGATGCATTACACGTTACTATGCCATTCATGAGACAAGCAGATGTCTTCCAGCAGCTTGAGCGACTGTATACTGGCACCCCGGCCTATACTGCACATGAAAAAGCTCAAGATCTCTTTCAGCTCCACATGATATTTGCTATCGGGGCCATGCGTTCTCCTGGGAGTTGGAAAGAAGATTGCGCAAGGGACCATTATCTGACCGCCATGAGCAAGGAGTCTCACCTTGGTCAAGTGCCGCCTCCTGTACAGATACAGAACCTGCTCCTAGTCTTTGTCTTTGCTACTCTACACGACGTCGGCATCGCGAGTACTTGGGAGATTATCAGACAAGCCATGAGAGTCTGTGTGAAGTTTGGCTTCCATAGTCGGGAGACGGCGGAGCACGACCGGCTACAAGAACAGCTACGGCGAAAAATATTCTGGTCTGCATACATCTCGGATCGACACTGCAGCCAGAACTTGGGTCGACCGGTAGCTCTGGCTGAAGAAGATATCACCATCGAGCTTCCAATTAACCAGGATGACGACCAGATCAAGGCGGGCGAGCCAGAGATTCCTGGGCGATATACCGAAGTGACAAACTTGGTGAGACACACCCTCCTACGACGTCTTGGTACGAATGCGCGGATAGCTTTGAACCGTTTATCACGACAACAAGCTTCTCTGGCAGAGCAGATAGAGACTGCGAAAACATGGACCGATGCGCTTGAGGCTTGGTACAACTCTAGTGTTGTCAAGCCTACCCCTACAAACGCATACGAAACCAAGCAATATCTCGATATCAACTTTCACCGTGAGCGGATGAAGTTCTTGTCGTATCTGGTTCTTCCCTCGGACAACGCGCAGAATGCGACTGCGAGTATCGAGCACTTGTGGCAGTATACCCTCTCGGCTTACCAAATTCTGCTGGCGTATCAGAAGCAGTCTAACGACGGTTTCTTGAAACCTAACTGGACGTACGTGCAAGACGTGTTAAAATCAGGATTTGGCATTCTCTACTGTGCAGTAGGCATACCAGAGCATCGACGTCAAAACAACGGCGGGGTCAGCCTGACGCCCTCGGAGTTGGACACGGTTGTCAACGCGCTCAAACTATGCGGTGAAACGTTGAGCGAGATTACGGCCGAGTGGCAGACGGTACAGCGTCACGCAAACGCGTTTATGCAAATGTCTGAGGCTGTGCTTGAGCTCATCGCGAGCACGACCCGGAACGTCACGCGGGAGCAGAGTCACGCGGGAAATGGCGGCGAGAGACTGGAAGAAACCATGGATTGGGACTTTGATGCTCTTGATTCCACATTGAATATGTTCCAAGGGGAAGGCATTGAGCCGTTTACTGATGCAGAGTGGGCCGAGTTGTTTGAGCTGGCTGTGGAGGTGGACGGGGAGCTCACTATGCCCTTGTAAACCGTTTCTGGAGCTGAGCTCTCGGCGCTCTAAGATGAGGTGGTGCTGAGCTCGGGCTGGGCCGCTGGCATTCTTGAGGCTGCACAGCCCTATAAGGAATGGATTTGCAACGCGTGATCAAGGCCGCTTGTGGTCACACGCGACGTTCTTCACGCACATGCTTGGGCTGCCGTCCCCCACAGTGTCGAGTAAATCAGCCTTGAAAGACTGCGCTAGCTTCTTCTTTTGGCAGCATTAAGCGATAGGGGGACCGTAACACAGGTCTTGAAACACTAGTTGATGCAATGCAGACGGTTCGTACTATGTCAGTATTGCCCAAGACATATGGCGGTTTGTCACACAAGAGATTCAAGCCTAATAGGGCTGTTAATAGGTCACTGTGTTAGCATTTGGATATGATGCTATGATGTGTTGATAATGTGTTTTTTATTATAGTTGAAGCCCGGCCCTTGAGGGATAACTGAGCCAGAAGACCGAGGACTGTTCATTTTTATAGTGCTTGTGGCAATGATCGACGTGTTAGACCTAGCTCACCGAGAATGCCGTTTGAGCTATAGCACGGGTAAGTCTCTTGAGGAACAGTTGTCAGTGAGCTTGTGCGATTAACCACTACCACTCATGAGACTGATTGTCAGTGCTCCGGCCGGGTTCAGGTGCTTGTGACACGACTTGCGCGTATGCCCAATAGTTGAACAGCAGCCCAGGTGTTTTGAAATTTTTTTAACGTTACTGGAGGAATGTAGCTTCGAGGTTATCCTGAATCATCATCTTCCTCTCTCCATCCATCTCTTTGTAGGCCAACCATTCGATATGGGCGAGCCGCTGTCCATCGTCAGTGGTAACGCCGGTATTATTTCTCATGGCACTACCGCGTGCAGTGGTCTCCATACGTATTTCAGTGCTCTGAAAGACCAAGGCAAAAATATTGAATACGCTTGCCACCACCTAAGTCTACTCAACAGTTACATCGAGCTCATTCGGCCCAGCGCGCCAACACTCAGTAGTCGCCATGCCGAAGCAGGTGATCTCATCGCTAGGACACTTATAATATGTGAAGGCGAGCTTGAAGCTCTCGAAAAAACCATTGACAAACTGAAAAGCGGCAAGGGTGTATGGGAGAAGTCAAAATCAACCGTCACTTATCTATTCAATCAGGCGAAGCTGACCTAAGTCCAAGACCAACTTTTCAAGGCCACAGCAGTGCTAGAGACTGTTGTTCAAGCATTGATTCTGTAAGAAAACCTGCACCTATTGAAGGATGTCTACTAATCTTGATAGTCGTGAAAACATATCTATTAGCAATGATATAGAGGCTCTCAGAAACGCTGTCCAGGACAACCATGTGGTCACACAGGACTTTCTTCGCAGAATCGAAACTGGCGTCGACACTGCTGGCTATGCTGTCAAGCTAGAATCAGCACTGTTGATGGAAATATTTACTGCGATCGAGCAACAGAGAGCGATGACATCGAGCAGTCACGCTCTGATCCAAAGTACCAACGCCATGCTCTCGGTGAAGCTGGATAGTGTTGTAAGAGCCTTGATTCTCCACATGGACCTTGTCGGATGGAGCTTGCCCCCACATAAAAGCACTGGATCTAATGAGAGGACTATAGACGGGACGGAACGGCTCGAGCCTGTCGTTATTCCCCTCAGCCGCTGTGCCACCGATGACCGTCATTCCTAGTTCAACACCAAGTTGTGTAATCACGATGCGACGATGGAGGTCCTGGTCTGTTAAACCCTCGCTCTTGGCACTGGCTAGGGCTTGGAGCATCATTTGCAGACTGGATCTGGAATGCGAGTCGACCCATTCCGGTGCACCTGTAGAAACTATCATGCCCATCGACCAAGATACATGGAATGGCTGGCCGTGGCAGCGCTGGCCCGCATGACACTTGCCAAGTCACTAGTCGCTACTGAGCGACTAACTCTGCGTGATATTGGATGTGATGAACGGAACAGGACCAGTTCTGGACCATAACCATATAAGGGCTGGGCGCAGCTGAAAACAATAAGCGGTTGTCAAGGCCCTTTTGTTCCGTCTTGGTGCCCATTCCGCATTAGAGGGCAGAGACTCGTCTTCTGATCTCAGTATAAATAAGTCTCTGAGATGTATACCCCTCCCAGAACACCTCCTCCAGAATCTGGTGGACTACATCGTTCAGACTCATCTTCTCGTTCACCTCCTGCCAATACCACCGCTACAGACTCCCAGGTCAACATGGCTGTCGACAAGGAAAAGATGGCTGAGTCAATGGCTGCGCAAGCTGCGGCTGTCTATAAGGTCAGAGTCGTTCCCCGGCTCAAAGACTGTGGCTTACCTGTTGTCTACTCTATCCGTGAAGCACTTCAGGCGTCTTTTCCCGTTGCACCTGAGCAGTTGATGACGGTCCAGGTTCCCGGAACCATCATTAACAGTGGGTGAGTATTGATTCTGACTAAGGGGGGACAGGTTGCTCACTCGTACCAGTAGGAGCGGTGGCTACTGGTGGAACAAAAATAAACACGCAGAGACCCTTCACACTGTCAAGGTGAACGAAGCTCGACTGGTCGATGGCATGATTCCCTTGAGCAAGATCATGGTGAGTTTCCGTCATTCAACGACCGCTGTTACAGGGTGGTTCGTTGCAGGATCCTTTGAGCTGATCCAGTCAGACGCGGCAGAAGGAACAAAGGCATTGTCCAAGAAGTTCGAGGTGTCTAGCGGGTTTTAGATCGGCTCGTGGCTCGTGCGGTATCCAGCGTTGGAGTCGACGACGGGCGACTTGACTCCGAGCTGAGATGCAACGGAGTAGAGTCTGCTTGTAGCTTGGTGTGACATTCTTGATGATCGGGGCAGTGTTTGCAGCGTAGGTTGAAAGACAACTGGGATGGGCCGCAGTCGCAATCGTCTTAAAGGTGCAGCCATGATTGATCTTTAAGATAGAAATACAAAAACACATCTCGATGTCAAAAATAACTCTAAATAGTCGGCCTACATAAAGGGAAAACAATTAAAGCAGAAGGGTGATCCGACGTTGATAGCCGAGAGTTGATGCAAGGACCAACGGATGTAGAATATCCTCGGTCTTTTGGAATCCTCGGCCGGCTACTCGCGCCTACCGGCTGTTTTGAAGCCATCGAAAGCTGACCCATGGGGGCATGTGGTCCATATTCTTGTCGCATATGATCCCCAGACCGCCACCATATCCGGAGGCCGGACCGGCTCCACTCATACGCGCCGGCAATTGTGTGGCACCAATGACCAAGTCAGCGTGAGGCTGGTGACCTTGCGCCCATTCAAAAGTCATCTTGAACTCGTCCTTTATTCCTAGAGAGCTCTCCTGGAGTATCTGCGAAACCTTCATCTACTCTATTCCCGGTCGCCGTTCTTGCGTGCCAGCTTTTACTATTAATCATGCGCGCCCATAACATTCTCCGACAGACCAGCTTCATCACAAACCTTTCTCGTGCTCAGCAAGGGCGTCTAAGTGCTCAGGACTTAGTCCAGTATCGTTTCCGATTAGGGACCCAGAACTCTTTTGCAACATCAGCCAAGGCTTTCTCAACTGACAGGTCTAATACAATCGGCTTCATCGGCCTTGGCGCCATGGGCAATCATATGGTCAGCTGCTGCAGATCTGACTCTGCGAAACGCGATCTAACTTGACTAGTTCAATAACCTTGTGTCGAGATACAGGAACCCAGAGAGTGGAAATGAGGTCGGATTCGCATTGTATGATGTGAACCAGGCCGCAGTAGACAATATCATTAAATACCACGACTCTGAGCACCCCAATGTGCCTCTCACTAGTTGCTCATGTAAGTATGCACCATGAGATGAGACTTTTAAGGTATGTTAGTGGCACCGCTAACGCCTTACAGCACCTTACGATGTAACACAGAAAGCTTCTACTATTATCAGCATGGTTCCTACTGGAAAGCACGTCCAGGAGGTCTATGTTGGCGAAGGGAAGAGTGTCCTGAGCGCTCTCAAGGATATAAGTCAAGATCAGCGCGCAGAAACTCTCTGCATTGATCAGTCTACCATTGAGCAAAGTGTCAGCAAGGCAGTCGCCTTGCAGCTGCGACAAATCGGGGCAGATCTGGTGGACGCCCCAGTCTCAGGAGGTAAGCCGAGTGACCCAGTTCTGTCATCACCACTAATCCACGATGACACAGGTGTCATTGGTGCAGAGAAAGGCACATTGGCAATCATGGTTGGCGGATCCAAGACCTCCTACCATCGCTCTGTCCCCGTCCTGCAATCCATGGCTCGCAAGGTCACATATTGTGGTGACCTCGGTGCTGGACTTGCCGCGAAGATTTCGAATAAGTACATCGCCCCACCACCGGCCGATTTCGACACAATTACTGACCTCGGGCACTCGCCATGATATACAGTCTTCTACTTGGCATCACCATGCTTGGCTTGAGGTGAGTTAGGAAACAGACGGAACCCCGGATACTCGAAAGCAGAGGCTAATGAAACCAAGTGAAGCGATGCTACTGGGCAAAAGGCTCGGAGTTGATCCGCAAGTACTTGCCGACATCATTAACAGCTCCACGGGGCGTTGCTGGTCCAGTGAAGTAGGTTTTCAAACGGTCTCGCTTCTAGCAGATCAGGACCTTCTAGTAGGAGCATGCGCTAATGCTCTTGTACAGATCAATCACCCGGTCCCTGAGGTCAAAGCCGGAGACTCTAGCCCTCCAGCCCACCGGAATTACGAGGGCGGCTTCGTTACTAAACTGGCTCACAAGGACCTTGCTCTCGCTATTTCGGCTGCCGAAGAGGCCAATGTCCCTCTCGCGGTGGGACGGTGCGTTGAGGAGACGTATAGACCACTGGCCAGGTCCAAGGAGTTTGGAGACCGAGACTTTAGTGTGGTCTACGAGGCTCTTGATTCTCTGGGCTCCGCTGCGCGGAACTCCAAGCTATAGCCTATTTACCATTTCATTCCTATTAGACGTACATAAGTTTATCATTAGCGAAGCTGGAAGACAGTAACCATGTATCTCGTTTCAAGTGGAAATTTGGCATGGCAAAGCCCTAATAGCTTCAATGCATATGTAAGAGAGTCAATTATGAAACTTTGAAATAGCATGCTACCTCTAAAGCACGGCCCTTAGTTCCCGTTGACAATTACTCTTGAGTTGCGGCGTTTAAATTAGATAGCAAAGCATAGTCAATGGGACCAAACAAATCAATCCACGAATTTGGCATTGGGCCATCTGATTCCTGCCAACTCATTATCGCATCTTCGCCGAGTTGGTTTGACATGGTATTATAGTCGACCACCGCCCATAGAGCTTCTTCCTCGGCAGGCGTGAAGGTCAAAGCTTGCGCGAGGCTGTTCAGGTGAGGTCCTAAAACCCCATCGTAGACTATTCGGCGAAGTGTCGAAGCCTATTGAGAATCATCAGTGTACACAGAACGCAAAAGCTGAAATCAAGCACATTACCATTGTTCTAACATTACTCCAGTGCTGGCCAATGATGTCCAGATAGAGAAAGGCCTCTTCAAGCAGTATTTGAGCCTGTTCACAAGCTAAAGATTCCTCGTCATAGGTCCGTAACGCGATAATGGAGCCCGCGACCGTCACCGCATAGCCGCTGGATGAAGAGTGAAATGAACAGCCTAACTTGCGCGCCTCACGGATAAGAGCCATCATCTGCTGTGCATGAATCCAAGCTAGGTCAGATGACCGTTTAATGAAACTGATGGGCGCAAGGTTGCGGCATGTGTTGATGCGGCGCCGTAATAAGAATGGATGGTTGAGTAGACAATAGCAGAGATGGAACAGTGCTCGAGAGAAGATGATCGGCCCTGAAGACTGGCTGTCCACTACTCCTTCAGCCGAGATATGAGGTGCGAGCATCTCATTGACTGGTCTCTGTATCTCCAAATACGCTTCAAAATGTAGAAGATCAGATTCGATGCCGGCGAAGTCCGAGCCAGGATCCCAGGGTGGATATGGGCCTCTGATGTTGAAGTCTTGAAGCACATATTGCGCACATCGGCCGAGGATTTGCGCAATAGCAATGACCTGAGCCAAAGGGCATTGCAGTTGAGATACTGAAAGCGTTCGGTTTGTCATCTCGTCCAACGATTGTGTTTTGGCCCATAGGCCCTCTCTCCATGTTGACTCGTCACACGGCAGCTGCACGTGGCACGACGCGTCAACGATGGCCGGTGGTCGACCACGGCCGCAGGAGACCAAGCGATCCAACAGATAGACTGACCAAAACACCCGTCGTCGCTCTTCCTGTTCCGCATACGAGAGATGCGCTGCGTTCTCTAGCATGAGTCCGCAATCCTGTGCGATCCTGACGGCTAGGCCGACTTTGACCCACGCTGAGCTATGGCGTAATCGACCAGCTATACGCATAATAAAGTGTAAGACACAATAGTCATCATGCTTGGATCTCGGATGTTAGAAGATGGAGAAACGTACCAGTGAAGTCGAACAAGCCTAGCAAGGCGACCGTCTGGACAGTCGATACCTCTGCCACCTTGCCGACGGTAAAACAGTCCGACACAATGAGCTTCCAAGATCTGTTCGCATATTCGACAGACATCTCCAATGCACGCCCCGAAAAGTACGGATGCGAACAGAATCGAGTTGCAGTCGCCATGACGGCTAGGACTAGATGCCTAGGGATAGCTTGTTCGGACAAACGTTGCCGGAAGGTCTCCTCATGAAAGAACGAGTACGGCTGGTTCTGGCAGTAAGTAAAGTATGAATCAATGACTGCCATGAACACATCCTCCGGCGTTCCAAAGCCCTCGAGCGTAGGATCATTTTGCGGCGAACGTTGGAACCTGCTGGTGCCTTGCCCTGCAGTCCCAAACCCTGTCCTCGGGCTGCTCTCAGGGTGTCCGGAAGATGTTGGCAACCCCATACCACCCAGGTTACTGCTGTCTAATAGCAAAGCGAGGCATCTTTCAATCCTAGCACGTCGTTCAGTATCATGACTGACTCCCTGGTGGGGGTATTTAACCTCACCGTTGTAGGCTCGATCCCATTGTCTCGATCTTTGCTTCAAGTTTTGCAATCTTACTTACGAATTCTGAGGTCTAACAGCCAGGTTTTAATGCATTGTTCAGTGATGAAGATGGAGTCAATACATACCTGTGTGTCGCTTGACTCGGGGGTTCCTCGTGAAAGGTCGGGGTTGTCGCTGCTCGCTGGATGAGGCCCTTGTTGCCCTTGAGCCTGCTGCCGAGAAACTTCGACGGGATATGCGCAGTCTTCTGCCGTTACACCCAAGTCGGGCAAGGTTGACATTTCGAGCATCACTTACCAATGTTGACTCGTTGGCATTGTCCACAGACAGGTCGATCGCCGGTGCACCGGCATTTCTTTCGTCTTCCCGAATCAGCTCTCGCCGGCCAAAGCGCGAGTGCGCACAAAGGGTTACAATTGCGTACCGGCATTGTAGGCATGCCTGGTCAATGCGCTGCACCGGGAAGTAAGCATCTGCTCTACTCGCCATCGCATAGTAGGACACGGAGCGGATGTTTGCGCATGGATGGAGTCGATGAGCTGCTTCTGGACAGGTCACGGTCTGAGATCCGGACCGGCGGGGCTAACTAAAGAAGCGCGCATGTGGATACAGGGATCTTACAAAACCCCTCTACGTGCCGTAAAAAATGCCCGTTTTGGGCCTAGAGGCCAAGAGATAGACTGCATGGTCTAAAAGTTGGGGCCGGACCGGCTCCATTCCCCAGTGTTCGAGACCACGTCTAGATGCTGATCTCGAGTTTCGGTTTCGTAAGTAATTCGGCCTCAGCTGCAATAGTTGCAACGGTCCATCAGATAGAAAAGGCAAGAATGGACGACTTCATAGAGCTCGATGTTTTGAGAAACGATACATCTTTATCTTTGCCTGATGAGATACTCGGAAAACATAGGAGGATTCCGTCATTCAAACCACGAAGACTATCGGCCAGCGACAGAGTACCCACGGATGGAATTACCTACGTAAGTAGCTCGAGCAATAAGGGCTCCTCTTTGCGGCTTGTCATAGCTACAATGAGCATTTACAAACATATCAGAGCTCGAAAAGTTGACATGGCTTCTAATCTGACAGCAACGGCGCCAGAATGCACGACCTCTCACCGGTGATCCTAGACGGAGTCAAAGTCAGTCAGACGGCACTCAACTCGTTCCCCGACGCGAACTACGGTAATGTCATTTGGCAGACACTGCTCTCCAGGCCGAGTACCTGCTCAGACTCGATGTGTGCGGGGATCGCGACTTGTCCATCTAACGGGACACTCGCTCTCCACCAGCACACTCAGGCAGAGATCTACTACGTGCTTGCGGGGTCTGGGGAAGTGGAGATCGACGGGGTTAGGCACCATGTTACCGAGGGTAGCATGCTTTGGATCCCCGGTGATGCGATGCACGGTGTCTTCTGTGGGCCCAATGAGACGCTCAAATGGCTGTATGTCTTTCCTGAAGGCCGTTTCGAGGATATCATCTACCGGTTTAAGTCCGCATAAGATGCTTCGAAAACCGGTGTCTCATCGAGGCATGAAGGGTTATGATTAGGGCTAGTAACCTAGGACCAGCCAGCAGTCACATAATAACTACTGCAACCTTGTGCAATAATCTCGCGCCATGCTAAAATGCCAAAGTGATGAATGTAGAGAAGTCTTTCCCTCCCTACTCTACTTTGTCCTTCTGTAACACTCCGCATTCTTCATCGTCGTCATGCCAAGGTTGTCAGCCATCCCAAGACCCTCGGCCGACGGCGTTCATGCAAAGGGTGCGTTTTCGATGCCTAATTCGTTTAGCTGCAGGTGGTCAGTTATAAGCCCACACTGGGAGTGTGCATTTTGCGATACCCGAATTAATAATTACGGACCGTGCCCACTCTCCCCACACGGAGATAAACCCTTGAGCCGAACAGCTCAAGGCGGATAGCAGCTTCATGAGGGAATTGCCGTATGTACTTTCTGGTTCCGTCAAGAGGTTAGGCATAATGTTTATAAGACAGGCTTACTGAAGTCGCTCATCTAAACCTGGTCACTCGATAAAGTGAAGCCAGAGAGTCAGCATTCCTGACTGCTTGACATAATCTGTTCCCATTATACTCCTCCATTAATTATTTAATTATTCCTGAATTATTCCTCAAACACCGACAATGGCGCGGATAGTTTCAGGTGCTGATATCTACGGACTGGGGTCCTGGATCGACTCTGAGGCACTGCCAGTGCCTGATGATGCACGTCGACTTCTCAAGGTGCTGGCGGAAGCGACGCCGCGATTCACCAAAGATCCCGCGATTCTGAACGCCGTGTCTTTCATGGGTTCCCCTCAGACAATTGTACCCGGTCCATTGAAATCGGCCGTGATCGCTGGCGCCTTGCATGCTATGAGCGGCATAGTTGCTAACGAGCTGCTGGAGCTTAGAGACGGACAAAATTCCAGCCGGACTGTGTCTGTCGATACCGATCATGCTGCATTTTGGCTCGGAAGCGTGGGCATGAGTAAGCGAAACGGCCAAACCGTCCGGGAGATTGCCAGGGATGGAAAGCTAGCCGCCATCTTCCCTAAAGATCTCGAAGGAGACATCTTCGCAACGCCACTCAAATTGCGTGCTACCGCAAACTACGAGACCAAGGACGAAGGCGTTTGGTTTCAATTGCATGGGTCTCTAGGCGCAGATCCGGTACTTCAGACCATTGGCATAGACCCATCACAAAACTGCAGCAGTAATGACGCGGCCTATCAATTCATCGCCAAACATGTACGCAAGTTCGGAGCGCATGAGCTGGAGATGATGAACTTAGTTCAAGGCCTTTGTGGAAGTATCTGCTATACTCCGGCTGGATGGAAACAGACACGCATGGCCAAGGACTTGTCTAAGCACCCCCTGATCAACTACAAGCAGCAGACACATGCAGTCCCTACGCCGGCCATTCCGTTGCCAGTATCTGCCGATAAAAGGCCCCTGGCCGGCATCAAGGTCGTGGAGCTTGTTCGCATCATTGCAGGTCCAGTGATCGGAACGACCTTGGCTGCTCTTGGAGCGGATGTGATCCGCGTGAATTGCGGCCGCCTCCCTGACTTCAATGTAAGCCATTATTACCCTCTCACATGTCCTCAGGCACTCTTCACTTGGTGGACTCTTATCCTTTTCCTTGCTTCTTCGTCTGGCTATATCAGGAATGTATTGAAGCTAATAACATGTCATAGTCGCTTCAACTTACCCTGAATGCTGGCGCCAGAACCACGGATGTTGACCTGGCCAGAGATGATGAGGTAAAACACTTGCTCGGGCTAATTGCAGACGCAGACGTCTTCATCCAAGGCTATAGGCCAGGAGTGATTGCCCGGAATGGGCTCAGCCTTGACAAACTCCTAGAAATAGCTGGCAAGAGAGGCAAGGGCATCGTGTATGTGGAGGAGAACTGTTACGGGCCAGATGGACCTATGGCAGAGCGACCTGGCTGGCAACAAATTGCCGACGCCGCCTCTGGGTGTTCCTACGTCACTGGGCGAAGCTTGGGCCACAAAGACGGAACATGCGTGCTACCCGCTTTGCCTGTACCGGATATGCTCACAGGTTTGATCGGATCCATCGGTACTATGATGGCTATCAGAGATCGTGCACGTCAGGGCGGTTCCTATCACGTGTTTGCTTCTCTCATGGCCGCGGCTGCTCTTCATCTAAGCCCTGAGGTCGGGTTATACTCACCAGAGGTGGTACAGGGCTGCAACGAGAAGTTCGGCTGGAACGAGACTGGCCCTGACCTTTTTGTACTCGAGCTGTTGGACGTAGTACTCAAGGCATGGAGTCAAGCGATGCCGAAGTACTTTGGAGAAGACTCACCTTATATGTCTACCTTGAAAGGTGACTGGGGCCAATTCCAGGTGCTGAAGCCGGTTGTTCAGCTGAGCGACGCAAACGCGTCACCATACTTCTCATCCGCGCCAGAGCCTAACTGCTATCGCAACAGTGCTGCGATGATGTGGCGATAGAAATGGCTTGTTGTACATAGAGCTTTTCTTCAGGGAAACTAACTAGTTGGCTTGGCTGAGCCTAGTGTCATGGCATGTGGAAGTATAGAATGTCTGTTGGTTTGCGACGATTATTATTCATAAACTACTTACATTTGGACGTCCTGGATCAATGGTAGACCAAAAATGTGTTCTTTATTATCTTGGAAGCCTGGTGCAATATAGATAGCTATAACTGCGATCAAACGAGGACAGCATGCCATTCTTAAACAAACGAAGCGAATAGAATGAAGTAATTGTGGGGATGAAAGGCATGGGATTTAATCTAGTGCATGAACAATTCTAGATCCTGGGGCTGCTTTGATCTTCTATCTCAATAACGAGCTTGCCCATCTGACGTCCAGCTTTCATATCGTCAAAGAGGCTATCAATGTCCCTGAGGTTGCTCAGCCCTTGAACTGTTCTGCTGATCACTGGTCGGATCCCCGTGCGGTCGACGAAGGCGACCATATCCCGAAACTCTTGCCTGGAACCCATCGTGGTTCCCTTTAATTCTGCGTTCAGAAGAACAGCCGGCATAGTCCAGCTCATCTTTGGGGAGACGGTCATACCATACTGTACAATAACACCACCTGGCTTAAGAAGCCTTACGGCTTTGCTAACGATATCGCCGCCTGCTCCATCGATAACAGCATCAATGAACGGCCTCGATGATGGAAGTTGCTGTCGAATGTCGGCTTCCCATTTTTCCGCTTTGTAGATGGTACCGCCTTGTGCACCCAAGTTCCTAGCTCTATCGAGCTTTTCTTGACTACCAGAGGTAACGAAGACATTGACGCCCATAGCCACGCTGAACTGTAAGGCTGAGAGAGCAACACCACCTCCGATGCCCGTGATTAGAACGTTCTGTCCTGGCTGGATAGCAGCCTTGGTAGTTAATGCCCGCCAGGCTGTGAGTCCGACCAGTGGTAGAGCTGCCCCCTCCACGGCAGACAAGTGTTTCGGAGCCGGAACAACCTCGTCCTGATGAACACAAACATAGTCTTGCGCTGTGCCCACATCGTAGAGACGGGTTGATCCGATGATAGACCACTTTCTTTGGTCCTCTGGTCCAGCTGGATCAGATATCCAGCCTCGCATGGGTGTTAGGAGGACATTTTCCCCGAGGAGGGAGTTATTAGAAACCCCTCTCCCAAGCTCAGTAATCACTCCACAGCCGTCTGATAACATGGGGTGATCGAGGGATATGGCGGGGTACTGGTGATGCCGAACGAACAGATCGCGGTGGTTCAGCGCAGCCGCCCTGAGCCGAACGAGGACCTCATGTTCTCCGGGGACAGGCTTCTCAGTCTCCCTGAGCTGTAGACTGCCGATGAAATTAGCATTGGTCTTTGAATCCGTCTCAGAAGTCGGGTTGGAGCTTACGGGTAGTAAACCTGCCCAGGCTTGCCTGCAGCCTTACCGAGATGGAGCACGCGGGGCATAACTGCTCTCAATTCTTTGGAGATTTTGAACATGGTGCGTTACACTGACACTAATCATTCGGGGGCAGTTTCTTAAGATGATTCCGGGGTGCCGGTTCGGTTATTAGTGATCTCGAGGAGCCGAAGCGTGGCGTTGCCGGACCGTGCCCACCAAGCACCCTTCGATCGTCTCAGTGGGCACGGTCCGGCGACGATGCCGGTCGGGGAATCCGGGGCCCCAGAGTTTGGACCCCAGTACCATGGTGTGAAAGCGGGGGAGCCCATTACGACTACACGCTGAATTCTTGACTGTTAGTCAATTGTCAGATAGGATAGCTTAGGAGAGCTCCATGGAAGCACTGCCCATGCCTTGGTATATCATTGGCTCGCCACGTATAGAACCAGTTCACTTCTTTATATAAGTACACGGTTCCGTGATCTTTGCCTCGCTTTAAAAGAGCTATATGCTTAAGGCGCACCGCTTTTCCAAATCCCAGAGCAATATTTTTACTTTCCATTGTACAAGAGCCCTATTCCGACACTTCTTGGCCTTCCTTTTCAGCGCAATGGCTGTTAGCTCTGGGAAAAACTTTTACCAGCACGCCGGAAGCGCCATGATCAAAGATGTCGAGGCTGAACACCGTGAACAGGCCATCGAATCCACCTCGATTAATACAAATGGCCTCCGTCGCCGCCTGAATAATCGCCATATTCAGCTTATCGCTATTGGAGGAACGATAGGCACGGGCCTCTTCATCAGCATTGGCGGAGGCCTAGCTAAAGGCGGGCCAGGGAGTCTCCTCCTCTGCTACTGTCTCTACTGCTGTCTTGTATCTCTTATCAACAACTCAGCTGCTGAGATGGTAACGCATATGCCCATCGCTGGAGGTTTTATCCAGCTCGCTGGTGTTTGGGTCGACGAGGCTCTCGGCTTTATGATTGGATGGAACTTCTTCTTCTACGAGGCTCTCTTGATCCCGTTCGAGATCGTGGCGCTGAACGTCATAGTCTCGTTCTGGGCACCAAATGTCGTTGAACCTGGTCCAACTGCTGGGTTCTGCTTGGGTGTTATCATCTCATATGGGTAAGTTATTAAACTCGAATGCCCTTACAAGCGCCCAAGAAGAAGTTGAAATGTTAATATTTCGTCAATACTTAGTCTGCTCAACGCAGTGGCCGTGGGCATCTTCGGAGAGGCTGAGTTCTGGCTCTCAGGTGGCAAGGTCATCCTTATGTTCATGCTGTTTTCTTTCACCTTCATCACAATGGTCGGAGGCAACCCCCAGGGCGACGCATACGGCTTCCGTTACTGGAGTGACCCTGGAGCTTTTGCGAGTTTCAGTTCCACCGGAGCGCCGGGACGGTTTGAGGGCTTCTTGCAGGCCCTCGTTACTGCAGTCTTCATCATCGTGGGGCCCGACTATATCTCGATGATTGCAGCAGAGGCCAAACACCCCAGCATTTACCTCAAGACCGCCTTCAAGACAGTTTACCTTCGCTTTGGTATCTTCTTCATCGGCAGCGCCGTTGCTGTGGGAATTGTCCTCCCTTACGATGATCCAGAGTTGCGACGCATCTATATCGCCGGCGAAGGTTCTTCCACGGCCGCGGCCTCACCATACGTCATTGCCATGACTAACATGAGCATCGGCGTTCTGCCCCACGTTGTGAACGCTTTACTCTTTACCAGCATCTTCTCTGCTGGCAATACTTATACGTACTGCGCGATACGGTGCCTTTACAGCCTTGCTGTGCAAGGGCAGGCGCCTGCCTTTCTCAAGAAATGCACGAACAAGGGCATTCCTATATATTGCTTTATGATCACCATGCTATTTCCTTTCCTGTCATTTCTTTCTGTCAGCAGCGGCTCTGCTAAGGCTTTAAACATTCTTCTCTCGCTCATCGCTGGCGGTGCTATCATGAACTATATTGTGATATCTATCACCTTCATTCGTTACCATCGCGCCTGTAAGGTACAGGGACTTGATCGAAAGACCTTGCCCTATTATGGGTACTTTCAGCCGTACGGAGCTTGGATTTCATTATTTTTAATCATCCTGGTGGGCTATAGCTACGGCTATAGAGCCTTTTCCCCATGGAATGCTGAGAGCTTCTTTGCAAATTACACTATGCAGATCACGGCCCCGGTCCTTTATGTTTTCTGGAAGGTTCTAAAGAGGACCAAAGTAAAGAAAGCATCGGAAATTGACCTCGTCTGGGAGAGACCTTTGATAAATAGCTACGAGGCTCAAGCTCTGATTGATGACCCTCCGAGCACTTTCTGGAAGGAGATAGGTCAAATTACGGGCCTGGGCTATGTCGCTAGATGCATCAGGAGTATAGTATTAAGAGTTAAATCCTAGTTGACATTATCTCTCAAATATATTCAGTTGATACATTACGCAAAATGGTTGCGTTATATCTAGGTGTAATAGATACTGCGACTCTAAATCTAAATTTATACTTCATACTAGGCCTAGCGAGATGCTTTATACTTTTAGTTTTAAAAACTTCTACTTTAGTATTCTAGTTAGTATTAGGGCTTATTATACCATGCATAAAGCGGCGATGTTTCGCCGTCGATATTCTCTTTCTAAAACAGCTGTACAGTACAAGAACCATGCCCAGACCAAGTACATGGACTGTGAGTAACGCCCGCCTCAGACGTCATTGACATGCTAATCATGTCTTAGGGATTGTGAATGGCTGCAAGTACAAGGCCGACTACTACTTCGGCATTGTTGACGTCTCATCGGCCATGAAACGCGTGGAGTCGAGCAAGGAAGCCTCGCGCAACTTGGTCGTCATCGATCCTGATGGTACCACCGAGTGGCAAGAGGTTGACCTAAGCCCTCCCAACTGGTCTGTTCATCGACTGTACTATACCGACTTGTGCTAATTATGTGACAGGGCTGGTCTTTGTGCCAAGCAAGCGGAGGCCTGGGACAAGAAGAATAAGGAACTGAGTCGTAAGGACTATGAGTCTGAGATCAAGAGAATCAAGAGATTGCTCTCCTCATACCGGGGTCTGCAGGATGTAAGTATTGCTTCCAAACTTCCAAACTATTATTTTCTGACGCAAGACAGCCTCTTGGGGAATTGACTGACGAGGTGAAGGAGGCGCTTAAGTCCACAGGCGAAGCCGAGAATGGGACAAAGCGTGAGGAACCAGAAGAAGAAAAGAAACTGGAGGCGGCATACCAAGCGCTTTACGAGGCTCAAGCTGCTGAAAAACAGTTGAGCCTCCCAAGAACAAGCCTGCTGATGGCACAACCCCGGACACGCCCGCAGACACTACCACCAATGGCACGACACCTGCCAAGGTGGACCTTCAGACAGCCCAGCGAAATCCTCAAGCAGCTCTCCAAGCTCAGGGCCAGGCGAACCTCAAGAACAACAAGAAGAACGTCATGGAGATGCAGAAGATGAGCAAGGTCGACAAGGTCAAGTGGATCAAGAGAATGATCAAGGATGCTGAGGGACAGCTGGAGCTTCTTGAGCAAGGTCTCAAGGACTTTTTCAAGTCAAACATTGCCATCCCAGCAATCCAGGACCTCATACAGCCTGAGGAGGACGGCAAGGAGCTTGTGAGGTCTAACTACATGGATGCCGATGAGAGATGGGCCTACCCACGTAGGTCGTCACTACATTTTGGCCGAGAATTGATGCTAATGAGTTCAAGGCTTTGCTATCAATCGCAACTGTACAGCACCTGGACAACCTAAGGAGCCATCAAAGTGGACCAAGATAAGGGCAGACATTGCTCCCCTACTTTGTCATTGCTAACACTTGTCTACACAGATCAACGTCAGCATCTCGGTATCTTCTCAAGAGACGAGCAAGGAATGGCAGTCCTCCTCGAGCTCTCTCAGTGCAAGTGGAAGCAGTGGTCTGCTCTCTGCATCGGGTGGCTTCAGCTATTCCCAAGCCAGCTCGTCAATTGAACTCACCCATTTTGTATAAACAGCTACTGACGTATCAACAGCAAAGCATCTCAGGCGGCCGCTAGCTGCGATATCGACATCTCGTTCGAGGCACTCCTGGTGACTATTAACCGTAACTGGCTGCACGGCGAGCTCTTTGCCGATTCCGAGCTCAACGTTGGACCTGACGTGGCCTTTTCTCCTGGTCCCCACGATCTTCACACATACATCAACAACAAGGACACCAAGGGTCTGGAAAAGTACTCCTACTTCCCCTCGTATCCCACAGCATTTATTATGGCCTCCAACGTGGAACTCGAGTTCCGCGGAAATACTACCAACCTCGAAGAGGCTATCGAGTCGTCTTCTTTCGACGCCAACCTCAAAGTCGGCTATGGCCCTTTTAGCCTGGGCGCCAGCCACAAGCAGGACTCTTCCAGCGCAAAGACCAAGATGGAGACGACTGCTACTGGTACGAAGATCTCTCTTGAGGCTCCTGCTATTATTGGATGGGTCAGCACTATGCTTCCTCCGCTGCCGAGGTCAAAGGGCAAAACACGCTCATCCAGACTCTTTGGTAAATGTTTGCGTTGCTTTGGCCGCACCTGTACAATCTGTATATCCTGATAAATACACTTATTGACTAGCTGAGTTGAGTTCTAGATGTATGATAGCCTACAAGATTGACTGGAGATCTGTTGAGCCCTGCTCTACCACTCAACCTCCTTGCCTTTAGAATCACAAAGACCCTGACAAAACTCAATCTCCTCCTGAATGCCATTCCTAGCCGCTGTCCTCCTCGCGGGCCACATCTCGCCACCGGCCTTTTGCTCTTCGTTCCGATGCTGCACAACGGCCTCCTTCAGTATCTTCTGAAAGTACAACACACCCTTTTCGTTGAAAGAGTTCAAGTCCCCTGTGACGTAGACGCCCGCGTTCAAGTTCTTCTGGGCAGCATTGCAGAGACCCTTGTCTTCTGACTCGACTTGCTTGAAGAAGTCGTCAACTTCTTTGAACTCCTCATCAGTGGCGTCTTTGTGTCGGTAAACCTCGTACTGCATTGATGTCGTGGTTGCCGAAGTTGGTACTACCCGCATGAGGTAAAAGTATTTGGTGCTGAGACATCTATCAGTTGTGCTAGCATAGGTTCACCCCGGCTGAGATACTCACGTCATGGTGACAGACGCGTTTGGGAAGAAGAATGTCGGCGCGACTTCGAGACCAGATTCTTTCCCCTTCTTGTCCTCAACAAAGTGCTGGATCTGGCCACCCTTGACCTCGACTTTGTATGTTGTCAGATTGGAGGTTGCGGCGATGCCAGGGTGAGCAACGCTGCAATGGTAGCACTGGTCTAGTTAGAAATGTCTGCATAAGCGGAATGGATGGGATTCTTACCTCATTGTAGTTGTCCACCAGTGTTTTCCAGTTATAATCTCCATGCATATCCCAGGCATGATCGAACGTGTAATCATCCATGTTGAAGATGCCAAGTCGAGGCTGCGTGTCTGCTCCATCAAAGTCGCTCTTCCAAGGCACGGATGGCTTGTCTCCTCCATCAAGATTGACCCAGACGAAGCCCCTCTTGTCAATGTGCACGTGAACCTTGAATAGGCCGTTCGCGTCTTTGTCAAACGTCTCCATCTTCTCGAAGCGAGGAGCCTTGGCTAGTTTTCCGCTCAGGCCATATGACCATCCTACATGAACATGTCAGGTACATTCTTGTGGAATGGGGAACACTCGCATACCGTGATACTTGCAAGACAGAATGCTGACATTGCCTTCATCCTTGGTCACCACAGGGTACGCCCTATGCCGGCAGATATTGTGAAATCCGTTCAAGTTTCCTTCCCTGTCGAGGCAGAGAAAGAAGGAGAAGCCTGCTTCATTGTACTGAACAAAGTCGCCCGACTTGGCAAAGCGATTGCGATGCGTCACTAACAGCCATCGCTTGGAGTAGATGGCCCGTCTCTCCAGCTCGTACATGGCAGGTTCTCGGTACCATGATGCCGGCAGGGCACGGGGCACGTCGGTCGGTGCGCTCTTGGACGATAGGAACTGGAACATTGCGGCAGGGTTTGAGATGAAAGACAGGGTTGTTGACTGACTAGTCCGTGATAGACTTTGATATGGCACATCGTTTTAAATAGCTCGGGTGAAGACAATGGGCTTCGATGTTATCTCCAACACCGATTCACTGATTAGCCACCCCCAATTAAGTTTATGTCGAAGTCGCACTTTTAGTCCTCTTTGGGTTTAGCGGATCTAGAAATCAGCGATAGTCCAGTCCAGTTCGCGGGAATGGTCAGCCAGGATGTTGGCACATGGTTATCATGCGGGGAGTCAGCTCTGCATGTGGGAGTTTTATCCCTTTCGGAATGGACTGTCTGTTTCCGACAAACCCCAGATTACCGGGCTTGAGCCTCACCAGGATATCTTATCCCCGGGGAGATAGCTTGATATCTAGCTGAGATATGGGATGGGGAACATCTCGCACCTTTCGTCCTTTTCTGGTCTAGCGCATTGAAGCCAGCATTTCGACGCTCTAGTGACACTCTTGATTCATGGATCTTGTGATGTGATACCTCGTCGCGCGATGGACTTCAAGAAAGAAGGCCTCCTTCTCTCTTTCATGGAATGGTATCAGGCCTGAGTCTCAACCATCACCATCAGCATTGATCAGCATACTCAGCATTATGGCAACAAAGTCAGACATCGAAAAAAGGCCGTCTGTGGCCGACACCGAGAATGGGAGGCTCGCAGATGTCGGCTACGTCCCCGAACTCAAAGTCAGTTCTCCTACTTACCTACCGCTAACGTTTGGCTAACTGGATCAACAGCGCAACTTTTCGACTACGTCCATGCTGGCTCTATGCGTGTCTCTCATGGCAACATGGGAAGCGCTGTGCAGGTGGGAACTTCGACGAGGCGAGAGTTGCTCAGATACTAACACACCTTTAGCACTTTAGCAGCTGGACTTGTCAGCGGAGGCCCGGTGTCACTGATATATGGTGCAATCGTTGCTGCCATTGGGTCACTCTGTTCTGCCATGTCTCTGGCCGAGTTGGCTTCTAGGTGAGTTAACAAGACCCGTAACCAACAATAGCTAACGTGTTCTTTTCTTGTGCTTAGTATTCCCTCGGCTGGAGGCCAGTATCATTTTGTCTCGCATCTATCGTCCAAGCCCGGATCGACCATGACCAGCTGGTTCGCGGGCTACATCATGACCTTTGGCTGGATCACAGTCACGGGAAGCGCCCCTTTCCTCGCCGGCACAATGGTCCAGGGTCTCCTCGTTCTTAACTACCCCGAAACGTACACGTACGAACGATGGCACGGAACACTTATGTACTGGGCAATTCTCATCGGCGCCGCAAGCATCTGCATATTCTGCAGCAATATCCTGCCTCTGATCGAGAAGGTGTCTTTGACTCTCCATGTAGCCCTATTCTTCGTCATCCTCATTGTCATGTGCGTCGTTTCGCCGACAAAGAACTCAGCCACCTGGGTCTTCACGTCGTTTGAGAATAATTCGGGGTGGTCCAGTGATGGTGCTGCGTGGTGTATCGGCATGCTCAGTTCATGCTACGTCCTGATCGGGTACGATGGAGCAACGCACCTCAGCGAGGAGATGCATAACCCTGAGAGGGGCGTACCTTATGCTATGATTGGCAGCGTGGCTCTCAACAGCGTTCTTGGTTTCGCATTCTTGATCGCTGTCCTGTTTTGTATGGGCGATATCCAGTCTGCCCTGGCCACGACAACGGGATTCCCTATTATTGAGATTTTCTACAACATCACAGGGAGCACAGGGGCGGCTTCTGCTATGTCAAGCGCCATTGTTCTCATGGCGAGCTTGGCTACCATTGCTTTGCTGGCCTCAGCTGGACGTGTCATGTGGGCATTTGCCAGAGATCAAGGTATGTTCGCGGCTGCAGCTCCAAGGATAATAACTGACAAACTAATCAGGACTTCCATTCTCCGAAACGCTTTCCAGGGTGGAAAAGAAGCGCGGTATCCCGACCGTCGCAATCGTCGTAACCACGGTCCTGTTGATGCTTCTTGGACTTATCAACATCGGCTCAACTACAGCCTTCAACGCGATCCTGTCTCTCGCAGTCGTTGGCCTCGAAATCTCATACATCATGCCTATTGTGCTGCTCATCTGGCGTCGCATCACAGCGCCAGAGCAGCTCAAATGGGGACCATTCCGTCTCGGAAGGGCCGGCATGTTTATCAACATTGTCGCAGTGGCTTATCTCATCTTTACCAGCGTTTTCTCGCTATTCCCTCCTTACCAGCCCGTCACAGCACAAAACATGAACTACGCATCTCTCGTGCTGGGCGCGACGCTCCTGTTTGGACTCGTGTACTGGCCGCTCAGGGCGAGCAAGAAGTACTCGGGTCCGTTGAACGAGACCGAGGGTGTGGCGGTGGTGAATGGTTCCGAGCCGGAAAGATAAGGGGATACCGGGGAGATATCAGTTGAGGCTGGGAGTTGCTTCGTATCCTTGTCATGTTGATCTCCGATGCTCCGTAGCGCCTTAACACCGCCAATTATATCGTCAAGATTATGAACCACGCTAGGCCGTATCAAGTTATCTTAACCCAGAAACGCGGGGTAGCAGGGGTTCCGGCCTCTCCACAGATAAAGCCGGTGATACTGAATGCCATATGACGCCCAGGCTCAGCGATCATTCTGTGAGATCTCCCCTTTCCCTCAGATACCATGGACGACAAAGTACGCCGAAGCTGCGCTAGAAAGCGAAAATCTAGAAGTAATTATTCTTCCATCTTGATGTGCCGGTCTATTGCCGCTAACACTGCTCCCCAGGTGGATGTTCCGTGTGCAAGAAGCGAGTGAGTGAGCCACTTAGCTGAACCCCCTGTCCTTACTCACCAGCGCATTCCTAGAGGTTAAAGTGTGACGAGCAACAGCCAAGTTGCCGGCGATGTATCAACATTAGAGTCGAATGTCCTGGATACGCACGACCCGTCAAATGGTCGACCAAGTACGAGAAAGGCACCTCCTTATCTGCGGCCCTGGAGCTTGATGGCGATACCTCGTCTTGGTTTGAGGCGGAAGCCAGGAAACTCTCAAACGTCATTGAGCCGAGCCCAAGCCATCAAAGCCCCCAGTCTCGCCAAACCGAGCATTCCGACTTGACAACCATGCCCATAGTCGAGTCTTCCTTGTCCCCCAAGACTGCCGCGTCTCCTGCCTCTTCAAGATTACCAGAGATGCACCATGAAGCTCCCAGTATTATTGACACACACCTTTCTGCCGAACAATCCGTATCGTCTCCTTCCTTATCAGTTTCAGGTTCTTGGCATGGTTTTGTGGACGATTCGAATGAGACCGAACCTGAGCAGGTTTCCACCTCTGGCTCGACGGACGACAACACATCTCTGACTTTATACAAACCGATCGAGCAGTCTTCACTATTACTCGACCATTACTTCTCCAATGTTTGCCAGATGAACTCTGCCTTCGACTCGCTGCACAACCCGTTCCGATCAGAGGTATCAAAGATGATCATTAACTCGCCACTCCTATTCTATTGTGTCTTGAGCATGTCTGCGGCGCACCTCTACCAAGGAGACGAACCGAAAAGTAGCATTGCGTTGGAGTTTCAGACAGAAGCGATATCCCATCTTTCCATTGAACTTTCGCAACTGGACACAGCCATGCCCCAGCTTTTGGAAGGTGATGATGATAGATCAGCGTCACTCGCAGTACAGAAGACGGACCATGTTCAAGACGACGTCCTGCTTGGCGTTATTCTCTTGGGAATGACATCGGTTTGTCTCCGCCCCCAGGTAAATTTGCTCGATTTAAGACTGATTATCCTGCGTAGGCCTGGCATAACTCTTCCGCGACTGGTGTATCTCACTTGTTCGGATGTCGCCAACTATTCAAAGCATGGATGGCATCCAACTCTTTAGAAGACCCCGCAAAACGTGCGTCAATGGATCAGAAGCAGTGCTTTCTCGTCTCATCAATGATATACTGGGAAGCCATGAGTTCGTTCATCCTCGACCAGGACACGGCCGCTTTGTCATACTTGGACGTCTTCTGCCAGCCAAACCTGCCCTCACTCATCTATCCATGTCCTTGGACCGGTGTGGGGACCCCAGTCTTTGTGTTTCTGGCCAAGACGGGTATCCTACTCAGGAATAAGAGAGTCTTGCGGAATCTCCGCGTATTCAGATCGGGCGAGGCTCATCAAAGAGCTCTGTACGCGGAGCTTCTCGACGATGCCTCAGCTCTAGAGCGAGAGATCATCAAGTTGCGAATCCCGTTCGTTGGCCTTATTGAGGATGTGGGCGACCCTTGTACACCACCTGATCACTTTCTAGCTATCGCTCGCTGTTACCGCCTGGCCACTCTGCTTGAGCTCTACCGAGGGTTTCCCGAGTTGATCAAATCTCAGACGGTTGTGGAGCAAGCTGTTGAGATGCCCACGGGTGAATGCGACGACAAAACGCATCTGATCCTCGGCCTCGCGTTTGGGATACTGGGGATTTTGGAGTCGATACCCATCGACTCGGGCACAATCTCGATTCAGTTACTGGCCTTGATGATTGCTGGCAGTGCTCTGTGTGTGGCCCCCGGCCAATGCCAAAGCACTATCGCCGAGAGGACACCATTTCAACAAACTGTGATGCGCTGGCGCGGATTTGTTCGACAACGCATTCTATATCTATGTGTTGCTATCGGTTTGCGCCCGGTGAACCACGCTGCGCTCATCCTAGAGGAAGTTTGGTCACGCATGGATATGGAGATGGGCCACTCAAGTGATAGTGAGGGAACGCTTGCTAGTAAGGTCCATTGGCTGGATATCATGTCTGAGAAGAAGTTGGAGACCATATTTGGGTGAGGTGATGGGGCTCTACAGAGATATATCTTGAGCCTATCTAGCACATTGTATTCCCTCCATCACCATACATGATGCAAGTTCTCAAATTCATCCCAATCCTATGCTCACTGAGAGTTCACAGCTTTGCCCTCTGATCGCAGAAAAATGCCAGGGCGTACGTCTCGGTGGAAAACGAGATGGTGGATCCCTTGGTGAAGAGCATCACGTCACCAGGCCTAGCCGTTACGGTCGCACCCGTCTCGTCCTGGACTACACATTGCCCTTCGATAAAGTGCTTCGCCTCGTCAAACTCGTACGTAAATACGCATGGCTTGCCCTTTTCAATGCGGAAAAAGCCTGCGGATATGGGGGTTTTTGAGCCGGAGTCACTTGTAGAAACAACGTCTTGGACATGTTAGACCAGTGAAACTCTAGGAAGTAGAAGGGGCGGTTGGTTTACCTCCTCCAAAAGCATTTCCAGAGTCATCCATTTGAGGCGGCTTGATGGCCGCAGCTTGTGGCTTGTAAACAAACGGCATGGTGACGAAGGGTGAGTGTTGGTAGGATGACTTGCAGCTTGGTCAACGCAGCAAGGGATACAACATTATCTATTTGAGTTGATTCGTATAACAAGGTTAGAACAGCACCCTTATTCTCAATCGGAAGCTAGTACAGAAAGAGTTCAAGAGTACGGGCTCGACAAGCGATGGTTCGTCAATCCTGCCTGTGTTCGACCTCGCACTTTTTGTCCGAAATGGGAAAGGTGTAGTCCACACACATTGCAGGGGCTTGCAGAGAACAGCGACCGACTCTCATGACTTAAGACAGGGAAACAACTAACTACATTCTATCAGATCACCTCAACCTCTTATTTCCTATCAACTTTAAGTCTTTCTTTCATTGCAAACTATACCATGCCCTCCAGTCGTGAAGGTTATCTTTGGACGCCTATCAGCGACACAACCGGCCTCGCCACCGACGCCGTTGTTAGTGGCACACCAGACTCTTTAATCCGCGACAAATACGATGTCGTTGTCATTGGAACGGGCTTTGCTGGCCTCATTGCGGCTCGGAACCTCTCTCGCAACCCAAACCTCACAGTGCTACTTCTCGAAGGCCGGGACCGTATTGGTGGAAGGACATGGACTGCGAAAGCCTTGGGGGAAGAATTTGAGATGGGAGGAACTTGGGTCCACTGGTAAACACTTTCCCATCTACTTCTCTCGTAAGTGTCTAATAATCTTGTTGCAGGAACCAGCCTCACGTATACGCCGAATTGCACCGCTACGGGCTACACTCCAACCTAAAGACCTCCGCCGGAACACTCGATGCCAAAACGACGTTATACACAGCTGCTTTCTCGGCTCCCAACAATATCGATGGTGGAGATGTCAATTCGGCAGTTCAACGAGTCGCAGATGACTTCTTCTCCATAGATGGCCTATCCAGTCGCGACCTCATGCCCTATCCTCACGACCCATTCCGCCAGCCGGTTCCATGGCTCAAATACGACCATCTCTCTGTCAAGGATCGCCTTGGTCAGCTTGATCTGCCCCAGATCGAGAAGGACCTGTTTGATGCCATGGTTAGCTCCTTTGGCTCAGCTCCTGGCTCTGAATGCGGCTTCACCGAGGCGTTGCGTTGGTATGCGCTTGGAGGCCACACTATGGCTGGGGTTTTCGAGCTTGCCGGTGTATACAAGCTTGGTAAAGGAGGCATGAGCTCTTTTGCCCGGGCTATCCTTGACGAGTATAGTGGGCATTTGTTATTCAACACCGTTCTTGAAAAGGCTGAGCAGAACAACTCGTCTGTCACTCTAACCGCAAAGAATGGCAGACAGATTCGGTCAAACCAGGTCATTTCAACAATCCCTTTGTGAGTGCCCCCACGCCAAACACTAATTCTGAGCTAACTATCGCGAAGGAATTGTCTGTCGGATATTTCTTTCACCCCCTCCCTGTCGCCACTCCGTCAAGAGGCCATCAGAGCTGGTCACATCAACCAAGGCGCCAAAATCCACTTCAAGCTTGGACAAACCGAACCAGGATGGTTCTCAATGGCAAGCGGTTATGGAAACTCGCCATGGTGCTTTTCCTTCTCCGACCACAACGGAACAGCCCAGAAAGACGGCACCTACTGCATCGGATTCGGCTATAACGGACATCTCACGGACCCAAGCGCCTCTGGTCACATCATGTCTACTTTCAAGCAATATCTGAAGCCTGGTGCCGATATCAAGGCGTACCTGACACACGACTGGATGAACGATAGCCTTGCGAAAGGAACTTGGAGCTGCTGGGGCCCGAACGCCATGTCCAAGTGGCTCAAGGAGCTGCAGAAGTCGGATGGTAGAGTTCATTTTGCTAGTGCTGACTGGGCTGATGGATGGAGGGGATTTATTGATGGTGCTATTGAGAGAGGCGTGGTTGCAAGCAGGGATGTTGAGCGGTTGCTCCTGGAGGAGCAAGTCAAGTCCAAGATCTAGATCCTGATTGTGAACTGCCCCTCATAATTCCATTATAAGCGTACCCTACTCTATAGTTTATCGATTGGCTTGTCGAAGAGGTCTTGCGAGGCCCAGCTGTGTCTACCTATTTCTTTAAGAGTCTCTGTTCTCATGAGTACGTCATCACGTGATGTTCCCACAGGCAGCAACCCGGAATCGCAATCTCACCTCACTTTATCCCTCTACCTCTAGCAACGAGGTTCCCGTATACGCTAATTCAGTATCTTCACTCACTAGCACGACATGACGACAAATTTCCCTCTCTTTTCGAGCTTCCCTAATGAGATCCAAGAGCTCATCTGGGACGCTGCAGTCCGCCCTGCTCCGGGTCGTCAACATGTCCAAAGATTCATCATCACGGATCACTACTTGAACCAGGCAAACCCCCGATACCCCATTTCAGGTGACTTTATCAGATTCGGGCGTCAGGAAGGGCCGCGCTCTGGCTTCTCACTTGCTCTTCCATGGCATGATCCGCAGGGCAACCCCAATGAGTCTGTGTATGCGATGGATAGTGGCCTGTGGACGGCCTGTGCCGCATCTCGAGCTGCAATGGTACGGCGATTCAAGAAAAATGAGTGGTGGTCCGATATTTCACAACAGGAACCCACGACAGGATTCGCAGAAAAGGGAGCGTATGCTGGCCAGGAAGATGTCTTTCACTCGGCCACCTACAAGACCCGCGAAGGGGAAAACAGACACATCACAATCAATACCGAAGATCTCATATATCTGGACCCACGGCATTTGGACTCTGTAGACTGGTTCCATCACTATGCTGGAGACCCTGTTCCTCTCCTCGATTATTGTGGAGAAGATGGCACCAGGACGAGCCCCAGCTTCCTTGGGCTCAACATTGCCATCGACTTTGATCCCAGGATGATGGACATGCTCGCCAATCGGCCAGTTCACTACTGTCGGGGAGACTTGGGCATGTATTCTATGTCTATAGTCGACATGGTTGATGTTCTGCACGAGTCTGCTGGAAGGACGCTTTGGTTTATCGATCACCGGCTTCGACGACGATCACCAGAAGGTGTAGGCTCAACTTCAGACATGCACTCTGAGGAACCAGAAGCAGAGGTTCCGCGGTCAGCATCGACTTCAGATGCCAACCGGCAAATCTTCCACGCCGACGGCTACATCTTGGTCGAGGTTCGGAGAGAAGACATGGGACTGTGGGCCATTGAAGCAAAAGGCCTAGAACCCAGCAGCGATCACTGCACTGTCTTCGACTTTTTCGATGTTTTGTTTCAGACGGGATACGGGAGACTGGACATCCAAAATTCAACTCGAATGCGGGTGTTGGCATATCAAGGTACCTCGAATGAAGCTCCGAGGCGGCGAGGGCCATATGAAATCACCCCAGACCCTTCATGCCTAACATGCTATCCAAAGGAGGAGACCCGCCGGGTCCGTCCAGTCAAGCCATCGATGAGTGGGGATTCTAACGAGGATATATCACTGAGTGACTTGAAACTCTTTGATTCAGAATGAACATGGGTTGGCGAATAAAAATACACTGCAGTCATTGTTCAACCTTCAACTGCCGTCATGAGATAAGTGACAGGGGTGATGGTGAGCACTTTCAATTCACTCTCTGGATGCCTCCCAGAGGGTATGTACATCAGTGACCAGGCACCTAGCAACAGTGACCAAAAGTTCGTCCAACACACAGCGCAACAGAATGCGCTCACGGTGATATATACAAGTCGTTGATATCGCGGCCTATACAATCACCACCAACCTAGGTTCTGAACACCTAACTCCAGGCCAACAACAAACACAACCAAAAACCTATGTCGAGCCGCCGAATCCAGCGACATGAGCACCTCGAACAATCCAGACCCTTCATCGACCGATCCGTACCATGGCATATCCGAAGAGGACAGAGTCGCAATCGATGCGCTGGTCTTGCTGAGCCAGAGGCCTGCCCAGGCTTCCAGCTCTGACAAGGGAAAAGGAGTAGCTGATCCTGATTTGTCCGAATCTGACTCTGAACTATCCGAAATTCCCGATCTAAGCGAACCCGCCGACGACGCAGTGGGAGAAGACTCAGATGAGCAACAAGCTGGCCAACCAAGCACATCAGCAATATGCAGTAGCTGTGGCAAGTCCAGGCCTACTCGCAGTAAGTCACTCTTGTGTCCTTTGTTATGGTTGAAGCCCGGCCCTTGATGGGATAACAGAGTGAATATAGGCAGGAAGTCAGTTTGCCAGTCTTGTTGGCTAAAGGAGGAAAGAAGGCAGTTAAAAGCAGAAGGAAGATGTATCAACTGCAAGGAACCAACAGGACGGAAAGGCACGCTTCCGCGCGTGTAGAGCCAAGGACGCCAAAGCTCACTCCAACGACAAAGATAAATACCGCCAAGCAAAGGAAGAAGGACTATGCTGTTATTGTCGCAAGAGAAAGCCGGATGACGGAAAGGCGTCTTGTACCGAATGCAGAGAAAGGAACTACAGAAACCATGCTAAATTTAAGGCCAAGAAAAGGGATGAACAGGATTAGGGACGTGGGTTTAGTTTGACTGGTTGCATTGTCACACCCCTCTAGCCATGTCTAATGGACGATTTTTCTAGCCACCACCTAGAAAAGAGAAGATCTTATGGACTCTTCGATAGGAAAGGAAAACACTTTATCACTCTGTTTTACAGTAGAAGTCCTTGCAGGTTTTCTGACTACCCTTTTCCCTCCGAAGCGGTTCGGTGATTTTTGTCAAGTCATGCCAAGCACTCCGAAAGACACTATCAGGCCGTTTGCTGGTGGGTTCTGCGCCTGATGCCAAGCGTGATGTCTAGTGGCCGATTCTCAACGGGGCTACCATGTACTAACTGAATGCGCCTCTATGATTCAGCATATGCAGGATCAGTTACGAGTGTGATGCAGAGCACCTCCCACTCTATATGCTATTCACTACATAGATGTCCCCTATACGTAGGGCACGCACTTGTGTGGACTTGGTCAATCACTTCAATCGACAGCAGTGACTCGTCACGTAGCAACGCCAGTGATCAGGCGCATAATAACGTGCGTGTATGTGCTATATATGGGTCTCCGATAGCGTAATTCATACCTTTCCCACTCATCTACTCAACGTCTGACTCTGGACTAACAATCACGCAACCAAAACGCTTATCGAATCGCTCAACTTATCACCATGCCTCCCAAATCTGCCAAGGGAAAGGAAAAGGAAATTGATCCTGATTTGACTGAAACCGACCCTGATCTCGCCGAGACTGACCCTGACTTGACTCAGTCCGACCCTGACTTGACTCAGTCCGACCCTGATCTGATTGACGCTGATGACGATGCAGCAGGCGATGAGCAACAAGCTGGCCCATCGAGCGTCTTTTATTGCAACAAATGTGGCGACCACTTGGATGGTCGCATTGGGCCACTTTGCTTGAACTGTGAAGGTAGTGAAACCCAGGAGTCCTGGCAAGCACGAGATCACCGCCTCCGCGACAACGAAGCATACAAGAGAACAAAGGAAGCAGGGATTTGCTGCTATTGCCGCAAGAGACAAGCCGATCCAGGACATTCGTCTTGCACGCCATGCAGGCTAAAGAAGAAGGGACACGACCATGCCAGAAGAAGAAAGGCAAAGGAGAAGAAGAGCGAGGAGAAGAAGAAGAGTAAGGAAGAGAAGAAGACTAAGGAGAAGGAGAAGAGTAAGGAGGGGAGTAAGGAGAAGAAGGAGAAGAAGAAATGATGGAGGAACTAGCCATACCTCAGCCGTCTGCTTGGGTTGACTTCCTGCGGTCGTAGTCCAACGCTTTATCCGGTGCCTCTCAAAAGAGATTAGCTCCAGAAAACAGAACCAATTTTATACGTTGCAAGTTTTATCACTTTGTGATATGGTAGTGGAGAGGTTCATGGACATTTACAACTACCCTATATTTCCACTCAAGTGGTCCTACATATTACAACGATGGATACTTTCCTGACAAAATGGCAGTGACGTAATCTCGAGGCTCATGCAGCCCAAAAATTCACGATATTTTGCATAACGGCCATACAAGCATCATTTCTCTCCTCATTTGTAGGATGCTTGGCCTTCGTCAAACAGTTCGTATAGATCACGCCAAGTAGTCGGAAAACAATGTCAGGTCATGCACTGCGCCGTTCGCTTAAGACAGCCCCTGGCTGCGTTCTTCGCCAAGACTCCAATGTAACAAAAGAATACGTTTTCATGATTCAGTATGGCCAGTATCTCTGGCGATAGGGTAGAATACAAAGTAACAAGAGGTCCGCCTAGAACACCCGAATATGCTTAAGTCAAGTCGGTAAATCGTCTTTGTCAATCTCAGAGCGACTCCTCAAAACACTGCCGGCAGTGTGGAGGCAGACCGCGTACATGCCATGGTCGGAACATTAGGTCAATACACCCATTACGTCCCATTGATTTCCATGATTAAAACTCCAATACTTCAAAAATATCCCCTATTTGACCTCGTTGGTGCTGGGGTCGGCCAAACACAAGCGGCGCTAATATATCCATATCGGCATCCTCGGCTTCAAAGCTCATCGTGGAACTGGTGGAAATCGATCGCAAAGACGACATAGACGAAGGAGAAGAGGTTTTCGGCTTAGATGGGGGAGCAGTAGGCGCGAGGTATGCAGACAAGAGAGCGTTCAGGTCGGGACCGCTGGCAAGTGTGGGCAATACAGGTCGACTTATCCTCCTGTAGTGCTTCGGGCCGGTAGGCATGGCAGTTCTCGGACGGGATGGTGATGGAGCTGGTGCTGAAGAAACTCGCTTGCTCTTTGACCTCGAGAGCATCCGAGAGAGCTTGAAGGAACGACGAATGGAAGACGCGCGAGCGGCCGAGATGGGCTTCTTTGAGTCAGGATGTTCAAAGAGCTCGACGCCATGGGAAACAGGAATGTTGCTAGGGACCGTGTTGTTAAATTCGACCAATAACGAGTGAATCTGAGCCTCGTCGAGACCTTCGACCAGCTCAAAGAGCGACGAGGTCGAGGTCGGACGTTCAAACTGAGGCATGATGGATGTGGATGGGATGGGGCCGTGTGCCATCCGGTATTGAAACCGTTGGTTAACAAACAAGAAAAAAGAGAGAGAAATGAATGGATTGGATGGCAGAGCTTCATCAGGAGCTCTAAAAGGAGTTGTGGAGAATCATGGAGGAAATTAGAAGGGCCGGTGTGGAGTGTGATTCGCGCGTCTGAAACTCACAAGCGCGGCGAGACTTGACCGGAATGAGCTCGGCTGTCCGCATGGGGCAAGGTTGACCGGAATAGGTTGTCAAGTGGGGATAGCGTCGCACGGTGGTTTGCTTAATTAATGTTGATTGCAATTAATGTTCAACATAAAATAATTCCTTCATGAATATCGGAATTATTTGAGTCGTGCTAGTTGAAATTTCTCCGCAAACGTCTGTTGTGATGACGGAGGTATTCAAGTGTCATGAAGCAAAGGATGACAGGTAAACTAGGTCCTTAACCTTATCTCAAAGTGTATAGCTTTCTCTGCTCAAAACCGCCCTTTAATAGTTCTCCATACATAACTCCATGCACATAGGCCTCCCCAACTAGTGAATGCAACTCATTTTCCTCAGGCCGCACAAGATACGCAGCATTTCCTCCAATAAACACACAGACTTCATCCCCAACCCTGGTGTCAAGGGGACCAACACCAACATAACCAGTTGAGGTTAAAAAGGCGCGTCGCGTGTGTAGACGAAGTAATGTTCTGGAATACCAAGTGTCCATCTTTGTCGACTCATGGCCGTTTGCGGGTGATTGTAGGAGCTCATCGACAGCTGCTGCGCATTCGGTTCCCCATTCCGAATACGGCACCGAGGTGAACCATAAAGTCCCATCGAGGATGGCGATTCTAGATGTCTCAGCGCCTTCGCGGCCCACGTGGATTCTTGGTGAGCGGTCGCAGAAGCCTCTGATGCTTTCCACATATGAAGCCACCGCGGCTTTATCAACTTTTTCCAGCCAATTTGGATCCCAAGTCTCTCCCGTCTCTTTGATCGTGTCGATATATATCCCCTCCAGCGTCACAAGATCCTCAGAAGGAAATGTCGGCGTCGAAGTTTGGCCGCCCGATGCTTCAAATGAGGTCGACCACGGCGGTTGGGCGCAGGGATGTCGTACTTCCATTTCCCAATCTGGCACCCAGCTCGGAAGAGACTTGATCTTTCTCGGGGTTTGGCAGTACAGCAGTACGTCGATGTCGCCCTGTAGCAGCATCTTGCGCGCAGCCTCTTTGTACACTTCTTCAACCGACATAGAGTAGTCGGGAAATGTGTCAAAATGATCCTTGTCGGCAGCCAAGTTCAGCAATGCGAAGACCCTGTCCCTCGGATCTGATGAGTAAACCGAGTTATAGTCCACCTCTAATGAGAGAGAGGTCGCGATGACTTTGAGCAAGGGGTCCGCATACGACGACCGCGTATCGCTCGATGGTGGTCGGAATAACGCTCTCCTCGTGAAGAGATTATAAACGTAACTGATCAGTCGGCTTTCAAACACAAACTCGTAGTTCTTCCGGATAATGTCAAGTCCCTCGATGGGTTTCTTGCGGGAGTGACGTTGAATAATGTCGACAGCCCACAAGGTGGCGGTGATGAGATCGGATTTGACAATCCAATTACCGCACGCTACAGCGACGCGTCGACCAACGGCAAACTCTTGCAGGACCCAGAGTCGTGTCCAATATCTTCGTTCACAGAAGCCGTGAAGCGCCTCTTTGGCAGCAGCCAGGTCCACAGACCCATCTTCGCCGTAAAGCTTTTTAAGTGCCTCAATGTCTCTTTGGCGGATAGCTCGACCCGTATCTCGCATCAAGCGGCAGATAAGATCACTTTTGTCATCTCCAGTTCCGAGCCAGGAGATAACTTGGTCTGCATCGCTGTAAATGCTGTGCATCTGGTGAACCTGGTGGCTCTTCTCGGTCTCATCAATCTGGTTGATGCAGAGCTGGTCGACCCAGAGCCATCGGGGTTTCTGCCGGAATCGCAGTCGACGGAGAGCATTTTCGACAGTTTGACTAATTTGGACCTTGATCCCATTCGCTATTATGTATTCCTTTTTGCTCTCTGGCGTGGCCCAAACGTATGACAGGGCGGTATAGGGTGGACAATCACCGCGAACGTGCTCATCAATGTCACAAACAAGATTGTCTGAGGTAGCAATTTCATGAGCCTTTGACGGATGGAGTTTGATGAGTCTGAAAGAGCGATCTGGGTCATCGAGAGAGCGATAACTGATCTTGGTGTCCATGTTTCAGGCTGTGTCAGCATGAAGATGGCGCTCAACTCCTCTTCAGCCCTAAACCAGGTGAACGTGCCGCATCCACTTCGAGAGGGGTAAAGCGGCTGGCCAATAATAGATCTTGTCCTGCTTTTAACCTTGGCTTAGCCGGGACTACTGATTAACGGCAGAATGATAACTGATCGATGAGCTCAAAGCCACTCCTTGAACTCCAACCCTCTGAATCTCACTGGTACCAGTGTTAAAATTCAACTCCTCCTTATTGCTTCTCTCGAAATGAAGATATGTAAATCTCTCTGATGAGAATACTGGAAATGACTTCTAAGCGACGTTTGAAATCTCCTACCTGAGTTGATTGCGCTGTGGTCCATGCGAAATCCACTCTTCACATGATGGACTTGCTCTCGTTGACGGGATCCCCAAATGCAATTTTTATTGTCCACGTCCTTGTGACTGTTCCATACCGACTCCGAGCATGAAATTGATGGGAGAGAGCGCCGTACTCGGTTGGGCTTCATGGAGTCACCTCCAGACAGCACGGGCACGTGATCTGCCAGTGCTGGAACACCAGCCAGCACAAGTAAACAACGGGCACAGGTTGAGCTCTTCTCGTTGAAATTTTGAATCCCCAACTAAGAATGTTTTTGTAAACATCTCGTGGGAAAAGAGTTTTCGCCTCTTTATCTATCTCTGTACGAAAATCCCTCCCATACTCGCCGCCATGGGATGCTCACAATCCCCTACGAACCTCACTACAGCCAACGACGTCGACGTCCACACCGATAAAGAGAACGAACCCTCCATCGATGGAGAGCAAAGCCCATCCTCTGTTGATGACGAAGAAATGACCTCCGATGCGAACTCTGCCCATGGCCTGACCCGCGACGAGATTTGTGAGGCCCTTGGCATCCAACCAGGCCACGATGACTTCAGCCGCCGAGCCCGTGCTGCTTCCCAGTCTCGCATCATATACAATGCGACAAAACAGAGGATGGGCTGGCGAGTTTCCGCCAAAGAGGTGGACGCCCAATATGGTGCAATCCCTTGCCCGAGTAATTCGACATGTTGCACGAGGCGCGAATGACCTTGGCGACAAGCATACCTTGGAGGACGTAAAGGTCTTCATCATCGACCGAGTCAATCTACGAGCGAGGAATGCGCCGTTCAGGCCTAGCGACATCACCGATGCTATGTCGCATTTTGGCGTCACGAGAAACAAGTCTGAAACGGTCCCGGATGAGAAGAAAGTCGAGTCTCGCAGGATAAGCCGAGTTGGCGAGGAGGATGAAGAAGACAAGAAAGCCGTGGACGACTCTATTTCCGACACGAAACAGCACATCCGCGCTGCCGGTACGAACGATGAGCACCACAAAGACGATGATGGCCGAACCAGCACCCTCTCCAAAGCCACTGCGTCGCCTGTTCCCATGTCCAACAGTAACGAAAAGATTGCCAAAGAAACAAATTCGAGCCAACCCAAGGAAACAAACACTGATAATGACGCTCCTCGATCTCCATCTACCTCATCAACTAAGCGCAATCGCACGGAGGATGTATCGCCGGGCCCAGATACTACGGCGCTTGACAGACCTGCAAAAAGACCCTGCTTGAGCACCAGCAAGGTTGGTATTACTCCAATGCACACTCTGAAGTCTCGATGCTAACGGATGCAGCCAACAGCTAACAATGATTCTTCCACTCCTCTTCCCAAAGACACTGCCACAACCGTGACCAAAGAGCAAGACATGGCGACGTTTCGAGCTGTGGTCAACAGAAGACGCGCCGAGTCCAGCCATAAGCACACGACCCTAGAGCATGAATTCGCTACATTTGAGGAAGATGTTGAACGTCGGATAGATGAGGCGGAACAAGGAAGTATTGCTGTACCATCTGCCAGCACTCTTACATCTTGCAAGATGGCCCGGAGCAACTTGGCGGGTAATCTCCAGAGGCTGCATCAAACCGTCCAATACCGAAACAACAACGATCTCTTGGCAACAATTGACTTTGAAACACGCACAATGATTGCCAAGGACCACGAGCGAAGGTTATGCGAGATGCAAAAACAACTTGACAAGGCCGAGGCGGAAGTTCGCCAGGCTAAGCGGAAAGTCAAGGCCGAACGGGAGGAAGCCGAACGACTCGTCTGGAAAGATGTGGAAAAGGGGCACGAGATGGAGGCCGAAATGGAACGAGCTTGCACCGAGCGCGATCGTTGGCGTTGCATCGAACATATCGCGGCCATGAATGATGACGACCTGCATAAGGCTATGAGGGTCTTGGAGAAGGAAGGGCTGGGGCTTACGGAGGATCCTGAGTAGGAGCATTAACCCATCAGTGGCACTGGAAGACGTGGTGAGGGCAAGGCTGACGTGGAAGGTAGTGGATCGACTTGAGATGATGGGAAAATATGCGGAGTGGCTGAGATCTAAGAATGTGGGAGTCTGAGGATGAGTCTGCAGTGCAAGCAGAGGTCGACTGCCTGATTAAATGTTAGAGTAGATGAGAGGTCAGAGAGCACAGTATTGCTTAACTAGACTTGTTGCCATTGTATTACTTAAAGATTATCAACATGAACTGAACGTCTGCCACGCAGACACATTACTTCTACCCTCATCTACGCCTCACTAACCATGCACTCGCAAATAGCCTTGCCCGAGGTAGGCACACCATTCACCGTGTGCCAGTCCGTCGCCAGACAAACAACATGGTTGCTCGAAGGTCCAAACGCGCAGTCTCCCTTCCAGTCACCGCAATCGTCAGGCGTAGCGCACTCCACCTCTGGCACGTCGGCGTTGGGGTTAGTGCCCTTTGGCGGGTCAGCGGGTTTCTCGCGGATGAGACATTCGCAGATGGCTTTTCCGGAGGTTGGGACGCCGTTTACGTCGTGCCAGTCCGTGGCGAGGCAGACGACGTGGTTGTTATCGTTGGCAAAGTGGCAGTTTCCTTCCCAGTCTCCACAGTCGTCGGGCGTGGCGCATTCAACTTCGGGGACGTCGGCGTTGGGGTTTGTTGCGGTTGGCGATGGGGTCTCTTCCTTGGTTGGCGTAGGAGTGACGGGGGAGGGGAAGGTGGTGTAGTCGGTACAGTGGTAGGAGATCAGAGGAGCAGTGGCGTAGAAGACCTGGCCCTCGGTGGTGGTGGAACATTGGCAGTAAGGAGTAGCCACGCGAGGACCACCATGGTTGACGCAGATGACGGGGCCAGTGAAAGGGGGTTTGGTGGTGGTTGGCTCGTCAGAAGTGGTGTCAGGAGCTGAAGTAGTGGTGATGACGGAGGTCCTGAGAGTTGTGGGGGGTCGAGTAGATTCGGTCGTGACCTCGGAGGTCTCAGAAGTAGAGACGGCCGTGGACTCAGTAGTCTCGGTGGACTGGGTTGACTCCGTGGTTTCAGAGGTTTCGGTCGAGCTTTGAGTAGTCTCGGCAGTCTCAGTTGAGCTCTGAGTAGTTTCCGTCGACTGGGTAGACTCGGTAGATTGAGTCGTCTCGGTAGATTCAGTAGACTCAGTCTGGGTTGTGTCAGTGGCGCTGGAAGTAGCCTCGCTGGTAGTGCTGGCACGGGTCACAACCAAGCACTCTTCAACAGGAGAATCCTCTCTCTTTCGAAGACGCTGCGCAACAGCCTCGGCAGCCTGAGTTGGTTCAGCGTTTTGAGGTTCCTCAGGAGCCTGAGTTGCGTCGGGGGCAGGAGCGTCGCTAGTGGTAGCAAATCCGCTCAGCTGAATACCACTGCCGCCAACGATAAAGTCACGCCAAGTCACGAGTCCATCCTCAACCCAGAGTCTCCATCGACCCATGGAAAAGGCCCAACTACCGCCTGGAGAATCCTCGGGGGTGACGATCATGTCCTGGAACATGTCGACCTCAAGGATCGCTCGACCCCAGGTGCCGATGGGCTCAGTGGAGTCAATCCCGTTGGTGCGGGTGTAACCCAGGAGATGACCACTAGAGCCGGGGATGACACCGACGAGACTGTCAGCGAGCCGCTGGGCGCGTTCCTGGTAGCGGAACAAGGTGGTAATGCCTGTGGGATCGTTCAGAACATCGGTGAAGGGGGTGAGGACGAAGACCATGGGGTTGTTGCTGGCGTGTAGGACACCAGGGTTGGCGTCATCGCCGACGAGGGAGGTAACACTTCGAGCGTTGTCAGTTCCGTCACGAAGAGCCTCAAAGGCGTTTCTGTTGAAAGACGCATCGTCTGTCCAGTTCCAATCTATGTCAATGAAGACGGGGTTCTCCCAGATGTGCGACAGGTAGACACCCTTGTCAGAAACGATGATGACGGCAGTGCAACCGTAGATGCCATTGACACCTGCGAAACCCTGGCCGATGGTGGGATAGTCGAACCAATGACCAGAGGCATCTCCGACTTGGCTGACCCAGATAGGGTTCAGAGAGGCAACGTAGAAGGGGTTAGGAGTGGTGTTGTGCATAAACACACGACGATCCAGGTCCCTCTTAGCGGATCCGCTCTCGGCACGGGGCGTGGGCGAAGCGACGGGGTTGCTACCGAAAGCTCCAGCACCAGTGGGGATCTCGGAGGTGGTGATGGTGGACACGGCGGCACAGTCAACCTTGGTCGAGACAAGGGCCATATCAGCGCCACTAAGGGGAGCATTGTCCATAGGGCAGGCATCGCCACCGCTGCAGGAGCCAGAAGCGCAGGGGGTGATGGCAGCGGCCGTGCCAGTCGTCGAGATGACAGTTGTAGCCTCGGTCACGGAACAGCCGGTGACTTCGACCGTGATGGACTCGAAGCAAGTCTCTGTAGTCTGAACGTTGCCATCTTCGGTGATGGTGGTTGGCTTGCAGATGATGGTGACGTGCTCGGCAGTGTCGTCTGTGCAGGGAGAGGTTGTAGTCGAGGTTGGCTCTTCCGTAGTGGACTCTTCCTTCTCGGTAGATTCTTGCTCACTCTTCTCGTCGGTCTTATCCTCGTCCTTGTCCTCTTCAGTGAGGTCCTCAGTTTGAGACTGAACACTACCGGTGGCTCCAGTGACAGCAGGCACATTGCCAACCACGATGTTGCCCGAGATATCAGTGAGGTCCTTGGCAATACAAACCAGGCTGTTGATGATATCACCGATAGGTCCAAGCAGACCTCGCTTCTTCTTTCCAGCACAGTCCTGGTTGGGGTCACCGCCGAGGCTCACAATCACGGCGACAATGTCGTCATGAACATCGTCGACCTTGTCCTTGGTCTCGTCCTTGAGGTTCTCAGGGTCGTCCTTCCACGAGTCGATGATGGGGAGGAGACCCAGGATCTCAGTTGAGACGGAAGAGACAGCCGAGGTGGCAGCAGCACCTGTAGCTGTTGTGAGAACTGGAGGCTGAGTGATGGTGGGCTCGTTGGTATCCTCGGTGGTAGGCTGAGGAGATTGATCGGTGGTAGTGTCGGCAGGCTGTCCAGCAGTGGTTGAAGTCTCCTCAGCTGGCTGCTCGGTGGTGGTGGTAGGATCGATGGCCTGCTCAGTTGTCGTGGTGGGGTCCACGGCAGGGTTGGTGGTAGTAGTGGTCTCAGGGAGTTGCTCCGTTGTAGTAGAGTCAACTGAGGCGTTAGTAGTCGTAGTGGTGTCTACAGGTAGCTCAGTTGAGGTTGTCGCATCGATGGGCACCTCAGTGGAGGTTGTTGTATCGACAGGGACTTCAGTGCTGGTGGTAGTACCGGCAGCAACTTCAGTTGAAGTCGTGGCATCGACAGGCAGCTCGGTCGAAGTTGTGGTGCCAGCGGGTAGCTCAGTACTGGTGGTAGTATCAACGGGAAGCTCAGTGCTAGTGGTAGTGTCCTGGACAGGGAGCTCCGTCGAGGTTGTCGTGGCGCCAGGGGTGTTGATCGGCTCGATAGTCTCAGAAGCGTCGGGAATCCAGCTTGAGGTTGTAGTAGGAGCAACGGGCAGCTCAGTGCTTGTGGTTGTGTCCTGGACTGGAACCTCAGTTGAAGTAGTTGTATCCTGGACGGGCACCTCCGTGGAAGTGGTAGTGCCTTGTACAGGTACCTCCGTTGTCGTCTGGCTACCAGTAGTGCTGAGTGTCTCCACAGTCTCGGTACCCTCAGGAACGAAGCTCGAGGTGGTAGTCTCAGCCACAGGAACTTCGGTTGAGGTAGTTTGTTCCACCACGATAGCAATATCCGTGGTAGAAGGCTCTACTGCGAGAGTCTCTGTGGTAGATGGCCCAGCAGGAGCCTCGACGTCGGGAAAGACCTCAGGGAACGCAATGCTAGTGGTGGTGCTAGATCATGTTAGTGGCTTAGACTCTGGACACAACTAGCAATAGTAGATTTACTTACGCAGCAGCAGGGTCAGCAACGGGCAAAGCAGGGTCGGGAAGATCCTGAGCCGTGGAAAGAGGCAGCGATGCCAACAAGAGCAACGCGCGACCGGCCGACAATGACCAGCCGTGAGACGGCATTTTGCCTGACTTCAACGCCAACGGCTAAAATGAATGACAAGCGAAGCGACTGGCTAGACTGAAAGGCAGTCTATAGTGAAAGAGAGTGTAGCCTGTTGGTCGTCACGTCACCCAAGAAAAGAGGCGCGCTGAACAACCAACGGACAGCCAAGCTTCTATACCCATAAAGTCGTCCATCGAAATAGGCGCCGGGTTAGCCGACGAACGGGGTCAGATTTTAGTCTAACGGGGCTAGAATCCTTCTGTGTTTCAAGGGAATGAAACCATGCATCCTCTCTTCGGGGCCGACGGACAATTCGGCTCTAATGAACAGAGTTCCCCAGCAATCACAATCGGCATGGATTTCTTTGTTTCATTGTAAGTGGAAAGAACACGCAGGGTTTAATTAGCTTGGTCCTTGGGGGCCGTGTCATGTTGATGGACAGGGGAAGCTGGCAGCGTCCCCAGATGAGGTGAAATTGCAATCGTCAGCCCTACAGCCGGGTAGCTCAAAGAGAAGTGTTTAACACGACGCTGGAGATTCTTCTTTGTTCTAATGGCCTTAATTCAGGGTTATGACCATAACTAGGCATACCTGTCAAAATTCTTCACAGATCTGCACCAACTTTGGAGGTCAAGTTGCACACACAGCTGTACGCTAAATACTCTAGTCTTGCGACTTTCCCACATGAACAACATGAATGGTCACCTCGCCAAACGTTACATGGGTATACCCAGACAAAAGCTGGCCCTACGTCTCCACCGAGTCAACCCCAAGAACCAACTTCATCTCGTCGCTCCCCGCCTTTCGTGCATACTCGACCGCGCTGCCATAAGCGCCTCGCAGGTTAGGATCCGCCCCCTGGCTCAGTAGCCATCTCACCCTCTCCACAGCTCCGGCTAGGACGGCGTTGACGATGGGGTACTGAGCTGTCATGTGACGGGACTGGAGCTTGCCGTTCACGTCTGCGCCTTTCTCGATGAGGAGTGCCATGATGGGGATCCTGGCTTCGTCGAAATCCTTGCTTAGTGTGACTGGGGATGCGTGTGAGTTTGTATTCGGAGGGCGGGCACCTGCCGCGAAATATAGCGGCGAACCATTTTCCATGCGTGCACCAGCGTCAAGGAGCTTGCGCACTGATTCGACGTTGCCTCGCGATGCGGCTGTCTCGAGCGCGGCGCAGGAGTCTGTCTCGGGCTCACCAAAGCGGTCCCGATTATCGCGCTGAACGCCTAGGTTTGGGTCGGCACCATGTGTAAGGAACCAATCGACAAGACTGTCATCAGTGACAACTCTTGGGAGCAGTGTCGCCCCATAGAAGCCTGGGGTGTTGGGAGTCCAGCCATGCCCTGCGAGAAGTTCAAATAAAGCAATCTGCCGCTCTTTTGGCGCCGACAAAACGTGCGGCGGTGTTTGGCGAGTTATGGGAGCGCCATATCCGAGAAGATAATGAGCAGCGTCGATATTTCCGGCCCCAAGTGCGATAACCAACCCTTGGTGAAGAAAAGCGGGTGAGCGAGGCTCGGAGGTGACGATCGACTCGACGGCAGATAAGGGTCCATCCCGGCAGGCCGCCTGAAACGAGACGAAGTCGGGGTGTGAAGTGGTCCGACCATTGAAGAGGTCAAAGTCACTGGGACTTGTGATGGGGATATCGTCGTGGGCTGTGGCCATGGATAAACCTGTTGGAGCGTTGGATGAACCCATGGTCATTCCCATCTGTTGTCCAGTCTGGTTCGTGGCTTGTCTCTGTTGCTGTTGTCTTGCGGCCATGAGCTGTAACTGTCGCTGCTGAGCTTGCTGTATCAGCCGCTGTCGAGCCTGTTCCTCAATTGATGACATGGCTGATCGATGATTGTGCCGTAGTTTCGCTGCTGTGCCGCGTTGAATATCAATTGGACGTCGTTCTTAATATTCGCTCGTTGCTTTCATTGTGGATTGCCCATGGAAATAAGTCCGAATCAAGAGGCCGAAGGAGCATGGATCGCATGAACGCTATAGTGAGATTACGTCATTAAGGGGGCATTTAAAATGAAGTTTCGCCAAACTGAGCTGTGCAATCAGCAACAACCATGTTCGAACAGTGACAAGGTTCTTGTTTAACTCATGAAAATTCTCCTAGGCTAGGGATCCAGGTTGTGTTGCGGGAGAAACTGGGCCGGCTTATATCGGATCCAAGTGCCTCCGCCCGCAAACAAAGATGGCAATTGGTAGCCTATTTCTATGAAAACCATTCAACAGCGAGACATTCCTAACCCCTCACAGTTGGACAAGCAATCGAAACGAAAGAAATGGCTGACTACGGATTCTTCCGCCAAGCCGAGAGAATGACCAGCTATGGTGCAGCGAGGAACCAAAACTGATAACGAAATATTAGACTTGCTCCGAATTTGCCATTGTTGTGGTCAAGAGTAATCAACAAGGCATCAATGTTATAAATGGACATGCCGAAGAGATGCGGAAACTAGCCCTATTAACGATGAAGGTTATGTTCATCTATCCCCAGCGGACCCATAGACGGTTTCAGTAGTCCTCGGGAGGATCAGCTCGGTTATCCGGTAGGATGAATACCAAACGGGCGACTTGATTCGCGAATTGGAGGTCCCACCCTATGAATACACTCAAACTCTTTTTGGTTGAGCTGTAGTGTTTCTGCCCTGTGGCACTCGAAAGCACCACTAAGCACCGTGTGCGGGCGTCAGTCAAGGGATCTAGCACCAAGGCCGATGAGTACGAGAGGGGGAGGAGGAACGAGCGAGGGAAGTACCGGCTCCTATCCGGCTTGGCGAAGCGTTGAGAGTCCGTAGCAGTGACAGGTCCAAATAAAGGTAGAAAACCAGGTATCGCGAAGCCGTCGAAGAACAAAAGAAGATGCAAAAGAGACGAGGAAACACCTTCGCTTTCCACTATAGTGACAAACACGATATTTCAATAAGTTAATTCCACTATCCTGAAAGAAGGGGTGCCAGTCTTGGTGTTCCGTATTCCGCCTGCTACTCGATCCCAACGCCGAATAATCAATCAGTCCTCGAAAGTCATCTCATGTCTCGTCGTCAATCTACCCTGATCGCTTTCCTTCGCGCCATGCTAAGCTCGTAACTCGTATCCTTGTCAGGCAAACGACGGCGACCAAAGGTACAACATTTAGCCCACTGGCTGGTATCCGGCACCTCGCTGGTGCTCCTTGCGGTTCGAGAACAACCAGTAGATGATCATGCCGACGATGGGGAAGATGAAGACAACAAGGCACCAAAGAAGCTTGTGCATGGGGGGACGGTTCGACTGGAGGACTTCGACTGCAAGGGCACATCTGTTAGCACGGTACACGAGCAGGAGAGAAAGCAGGATTGCGTACTCCAGACAAGGATGTCGAGAACAAGAACGATGAAGCCGATGATTCCACCGCCAGTGCCGTACTGCCACGGGTTGGCCTTGGTTGCCTCGACCCCTCCTTCGGCGAGAGGGGCAGCAAAGGCAAGCGAGGCGAGCCAAAGCTGGAGGAAGGAGATGATAGTGGCGGAAAACATGGCGATGCTGGTTCTTCTTTCGTTTTCGGGTGTGAGAAAGAGCCTTGGCGACGGTGTTGAAGAGAGGAAATGGATGGTTTTATGTCGTGCAGTCCAGGCAGCGACTGTTGTTTTCTTGTAGCCACGTTGACGTCATAGATCTGACGAAAACAGGACGCGCACGTTTTCGACCTCACATGACGGAAGCTTTGGTTTCTCTGGCGCTAAACGACGGGTCAAATGATGACGTCAGTGTACGTCAAGATCGAGATCTCAAAAATAGAACAATAACACGCGGACAAAGATATATAAATCGCAGATGGTTCTGAAGGTTATACAAAATCACAATAGGGAGCCCGCTATTATATGAGTTAACTCGCCGAAAGGGCAGAGGTAGGCACTCTGGCAGTGGTGTTTGAATCTATGGTAGGCAGTCACCATTGCACCTCGAACGGTAAGATTCACAACGAGGAAATAAGAACTTATCAGCTCAAGTTTGGCGTTTATGTCTTAATAATAGACTGCCGAGTCTGAGCGCAAATACTACTAGTGAAGGTGCTCTTTGCTACCGTGACTGGTAGAGACTACGTTTGAAAAATCCGATTATTAGGAATTATAGAGGCATTATGAAAGCAGGCGAAAAAGAAAATCGCCATCACCATTAACATTGACCGTACGGGGACTATGTATGTATGTATCGAGACCCCTCTGTAGCGCTTTCTGGGGTAAACGTTTCATGACTTTCATCAAGCGTGACCGGGCCCGACCAGTGTTTTCAAACGATGCAAAAATTATGTATCAACGCTATGTTAAACTCGTACCCGTCGAGGCCTCAGCCTCATACGATGAACAGCTATAATAATTTTCTTGGGATTGGGTATATTTTCATCCTCCACCATTTGGCTGAACTTGGTCCGATCCGCCAGTCTAGACTCATCAGCCGCCTCCTCGTCCAACGCATCCAAGAGAATGTGCGGCTCTGTCCACGATGACCCGAAATCCACAAGCTTGCCGTCCCTATAGTTGTCGAGTCGGATGTCCATGTTGAAAACCCGCTGGCTGTTTAGTCTTACGATGTCCCCAAGAACCTGGTATAGATTGTCTTGGTTTACACCTGGATCTGCGGATGCGAGGTCTTTGATAATGGCCCTGGGTCTGTATCCTCCGGGGGTTGAACGCTGATATTCTGGGTCTACCTGGTCTGCCTCAAGATCAATGTTGCGGCCTTGGAGGATTTTCTCGTCTCTTTCTTGTAGAAAGAAGAATCCATGGCAAGGGACGACAATGTCGGGCTTCAAGTAGCCTTTCTTGATGGCTTCTTGAATTCGACCATAGGCTCTGCATTCAGCGTAGAACGGGTCCGTGTAGTAGGCGACCGTCTGTAAACTGATGTCCTCGCCTACAAGGGGCTCCCAGAAGTAGTCGTCACTCCTAGGGTCGTGAAATTTGAACTTGAGCAAGACAACCATCAGCGCGCGATACCTAGCGACCACTTGCTTCTTACAACTTTGATTGCGTATTCTCGGTTGCGAATCTTTGCGCGGAATACGTAGCCCTCTGTTGGCGAATCCTCATCCTCGTCATCTTTGTTGAGTCTCTCAAGCCATTGAATGCGGGATCCGTGGTGCTGGAACAATCCAAGTTTCGGCCCATCACACAGCGGCAGCTCCTTCGGGAGTGGCTTTGGGGGCTGTCGACGCTTGGGCATATCGACATCAGGGCATGTGCAAGAGCTGAGGGGTATTTGGCAGTGGCAACATGTTGGCTGCGAGACATGTCCCCCCTTGGGAACTTTATAACGCATGTTACCTGCCTCGAGCTGATGACATGGCGCTGTCGTGCATGACGGGAGCAAGGGACGGCCCGTTAGCTCCAATCGGCCTGGCGGGATGGCGTCTGTGGGGGTCACGAGGTTGACATGCAGCCAACGAGAGGTGCTTTACTGCAAGGATATCACCAACGTACATGCGACTCGCTTCTTGAGTTCATTGATAACGGGAAGAGGGTGTGCTGTAGGTCTCACGGCGCGTCCGGCGTCTTTAAATTGGCCGGATTCATCCCTTGGCCAGCCCCTGGCCCAGGCTCTGTCTCGTGTCACCTCGGGTTGCATTCCAACCTCTTCTGCGTAGAAGAGCGTAGTGCTTCGTTTTATCTCTCGTGTTTCACATTTAGCCATGACCGGAACGGAACCAGCCACCTCGATCCTCGAGTTTCTCACCCACCCGAACCCGATCGTCTCGCATCGCCCACCGAAACGAAAGACCAATTCGCGCAATCAAAAGTGGCACGCTCCGAAACAGATCAAGAAATGGGACGAGTTTCACGACTTCAACGTCTTCAAGGAGTCATTTGGAGGTCGTCTGCTGGAAGAAGCTCGTCGGGAGGGCCGAGATCTTCCTGCTTATCCCGATGTCGACGATGAAACGGATTGTGTTGAGCGGAACGAAGACGACACCAGAGACTTGTATGCCGTATGGACCAAAAGGATCGTCACCGCGGCTCTCCGTCCCATCCGTCAAGAATTTCGCTCGGCTGTGTGGTCCAAAGGGGACGCCCCGCAAGATGATGAGCCTTCAGAACCTCCTCCAAGGCCTGAGAAACAGCGTCAATTGCCTCGCAGAGAATGTTCTATCGAGGCCAAGACGCCAAGAATGCAGTCCCTCCGGGGACTACGGCCAGACTCGGGCACAACTGTGCGGAATACCAGCCCTCGTACCGACGACCCTGACCCTGATACCCACCGACCTGAGAGGTTTCCGAAAGAGTATAAGCCGGCAGAGAAATGGAAGAGCAAGTGGATGGCTCAAGTACCCCTTATCAACGAGTTTGGAGAGTGGGAGCGTGGACGGTCGGGTCACGATTTAGCCTGGCCTATCAAGCAAGCGTACACCTATTGCATACAGAACATGTGTCGCTACGGCTGCATTCTGACCTGCCATGAAGCCTTCATCTTCCGTGTCAGACCCCGCAGCATAATGTCAGGCAAGTATCCTGTGGCTATCCCTTAAACCGAGGCTAAACGCTGACTTTTGTAGCTGATGGGCCCCAAGACACGAAGGTGCTGCAGAGACAACTGATTCGAGACGGATTGATGGAATACATCTCAATTCCTTGGGCGAATCATCGCCAGGGGGACTTGGAGAGCCACGAAACATGGACCATAAACCTTGCTCTATGGTTCATGCACATTTTGGTCGGGAACAAGTACGAAGTGTGTTGGCGATATGACCGGCTACAAGATGAGACTTTGGCTGCCCTGAGGCCCCCACAGGATGAACCTCGCACACGTGACGACCAAGATGAGAATGAGGATGAATCGAGTGACTCTGATACGTCGGATAGGACTGTGCCGTTTGATGAGAGCATCTTTACACCTTTGAGGAAGCGCAAGAGAGATGCTGAAGCTGAAGAGGGATTCAATCTTTCGTTTTCGAAGCGCCAGTTCCTTCAGACATAGACGGGAAGGTTGAAGTTGGTGGATTTGTGCGGACAGAAATATCAGGCCGATGGTCTTTGTTGACAAGTACAGCACGCAGGGAGCAATAGAACAGGCTGTAGCTGACAACACAACGTTATTCTTAAGTGTGATATCGCATGACTCCCCATACAACCTCTATCTGTCGGCTCGAATTCTTTCCAATACAAAAGTTGCTTCTACCATTATAATCATTCCATCCAATGCCACAAAAACAAAAAAAAAGATACCCTTACGAGTGAACCGTTTCAACCCATTTACTCAAGCAGCTTCCCCCCTCCGTGGCTCGTAGGTGTCCAGCTTAAACTTGGCAAAGTTCCTCGTTGACAGTCTCATCTCAAACATTCTATCAACCTCGACCACACTCCGCCCCTTAAGCTCGGGCAAGAATAGCCACGCTAGAACCACAGCAATCAGACAGAGTCCCGTGTACACAAATCCAAGCTTGCCACCCATATTACCCGAGTCTGGGTTGTACAAAATCGGAAGTATCGCGTTCATGATGGCAGACAGGCCCTGAGACAGTACACCAACTAGACCCTGAGTCAACGCTCGGACTTGCATCGAGCTTGTTTGTCCGATGTAGGCATAACTCGCTGGCCAAGCGCCAAGGCCGCAGACGATGATGACGGACATCAAGACACCGGCAGCAACATACGCCGGGATCTCTCCACCCCAGAAGCCTGACACACCCATCACAGCCCAGAAGACAGCGGCCAGACTCATGGTCACGAGTGTCATGATACGCATCCCTCGACGTGACAGCACAAAGATACCCGCAGCATTAGCCAGCATGCCGGCGACGATTCCACCGATCAGGAACAGCATGTTGGTAGGCTCTTCAATGCCAATAGTATTCAGAAAGTATGGTGTGTTTGACAACAGGTCCAGGCCAAACATGGCCGGAATAGCACTGGCAAGGAGCACAATCAGGGTTCGACGACGGTTGACTCCTCGGAAACAGGCAATGTAAGTGGCTTTGCCCAGTGCCGCTTCTTCTGCGAGAATGACGTGGAACACCTTCAGTGTGGTATGCTCGGGGACCTTGGGAGCGTACAGTCGTCTCGCCGCTCGCATAGCCTTGTCGTGATTTCCTTTGCGTAGATGATGAATAGGACTTTCGGGGATGACGAGGGAGAGGAGAAAAGCGATGGCGGCAAAGATCCACTGGGAACCAAAGGGAATTTGATACGCCCTGCTTCCTTTGATATCTCCCACTAGAAACACCACCATTGATCCGAGAAGCTGGCCAAGCAAGGTAAAGGTTGGAATCATGGCCATTGCAGGTCCTCGCAGAGAAATAGGCGTCACCTCTGAAAGGTAAGTGTTGGTTACTGTCTGAAGCAGGGCGACAGCAAGGCCCTGAACAGCGACCCCGACAGTGAGAATAATTCTCTTCATATCTCGGGCCTCGGGTAAGGAAGAACTGAACACAACTGATGCCCCGACTGCATAAAACAGGCTGCCAGTCATGAAAGTGAACTTTCGTCCAAGACGGCCCTGCAGCCATCCTCCAAGAAGAGCACCAATGACTCCACCGATGGGAACGAAGGCGGTCCAGAGAGACGTGTATGGCTGAGGAATAATCCACTTTCCTTTGTATTTCGTGCCGAAGTCCTGCATGAATGAGTTGTTGCCGAGAATGGCGGCGTTGATGACGAGCGTGTAGCCGAGACCGACGACGGCGATGTTCATGATGAGACAGTAGGCTGCCACCTTTGGGAACCGCCGGATGGCTCTCCATAGACGTAGCTGTTCATCTAGTGGGTTTATCTTGCCAGTGTACTGAGGATTCGGGGGAACTGCTTCATCGATGGAGTTTGCTCGTGAGGCGATTGATTCTAGCTCGACATAGTCTGGGCCAATCTTGCCGAGTGGCGACTTGTAAGATGATGAACCAAATTTTGTCATTGTGAAGAGGGGGAGTGCAATTTCAAGCTCCCTGATCTTGCGTCTGGATGTGTATCCGATGGTGTGGTCAAAAATCTGAAGAGAAGGAAGACACACTGGATGGAGAGGAAAAGTGAAGAAGGAATCCCGCCATCTTAAAGAATAAATACCGACAGCAAATCAGCCCTCCTCCCTCGCTACATGCAAACAAAAGCACCACAGGGCTGAAATACCGTGAGATCCGTAGGTCTAGATATCGACATCCATTTGCGAGGAGAGTCTAAATGTCGATCAACGACAAGCCCCCATGGTCGAATCTCAGTGACAAGCCCTGGCACTTGAACCGGGGAAACATCCCAAATAGGAAATTCTGTTGCGAGGCCGGGGTTTTCTCCACGCTGGTTAGCCAGCGAACAACTTGAGCCGAGGCGAGAAATTAGCAACGCGGTTGAACGTGGCTTGAGTTTTTTTTAGACCCGTCATCTTCGCATTCGCAAACCATGGCGCGACCAACATCGCAAACACAGCCCCGCAGGGTTTCGAACGCGTACCTCTGCATCTATAATCTCCTATCAGCGCTCTTTCGAATCTGCATCCTGCTCAGCACCGCCTACCTGTGGACCACCGGCGGCAACGTCGCTGTTTGGGACAAACTGAGCGCCACAGCGCGATGGAGTGAGACTCTGACTGCGTTGGAGGTCCTCCACGCTCTGACTGGTCTCGTTCGAGCTCCACCGGCTACAACGGCTCTGCAGGTGGCTGGTCGCAACACCATTGTCTGGGCCATTACTAGAAATTACCCAGATGTTGCGGCGGGAGAGCCGGCATATAGTTATATGCTTATGGCTTGGAATCTTGCTGATTCAGTGAGATATCTGTATTTTGCGTTTCAGATGGGGACTTCATCTGTCCCGTCGATCCTGCTGTGGGCAAGGTACGAAACACCACGGTGTGATGACCGAAAAACACTGACCGTTGTAAAGATATAATTTGTTCATTGTGCTCTATCCTATCGGTATCCTATCTGAGGCACGTCTCGTCTACAAAGTCATTGAGCCATCCAAGGCTCGAAACTCTTCATACCAGTACTTGCTCTGGTTTGGATTGGCGATTTATGTCCCTGGTATGAGAAAAGGTGTCGAGCCCAGCCGTTTCTATACTAACTCTCAGCAGCTTTTTACATCTTGTACGGACACATGCTCGCTCAAAGGGCCAAGATTAGCCGCTCGAACCGCGCCAAAACCCTGTAATATCGGTCTTTGGCGATGCAACAGGTCATGCTCGGGTTTCCTGGCACTATGACTGGATTTGTGACTTCGGTGATGGGTTTCCAAATTCAGAGGTGGACGGTCCCTCTACTCTCGTCAAGTAACATGTCCGAAGTCGAGGGTTGATCCTGATAGTGCTGTCGAACGTTCGGCTAGCAAGGAATGGATGAGCATAGGTATTCTTGAGAAGCTTGGAGGGTTTAAAACAGAAGAGCAGGACCTAAAGCGTAGATGCGCATGTACGTGGTCTAATGAACTAGTAAAGAGCTCCATCCCACTCGATAAGCTATTCATACAATGGCAGGTCTAACATATGTATGATGAGGGGGTAAAAGATTTAAACAAACGAAATATAGTGACTTTGTAGAGGTAGTCCGCCGCCAATTATAGATGCAATCTCTTCACTCTTTTTTACATACCTCGCCGCATCCTTCCTAGCCCTCCAAAATTTGGTCAATACTGGTAATCAGTAATCACTTTTTGTGACCTTCGTATTGTTCCGTTAGAACTTGGCCAACAGCTTCGGCCCCGTTTTCATAAGACGGACCACTCCCACCAACCAAGTCCCAGCCAAGCAGAAGACGCCTGCGTAAATCTTCATGTTGGTGTAGCTCCCGTGACTGTGAGACAAAATTGCTCCAGCGATGGGGCTTGTAACCAAACCTGGAATCGCTGCCGAACAGAACAAGAGGCCGCTGCGGTATCCGAACTCCTTGGGCGGGGAAATCTGAGCCACGAGTGCCGGTGACAGCGAAACGTATGCCCCAGAGAAGAAGCCGAAAAACGCAGCGAACAAGATGTTTGCCACGCTGCTAGATCCTGGGATCCAGAGTGCCAAGATCAAGATGCCGCTTACGTTGCAGACCATGAAGAACATGTTGTATCGTCCGACCTTGTCACTCAGGAATCCGGCTGTGAGTCGCCCGAACAGACTGGAGCGCATTTAGCGGATGTCCGTGGAGCAAAACTGATGATGGCTTACCTTGTGGCGTTGAATATGGAGACAAGATATTGCGACAGGGAAACAGACATGCTGTCAGCGATGGCTGAAGGAACCAAAAAGTTGATTGGCACGTAGACTCCAAAACTCAGAAGAGCAAAGCCGATAAGGACGAGCAAGAAAACTATTTCATGGAGAGGCCGGTGAAGATCTTCGGCAGTGAGCTTGGTGAGAGTAGGCTTCACCCTGCGCTTGACGGTTAAGGATGCGATGACAAGCAGGAATAGGATGATGAAGGCTGCAATGCGCATGGCCCACCCGTAGCCGACTTTTGGGATTAGGTGAGTGATCATGATGGGGAAAATGACGCCGCCTGTGCTTGAGCCGGTCATTAGCACGCCAAATGCTGCACCTCTCCGCTTGTCAAACCAGCCCGAAACAGAGCTAAGAGCTGATTCGCGGTTAGTATTATAGTAGAACAGATGAGAATGGAAGCCACTCGCCTGGCTGAAAGATGGCGGCTGCGCCAATCGCGCTGCACACACCCTGAGAAAGCAATAGCTGATAGTACTCCTTGGAGATGGAAGCCATCATCAAACCAAAGACGTGCATAAAGGCGCCAACAATAATCAGAGTTCTTGGACCATGCCTGTCGTAGATGTGGCCGACGACTGGGCCCTGATTGCTCATCAGCGCAGTCCCAGATAGCCATATGGTCAACTCACCGCAGCTGACATAAAGAAGACCTGAAGAGATGGGATCCATGCGACTGTGCTTGAAGAGTATTCCTTGAGGAGTTCTCTCTCGTAATAATCCTGGAATATGCCAATACCTGGAACAGGAGTCAGCTAAGCGGATGCAAGGTAGTATAAGACACCAGGGCTCAAGCTTACTGTTCAACCACCCGAAACTGCAGAATGAGGTGCACCAAGCTCCCACCACAACACACCATGCTGCAAACCCGCCATCTGGGGGCGAAGATTGAGAGTTAGAAAGGGTTAGGGGAGTAAACTTTCCCTCCTCGCTGTCCTGGTCAAACACCATGATTCCCGTATTGGTGAGATATTTGAAGCAGTACAATGGGAATTGTAAGAAATGGTGGCGGGATATTGAAATATATACACCATGTATTGTGAAATAGGTGAGTACTAGAGTACCTTATGTCCGATTGAACGGCCTCGTCGCAACGTCCGAGATGAAGTGAGAAGCTCCGAAGTCCGGCTCTTTGGATCGGCTCCGGGGGTAAAAAAGCCGGCACGGCTTCGGACGTATGCTCTTTTCCGTGCCTGTGTGGGGTTCCTCGTGAAGCCCAAGCGTGAACTCCCCACCCCTGGTGCAACCGGAGTTACAGAAAAGATAAAAGCGCATCCTTAAGATGAAGGCGGTTACTTCGGACTACTTGGATTTATCCTTGCTATTATCAAGTGCTACTGATCAAGTGAAATAACTGAGTTCACTCTTGATGTATCTAGCCCCGATGTTCTCCTTTAGCCATGTACTCCTCGTACTGCAAGTCCGGCTGTCCCTCCCAATACAGTGTCTCGGGATCACTAGAGTTCTCGAAAGTATACTTGGCACTCTCCTCGGGGATGTAGACCTTGGGCAGACCATTCGCCGCTGCGGCTTCTGCGAGCAGTTGGGTTTGGCATGCGCGTTCCATCAAGGTCATCAGGAAGCATGCCTCGTCGACAGTAGAGCCAACTGTAAGGAGGCCGTGGTTCTGTAAGATCATCCCCTTTCCTCTCGGGCCTGGTAGTCTGTCAGCATGGCCTGGGGTGTGGATTAGATATCTGATGGGAGACATACCGAGGGCGGCGCCAATTCGGTCGCCTTCCTCCTGTGTGAGGACAACACCTCCAAAGTCCTGCGCTCTGCTGTCAGATTAATCGTCGTGAGTGCGGTAGAGGCCAAATTCAAACCTTGTATACTGCCTGAGCATCACCATAGAGATAGGCAGCATCTTGGGTCAGCATTTCCAAGGGCCGTCCAAAGGCGCTCCACGCCATGCCGTGCGGGCTATGGGTGTGACATGCAGCCACAACGTCCAGTCGGGCTTTGTGGACGGCACTGTGGATGAAAAAGCCTGCTGAATTGGCAGGCCGGCTCATGTTTCCTGGGGACAGCATGTCAGTACCAAAACATAGGCCAGCTGTGCTGGACCAGCAGCCGGGAGGGGGTAATGTACCGCCAATAGGAACACCTTCATAGTTGACGAGAATCATATCGCTTGCCTTGAGTAGGGCAAAATGTACCGCCAGTGGATTCTAGAACAAGTCAATATTCAAGAGAGTCCACGCCAACCAGGCGACAACACACCGTCCAGAATGTATGTGGGTTCTCCGGGTCCCTGATGGAGATGTGGCCTGCCATGCCGTCGGTATACCCCAAGCGTGCAAACACTCGGAAGGCCAGCGCCATCTTCTCCAACATCCATTGCCGCTCTGCAGCAAAGCTAGGATGCTTGGGAATACCAGGGAGACAGGCGCCTTGGGAGATGAGCTGGAGGGGTGTTTTCTTGACCTCCTGGGTCTGGCTGGACTGTGCGGATGGGACCATGATGTTTTGGGAGATGGGGCTGTTGGTGGTGGAATACCTTTCTTATGGCTTATGCCATGAGGACTGAAATAGGTGGTCATGCCATTTATATGGCGATATTGATGAGAGTTCGACCTGGTGTAAACTGCACATGCCGTAGCGCCAAGAGAAGCCTTCCCATTTCGAGCAAGAAAGTACGATATTGCCGATCGACCCGCCCGAGAATGCTGCTCGAGGAGCCAATGAGAGCGTCGTCGGCAATCCGCGATGCAGCCGTCGTGTTCGTTGACTCAAAGCGGTATAGCTTAACCAGTTAGAGTTGCACACGGAGGGGATCTAGAAGACAAACAAGCTTCAATACCGCGGAGCCTCGTATTCATTGTACCGAAATCGTTGGAGCTAGCTGTTGTTACTTTTGCTATGATGGCAGGTGCGGCAAAACGGGCTAGAGTTTTAGTAATGAATTTCATGTACAAAAGGCCTCTGTCGCTGCTCATAATGTTGTCAAGAACTACACCATCCTATCTAAAAGACCCTGAAGATGCAGGCCGTGAGGGAGTTTGTTGTTGCAAAAGCGATGCAGCCTAGGCTGGGGGGCTTGCCTTCCAAGCGGCTCCTCTCAACTACACGATACCTACCTCCTGGGGCTCTGATGCCGAAGAACAGGAGTGGCCGCACGCTGGTATCGAGGGTATGTAACGTCTGACTCATTGACACTGCTCCCTGTTGATGCTAACATGTATTAGACTGCGCTCGACCGGCCGTTGGGAGGAGACAGCGCCCTTTCCCGACGATTCTACTCCTCGACCAGCATCCATGAAGGCGAGCAACCGTCGACCGTGCCTATCCCGATTGATGGAAAGACTGTCAACTTCTCTGCCGTGCTGCTACGAGACTCGTGCTCCTGCCCATCATGCGTGCACGAATCAACAAACCAGAGACTCTTTTCCGTCGCCGACATCCCTACCAACGTGAAAGCGCGAACGGTCGCCGTCGATACTGCTTCCGATTCTGTGAGCATCAGCTGGGATAACGATGCGCACGGCTGGACATCTGAGCATACTACAAAGCTGGACATTGAGATGTTGCGGGGTTTCAGCCAGCCTGCGTCCTCGCCCACATCGTGTCTCCCGTCGCAAGTTCTGTGGAGTCGAGAGCCTCGTAAGAGTCTTGACCTGCCTGACTATGACTACAACACGTACATGAAGGATGATGAGACGTTGTATAAGCTGATAAACCAGCTTCGTATCGATGGACTCGCCTTTGTCACCAATGTTCCCGGCGTGGAAGAGTCCTTGGCAACCATTGCCACCCGCATCGGACCGATCAAGGATACCTTCTATGGATGTACATGGGACGGTAAGCCTGCAGTGTGAGAGAGGCACCAAGACTATCAACTAACGTGTAGCAGTGCGTACAGTTCCCCAGGCCATTAATGCCGCCTACACGTCGCATGATCTCGGCTTCCACACAGATCTACTCTATTTCCAGCAACCACCGCACATCCAACTCCTCCACTGCGTCCAGTCTGCTTCTTCCGGGGGCGCCAGCGTTTTTGCCGATGCCTACAAAGCGGCCGTCGACCTCTTCAAGACGGACATGGATGCTTTCAACACTCTGGCTACGGTCCCCGTCAACTATCACTATAACCACCCGGACGCGAATGTGTACCGCACGACGAAGCCTGTCATCGACCTGCGACCCATGCGCATCGGCGACAAGATCTACACTCGCGTGCAGGATTACCTTAGAGATCTGAATGACGAGTCAGAAGCTGCACTCGTCGATTCCATGGACAAGATCAACTGGGGGCCCCCATTCCTAGCCCCATTCTCCAACCACGAAGCCGAAGGCGTCGTAACTCTCAACGACAAGGTCGAGCGCTGGCACGACGCCGCAGTAAAGTTCAATGCTCTGCTGCAGAGACCCGAGTACCTATTCGAGCGCAAGATGAACCCTGGAGACTGCGTCTTGTTCGATAATACGCGAACGCTACACTCGCGACGGGCATTTGATATGGCTGATGTTGGGAAGCCGAGGTGGTTGAGGGGGACGTATGTTGATAAGGATCCTTATTTGAGCAAGTTGCGTGTCTTGCAGAACAAGTTTGGGCGGGAGGAGCAGTAGTTCAACACTTTTAGCAATAGAACAGTCTTTATCTACGCAGGTATTCATTGCTTTCATGAACATAATGAGTTGCCAAGTCTTCAGCTTATTATCAGTTTGCTCGGCTCTTTCGGGCCGACCCCTTCCGATTTTGAGTTAAATTGGTGCTGTCGTTGGTAGTTATCGATATCGTCATTGAAGCTGCGGGGTTTTCATCGTCTTCCCCTTCCACCTCACCAATCTCATCTCAACCCTCCCAAATTGACCATTTACATGGAAGCAATGAATTCACTCCCAGAAGAGGATCACCAACGAGTAAAACGTACACGGAAAAGTGCGCCGAAATCGCGACAGGGCTGCGCAAAATGCAAATCTAGAAGGGTCAGTTGCTTTGGTGTTTTCCCCCAGACGGTGCGTTTAACTTAAGTAGATCAAATGCGATGAGAACCGCCCGGCCTGCAAGAACTGCACTAGACTCGGCTATGTATGTCCTGGATTTCAGCAGCAGTTGCGCTGGTCGGACAAACATGAGCAACATTGGCCGATAGTGGCTTGCCCTGATCAGCCTCCTCCTCAAGGCACGGCAGCGAGCGAGAGTTGTGAACACAGCAGCGTAGAGACACAAGCGACAGAGGCTTTGGTAACTCTCGGCGTATCAGGGAACCTATTCGATTGCTTTGCTATTGACAGTCAGCCCACTGCTAGTGCGATCCCACCCCTGTGCTCTAATACAGACCTTTGCTACAGAGCAACCGCGCAGTCAAGCGATGCCCCCGAATGGAGCCCTATCATATCCTTTGAAGGATCAGAGTCTCTACATCACCTATCGAGCTCAGTACTCAACAAAACACTAACTCATATGCCAACGGCCCTGGTCGAGCACTGGTTCCGCTACATCTGTCCCACGCGCTCTACGTTCGACTCCGAGACAAACTACAACCGACGACTAGCCTGCAATACGTGGTCTACCTCCGAAGCAGTATTCTACACCCTGCAAGCCATGTCCGCCGAGTACAGCATGCCCCATCTCAGCAAGGACCTGAGAGCACAGGCAGTGGCCGCCGTCGATCAGGAAATGAACCGGATACGGGGCGTGCAGACTACTATAGTCACTGTCGACCTTGTGTTTGCTGTCTTTAAACTTGGGACCTCGTTGTCTGGGAGACCAGATATCGGAGAGCACTCCTGGTCGAACCTGGCTCATGAGTTGCTCACAATTTGGGGAATGCACCTGTCAGCAGCAGATGTGCTTTTCCATGCATACTTCTGCCAGGCTCTGACGTACTGGGAGATGGTACTGGCAGCCATCGGTGGTGGCTCTATTCCCTGCAGGATCGATAGAAAGAAGTGGAAGTACGAGAACAGTGCTCAACGAGAGATGCAGTTGTTCGACAGCGACTGCAGTACACCAGGCCCGCAGCCTTTGCCCTACGACCCGGGCCTCAATCTTTTGGGAACTCGACCCAACTCTTGGTGTGGCATATCAAACGAGGTGATTGATCTCTTTGGTCAAGTGTTGGCTCTATGCCACACCACGGTCCGGAGCAACCGCAGCACGACGACCGATACCCTCTACGACATGTCTCTAGCACACGAGTTCCAAGGGCAGTTGCTAGCCATGGACTTTGATACCTTGGTGCTCATGGATGAAGTGAACGGATACTTTGTCGAGACACGAGACGACAAGACACCCATTTCGCACCTCCTTCAGACTGCAGAGGCATATCGTCAAGCCGCCCTGCTTCAGCTGCATCTAGCGTTTAATCATCTCTCAGCCGACACCACATCTCGAACCGAGTTCCTGCTTGGACTGGTGCTACGCCTTCTTGGGACGCTCGAGCAGATCCCCCCAGACTCGGGATCGCGGACTATCCACCCCATGCTCTACCTTTCTGCAACCGCTGGTCTGCGACACCTGGAGCCCTCAGTCTCAACTGAATTTTGTACCTTGCAGGCGGAGATTTCACAGGCAAGGCGGCTCGTCTCGGCAAGGCTCGAGTCGCTGCCGAACCATACGGGTGGTGGTACACTGCAGTTTGTCAAGTCTGTATGGAGACAGTATGAGGCTGATCGGAGTTGGGTCTACTGGAAAGATGCTCTAGGGGAGTTGGGATCTGGTCTCATGCTGTAGTAATGCATATAGTTACTGCAAGTTTGGAGAGTCAAGTCTCGTACCACCTTAAAGCAACGACCAAATTCTCAAAACGGACAGTCTAAGGCGGTTACTTTGCTCAATAACTACCTCAACTAGGTACGTAAAAAATGTTCCTTGAGTGTTTGTCTCAGGGTTTCCTACCCCACATGATGTGGACAGGAAGGTACAAATGAACAGAACGGTCCTGGAGTTCCTTCTTGGCCTGCGCCATAATCACCTCGATCTCTTCGTTGCTCCAACCGAGCACAGCGCCAAAAAGCTTGGGCGTGTACGAATCAATGGCCTGCCGCGTCTGCACAGACTGATACTTGCCAATTTCCTTGAGCTTTGGATCCTTAGGCCAGGGACCGATCGGAATCTATACCTGCGGTTAGTGTTTAGTCTTTGAGACGGAGAAAGGGGATATACCTTGCGGATCTCCTCTTGAACGTCCACGAAACCGACTTTGATCAACTCGTCCTTCCACTGATGAGCGCAGTCGATGGGCTTTCCAAACTTGGCGCTGCCCTCGAGGATGCCGGCGGCCCAGCGCTGAGCGTTGGTGGCCTTGTCGTGGGTTCCATCATCAGATAAGAAGCATCCACGCTGAGCCTGGAGCTCAAAGTATCCGCCGGAAGTTAAATTATCAAAGGCCTTCTTGAACAGCTTTTCGTCATCACCGATGCATCCTTCCAGTTCACGACCGTGAATATAGTCAAATGGCTTCTTATAGACCCAGTCATCCTCAAAGTCGTCAACTTCGAAGAAGCAGTTAGGAGGAGTCCTGTCTTTGTTAGTCAAACTCAAATTGCAGGCGAAAGACGTCTCTTACCAGTCGGGCTGAATAGGGCTCAGATCTGTTCCAATAACTTCGGCTGATGAATACTCACTTAAAGCATGCTGTTAACATTGCCCCAATCAAGATACACAGGATACTCACTCTGCAAAATCTATGGCCCAGATACCAGTGCCAGTACCCAGATCGAGGACTCGCTGGGGGCTTTTGCCAATTGGGGCCAGGTGAAGCTTTCCGTCGAGAACGAGACTGTAAATGTGGTGGACTAGATCCATCCGGTTTTGTTCTTCGTCATCGTTTGGCTATCACCTTGTTATCAGACTGCAAGTGAAGAATATGCGGGTTCTTACCACTAGGTAGGTACCTTCGCGAAAGGCGTGGTAGCGGCGTCCGTTCTAGAGAATGTGAGAAATGGAATCAGGCCCCGAAGTTGTTGCACTGACATCATATCTACTTTTGGTCAGCTCAGGGGCCATCAAGACATGATTTGGATTAGTCCTCACCTGTAATTGTAGATGCTGGACTTGAGAGACGACAAGTAACTAGAAGCTTCCTCTCTTAAGGATCATGTTAGAGAAGAACAGACTGACTGGTAGACGAGACTAACGCGCTGTCATACAGAGAGTCACCCTGAGATGCATGTCAGCACATGACAAGAACCTGTGTGGATAGGAGCAACCAACATCTTCGGGCTGGGTCTCGGCCTGCAGGACGGCCCCAGGGGGAGTCGGCGAACGCTCGTCCTTTGTCTCCGCCATGATGAACTGTAAAAAAATGACGCGCCGTGGAGTTGACAGGGAAGAGGGAGATTGTCGGGATGCCTCGGTTTTATCAATTCTGTCGCCCCCACCTCGCTAAAGAGCCCATCAGTCGATGTCGTGTTCCACCGCTCATCTGACTAACTGCAGGTGAGCCAATTGGATCTCGGCCCGTGATGGAGTTATTGGCCCAATTCGGGGAAGATCCGTCCCGACGGGAGCTAGGGTAACGCGTCCTCCCGTGGTGGGCGGACGGTTGTGTAGGGTGGGTGAAAACAACTCTGGAGCCGCTGAGCTTGGCGAACGACGATGTGTTGGCTTGACCTCTTTCAAAGAGTGGGTAAGCAGTACTAAGATGGAGGTATTAAAGTAAAGGAAGTGGATCAAAGTTGAGAATTATGGCAAAGGTTCAAAGGCCTGAATGGATAACCATCTCAATGGTATCGGTTTTGCTGATAATTCGGTGATGTGTCTATTTCAAAGCGAAAACACCGACATGATCAAGGACAAAAAAGACAAACATCACTTGCCAGAGGTACCGAGCGTTACTTCGGCCAAGTATATAAATACCACGTAGAATTGATTCCTTCGATGGTACATAGCATCGGGTTTATAAAGAAGACGCGGTTAAGAGATTTGGTTATTAATGGGTTGCTGATAGCAGCTAGGTTGTCCGGGAATAGCCTCATCCTGCTCCCTTGCGTGAGTTTGAAGGCTGGTGCCCCTTTGAGCGAAATGAGATCTTAGTCGAATGTAAAGATAAACTTAAATACCCAACTTCTGTCCATCATGGGGTCGTATCGTCTGGTGGGCGCTATACCTTTCTGATGAGATTAGTCACAATGAAGGGCCCTGTCTATGTCCTTGTTCAAGTTCTTGGTCTAACGAACTAGAATGTTACGATCTGAGAATGATCAAGGACGATGGGAGAACCTCTATCTTCCTGATACATGGCGTTGCACAAACAGGCAAGTTAGCATTGAGCACCTCATGAACGTAGATAGATCAGCAGACCATGTAACATAATCCTATTGAACGTTACCACTGTGAATCCTCTTCCTCTTCCGAATCAACATCCCCAGGGCTCACAAACGGCCTTCCGAGTGCTACGTCTTCGGGCGACCTCTCCACCACAGTTCTCAACCTGATATCATTCTTGCGCTCCTCAAAATCCACCAATCGCATCCCCATTTCCCTCTCCTTCTCCCACAGAGTGCATTCCTTTGCTGGGTATCTCTCCCTCCACTTCGCCTCGGTAACGATGCCAAGCTGTCCATCTGAGGCCCAAATGGTATCAGGGAAAAGAGAGACTGGTAGCCTCGCGCCATTGGCTGCCAACCTCCATGGACGTCCTCCGGCTATGTCGTAATACGAATCGATTCTATCCACCACGAAACCCCCTTCCTCGGTCCGCACAAGAAGGGAGCGCTTGTAATTGCTGTTTGGCGATGGAACATCCGTAGCAGGGAATGCGAACGTTGTAAGCCCATCATCACCACCTCTCACATGGCAACGCATCAGCGTCTGGTAGAACGTTCCAGCTCGAGAAATCTCGATAGCTGTTCCCAAGACTGTGAGCTCGCCTGGGGCAGTTTCTTGTGATCCTGCCACGTGCTGCAACGCTCGGATTATCTGGCGCCAGGCAGAGTGTTCTTTTCGAGGGGATGTTGGACACGGTGGTCTAGCGCCTGTACCCGACGTTTCGATGAGGAGATGTCGGATGTGTGGAAGATCGATAGAGTGAAAACCCTGGTCTGGGAATCGTCCTCCAAACATGGCGTCACACATAGACTTGAGGTTGATGCGGACATTGTGCATGCGAGGTAGCATGCGGCGCAAATCATGGCACAAATGGGAAACACCTTCTAGGCGGTTTCTGCCGTGATAAGCAAGCCAGAATGAGGCTTCGTCTTTTCCTCCTGTATCCAGCTCCAAGTTGACACAGCTTTGGGGGAGGGCTTCGAGAACGGTTGAGATGGTCTTCCTGAGTATGCCCAGTTTGAAGTCTCGACAGTTTGTTGTCAGGGAAAAAGACTTGAGTGCCGCTATGTTCGGGATGACTTCCTTGGCCAGCCGACAGACCGTGTTATCAATCCGCTCTTGCAACTCTGAACTGGGGTTACAGCACTCTCTAAGATAGATGGTCAGAGAGCGTGTGATGGAGCGGACGGCCGAGCTGTTGTGGGAGTCCAGAAAGCGTTCCATCTGACCACTGCCTGCGAGTACCAAGTCCTTGTAGAGAAAGGGAAGCGCCATGTCCCGCCATTCCTGGCTCACCAGCAAGCAGGAAAAAATAGTGGACTTCTCATCGTCGAATCTATAAGCATCGCGAATGATCTGGACGAGTACTTCCGGCGGTAGAACGGGGCCGGTCCCGGACATGGCAGGGTTGTCGGTAAGAGTCAAATGACTGGCAAGAGATGTGGATAGTTCCATGATGAGACTCCGCCATACAAGTTGACGATATGGAGGTGACGGTGATACAGTGTATAACGTTGTTGTGCGTTGATGAATCCTTCCTTGTTACTAGGGTTGGAAGGTTCAAATGTCAAGGGAGAGTGCAGGGCCAGGCAACGGCGTAAATGTCTACGTGTTTGCCTTGGCGGTGCGGGGTAATGAGACAAGTTAAGACCAATAAGACTAGGTGAGAATTCCGGGTGTCAATTGGCTAATGGGAGACATGTTACACAGAGCCTTGTGGGAGTTGTCTACCTACCTCTAGGACAAGGCTGAGGTTGCAATCCGTGGACGGTACAGGATTAGTCACAACAATCTAAATGAAAGCATAATAGCATTTTGGGTATTTCAAGGAATGGTCTCGCAGTATAATAATGTGTTAAATCCGCATAAAGTGCACGCTCGAAAGGCAAGGAAACAGCATGGATTGGTTTATAGGTTGGCATTTTAGCATCATGTCAAAGATGTGGTGGCATGCAGGTACTCATACTAGTCCTGACCTATGCATTAGGAACTGTCCCCTACGCTCGAGTAGTCATGCTAAAACTTGCGTGATATGCCTGGAAAGCTCTTAAAGGTGCCCCCTTGCATAAGGAACAAGTCAAGATCCCCATCCAATTAAAGAGTGTACCTGAACAGCGGCAACCGATCACCCATGGTCTCAAGCTCTTCCGCTGAGCACTTGCCATAAACCTCCTCAGCCGACATCTTCGACCTTCTCTTGTTGATATTGCGATAGATAATCTCGAGCGCAACCGCAGACAGAATACTTGCTCCAGCCGCGGTGAGAGACACCCCAAACCCAGTTGGGTACTTCGGCGCTTCGCTTTGAATGTAGATGTAGGAACCAGGGATACCGCCCGAGTTACCGATGGCGATCATATACGTGATGCTTATCGCTGCTTTGGTTCGTCCGGCAAGATTGTTGACTGTCTAAGCATTGGCTCCTGGTGTGATGGGATACAGGTCGACGTAAGCGAGGACAACGCCGAAGTAACATAAGCTTATGTTGTCCTTGATATCTGAGGCTTTTGCAAAGAGAATAGAAAATGCGATGAGCACAATTGTTTGGGCTCCAACGATAAAGGGCATCCTCCACTTCAGCCTGTCTGCGAAAACAGCCGACAAGAAGGCGCTGATCGCACCAACACAATAGGGCGGGATGGTGAGTAGCTGTGCGTTGGCGGAAGTGTATCCCATGTATTTGGTGATCTGAGGCATTGTGAACTTGAGGCCGTAGTTGGGCATCGTGGCAGAGATGTAGATGATGGACTGGAGATAGACCTGCCAGTCACAGAGAACCAATTTCAGGACTGATCACTTGGCCCTCTTACTCATGGTTTCGGCATGCTTGGCACTCTGGCCGCCCATGAAGGTGGTTCTTCGCAGGGATAGGAACCGTTTCTCGTCAGCTTCGAGCCATATGGAGGTCTCGGCGTTGTCAATGAGACAGAAGAAGCACACGACTCCCGCAATAACAGTGGAGATACCCTCAAGAAGGAAGATCCACCGCCAGCCCTCGAGATTTCCGACTCCATCCATTTGGGCGATACCGAAAGCGAGGAGATCGGGAGCGGTTGTTCATTTACACGTCTCTTGCTTTTCCCTCCGGGCAAAACAGGATGCAATTTATTCCTGATATTCGCCATCTCGGGTATTGTCTCGATGCAGCAGTGCACATTGCTCATGAATACCAGACTCTGTTTGACAGAAAGATCGATCTACCAATCTGGTAAGTCCTTTTTAAATTCATCACAACCATACGGATAAGTGCGAATTAACAATGGACTGCTAGGACACATGTGCAGGACATCCTCCGCTCGGGATTCATTTTACTTTATTGCGGCATCTATATCCCGCTATTTCTCTCACAACCTGGGCAAGCAGAGCTAACAGAACAGAACCCTGAGCCCGCTACCATTATCCAAGGCATGGATGACTGCAGGACAATGTTGCAGAATCTGTCAAGGAAATGGCTAGCCGTAACTCCTCACCTCCTCGCCTTCGACCGTTTGTCGGATGAGGTAAAACGGCTGAGCCGACTGCCCAAGCAACAAATCCCGCCCGCTTCCGGGGACGAAATACCGGTGGCACATTCGTATGGGAATGCGGATGTTGTGCCATTGAATGGCCAACTTACGTTCTGGAATGTTCCTTTGGATGTCTCGTCTTGGGATGTCATGCTGGATGGTGATATCGACATGCAGGCCGTGTTTGGTAACGACTTTGATGCATTCAACGAGAACAACTGTGAACGTACTGACGACTGGGAGTGATGGGTTGGAGTCAAGCTACGTCAGTTTACGTACTAATTTTGCACTGAGATAGATTTATTGATACATAATCATGCGGCTGCTTTTTAGTACTGGTTGAACGTCCTTATTCCCTTACAGCAATCATGAAAAGCCGTGGATATCTCAAAAGAACTTTTCCATCAACAGAAACCGGGTAAACCTCGTTCAACTTGGCAAGATATGTCTTCGCAAAGGCCTCCCTATCTTCCGAGCCAAGGGGGTTGAGAAACGACCGTAGATCTGTTCCTTTCACCCACTCCACAAGACTCTGATGATCGTCCAAGGGTGCGGATAAGGAGTATGCCATATATCAACAGTTGAACAGAATGGGCTTAACTCGTCGTAGAACTGTTGAGGTGTGGTGAACTGGTCAAGGGCTGGACGGAGCGGCCCCAGGATGCTAGCCCAGGGGCCCTCGTTCGCGACAGCGCGCATTGCAATGTGGGGTGGCTCGAGAGAGTTGTCTGGAACCTGGATACACTGGAAGACGGTATTGGAAAATACCAAATCCAGCGGCTTCTTAAGTGTATATTGAGATCGGCGACCGAGAACTGGGTCTGAGGCAAGGCTTTGCGCGCTTCGGTAATCATGCCGGAAGACGAGTCAATGCCTTCAATCAAGGCACCGGGGTAGCGGTCTACCAGGACTTGAGTCGAGTTGCCTGGCCCGCAGCCCACATCAAGGGTAAGGCTTGGAGACTCGAGGGCAAGGAGATCTCGGGAGGGTCGAGTACGCTGCTTCGCGAACGTGAGGTACTGGGATGCAGACCAGTCCTGAGTCTTGGACTGAATTTGTGCCATCATGGAGCGCGTAGAGGTGTGAAAGTTGGATCGGTTGATCGTGTTTGTTCGAGTACTGGCAAGTCGACATGCACCTAGCATCGCAGAACGAGGCCCCAGGGTCGCCATAGTAACTCAGTACATAAAGACCAGATAAATTACGTATTTGATGTGACTGGCGCGTACTGCAATGTTCAATCCATCACCCCTTGATATGGAATTCAGACTCAATGCAATCTCTCAAGTCGGCGGAGTGGGGCCGGAGGATGATTTCGGAGATGGGGCCGCCACCGCGGCTATTACGGGTGCATCGGCATCTCTGTCTTCCGGAGGTTGGGGGTCAGCTTACTCCTATCAGATCGGTGGTATTTTTCAACCCGATGAGACGTCTCTTTTCTCCTCATCTCATATAATCAGCAGGTGCTGCCACGGGGTAAGCGTGGCGTCGGCATGTTGATTAATCACGGCCGAACAGCGAGTGCCGGAAGCATGCTTATGTCCAAAGTTATGCCCAAAGTTCAGGATGAGGTGAGATTGAAGGGATGTATAAGTAGTCCAAAGAATGAGATTCCAATTTCATGAAAATCGTGATCACCTTACTTCTGTCTCAAACTGTTCTGCCACGACTCCATATCTTTTACAATGGCTCTTAGCACTCTTGCTCAGAATTTGATCGATACCCTCCAAGATATCTTTGGAAAGTTCGCCGGAGTACGCTCGTGTAAGTCTTGCCCTTTCCATCCGTTTTGCGTATCTAACGATTCCCCTTCCAGCGCATGCCAAAGGCGTGTTCGTCACTGGATCCTTCACTCCCACCGAGGCAGCCAAAGAACTCTCCACGGCGCCGCATTTTCGACATCCAACTTTCGTCATAGCCCGGCTCTCTCTGTTCACCGGCATCCCCGACCTGCCAAGTACCGACGAGAGAGCAAACCCACACGGTCTTGCCGTCCGCTTCGTCCTCGACCCAGCCTCGCGACTCGGTACCGATATCATATGCCATGCGTCCAAACTCTTCCCTGGCTCAGATGGGGAGGAGGTGCTGGCCTTTTTCCGGAGTCTCAGGGATGGCACCGTGACCGAATACGCAAGCTCGCACCCAGCTGCAGCCGTGTTTGCCCAAGAGCACCGGCCGATACCAAGAAGCTTTGCTCACAACTCATTCCACTCGATCAATTCCTTTAAGATGATGAATTTCGAAGGAAAGACGGCCTTCATTCGGTATCGCTGGGTGTCTTTGGCAGGTCAGCAGAGCCTCACACAGGATGAGCTCAAGACCAAGTCACCGAATTTTCTGTTTGAGGAGTTGCCACAGATCCTGTCTGAAGGTCCAATTGGTTTCACACTGGTTGCCCAGGTCGCTGAGCAGGGTGATGTTACCGACGATTGCACGAAGATCTGGCCTGAAGATCGTGCTTTGATCGAACTGGGAACTCTGAAGATTACCAGGGTGATGGAGGCGAATGAAGCTGAGACTTGTGAAAAGACAGTTGCATTCAGTCCCATTCCGGGTGTGGAGGGCATTGAGGCGTCGGCAGATCCAATTCTCGCTGCTCGTTCCGCAGTTTATTCGAGAAGCTCAAAGTCACGCCATGAGTCAGAGCGTTAGATAGTCTTGTTGGAAGAATATCTAGTCATAGTGGGACGAGGATCTTGGCAACAGGGACGGTGGAGAAGATTAAGTGTCATTGTATGTTGAAATCTAAGTACCATCTGCTGTCTACCTTGTCATAAAACTTGAAACCGTCTCGCTCGACATTGATACCTGCTGAGTCCTCAAAATTCCCCCAATACGATTCAGTTCCACCTCGCTACCTGTTAAGTGCTCCCCAGACGCCATCGCTGTAACACCGCTCTGATGAGCCCTGGGCCCGGTTTCCCAAAACGCTTCGAGGTCCCTTGTCCGGGTAGATGGTTTGCTTGGCTGGCTCATCGACGAGATAGTGTATCCCGAAGTGAGATTGCTGCCCGGATCCGTGGAAACTATGCCGGATAGCTTTCGCAACAGAGGCCGAAGGGCGGAAAGTGCGACGACAATGACCGAGATGCAAATTTCGGCCGTGGCCCAGATGTCTAGTACCATTAGTCAGGTTATAAGCTGGTGTTTGACTACGAAGACTTACAGATAGAGATGTCGTTGCTCACATGGAGCATGGTGACAAACCTTCCAACACTAACGCCGATAGTAATTGTTCCTAGAGCAAAGATGGCACCGAGAGCGACTTTTTCACGACGAGATCGTAGGCTAAGATCAAATATCAACGGAAATGGGAATGCGACGTCTAAAAGCAACGCAAGAAAGCATTAGTTAAGCTGGCTTGTACAAGGGCCTTGGGTTCTGAGGGGTGAAACTGACTTAGCACTTCTGTGATGAAGTTGAGAGACCAGTTCAGACGCATGAGGTCCATAGCTGCGAAAACGGTGCAACTTTCATCACTAGTTCTCCTCCTATGAGTCGTTGGTTAACTCAACTCTTTCCCGAATGAGGGATGAAGGCTGTGTTGTTGCTCACCAGTTGACGGATGGATCTGGCCCACACCAGAACGTGTCTCCGAAGAATGTAACAAGAGCGAATGCCCCGGTGATGAACGTCAAGATGTAAAGGGCTATTCTCATCTGAGGATGCGTCGGGGGGATCAGGTTGTAGTAGAAGGCGATGATGCTGAACTTGGGAAAGTATATACCGGTGTCGAAGAAGTAGTTGGTCGCAAATCTGATCTGTTGGATCAGTCAGCTCGGTTATGTGAGATATCCTGACCTCTCTCGCTCAAAACGCACCTTGTCAAGGGACACACTCGTTATCGTAAAGTCATCCATAGCATTCATGCTGTATGTCAAGGTGTCGCATATTAGCAAGCCTTGACAAGACATCAGACCCACGATCAGCCAGTAGTCGGCCGAATACAGTCTGAGCCCTCGCATACAGAGCCGGACATAGAGGCGACAAGCGACAAACACGTAGGCAAGGACCATAAAGGTCCACTCGACGCCCTGTGTGGATACGGTCAGCCTGATCTGTGCTTATGGACATGCCATCGAGATGACCGGAGGTGTTGATAGTAGGAATTACTCACTATTACGGTCTGACTTGACACCATCTCGTCCCGCCAGCTGTCGCTTAGCTGATGGATCACTCAACGGTGATTATCGCAGAACATTCATCTCAAAATTTCGTTGCTGGGGAGAAAGATGAAGAGATATTTTCGGGGGGCGACGTGACAGGAAAGATGGCCAGTGAAATTCCAGTTCAGATCTGTCTGGTCCGGATGAGGCGCAAGCCACCCCCTTCTCGTCGAAACTCTATTGTCGGCCATCTCCAGATTGGCGGCAGGGTGGCGCCAACTATTGGCCATATATAGCCCTGGGGGGCTAGGATTTGGAGATGACGACTGAATCAAGGGCGAATGAGCTGATTAACGAAACCGGCACCGGTTATGGCAGCTGAATCCAAGCAAGCCGAGAAGCATCACAGCAGGTATCACCAAGTTATAGACAAGCGACTTCTATCATGCCAATCCCCGAGAAAATAGTGCTTCAGTTAGTGGCAATAATCCCTTGATCCGCCAACATTCCGTAGCTAATCTCTGCACCAGTCCGGCCTCCAAAGATGGCTCAAACCTTGGTAGTCCGGACGGTTTCTTCCGCAACGCCACAACCCAAGATCGCCCGCACTAATCAAATGATTTCCCACCATGAGACATCGATATCATCATGTCAGAAACGCGAATCGCCTGCCCCTTAAGTTCCTGGAATGACGGGGCGGCATCTAGAGCGCAAGCGGCGATTGGAATGTGCCGCAACCAGGTCCCAGTATCTTGGACTCGGTACGAACCGAACACTCTTTCGACGCGCCTATTGATTCCCAGCCAACGGGCGCAGATTGAGTTTAACTTCCGCAATATTACTTTCCCAGCTCACACAACTCGTAATCGTCTGTGCGTTTGATATAGCACCATTTTTGGTCTCGAGGGATATTACTGCATGAATATTTGCTTATCATTAGAACAATGGTTTTATCATATCCTAGAGGTGGAAACATACTACACTTCTTGCTGATAGCGAAACCCCTCCTCTAACAATACCTATCCGTCCTAGTATCCTGCCTTTGATTGTGTTCCCTCCATGTCGGCCATGTGAAGCTTGGAAATCAATCATGTGCCATAGAAGAAATTTATTCGAGCCTGGTCTGATCGGATCGAGGTGCCCTTCTTCTGGCCGCGTCACGGCTTCTCTTTGATAGCAAGGCCGAGTGGAGTGGAACCGTCGTGATACTTTATCAACCCAACGAGGAGCATACAGGAGGTGCCCATGCCATGCTTGACGACGGGCTGTATGAGCGGGCTCTGCTCCGGACATGGTCATGGCCCAGCATTTGATGCAAATTCCAGCTGGTAGCGTCAGCAACAAGAGCGGCCATGCACTGGTCTCTGCGGAGACGGCTTCAATCCGCATCTTTTCTAGAGAAGGGTACAGCGCCAACCCACAGATCTCGATCAATGCTGCCGTCATTGCGAGCCGTGTCATCGTCAAGCTCGGTAATCTGGTCCAGAAGGCTCCAGGCGGCAAGTATGCTTCTATTCACGTTGAGGAGATACACGCCGGTGAGGCTGGCATGGTACGTAGCCACTCGAATGACCAACGGGCGATTCCGTGACGACATGGACGAGTGCATCAAGAGGATGGCTGAGATATTCGGGTCGGTTGGCATGGAACAGACGGGCCAGTTCTTGGACTGGCGGGATGGAACGCTGCCATGGTGATTGGCGGTGGAGATTTACGCTTGGTGGAGGGATACAGAATACAGCTCCTGTTGTCAAACGAAAAAGCCAATGCAAGATCATAGAGCTAGCGATTAAGGTATCTATAATTCCAGCTTGTTTCCGTCATAGTAAGAAACCACACCCGAGCCCTCGTAAAAGTATCATCTACGTTATAGACTGCAAACCTCATCAACCCATATGGCTGGCAGGGCTTGACAACTTTAATACAGCAATATAATCCGTCAGGCGAGCCACCTCTGGGAGTAATTAGAGCGAGATCCTGAAACGATGAGATAGACTTCAAGACCCAAAGATGATTGCTGGTGGCTGCTTAACACTCCTACAGGTACCCTAGCACCACGAGTCCATATTTACGATAACGTAAAGAAGAATAAAAAATGGGAAGAAATAAGGCCAAGGTTTAAGGGGAACCATACATTGGTACACAATCCCTTGCACCGCTTGGTTTCATTCAGAGTGATATCGTCAATCTTTGACCCATTCGCTCCTTCTAGTCCTGCTTGGACAAGCCTTCGAATACCAGCTTCTCGCGTGAAACGCGGCCTTCTCGATTCGCCTTCATCGCTTCTTCGACAGTAGAAGGACTCAGCTGTCCAAGAAACCGGATCGGAATCGGCTTCAAGGAGCCGCTCCCAAGCAAGGTTTCTAACTGGCCATGCAGTTCGGAACTGAGTTGATGGTCTGTCATTTTGATCTACGAATATGTTAGGCCTGAAAGACACGCAGGGATTAGGGTTCTTACAGGCCAATGGGCTTTTCCACGATAGTTATGTTCTGTTGGAAATGCCGTGAAGACAAAAACATCTGTAACTTTGACGGTGGAGGGAACATTTTCTGTGTTCACCTTGCCAGGTCGGACCGTGCACAGCACACCTCCAGGCTTGCCAATGGCTTGAGCAGCAGTTGCAGACGAGGTGGTGTTTCCGATGGTGTCGAAGACGTGTTGGAGATCCGGCACTACGGCCTTGATCTTTGAGGCAACTTCGGGGTCGTTGTAGTCGAAAACGTGGGTTGCTCCAGCATTCTTGGCCAGTTCAAAATTCTTGGGGCTGCATGTTGTGACAACTTCAATACCATGAAGTTTGGCCATCTGGATAGCGAATATTCCCACAGCAGCTGTTACGATCATTAGGAAGTCCCTTCATGGCATCAGTGTTCCCGGGACTTACAACTTCCACCCCAAACTAGCAGAGGCGTCTTCTCGACCAAGCTGTCCTGACTGAGTGCAAGGCAATCCTCGGAGAACAGAGCAAGCCATGCCGTGTTGGCTGCCAAGGGGACTGAAGACGCTTGAGGAGCACTGATGCTGTCCGGGATCTTGAAGGATAACCGCTCGTCCGCGATGGTGTAATCACTGTTACTCGACAATCAGCGAGGTGAGAAGATGTGGTTGAGCTGGAGACTCACGAATAGGCGCCTAGTCCCTTGATCTCGCCTAATACGGGTGAAAGGATTAGTTTTTGTGATTAGGCAGCTCAACTATAGCAACAGCAACATACCACCCCAAATGTAGCCTGCAATCCGATCGCCCTTCTGAATCTTGGTCACGCTCGGGTGGGCTTCGACTACCGTGCCGGCAAAGTCACAGCCCAGAACAGCCCCATCCCCAAAGGCATTAACGTCGAGCGCAAGTCCTGGACAGTTAGTTTTCGGGATGGATATCGTTTGTGGGAGGGCATACGATCGGTGGGGTTGAATGCGGCATATTCAACCTTGACGTAGACTTGATGTTCTTTCAAAGGCGGCAATTCTGCTTCCCCCAGAACGAGGGACTTGCCCTGCTGGATGATGGCGGTGGACTTCATGGTGTTTGCTGACGTTCCCAGATGCGAGAGTTGAAGGAGGAGAAACTGGGGATGGAGTTGGATTTATAATAGCGATGCAGAGCCCCACGTGATGTCAATACTTCCAAAGATCTCCCATGACCTTCTCATCTACGCACGTACGCCTATAAACACACTTGAACTATGGTCTCTGTCAGGAATTTCGGTTGTATCTTGTAGAGAATGAATTCAGTACTCACTGGAATCATTTGCGTTTTATCGAGGTCCCAAACACCGCTCCGTGCGTAGATATCGGTCTTGAGGACCTCCATGACGTCGACTTCAGTTTTCGCACGAGCAATAATGGCGCTTCCACCAACTTGATCTCCTTTCAGTGTACCTCCTCCCATCTGATATAGTCCGGAGTCGATATGTTTGACCATCTCTTTGATGTGTGTTCTGCAAATCCATTACCTATCTGAGGATGCCGAGTGAGAGAGTGGACTTACTCCCGAACCTTCATCCTTGTCTCCAACGTGCCCTCGATATCGGGAATAAGCACGATCCATTCTTTGAGGGGTTCTGATTCCATCTTGGTTCCCATGTTGGCTCGGCGATCTGACAAATCGAACCTCTCAGGATTGCCATGCTCGTTACGCCCTGTGTTCCACTGCTTTATCGTGCCCCTCACTCTCCCAACGCGCCTTGAAACACGCCTGGATTTGCGCCTTTCGCTGCGCCTTATGAAGTTCAAAATTCACGCCGGTTCATGCGCCTTGAAATGCGCCCAACTTTGGCCCCACCCCACTTGCATCTTTCCTTGTAGTCGAGTGAGTCTCAGCCGAATGGGGATTCCACTAAAGTTGCCTAGGCCCTCGGTTTTATACGGCCGTGTTTCGGCTTTAGAGACGCTGAAGAGTGCCAGCCACGGGACCTGGGCCTCGATGCCGTTGACGGCGCGCAAGCTAGATAACACTTTCACAAGGTCTCGCTGATGCTTTGTCACTGGAACTACAATGACTCGAGATAACTGATATTATCTATGGTTATGAATCTGCATGAGCCTCATAGTTGAGCCGGAGTTCAAGATCCTGTGCCACCTGCTCAATCAGTGATTCCTCAACCACTCCCCGCTCCCAGGTAATGCTGATAGTAAAAGAGCCACCGGGTATGCTAGCACAGTTGAAGCCAATAGCCGGGCCAGATATCATGCCACATTGCGTGAAAACCAGCTTGTCCAACTTGAGATGGTCGCTAGGTTGAGTTGGGACACTCCTTGCTGAGCCCAGGTTCGATAGTTCGTATGTGTAGAGACATTCTGTGCCCGCTTGACTTTGGCAGAGCGATAGAAGGTCTTTGACGCCGTTCAGATGCGTGAACATACTTCCGTGGGGAAACTGTTTGACCTTGGTTGCAATGTCGCTGCTGAAGAGTTGTGCCAGCTGGATGATGTGTTGTTCCTCAGTTGCAGACTCGAGTGGGCTGCCCGCGATCTTGCTCAGATCCGTACCAGGGACATATGTTGATAAGAAAGAGATGTGATTCACAATCTCTCTCTCTGACGCACCTGTCATCTTTCGCACTGAAAAGGGTGTCACGGCCCGAATACCCGGGACAACTTCAACACCACGACAGAGAGAAGTGCAGATCAACGCGTGCAGAAGGCCAGTGAGAGTGATATTGGACAGCTTGCATCTCTTGAGTACGCTCGAAAGCATTTCCGCCGAGATGGAAAGAATCCGGACCATGGACTTGAAGTCAGCCAATGGCGCAGGTGATATCGGATTCCCTGCCCAGACCGGCCCCTTGCAAGTGCTGGGGCTGTTGCAGATGGTACAGGCGCATGAGAGGCAGTCCGCTCTCTCTTCAACCGCCGGTGGAGCATGCTTTGGTGTAACGACCATGGGCCAAGTAGGCGGATAGGACAGTTCCGACATGTTCTGAAGGGCTTCCATCAGGGATGTGTGAAAGGCTATGCCGCTTAAGCCATCAGCGATAGCATGGTGTGCAAAAAACGCAATGTCGACCCTTGTAAGGCTTGCATCTTCTGGGTCCTGACCTTGTGGACTGTGAATATGCTCAATAACGACAACTTTCCAAGCTGGTTTGTTGTTCAACCAGAGTTGGGCGTGTCTTTCGCCGAGTATCCGATTCAGCACGACATCAACCGTGTTTGGATTCATCTCAGAAGGAACTGAGACATGCCGAGCATCAATTATCTCCAGGACGTCTCTTCTGTTGATGTAATCCAATTGCCTGAACAGAGGGACCCCGATTTTTGTCTCATCAGAAACACCATAACATAAGCCAGGGTGTTGTCGAATAGTTGCTTGGATGCAACGTTCCAAGGCACAGTGGAGACGATTTTTCGCGGGAGAAGATGGACCCAGATCATGTTCTCCTAAGATCGAGTAGGATGCTAGGACGGAAGCCGAGCGATACTGGCCTAAAGTGTGTCGTGCAGAGTAATACTGCCCCAAAATGCCTAAAGATATAAGTTAGTAAGGCTTGTAGAGGTCTTTTTGTTGATAATACCAACCTAGGGAGACTGATTCGTTGCCGGATGTCATTATCCTAGATTGATCTGACTTCTGCCATGGTAGACTTGATGATGGTCAAGGATGGTCAGCAGAGGGGACATGGATGCTTATTTATATGCTCATTAGTCCCGCCTCGGCTTCCATCGCCGGAAGCTTATTCGACCAATTCCGCTCAGTTTGCTACTACACTGCTGCCGGGTTTTCACAAGCCTTCGATATAACGGCCTCACGGTGCCAACATTTCGGTTCAGTCCCTCTGCTCCGTATCCCATCTTCTCTTCTACACCAAAGAATTTCTTGACTTGTCATGTGCATTTTTCTCGCTCCAGTTAATAGTTGCTTACGTTCACTTTGAGACAGTGAAAGTGTTGGGCGTCCATATTGAATACATGTCTCATCTGCTTGCTTTGGAGGTAGGTAGGTAAACAACTAGATCTGTGTGACCATAAACTTATACATAACCCGCCTGCCCATCGTTAAACAGCCACGCCCCATTTGTGCTCTTCAACCCCAAACATGATATCTTTCAACCATCCCTTGATTCGCGGTCCGAATTTGCCAGTGCCATCCCGCTTCTGCACCAAGTCGAGATTACGATCACCCACGCGAATGATCGACACATCCTTGATAAAGAACTAAAAGTACGAGTTAGGAAATCTTTGCCAGAATGAACATCTCGTTACTCACAGCTGTGCCAGATACGAACGCCTCTACAAGACGGCCGTCTTTCCAGGCCTTTTCAAGGTCCGAGATGGTGAACTTTGTCTCCTTCACTTCCAGTTCGTCCGCCAGTCTAGATTCAACCAGTTCCAGGACTGATCGCCTAGTGACGCCGTCAAGAATGAGTTTGTCACCCAACGGCGCAGTGAGAAGCTGCAGCTTCGATGTACGTTCATCCTTGACGATCGCAAAGAAGTTGCTCGCGCCTGCTTCTGTAACTTGACCATCCTCTCCAAAGAGCCACAGGATTTGGTCGTAACCGGATTCCTGTGCCTCGCAGTGCGACGCAAAGCTGGGGCCGTAGTTGGCACCGACTTTGGCGTAGCCGAAGCCACCAGGCCAGGCTCTAATGGTGTCATTTCTCGACGTGAGGAGGCGGAGGTCTGATCTCGGCACAACACCAGGTGGAGTTTCGGTGGAAAAGTCGGGCCAGCAGACCATGACAATGAATAGTACTGCTTCTCTGGGGATCTGAACACCCAACTGACGCCCGGTTCCGATCAGTGCAGGTCGGACGTAGCGGAAGCTTCCGGGCTCTGCAAGCCATCCTGCCAAAGTGTTAACAGGGACATCCTTGAAGCATCCCCTTGAAAAGAAAAGAAATACTCTTCGCATCGGTGCGGACCAGTGCCTTGATCAATTCCACCAGCTCTGCGTCGTCAAACTCAGGCAGTGATACCCTTTTCGCGCTCATGACCAATCGCTTCGCATTTCGATCTGGTCGAAAAAGTCTGACACTGTTGTCGAACCCTCGATAGGCCTTCATGCCCTCGAAACATTGAGTCGCATAGTGAATGCAGGAAGCGAGGGGGGAAATGCTAAGGTCGGCAAAGGGCTTGATCTCGGGTACGTCCCAGCCTTTCTCGGCAGTCCAGCGGCATGTTAGCATGTGGTCGGTGTGGACATTCTGTGCCCACAGCTCGGGAGATCCAGGCTCAGGAACTGGGTGAAGAACTGTCGATTGTGTAAACTTGAGTTTGGATGCATCGAGCCGTTGTTTCGGGGTCGATGCACCATTGAGTTGGGGCGGATCAAGAGACATGATTGATGACAGTGTAGAATTCTCAACAACACAGACACAGACAAAAGGTTTGACGAAAGACTTGGGCTTGATATGTCACAGAATCCTGTCAAGTCTACCCTTCCTTCGCCTGCCTCAAACACCCTGTTATGCCTTGGCTCCAACCAAGCCTGCTTTGATAACGTTCTTGAGAGCTCCATAGAAAAGCGGGGCTTTGTCAAGGGCGTAAAGTTTTACGCCCTGTGCTAAAAGCTGATGACTCCGATAACGTTGGATCAATGATGCCGCTCAATGGACCTGCATGGTCTTCTTGACCCTGTCAAGGCAAGAAATGGACTCCCAGAAATCTCCGTCCGAAAGAGCTCCGGCTCATGCCGGCCAGTCGTCTGCTGACGAAGACTGGATGTCATGGCTTCCCGAGCACGAGGTGGGGTACCTCGGGACTACGAGTGGTCTCGATGAGGCCCAGGATAATGCAGCCATCATTGGGAACACATCTATTCATGGCGTTGTCAACACTCGGTCTCACAGCGACACGTCCATTGGCGCCGTTGACGACATATCCAACTTGTATCCCGACCCTCTACAGCTAGCAACCGACCCATGGCAAAGGTAGGAGCCCATGCATCTCGTTTATCGTCAACCACTCATCGCCACCTATCTAGGGTATTCCAAACTGACGATCCGGATTCAAGAGCTCTGTCATGCTCATCTGACCACATCATCTCCCACGACTTATCATATCGACCCGAACTACCCGCCAGCTTGCCTTATACTGACGATGTGGCGAGCACATCGCAGACACCCTTCAGTGCAGAAGCCGGAGCCCGCTCCGACTCCTCAGTTGGGTCTTGGGATTCCTTTACTTCATCACCCTCGGCTTCGCGGAGAAGGCGTAGGAGAAGGCAACCTGCAAGGTCAAAAAAGGTTAGAGAAGTAGAAACGGAGCCCAGAAGGTACCAATGTACGTTTTGTACAGATACCTTCAAGACGAAACATGACTGGCAACGACACGAAACAACTATGCATTTGAGTCTGGAACAGTGGCAGTAAGTCTCCTAGACTGCTCGCTCATCATCCTCAGCTCGCTAACGTCGTTCAGATGTTCCAAGTTTGGCCCGGTACTGCAGGAGCCAGATGGACGCGTGTACTGCGTCTTTTGCCGCCAACCCGACCCTTTACCCGAGCACCACCAAGTACACAACTATGCCGCCTGCATAGCGCAACCAGAAGAAGCCCGCCAGTTTCATCGCAAAGATCATCTTGGACAGCACCTCCGTCTCTTCCATCGTGGATGCAACTTCAACGACTTGATGAAAAACTGGCTTTCGTCCATTGACGATGTCAAGTCTCGATGCGGCTTCTGCGATGCGCGCATGGGTACTTGGGCTGAGAGGCAGAAACACTTGGCGGTGCATTTTCGTACTGGCTCAGACATGAGGGAGTGGAAGGGTGACAGAGGTTTTGAGCAAAAGATTGATGACCTTGTTGAGAATGACATGCCAGTGTTCCTCATTGGCACGCAACGACACACGATGGAGCCTTTCTCAGCCTCAAGGGCAGATCACCGCATGGATTCGTCTGAGAATGTCTTTGGGCCGCTGAGCAGCGACGAGGTCAGTCCTGGGGTGGCTGACTCAACACCGCCAAACAGGGATGAAACCTCGGCACATTCATACAGGCAGATAGAACGGCTCCTGTTGAAGTTTGTGTCAGACGAGATTGCGCAAGGACGTGTTCCTTCAGATCGCCAACTACAGAGGAAGATGAGCGAAATGATGTATGGGCCGGATAATGCATGGGATCAGACTTGGGCAGACAATCCACAATGGCTAGACATGTTTAGGAGGAAGGCTGGTCTGATCAGTTTGCCACTCAGTGGTGGCAAAAATGCTTTTGTTGGCTTCGACGAGGTTTGAAACAGGGGTCGGCACGTAGTCGTAATAAAACATAAGACACTAAGTCAATGATCTCTGGTTTCTAACACAAAAAAAGGTCCCTAAATATAGTAATAAAATATTTAAATATTAATGATATTATTTTTTTTTATTTTTATCTCTTATTTAGCTCACAATTAGGCTATAAAGTGAACACTCTGTATTGACTTAACTGAGCGTAGCCGTCCTGGTGTCTCCAGTTTTTGTACGTCCGCGTGGTCGGGCAGCTTCGTCTACGATCATAAACTATACACTCGACACATTTATCCAAGTTATTCTACAAGCGTGAGGACGATTCAGAGGTTTCATTCATCATTAAGAGTCGGAAGCCAATCTACCCAGTATGTTGCGAGAAGACCAGAGATGCCATTCACCAACCGTTTTCCCACCTCTCCAAAACACCAGAAACCCCGAAAACGATGCATCAACATGGCGTAATGGGCTAGAATGACAAGAGCCTCGGGAGTCTGTTTCTCCAACAGGCTAAGGAACCGCAGTGGGATGAGGTTCGACCAGCCGAGCAGCGCGTGTACGCCCCACCCATTGGGACCCTGAATCCATCGATGAACGAGGTCGAGGGACTCCCTCGCTCCTTCACAAGCCTCAAGTGACTCTTCGTTCAAATCGGAGGCCTGGAGCATTGTTGCTAGGATGGCACAGGATTCTGATGGGGTGTGTGTTTCCTTCTTGCTTTCCTCCACCGCAGTAATAAGCCATCCCACGACCGATGAACCCATAAGTGTTGGGTGTGCTCGATCGCTTAGCACTCGCGCTCCGCGATGAAGTCGAAAGTATTCCAGCATATGCCGAAGAGTCGTGGGGAATTCCTGTTCTGGAACACCGCTTATGGTCTCGGCGAAGTAGTGTAGTGCCAGCAACGAGGCAAAGAAGAACTGTGATGTCGCGTTCGACTGGGAGGTATCGTCGAGCTCCTTGTTGAAGCCACGCAGTGCCCGGTGTCGGAGATGATTCGCGGTACTCGTGTAATGGCTCGAGGACTCGGGATTGACTGTGCTGAGATGCATTGCGGATAGAGCCAGTAGTTGGTTCATCAGGTATGGTGTCTTCAAAGCGGCGTTGACGTAGCCATTGGCGAGAGGCTTTAGTAAGTCCGGCACCATCATCCAATTCGTCATATGTTCCTGGATATTGTACAAAAGCTGCAAATGTTCAAAGGTAAAAAGCTCATCGGATTCGATGTCATGCAGATTCGGTGACGCTGGAAGTTCCGGGTCTCTCGACGTGGATGCAGTCTCAAGCCATGCCGAAGTGGTGAGCTCCTTTTCGTATGGAGAAGCTCCCATCTTGGCCTTCTTAGGCACAATGTAGTAGCAGTCCCTCTCGGATATCTCGCAATGGCCACAAACGGGACGTCGCTCGTCGCATTTGATGTGGCGCTTCTTGCAAATTGCACAGCCATTGCGCGACTTGCGATGACCTTGGCGCGGCTTTCGAACGCGGTTGGATTCCATAAGGAAGAGAGATAACGGGCTGGAATACGAGTAAACGAGAAGAAACAGACAGAAGAGAAGTAATGCGAGGAAAGAAGATATGCAGGAAGTAGGAGGGAATGCGAGGGAAGACGACACTGGGTGTCTCTCTCGGACCCCTGTGCCGAGTCATGGGCGCTTTGCCTAGTTTGGTGCTGGACACGAGCACTAAGCCCAACTTGGAATGAATCCGAGAAAGTTTTCATTTTGGTAAAAGTATACGAGGACCCCTGCCGCCTCATTCCCCGTGACAAGCATGAGCTTAATTAGATCCCCCAGAGGGAATCCATCTCGTGTGAGGGCAGAAAAACTGACGGAGGTACAGAGAAATAAAGGCAGATCTGTGTAATTATGGAGCTGATGAGTACCCAAACATGTAATTTTTAATCAAAGCAGACAGTGTTTGGTTTCACAAGAGAAGGGCGCTGTTTTGACGCGGTTTAATTGAGGTTTTGTGCGATCACTCTGGCCTTTCACAACGCCCTTGTCAGTGTAATTCAAGATGGCAATAACGAGGCAAAGAGTGGCTATTGGGATTCAGTATTTAGTTTAACCACAGTAATTATCATAATTATATATCTAATGTTTTTTTTATCAGTGCGGATGATAGCAATGAGCTTGACTATCATTGGTATCTTGTTCTCCTACCCTATAAGCTTAAATGTTCGGTTCAAAAAGGACACATCTTTTAACTTTTTCAAGTTGGAATCAGTCATAGTATCCTAAAGGGACTTATCTAGTTCTGGAAAGCGAGTATGAAAGGTGAGGGCCCTTGAAAATCCGCGCATAGAGTGCCGACCCGACATGAATCAGAGTGGCGGTGCTTCGGGAACCGTATGGCATTAGTCACTGAGTCGTTTCAAATGCGGTAATCTTCTGGATCAACGATCTGCACAAGCTAGCGTGTTCCCGCGTCTGTCAGGGGTTCCGCGTGTTGATGACCGTTTTGGTAGATCTGCTCGTGTTTGCCAGTCGAGCACACTTATGCTATTCTTGGGGCCGCAGTGCATCTCGTCAAGACTTGCAGATCGTTAATATTTAAATATCGCGACGCACTTCAAAGATCTTGAATTTTTGCCAATTAGCATCCATCGCTTCTCTCTCTTTGTTACCTCCTTCTATTAGCACTTAACTCTGTTCTTTACCTCATCCTTACCCGACTCTCGACGGCGTCCTCTCCTTGTTTCATCCCCTTAGATTTGCGTCAGACAAACACAACACAAAAAATCGACTCGGAACCGAAAAACGAACTCAACTTTCACTTCATCATCAAAATGTCACACTTTGGCGCCCTCACACCCAGAGGAGAACTTCTCCCATACAAGGGTGACTTTTACCTATGGAGTTACGTTCCGTCAATGGCAACTGCCGTCATCTTCACCATCGTCTTTTTCGTGTTATCAGCAGCCCACACGTGGAAGATGACGCGCTGTCGCCTCTGGTTTTGCATTCCATTCACGATCGGCGGATATAGTATGTTCTCAAAACCGCTTACAATGTTGAAACTCGCGATGCTAACTGGCATTCAATAGTGGAAGTCGTAGGTTTCATCGGACGAATCGCCGCGAACAATGCAACCGACCAACTCATGCCGTATATCATCCAATCTCTCTTCCTGCTCATCCCACCCTCTCTGTTCGCCGCCTCGATCTACATGACACTCGGTCGGATCATGAGGGGTCTTGGACCTAAGGGGGAGATGTGCTCCATCATCAGGGTGAAATGGCTCACAACTACCTTCGTAGTTGGAGACGTCTTTTCCTTCTTGATTCAGAGCACTGGGGCTGGATTGATGGCTGCTGGTAACGACCCAAAGCTTGGCGAGAATATCGTTGTAGGTGGTTTGGTCATCCAGATCCTTTTCTTTGGCCTTTTCGTCGCTGCCTCCGTCATCTTTCATCTTCGCTACAGACGCAACAGTGCCACATGGCCCGGCACCAGACCTGAAGGGAACTTTGACTGGGAGAAGATGATTCTGATGCTTTATGCAACTTCGGCCCTCATTCTCATTCGTTGCATCTTTCGTATCATCGAATACGTCATGGGAGCTGATGCCTACCCTCTCAAGAATGAGTGGACGCTGTACGTTTTTGATGCGGTGCTGATGGCCATAACCATGGCTATCTTTTACATCTGGTATCCTTCTCAGATTCAACAGTTTCGCCCGCTCAGCCAGACAGAGGCTGTTGGTCTCGCGTATGGAGGCGATCCAGCAGATGATCGTCAGATGAAGTGATGGGGCGGTGGACACTTAGGAAAGCCTCTGTCAGAGACGGGCTGCAAAATCTGAACCGAATCGGTGGAGTGTTTGGAAGCCGATATCTCATTTGTACCGTCAGCGAATGCTGGAAAAGATCGTTGTGCTTGAAACATTAGAAATTGGAATGTTTTCTGGCTTTGTTATATATATGTAGGTAGAAACAATAATCTCAGTGCCCTAGCCTGGTATTGACAGAGATGCTCTGATCGTGCAGTCTAGTTAGTATCCATAGCTCGATGAATGACGGGTGGGTCCCTCAATCTGAGCCGGATAGCCGCCGGGATAGAATAAGAAGCGCGCAATATCATCCTTGAACGCAAAGGAGAAGTCCAAGTCTGCCAATGCGGCATGTGAGAATAAGTAAGAAGAGTTCAATGAGGCTGTCACCCTTATGAGGCCTCAAACGTACAACCAGCCACTTGCAAAGAAGTGCCGCAGTAAATCGTGCCGCAGTAAATCGTGCCAGCCTGCTCTTACCTTTCTCTTTACGTTTTGCAGTTCACTTGCTACATCCAATAAATAACCTGGCGCAGCTGCACGTCCCATAACCGAGTAACCTTATTGGCCCCAGAAGCTGCGCGGCTTCCCCTCCCCGCTCGAGAAGGTCTATAAACATGTTGGTGCCCAAGTTGTTCGTAGTGGCACTCCATTTTGCCGTCAGTATTGTCTCGCAGACGGTAAGCCCCTGCCTAATATATCACGGTGTCGTCGTATACTCCCACCTACATCCCGTCGCCAAACTGGGACATCCCCGCCGACAGCGACATCGTAGTGCTTAGGCACCTGATCAAAGACCCCGAAAATCCCCAGAGCAAGATCCCCAAGAGTAACATCACCTCTATCCCGCCACCAGTGCCCTATGATGGAACGATAACCGACTGGCAAACTACTCTTGAGCAGGTGCGCTCAGGTAGAGTCGGACTCTGGGCGATATGTATGCAGTTCGTCGAGGGAGGCCTCAACTTTAGCCAACTCAAGTCGTCAGTGGAATACCACAGTTTCGACATCCTGGAGACAAAGTATTTACTGCTAGATGACGACTGTTTTGCGCACGTACTCGAAGATGCGGGGTGCAGGCCGACCTTCACGTACATAACTGGCGGAAGCCTGCGTACTTGATCATCGGGATCAAGATCGCGAGGGGAGCTAGCTTGAGCACTGAGAACAGCAAAGGAAGGTCGGCTCAGGCTGAGTTGAGAGTTCATACAACGAGTTGGATATTTGACGTTGAAGGGAACTCATCGTCTAGGAATATGTTGCTTTTGTGACAGCGATATTAAAAATAAGAATTAAAAAAAAAAGAAAAAAGGTGCATCGCCAAATCTCTAGCTCAATGATCCCAGGATTCAAGACGCGGGCTGAGATTAGAATATCTTTACTCTGATAATGTGTCTGGTGTTGTTATTGACGGCTCTGGCAATGGCAAACATGTCGTGGCCCACCCACCATTGTGCCCTCGTATTGCTGCCCGTTTTAGGCCACCGGACAGAGAGTCAGCCTGAGGGTGGATAGAAACACGACATCTTTATTGGTCTGCGAAACATCTCCACCCAGCGACAAGGGTATCGTAGGAGCCGCTGCGCCTCCAAAGTTGGGGCTGACTTGTCGCGAAATAACGCCTTGGTTTCATCTTTCTCACGTCGTGTGAAATTGGTCCTTCTCTTCCATCTTTCCGACGTGTCGAGGCCAGAAGTTCAGATCTTAGCTATATCGCCATACTCTGCCGCGAGCAAAAAAAAAAAAAAAAAGCCAGGCAATGTCATCGCCCGAGACGCGAGCTTTGCTCCCGTCGACTCCTCCAGTGAGGTCTAGGCTGTGGGACGGGGATAAGGCGACTCGGACCAACGCACCACCAGCTTCAGTCGCGCCCCGAACGAGAAGCTGGAAGCCGCCATCTTTATCAACACCTGTCCTCGTTGGTGTTGTTGTGCTAACGCTGCTTCTCGCTGCCATCGTCGAGGTTTCGGCCCAGCAGAGCCAGGCACGAAAGGGTTTAGCACAGGCACCAACCCTCAACGAGATACCACAGTATGCCATCATCGGCTATCGATATGTCCCAAATATTGTCGCTGTCTTATTCAGCCTGTTGTGGAACTGGATCGATCTCGATGTTAAGCGCATCCAGCCATGGACCGAACTCTCCAAGCCAGAAGGGGCAACCGCCCAGAACTCGATCCTCCTCGACTATCCCTCTGACTTTATTGCTGTGGCGCCTGTTCGTGCTGCAAAGCGACGGTAAGATGAACGAACCTTGCTCTTTTCTCTCTCAAGAAGATGGACTGACCGAGTAGACACTGGGCCGTGTTTCTATCCGGAAGCATCATGGTGCTTGTTCTTTTGGGTCCTGACGCCTCTCCAGACTGCATTGTTTGGAACATCTGCGGCAACGCATACCCTCCCTGTAACGATAACGCAGAGGTCAGAGCTTCTACCGCCGGACAGACAGCTTCAAGACCTGCGCTTTCTCCATCGAGCGTACGCCATCGGTTGGATGAACAACTCGTACCCAGCATTCACAACTCCAGAATACGCTCTTCTGCCATTCTATGTCGACAACGATGTTGCCCTTTCGGGTCAAAACAAGACCTGGACATCCAACACCACCAAGTTATGGGCAGAGGTTGACTGTTCCCCCGTGAGTTACCGAAATACGGGCAACAAGACTGACGACGGCGAACTGGTCTATCGATTTTCTGCAGATGACTGTTTCGCCGATGTGAATCTGGACCCAAATAAGACAGACGTATGGCTATACTACAGAGACAGCCGACCTTTCGATTTAGTTGACGCAATGAGTTGGAACTGCTCCAACCAGCCAGACGACCACAACTCGGCTCTGGTGTTGTGGACAAAGAAAATGAACATCTCGTCGACCAACTCGCAAGAGTTCAACCTGACAGCGCTGCAATGCCATGTGTCATTCCGCAAGCAGGCAGTCCTCGCTACTGTTGCGGTCCTAGGCTTAAGACCGGTCAACGACGGCATCAAGGCCCGAGCTGAATCGATGAATCTGACTTCTTCAGAGATTAATATGACCTCTTACAAAGAGTCCCTTCCCAGCTACCCAGTTCTTCCAACAAATAAGGGCTCAGGCGACCAAGACATTACGGATACCCAATCACCCGACTTCTTTGTCCCGGATTCCGGCTTCAGCCCTAGCAGCTCTGATTTTCTTCAGTACGGCATCGTCGGCTACAACGGATCTCCTGATCTATTATCAGACCCCTTGCGGCTTGAGAGTTTGGTCCGTGGTGTCCACCAGAAGTTTTTCAGCCTTTCCATTGCCGACAGACTTGGCAACAATACGGACCTGGTTGATGATGATACTTGTACGTCGACATTCACCATGACTGGCATTGTTGTCAGCAGAGTCTTGGCTATCATTGTGGAAGTACTGCTCTTGCTCATTGCAGTGGCGGCCGGACTCATTGCGTATCACATGAAATCCTCTCCCTGCAATCTCGTTACGGCCCCCGGCTCAATTGATCATCTGATCTACATCGCCCACAACAGCCCTATGGTCTCAAAGCTCTTCTGGCCCATGGACATGGCGGCCGACAAGCGCCTCGCTCGCGACTTGCATGACTACAGATTTCAGCTGACTATTAACCCCGAGTCGGGTCAAAACGAATTGATCATTGTGGAAGGAAATCTGGAATCGTCGGATGAGGAGCATCAGGACTTGGCCAACGACAATTACTACAAACCGGTCAAGCCATTAGCACTCGGACGAACAGCGGGATGCGCCTTTGCGGTTTTGATCGCCGCTGGGGTCGGTGTGTTGTCATATTTAAAGGTCCAGGAGGTCAACTTCAACGGTTAGTGGCAGCATCGCATTGCATTTATGAAGAGCCAACTAATAAAATGTCACGGTAGGCCTTACTCGCCCGTCTTCGAACTTCGAGGTCCGGCAGCTACTGGAGAACTACGTACCGACCGTATTTGCGACAGTGGTTGAGCCATTCTGGATATTCCTTACGCGCACCTTTTGCATATTCCAGCCATTTCAAGATCTTTGGTTAGGCTCATCCAGGCCAGAGAGATCCATCAAGGCCGAGTATACGTCTGTTCCGCCACAGATGGTGTTTTACAGAGCTTTAAAATCTCGCCATATTTTGCTTGCTCTGCTCTGTCTTGTCACGCTGCTCGCCAACGTGTTGGCAGTCAGCCTCGGAGCGCTCTTCAACGAAAGATTGACGACAGTCGAGCATCCGCGGTTGTTCAAGCCCAAGTACAATCAGACGCACTTGAATGCGACAATCATTGCAACATATCAAATGAGGTGGGGCTTCTCCAACGAGTTCATGTTTATGCTCCTGGCAAACATGACGTATGACGCACAATTGATCCCATGGGTCTCGACTGAATATTACTTTCAGCCTCATGAGATCCTAGGGTCAGGAGACGATGGCCCCGATGACACCTACGTTCTGAGAACCATGGGACTTGGAGCCGATGCAAACTGCACATCAGTAGCAGCCTCATCCCACGTCATCAAAGAGCATTCCACCACCAGCTCGGGAATCATTTCTATTTGTGACGACAATGTTGAAAGTATTGGCAGGCAGTTGATTCATGACGCCTTGCAGAAGCAGAGCAACGCACCCGCAGCAGCAGCGTACTACAAAAGTCTTGTCTTTGGTGGCGTGTCCGAGCCTCCCAGCATCGATTGCAACCCTGCCTTGACACTTTGCTGGGCCCGAGCACCTGACGGATTGAAAGAGAATGAGACCATAACAACGAGCTATTCCGTGTGTCGACCAGTTCTCAAAACGGCAATGTTCGACATCACGGTCGACCGATTGGGCCATGTGCTTGATTACCAGCTCATAAACGGAAGTCAACCAGCCTTACACTACGCCAATCTGACTAGTGATGCCGGATCTTTCTTCATGACCCTGAACAACCTCCTCTATCCGGTGGACTCCTGGAGTAACAGCACCAACACGCTCAACTGGATCTCTCAGATGATATACTTGGAAACTGGGCCTCGAGATTTTATCGATCCCAAGCTTCCTCTACCGGACCTTACCAAGCTCACTCCAGTCATCAACAAAGTGTATAGTCGAATAGTGGCTGCGTTTTTCGGCCGAAATACCGACTTTTTCGATGCCATAGAGCAAGAGTCCACCATCGAGGGAAAGCGGGTCACCAGAGAGACTCGAATCTTCATGGACAATACTGCTTTCGTCATATCCATGACGGTGTTCGGTCTGGATCTTGCAGTCGTGCTACTCTTCTACTCGCGGGCAACCCCGTATGTCCTGCCGCGATTTCCCACCACACTCGGGTCAGTCTTGGCATACATAGCACCGAGCCGGGCCGTGAGAGACGGCGGCGGCGCTTCTTCGGGTTGGAGAAGTCAGACTTTTTCGTTCGGGAGATATATTGGCCACGATGGAAAGGGACACGTTGGGATTGAGATGGACCCGCATGTGGTGGCAAGGGATAAATCACTGGGATCACGCAGCAAGCCCCTTTTACAATCGCTTCTCGGTGGCGGTGAGTCGTCAGGGGGGGGAGGTATCACGGTCCAATTGGAAGATTGGGGGAGGAGGAGTAGGCTGCTGGGTTGAAGGAGGTCGTTTGCAAAGCAATTAAAGGGCTAGGCAGCCTATGGAAATTACTACTCTTTTATCCCCTGGGGTTATTGTGAGCTTATGTGTAATCAGTCTCTCGCTTGCTATTTCTCTAAACCCGTTTAATACCTGCTATAAGATGTTACTTTAGGTAATGCGCGAGGGGCATATTTTATTGAAAAGCCGCTTTATTCCAATGTGTTCTTTATTATGGGTGAAGCCCGGCCCTTAATGGGTTAACTAAGCTAGAAGATCATGCCCTTTTATTTATTCCTCATAGAGGAGGTATACCTTATTCTCTCCTATGCGGTTAAGTATTAAATTATTTATATTATTTTATATTTTTCCATATTAAATACGTTAGCAAATATACTATTAAAAGTATATATATCTCTTATAATTTCTTATAATTAAGTAAAATCTAAGAATGTACCTCCTAATTAAATTATAATAAAAATCATATATATAATAAGTAAGTATTATAATTATATAAATCTTATAAAAGTCTTAACCTTAGAAATTAAAATTATAATATTTTTATTATAAATTAATTAATTAATTAAGATTATTTATTATACTTTTCCTTAGATATCTTAGTTATTATTTGTAGGGAAGTGGGTCACGTGCGTGGTCACGTGACCACGGAAGAGCCTTATAGATAGAGGTGTGGCACGGTTCCGGCACGAAGTGCCAGAACTGGTTGATCTTTTTGTGACGATCGTGTGTTTCCCAAGGGATAAACCGGTCGTGCTGGGTTTATGTTGGCAGAGGATCAAGTAGCGTACTCTGAGGCAGAGGGTATAAGTCACGTCTAGTAATGTGCTCAAAGGTATTGAGTGTAACCAAGTTGTATTGATAGCTGAGGTAGCTACTACATAAGAAAGTGCAATGAGCGTGTCCTATATACTCTTGTGCCGTGAGGCGGATCATGATGGATCATGCTCTGCAGGGCTTGAGCCGTCATGATCCTGCTTGCTGGATCAGAGGGGATCATGGCCTGCAGGGCGTGATCCGCACTGATCCATTTGTGGTTGGTGGGATAATGTGGATCCCTCTTGTCACGTGACCTGGAGGTCCCTTGGGCCGTGACACTTTTGCAAAAGGGGTCTATTGGCTCAATTGGCATGCCACCCAATTATGTTACATTATTTAATAAGTTTTTATATTATAATTAGGGTTATTATAAATACTATAATATTAAATACCTAATTATAGTATTTTTTTTAATTATTATTTCTTAATAATTTACTTATTATTTATATATTTATATTTATTTAATTAATTATTTATTGTATTTTAGTTATTAAAATTTTTCTTTTTATAATTTTATTTTTTTTTACTTTTTTATATTAACTAAGTAATTTATCTATCGCTTAAAGGTTGTTATTTTTAATTATTTATAAAATAATTAAATCTATAATTTCTTTTTTAAAAAAAAACCTTATGAGATTAAAGACTAACTTAAAGGATTTACTTTTGTGCCTTTAAATTTATCTTTTAAGATATTTAAACTTAGATTTACCCTTATATATAGTTCTTGTAAAAGTCCTTATTATAAAGGTCTTTTATAAATATAATTCTAGAAAAATAAAGCTTATAAGATATAAGCCTAGGACTCTACTACCCTATAGTATAGCTTATGCGCTATCTTATAGCTTGCTTACCTAAGCTTTATATTCTTAGATAAGCAAGATATTAAGGAGTTACAATAATTCCCCTTTTAGGTCCTATTACCCTTTTAGGAAGGGTCACGTGACTTCGGACTTAGGGCTCTTATAGAGCCCGATAAAGCCGATAAAGCCATGCCTTTCTATAGGGTATTTCCTATCCGGTTTTAAATCTCTTAGTTTAAAACCTTTAAGGGTTTCAGCTTCTTCCAACTATAGCCCGGCGTTAAGCTATCCGTTTCTAGCAAAACTAATAGGGTTTTCAAGCCCGGAATTAGAGCTATCCGACGGTATAACTTTTATCTGAATCGGGCTAATAGATTCCGAGCTTTTGCTATATAAGCTATATACCTTCTCTTAAAAATAGCTCCTTAGATCATTAACCAATTCAGACAATAAGAATACTAATTAGAAGCTGGTCTTTTCTATTTTAACCCTATTATCTATTTGCCCCACTTTTATTGTTCTATGATTCCTTACCTAGCTAATCAGCTTTATATAAGGACTGATTCCTCTGCCTATTCACCTCCTATCTCTATTACCTACCCTATAGTCTTTGAAGACTATATTTCCTCTATTTTTCAGTCTTTTACATAAAGTAATAACTTAGATCAGAGATTTTAAACTTTTACTAAGGAAAGAACTAAGCCTTTAATGTCTTAGGTGGTAAAGACCTTAAGAACTGTAAAAGACTGAAAAATAGAGGAAATATAGTCTTCAAAGACTATAGGGTAGGTAATAGAGATAGGAGGTGAATAGGCAGAGGAATCAGTCCTTATATAAAGCTGATTAGCTAGGTAAGGAATCATAGAACAATAAAAGTGGGGCAAATAGATAATAGGGTTAAAATAGAAAAGACCAGCTTCTAATTAGTGTTCTTATTGTCTGAATTGGTTAATGATCTAAGGAGCTATTTTTAAGAGAAGGTATATAGCTTATATAGCAAAAGCTCGGAATCTATTAGCCCGATTCAGATAAAAGTTATACCGTCGGATAGCTCTAATTCCAGGCTTGAAAACCCTATTAGCTTTGCTAATAACGGATAACTAGAAGCCAAGTTATAGCATAATAGATATTAAAACCTATAGGGTTTTAAACTAGGATATTTAAAACCAGATAGGAAATACCCTATAGAGAGAGACGGGTTTAATGGCGTTATCGGGCTTATAATAAAGACCTCAGTCCGAGACCACGTGGCCTTCCTAAAAGGGAAATAAGCCCAAAAGGGGCAATATTGACACTCCCTTATATCTTGCTTATCTAAGCAGACATTGCTTAGATAGGCTCTCTAAAGGAAAGCGCATAAGCCATAGCAAAGGGTATGAAAGTCCTAGGCTTATGTCTTATAAGCTTATTTTTCTAGAAATTTATTTATAAAAGACCGTCTTAATAATAAGGTAATTTATATAAACTAAGCTTAAAAAATACTAATCTAAGAGGTGCCTTAAAGTATATAAAGTATATAAAGTATATTTATTTATATTTTCTTATATACTAGCTATCTTAGCTATTAATATAGCTTAATTATACTTAATACCCTTAAGTATATTACTAGATGTAACTTATCCCCTTATTACTTAGACTATGCCTAGCACTCTCTACTAATATAAACCTAGCACGACTGGTTTATCCCTTGGGAAATACACGATCGTCACACTTGAGAATTTAATATTTACGCTTTTTAATAAAACCCCGACCTCCCCTTCCCATTTTCCCCTAGACTCTAGAATGGGCCTTAAATCTATCCTCATTAAATATTCCGTAGGATAATCTCTCGGGCTGGCTTCGATTAGGAGATTCATCTTCCAATGACTCCCTTCCGGCTGATGCCACCCTGTCCTCTCTGGCGAAAGACTCACTATTCCTCCCCCGTAGCGAACTCGCCATTGGCAAGTTTATCCGACAGTTCTACGTTGGACTCAAAATACATGCGTAAGTCTGGACGAGCCTTGAGCAAGAGATCCAAAGTCATACGGCCAAAGACAATCTCGCCTGCCAAATTGAGATGAGTGCGATCACTGCCGTTCAGATTGTAGTAGTGTGCATTGTCCTCCCCAATGGTGTTCACATAGTCCGTACTTGCTTTGTTGAGATCCAGCCACTTGACACCTACAGCTTTGGCAGCCTCGATAGTCTTATTCCGCCAGTCGGCGAGATTTTCCACGACCTGACCGTCTTCAAATCGTCTCCGTGTAAGCGATGTAATGAAGATCTACGAATCGGTCAAAAAAAAAAAAAAAAAAACGGACAGCTGATTCTCTTTAACTTACAGGAGTACCGCCGACCTCCTCAATTTCTATTGCCATTGCTTGCAAGTTGTCTCGAAATTCGTCTTGTCCAAGGACCTTTTGGTCATTGTGGCCGAATTGAATCGTGACAATGGGTTCGAATTCGCCTTTAGAAGCTTCAATAGTTTCGATGAGAGCGTCCCATCGGCCATTAGACTTCCACGAGACAGTTGTTGAACCGCTGACTCCACGGTTCTCGCCTAGGCCTGGACTCTTCAAGTACGAAAGGAAGCCATTTCCCCAGCCACCATTCACAGCGACGGTCGAGTCGCCAATGAGCAAAAAGTAAGGAGGCTTTGCACAGAAGTTCGCAGGACTCGCACCGCTGATAATTGCGAAGAGTGTGATGGAAAAAAGATGAGCAATAGGAAACCTCATAGTGACTGGCCCTCGATTGTTACAAGGTTACGAAGAGATGCAGGATTCTTCTGCGATTGAGCTCCGGCTGATAAACGAACTTGTTGTGCTCTGAATTAGGTAGAAAACTTGATGCGGAATTTGTTGCTACTTATAAAAAATTGCAAAATTGCAAAATAAAAAAAAGGATATATCAAAGATGATGTCTTCATTTTGCATCGTGACTTTCACTAGGCTTAGTTGGTCATAGAGGCCTCGGTTGACTGCCATCCGCACCTTGTTTATTTATCCCACCAATCGTCATTATTGAATAAGCCTAGTCGACACCCCGCACAAAAGGATCCGGGGTGAGTGGGGGATGAGCTGGGCGAGGGAGGGATCCCTACAATCTCGACAGGGGATATGTGGGCCGGGCTGGTATTGAACCTCCAACCCGAGAGACATTGTCCGTCATCCGCTTGACATCTGAGCAAGTCTTTTATCGACCCCACACCCCAGTCCGGACGAATGGAGCTTTTAAGATACGGAGTGATGATGAAGTAATTGAATTAAAGACTCTGTATGGCACCATTAGCAGGTTACTGCCCATTAGTAGATCATGTCTTATTAGTATGGTTTCTAATAGTACATTACTAGATAGGTGACTCTGTATTAGCAATAGGTTATACTAAGTAGAATTATTTATTCTTACTATCTAGGACAAGTCCTAGGGTTAGCGGTGATGCTTTAACTCGATCAGCTCGCTACTATTTAAACAGTCTACCTATCGACTCCTTGGCTACAGCTTGGTTCCTTTTACATGACCGTAACAGATAAGTTATTGGGAGACCTAATGGGAAGTAGTGTTGAGTCAATGGTAATAATCAGCTATGTGTATGGGAACGCATACTAATCCTAATTCCACGCTTATCGTCGAGCCGAAGACTACAATTCTTGCATAACGACTTATAACTAAGTCCCATTCAGCATTCAAATCCTTCCGGATCGTTTACATTGCTGCATCTGATGCCCGTTGCCTCTTGATCCTCGTCACCACTAACATTAACGAACTCGACGTCGTCCATCACGATACCGTCACAGCCGCCTTGGGACCTGCTGCATTGGAACGCAGCATATCGGCTGGTGTTGATTGTGCCGCTAATGCCCAAGTATTTGATGTCAGATATATCGAATGTGGAGGTGCTGCAGTTAACCTTGGCTACATTGGAGTAGCATTGATTGATAATGAGTGGTGACTTAGCGCCGTCCTCGATGGTGATGTTCTCCCATGTGATGTTGCGCGCGTCTGTGCAAGGGGCGTGCGTCTTGTGTCAGCAGATCTGGTTCATGTTTTGTAAGGAGAAGAGTATGAAATAATGAATAAACTTACAGCCAATACCGGCGCCTCCGCCATTCGGTGGCCACTCATTCTGCTCACCAGTCCACGTCTTGACCCGAGCAACGTAGTTTGATCCATACTGCTTAACGTTGCGGACCATGACGTTTTCGACAATTTCAAAGCGGTTCGAGTACTGCCCAATGCTACCAATAGCAACTCCCTGTCCATCGCGGAAGATGCAATCTTCGATCAAAATGTTGGTTGAGTTTGCCTTGGCTGCAATACTATCGTCGCCATTTTCGATCTCCCACCGCCGAAAGGTAATATTATCCGAGAACATGGTATTGGCGCCGTCAGTATTGCGTGCCGGTTTCGAGCTTCTGCTAATGGCTGAGACAAAGATGTCCTCTAGAACAACATTCTTGGAACCAACGACGGTGACAGTCCTTGCATTGCGTTAGCGAACAGGGCTGTTCAGATTGTCGTTTTTTTCTTTCCAGTCGGAGCGCATAGTAGCTAATTGTACTTACCACATCTGAGGTTGAACAAAACGAAGACCGTGAAAGTAAGAGTCCTGTGCCGTCACGACGAGCATGTGAGGGCGATCTCGATTTCTTAGCACGAATAATATGATCATTGGAACGCGGAAGGAAGGGGAGCCTTACTTGGATAATTTGACTGGCCATTCACGAAATCGTACCAGGCCTGACCGTTGCCATCAAAGGTACCGTATCCGTGCCCCTCCACATTCAGCCTTTTGCCCCCTAGTATAAAAGCTGTCGTTTGATTCTGATACGCTGCCGGCGGGTAGCTGTCCTGGCTTTTCCCTGGGCCAATGGGTAGGGAGTTCTGGAGCCAATACTCAATGTCGGTTCCCCACTTCGCGCGAATGTCAGCATTCCTTTTTGCAGAAGGAATCGTTATGTTCAGTGTAGTTGCTGACCTCAAGACGACCTCGAACGTCAATGTTAACATTATTGAGGTCTTTGAAGCTCAATACTCTCTTGATGTAGTAGGTGGTGTTCTGAAAAATGATGTCGGAATTCTTCCTGCATTCGGTAAAAGCCTTGATGATGGCAGGCGAATCATCACCAGATTTGTTCCCTTGGGCAGGAATCTCGCAAGTTTTGGCGACAGCCCTCTCGATCACGAGAGACAACAACGACCACAACTTCAAGAGGTTACCGATATGCATTGCGTGATGTAGATGGTATTTCTGCGCCGACTGGCTCAAGCAGGTCCAATTTGTGAACTGCGAAAGACTTGTGTGGTATTGTCTTATTCTACAGTCAGAGCGGAAGGTGATTTAAAGGGACTCGACTTGCATCTTCATCTACCGGCCACCAACCCTTCACCATGTGATAAACACCAACCCCGCGCGCCGAGAAGTGTTGGACAACTTTTTCTCTTCGTGGGGTCCGGGGAAACATGTTCCGCCAATGCGGGGAAAATCCACCCCACTGTCGACCGACGATGCATCATGGTCTTCACAGAAGCCGGTGATGCCAAGCAGCCAAGCGCACTTTGTTGAAGTCGCGCTTCCTGATATCTGCGTACGCGTCGGTTAGAAAATGCACATCTCCGGCCATCCACCTCGGATCATCCACCTCGGATCATCCACCTCGGACCATCCACCTCGGGGTGACGGACAGACAGTAATCGCGGTATTAGAAAAGGGCTACAGTTCATTCGGAGCTCGGACTAGTGCATTCGGATTAAAAAGATGCTCAATCAGCTGTTCGGAGTAAATGAGTCGGGCTTGAAATAGAACGTCCCAACCGGGGCAAGGGCACGAAACTGATTGGTGGCTTTATCATTTTGGGTAATTGTAGAGAAACAAAATGAACAAGGGGAGTCAGTCTCTAACCCCACAGATGCCTCGAAAACGCCCTATTCAACTTATAAACATGCTGCTTTTCCTTTCCTTCTGTCCCTAGTTCAATGGCAAATGTCAAGTTAACATGATGGCACGTCTTTTTGCCATGTTTTTTCCAACGTTCTACCTGTTTACGTCCCTAGGAGGAGTCTTTGCGGCTTCCATCGCCACTCGAGCCGTCAATACAGAGCAGGTCGACATAAGTTGGGTCGGGCTCAAACCTGAATACCTTAGCGGCGTCACTTTTGGGGTGCCTTGGCCTCGAGGAAAGTTTAGTTCCGAGGAAACTGAATTCAGGATCTCTACTGGCCCATCCCAATCGGAGCTTCAGTCATGGGTGACTGGATACTGGCCGGATGGGTCTATCAAGTGGTCTGGTCACGCACTGCCGGCATCTTCACCGGTTCCAGACGGCTATACCATCTCCGCCTCTGGTCCTGGTATTGACAACTCGACAACACACAACAGGGCTGCCGGGCCTGATAGGCGAGAGGTCGACATGATGGGGACAGACTCTGGCGACGAAATTATTGTTGATACAGGCAAGATCCGTGTCAAGTTTCCAAAGTCTGGCCCGGCCCTCATCGGTTCTATCGAGACCGCGGGTGGCAAAATCGTCGGCCAGAATGGGAAATTAATCGTTCGATCTCTCAACAACATTCAAGACCTCGAGGATGAGCATGCGAAACACCAAGATCTCAAGACTTATGAGTGCATTGGTCGTGTGACAGAATCAACTATCGAGAAAGACAGCTCCATTCGGGCCTTGGTTACTGTTAGAGGTCTGCACCATTCGAACCGAGAAGGCTTGTTTCGCGACTATCACAAGCCTTGGGTGCCCTTTGTGGTCCGTTTCTACCTTTACAAGGATTCGGAAGCTATTCGTATGGTTCACTCAATTGTATACGATGGCAACTCGGACCATGACTTTATCGCCGGTATTGGCATCCATTTTGATATTCCTTTGGCCGATGAGGAACTCTACAATCGACACATTAGGATCGCAGGGCCCGATGGTGGTTTCCTCAGTGAAGCTGTCAAGGGTATCACGGGGCTTCGGAGAGACCCTGGAGCGGCGGTCCGGCAAGCTCAAGTCGCTGGCAGAAAGACGCCGGATGCTTCTACGTGGGATAGCCGCGTTACCTCGAGACTACACTGGATCCCCGCCTGGAGCGACTACAGGTTAACTCAGCTATCACCCGATGGATTCAACTTGAAAAAGCGTACAGCGCCGGGACAGAGTTGGGTCAAGATTTCTGGAGCCACTCGAGCAGGAGGGCTTGCATATCTTGGCGGCCCAACAGTGGGAGGTCTTGCTGTTGGTCTCCGAGATTTCTGGAAAAAATATCCCACAAGTATTGATATTTCCAATGCTGCTCACGATTTGGGAAGCATCACTCTCTGGTTGTACAGCCCGTCAGCCGAGCCAATGGACTTGCGCCCATATCACGACGGGTTAGGTCAGGATACCTACGAGAAGCAATTGGATGCTCTCGAAATTACATACGAGGATTACGAGCCAGGGTGGAATACCCCTTACGGAATAGGCAGAACAAGCGAGGTCTATATCTATGGATTTGAATCAACGCCTAGCCAGGACAAACTCGCCATCTTGGCCAACCACACTAATGAGCCACCTGTCCTGTACTCATCGGCCGAGAAGGTACGTGAGTCCAAGGCCCTGGGTGACTTCTGGAACGTTCCAGGAGCCACTACCACGACTACTGCCGCCGCGACCATTGAGAGCAACCTCAGGTTCCTCACCAATCATTACCAGCAGGAGGCATTGACCCGTCGTTTCTATGGCTTCTGGGATCACGGTGATTTCCATCATACATATGATTCAGACAGACACACTTGGCGTTATGATGTCGGCGGTTACGCGTGGGACAACTCAGAAATCTCACCTGACATCTTCTTCTGGTACCAGTTCCTGCGTACCGGCGACATTGGTCTCTACCGCTTCGCTGAGGCTCAGGTTCGTCATGGTAGCGACACAGATACGTATCATATTGGCGATTTCAAAGGTTTAGGTACGCGCCATGGCGTTCAGCACTGGGGAGACAGCTCCAAACAAATTCGCATTTCGACACCTATTTACCGTCGAATATTCTACTTCATTAGCGGCGGAGACGAGCGTATCGGTGAGGTTATGCACGAAGTCCTCGATGCTGAGCAATCCTTCCTCAACGCCGACACAGGCCGCAAGGTTCGCGACCCTAACACACCCTATACTCCGGATCCAACGCGCTTGTCATTAGGAGTTGGTACAGAGTGGTCCAACTTGGCCATGGCATTTTTGATTGAGTGGGAGCGCCGCGGACCGAGGTGGCAGGAGGCTCGCACTAAGCTCCTAAAGGGTGCCAATGGCATTGCCAAGCTTAAATTCGGTCTCGTCAGTGGCAGTTTGCTTTACAATTCAAGGACCGGCGATGTAAAGCCCCCGTTAGACGACCCCGACAATGAAGGAAGAGTGGGTGTCGGCAGTCTCCAAGGTTCGTTCGGCATGCTTGAGACACTAATACAGTTCCTTGACCACGTGGCTGGTGATGTACCTGATGGCTTAAAGGACGCCCTGCTGGACTATTGCTATTACTACGGCGCGGGCTCAGCTGAGCAGAGATCACGCTATGGAGAAACTTTTAGTGTCAACCTACGTCAGGGTCACTCTAAATTCAGCGCCTACTCGGCACACGAAAAGAACAACGCGACTACGGCCGCCCGCGCCTGGAGAGAGTTCTTCAACAGCGATGGATTCAAAGCCAGCCAAACTTGGAATCCCACGGTTATCAACAATAGCTCTGTACTGGTTCCAATTGTCGAAGCCGCATGGATTAGTTCAAATAGCCTTGCTCTGTATGGAATGGCGGCGATTGTAAACTTGGCCTTGATCGGGGACCAACTTCAAGATAGTTGACTTTGATGAATAGATTTTCATTCTATAGATGGATGGTCGCGATAAAGGATCATCATGCCCAAGATGTGCATGAAGAGTCATCTCTGGCGTTAGCAGCAATACTGGATTCACCGAGATACTTGGACTGTGAACTTTGACCAGCTTATATTAAGCTTGACGGCGATCGGACGAAGGCTATGGTGGGATGCCCTCGATGCAGCAACTCCCGGAGGACGCAAATGCCGGCCGGGCCGGTCGCTCCAAGAAGGAGAATAGGGGTACCTGGCATGTCTGAGAGTGTAGTATCCGTAATGACTGTAGGGATATGTCTGGTCTTGCGACCGTGACATCGGCGAAAGGCCTGAAGGGACTGCCAGTCAAAGTGCATCTTTATCCCATCAGTGGTCTTAGGGCTCTAAGCCAGAACGTAAATAAATAAGGGTTATTATATCTATTAATATACTTAAAGGTACTAAATATAACTAAGTTATATTAATACCTAAGGTAGCTAGTATATAAGAAAATATACTAAGTATATATTATATATTTAGGGCTTCTTATATAAATTATATTAGATTATAGGCTATAGGTTATAATCCCTATATAAGCCTTTCTTAGATTATAGCTAAATTATAGTATTATATAATAATCTATTATAATTTATATTAATTAGTTAGTATAATAGGTTAGCCCTTAGTAATATACTTATAAGGTTTCTTAAGTTATAATAAAAATTATAAATATTATTTAATAAAATTTAAATTATAATATAGATTAATTAGTAATATAATTTAACTAATAACTAGTTAATTTACTATTGCTTTAATACTATAAAGCTAAGAGAGAAATCCTTATATATCTAAGTTAAGAATAAAATAAATAAAAATCTATTTTTTTAAATTAAATAAATAATATAATTTATTAATAGTATTATATTAAGGTTAAATGCCCTATTATTAGCGCTATAGCCTTATCTAATTAATATTATATATCTTTATAATATACTAGAGGCTTAATTTTTATTTATTTTTAGGGGCTTAGAATATAAGAAATAATTTACTTATATTATTATAATAATTATATGTTTCCTAAGGGATAAACCAGTCGTATTAGGTTTATATTAGCAGAGAGTACTAGGCATAGTCTAAGCAATAGTAGGTATAAGTCACGTCTAGTAATATACTTAAAGGTATTAAATATAACTAAGTTATATTAATAGCTAAGATAGCTACTATATAAGAAAGTATAATAAGTATATTTTATATATTTATAGTTATTTCTTTTAGACTAATATTCTCTAGGTTTAATCTAGGGTAAGACTAATATATTTAATATTTAATCTTAGGACTAATATAAGCGATATTTAGTCCCTTTAGTCCCTTACTTAGTTAAAGTATTTCTATTATACTTCTCTACTTAGCTTATATTATAGTTATAATATAAGGTTCCCCCTCTATTAGTCTTATCCTTAAGATTAATTTTAGCGACTAAGTATTATTAATAAGTAATTTTAATTTATAAAAAATCTCTTTTTATTAATATAATATTAGGCTAAGTTTCTAAGTATATTTCTTTATAAAAACTTTTTAAAGTATAAAGTCTTTTTACTTATATTAAGGCTTTTAGCTCTAAAATTATATCTTATATTTATTATTTTTATTAAGGCTTATCTTATAAGATAATCTCTAATTATTTTAATTATTATTTTAATTATATTAATATAAAGGTTATATATAATAAGGCTAATATAGCTTTTTTCTATAAGTATATATTAATATTTCTTTATAGCTATTAGCTAATCTTTTATAATTATAAAAAATATCTAAGAGTATAAATATCTAGAAGATAAGGAGATTAAGGTAAAGGCTACCTTAGAGGAGGTAATAGCTAAACTTACTTATATTTAGAAATAAAAGAGGTTACTTAAAGCATATAGTAATAAGGCTTTTAAGCATAGCCTTTATGCCTTAGAGGAATTAAGCGAGCTCTATAAGGAATTATTTACTATTATAAAGGTATATTCCTTTAGGGCTATTAATTTAATTAATTAGAATACTATTAGTCTTAATAAGCCTATACTTAGCATTATTAATAGAAGTTTTTTAAAAGGTATTATATATTAGTAAGGTATTTTAGGGGTTCTTATATATTTTCTAAGTCTAGGTAGTTTTTTTATTTAATAAAATATATTATTTTATTATTAATTTTATTTATATTAAGGATATTTTTTATAATATATTCTTCTAGCCTATTAACTTCTATCTCTAATTTATTATTAATTTTAATTTAAATAGTTTTTTTTATTAATTTAAGTAATAAAATATAAAAGATTAAGTAAAGCTTAACCTTAGGTAATAAGTCTAATTTATAATTATATTTTAAGATTTTTTACTTAATTTTATAAGATCTAATATACTTATAGTTAAGTTTTTTATTTTATTATTTTATTTTAATATTTTTTATTATAAAGTAAATTATATTTCCCTTTAAGAAGATTAATCCCTTAATTCTTTTTTTATTAATATATTTTATTATTTTATTCTTAATAAATTTAAGTTTTATTTATATTTCTTTATATAGGTTTTTTAATTAATTACTAATAAGGATTACTTTAGGGTTAATAATTATATTTTTTATTTATTAGTAGGTATTTAATATAAACTTAAAGTTAATATAAGCTAATATAATCTTTATACTTTTATTTATAGCTATATTATAAGCTAGCTATATAGCTAGTAGCTTTTTAATCTAATTAGTTTATTTATAATTAATATAATATTAAAGGTATTATTTTAGTATTTAATTTATATATTTAATTTATTTATTTATCTCTTTATAATATATAGTAGAGAGCTTATAATTAATCCCTAAGTATCCTATAAGGCTCTATTAGAATTTTAAAGTAAATAATAATCCTTAATCTATAATAATCTTAAGTAGTATACTATATATCTTAGTAATATAAAAATAAAAAAAATAAGTAAATTGATTAGTTATTATTAATTCTCTATAGGGTATAAAATAAGAAAATTTTATAAGTCTATTTATAATAATAAAAATATTATTATAAAAGTTTTTAGTAATTAATTCTTTTAATAGGGGTAGTTTAATAATAAAGTCTATAGTAATTAAGTCTTATAGTTATTATATAACTAAGAGTAGTTATAGTTTTTTATAAGGTTTATAGTATTATGCCTTAGTTTTTGTATAGAGGTTATATTATTTAATAATTATTATAATTATTTTCTTTATATTAGGGAATATAAATATTGCTTTAATTTACTCTAGGGTTTTATTAATTCCTTAATATTTATATAATAAGTAATTATATATTTTATATATAAGTTTATAATATAGTTTATTTAGGATTTATTATTTATTAGTTTTCTTATTATCTAGGAGTTATATATTATATTCTTAGATTTATTTTAAGAGTTAATTTTTTTATTTTATTATATAAATACTTTTAATAATAATATAAGATATCCTTATAACTTAGTTATATCTATATAATTTTAGTAAGTCCTTATCTCCTAGTTATATATTATTATAATATATTTTATAATTAAGGTAGCTTTTAGGTCTTATATTAAGGTTTTCTTAATAAAAATATTAATATATTATTTCCTAGAAGTCTTTATTATTAAGTTTTTTATTATATTTTATTATCTAATAGTAATATTTAATAAATTCTTTTATATATTTCTAAGGTATAAAAACATATTTCTAGTATATAATTATTCCTTATTAGCTTTCTATTTAGTTTATATATTTAATTATAAGTCTCTTAAGTTTTCTAAGGGTATTATTAATAATAATTTTATTTTTTTATTTATTTATTAAGTAATATAATAGTATTTATTACTTAATATAAGTAATTATTTATTACTTTAGGTATCCTTTTTATATAAACTATAAGAGCTATTTTTTTATTTTAATTTTTCTAGTATCTAGGTTAGGTTATTAGCTAATAATATTTACCTTATTATTTTTTATTCCTTTAATATAAATAATAATATAATTAAATTTTAAAAGATATTTAGCATATTATAATTATTATCTACTAAGTTTTTAGGTTTTTATAAAATAGGTAATATTTTTATAATTTATATATATCTTAATCTAGTATTTATTTCTAAGGAGATAATATTAAAATTCCTTAAAGGTATTAATTATTATAAGGAATTTTTTATTATAAATAAAATAATTAAGTTTTACTTTATATAACTTATAGGAATAAAATATAATAGGGTATAAAAGTCTTTTATTATCTTATTATCTAATCTAGGCGCCTAGTATAAAATCTAAGGTATTTATTTTAAGTTTAATTTATTAAGATAAATTAAATATCTTAAGTATTAATTTACTTAGGATAAATTCCTTAATTATATTAAAAGCTTTTTTTACTTTATTTTTAAATATAAATATTTTATCTTTCTTTATAAAGTTAATTAATAATATAGTAATCTTCTTAAATTATTAAAGGAATCTATAGTAATAATTAATAAAGCTAAGAAAAGCTTATACTTCCTTAACATTTATTAGTTCTTTCTAATCCCTAATTACTAAGACCTTCTTAAGGTCTATATATATTTTATTATATAAAATAATATATCTAAGGAATTTTACTTTTAAGGCATAGAATATACTTTTCTTAGGTTTTATTAATAACTTAGCGTCTTATAGTATTTATAATACCTTATAGATATATTCTATATATTTTTCTTTTATTTTAAAGAAAATAAAAATATTATCTAGGTAATATATAATAAATATATCTAGATATTCTTATAGTATATTATTAATTATTTATTAAAATATAGCGGGTATATTAATAAGTCTAAAAGGTATAACTAAGTACTTAAATAATTTATACTTAATATAAAAAGCGGTTTTTTATTTATATCTTTTTTTAATCTAGATAAGATTATAAGCTCCTTTAAGGTTAAATATTATAAAGTACTTTATCCTAAAAAGTCAATCCTTTAACTTACTAATAAGAGGCAATAATATATAATTTTTAATTATAATAATATTAAATATTTTAAAGTTAATATAGAGTTAGAGCTTTTTATTTTTTTTTAGGATAAATATAATAAGGTATCTAATAAATAACTTACTTTTCCTAATATATCCTTTCTATAGTATATCTTTAATATATTCCTTTAATACTAATAGTTATATTTTATTAAATAGGTAAAGTTTATTAAAGCTAGGTTATTTTTTATTAATAAACTTAATTTTAAGGCTATAATATATATATTTAAGTAGACTTATTTTAAGTTTTTTTATAAAGAGTTTCCTATAGATATAATATTATAATAAAATATTCTTAAGTTATTTTTCTTTTAATATCTTCTTAGCTTATTAAAGGTTTTTTTTTAATCTATAAAATTATTATATAATATATATAATTATTTATTAGTTTTATTATTTTTATCTATTATAATATTTATATTATATCCCTTTAGGTAAAAAGGTATTTTATATTTATCTTTACTTAATTTCTCTAATAGCTTTAATAAAAGTTTAAGATCTTATATCTAAGTTATTATCTAATATAAAGGGTATCTTATTATTAAAAAAAAGCACCTAGCTAGTTCTCTAGTTAAAATATAAGTTAAATTAGCATAATTATAAATACCTAAGTATAAGATTATATTATTTATTTAGTATAATATTAAATAATATCTCTTAGTTTTTTCCTTTAATAAAAACTTTAAGGTAATTAATCTTATTATTAATAATACTATTATTATAATTAAAAAGAGTTCCTTTTAGGTTAATAACTAAGTAAGGTATTTATTTATACCTCTATAGTAGCTTAAGCCTATTTATTATTATTAGGTTAAAATAATTCTATTTAGCTCTGCTATCTACTAAAGTGTCTAATTATTCTCCCTTGACTTATACTTTTAGTTCTAGGCAATATCGCCTATATGCTCTATTTATAAAGTAAAAGGCCTTCTAGGGCAATTCCTATCCTTATTTATCTATCTATTGCCCTATATTAAATAAGCTATTTAGTTTTTTAATATTATATAGCTAAAATAGTTAAACTTATATTTACTATTTATATAGGCTTTATAATTATAGTTATTTACTTAGCTATTAATCTATTCCTAATAGCTTTATTTTATAGCCTTATTATTATTATAGTTATAGTCTAGCTATTAGGTTTTTAAGTAAACCTTATTAAGGTCTCTATATTAGATATATTTAGTATATTCTTATAAGACCTTATCTATAGGTCTATAATCTTTTCTAAGGTATAATTAAATACTTTTATATTATTCCTTATTAATAGTATTTCTTTAATAGGTTAGGAAGTTAAATCCTTTCTTTACTATATATTCTAGCTAGTTATATATAACTAGTACTTATTATTTATATTATAGGTATATTTCTTTGCAGTAAAGGGTTACTTTTATATTAAGATAACTCCTATTTAATATTTCCCCTTATTTTATTATAATTCGCTATATAGCAATAATAATCTATTACTCTAGGCTAATAGCTCCTTCCTTTAAGGGGTAAAAGCATAATATAATAATACTAAGTCTTTTATATTATTCCTTTACCTTATACTAAAAGGTTTTATAGGCTAGGTAGGGTTTAATATTAGGTTAAGGTAGTTAGACTAGAAAATAGTTATTTTATTATTTATCTATGATATATATGCTATAATAGTAATCTTTATATAATACCTAAGAGATTTCTTTATATTATAGGTATATAAATATTATATATAGGTTATCCCGTGGGTTATAATAGGGTTTAAGCTATCTTAGGTTTAGTGCTATTTCCTCGTAGTATATTTATATATAGATATCCTCTATATTATCTATATTCTATTATTTTCTAGCTAGTTAGATATATTAGGTAGCTATACTAAGCTAGTAATATTTACTAGTCCCTTTGCGGATTAATACCTTATAGTTATCTTCCTAGAGTACTATATATTAGCTATACTATTATCTATAGATTTATATAATATTTTATTCTTACTATATTTATATTCCTATAGAATACTAATTATAATTAATAGGTTTATAATATCTATTTAGCTAAGTAGTAGTAATTATTTATTATTTATTAATAAGGTTTTTCTTTTTATTATTTAATTTTAATAAGAGGTTTTATATATCTAGGTTAATAAGGTATAATTAGTAGACCTTTAGAGGTTTAATTAATTTATAAAGTTATTTTTTTATAATATTACTAATTATATAATTATTAGTAGCTTATTCCTTTATTAGGTAAGTAGCTTAGTAGGGCATAGTAACTTCTCTAGGTTAAAGTCTTATTTTATTATATCCTTTCTATACTATTTCTAGTATTTTAGTAATATAAATAGCTATCTAGGGGTTATTATTTTAGTTAATTATATTTAGGTATTTCTTACCTTCTAAGAGGTTTTATTATAGCTTTAATTAATAATATCCTTTTTTAATATCTTATTATTTCTTTTAATATTTATTAACCTTATAGCCTTTTTTATAGTAATAATAATACTTAATATCTTTATTATCCTTTTAGGCTACTCTAAGTTCTATAAGTCCTATATAAGTCTTATAAGATATATTACTCTTAGCTTATTCCTTTTTTTAGGACTAATTAGTATTATTCTTATTACCCTAGATTTATCCCTTATTAGATTTTTCTATATATTATTTAAATTATTAGTTATTAATCTTAATAGCTATATTAATATAATCCTAAAGGTTATTAGGTTTTTCTATTTTATAGAGTTTATCCTTAATCTTATCCTTAAGTCCTTTATAGAATATAATCTAGAGAGCACTTATTCCCTAGTTAAGAAATAAGATAATTTATATAAACTTAGCTATATAGGTTAAAATAGCCTTTATTTATTATAGGTTCTTAAGTTTCTATATAGCTTATTATTCTTTATTAATAATTTTAAAGTTATGCCTAATTATATCCTTAAAGTTCTTATATTTAGTAAAAAGGAATTATATTTCCTTAGTAGGTTTATTTCTAAGAAAGTTATATAGCTTAGGCTTAAACTAAGTAAATGCGCTACTTATAAGGCATTTATTAGTATATAAGACCTTATTTTTTATATTAGCTATCTTAGTAAGGAAATACTATTAGTATGCCCTAAGGGATATAAGGAATATCCTAATATAAATAGCTTATTTATTAAATAGCTCTAGGTCTTTAGGCTTAATAATCTTATTAATATTTTTATAAGTAATATTAATAATATTATATTTAAATATTAGGTTACTAAGATTATAAATTTATTATTATACTAGGTTATTTTATTAGGCTTAGAGCATAATAAGTTAATTAATCTAGTCTTATTATTTATTAATTATTTACTAGTATTATTATTATTATTATCTTATAGCTTAATAAAAGTATTTCTATATATTATTTATAAATACTTTTATATTTATAAGTTATTCCTAAGTAATTTTAGTATTATTTTATATACTATTTAAGAGGTTATTATACTAGGTAATTAAATAATTATATTTATTCCTAAGTTTATAGACTTTATCCTTATATAAGGCTAAGATAATATATTTCTTATTATTATTATCTATATCTATCGGGATATTAGGTTCCTTTAGCTTAGTTATAGGCTATCCCTATTAAGGGGTAATAAGTAACTTACTGCGAGAGGTAAAAGGGGATCTAATATTAGGCGCTATAGTAATAATATTACTTAGAGTATATAGTATATTACTAAATAAGAGCTATTAATATATAATAATTATATATTTCCTAAGGGATAAACTAGTTATATTAGGTTTATATTAGTAGAGAGTGCTAGGTATAATCTAAGTAATAGTAAGTATAAGTTATATCTAGTAATATACTTAAAAGTATTAAGTATAACTAAGTTATATTAATAGCTAAGGTAATTATTATATAAGAAAGTATAATAAATGCGTTTTATATACTTATAGTTGCTTTTTTTAGACTGATATTCTCTAGGTTTAGTCTAAGGTAAGACCGATATATTTAATGTTTGGTCCTAGGACTAATATAAGCGATATTTAGTCCCTTTAGTCCCTTGCTTAGTTAGAGTGTTTCTGCCATGCTTCCCCGCCTAGCCTATATTATGGTCGTAACAATTATTTAATTAAGATATAATAAGTTATTAAAAAATAATTAATTAAATAGAAATAATATAAGTTAAGGGACTTTTAGTATACTTAGTTAATAATTATATTTATTATTATATATATTAACTAAGCTATACTAATAGCTAAAGTAATAGCTAAGGTAATTATTATATAAGAAAATATAATAAATATATTTTATATACTTATAATAAGGTTCTTAGATAAATATTCTTATTACTTAGTCTAAGGTAAGACTAATACATTTAATACTTCGTTCTTTAACTAATATATCTAAAGTTTAGTCCCTTTAGTCTATACTTAGTAAGAGTATTTTCTGCCATGCTTCTCCGCCTAGTCTATATTATAGCTATAACACTCTGGGAGCATTAGCTATTAGCAGCGGCTTAGCTTAGCGTAATAAGAGCTCAGCTCTAGAAACAGCAATAGATTTTAGTACGCTTAAGTTTTATCTCTGACTTCTACGTTATTATTACTAGTTTAGCAAAACATCTATTATCGACCTGGTGGTGAATTAAGTAAATGGATGAAAGAACTCGACCATCGTCTCCACTTATACCCTAGAGTCAGTTGAATTCCTTTCGTTTGTGTAAGTTATGACGATGAGCCTTTTCGAGATCCTGGTGGGCTGAAGAACCCGGGGGTAGGCAGAGGCGGCTTCACCTCTTGACCCAAGTACTCGGGCTTGGCAGCTGCGGCATCAACAATTGCCTTGACTCTGTCGTATAGCTCTGGCGCTTTGGCGCGATCTCCAGGCTTAATCTGAAGAAGACGATCGTTAATGACAGTCACCAGATCCCCGAGGGCAGTCCCGTGTTTACACAGAGGATGCTCTCGTAGATGTCGAACGGCTTCGGTAACTGCTGGATGAATTCCTGTAGATTGGCCCGGTTCGCGTGAAAAGAAGTTGCCTGGCGAAACTGGATCGTTTTGGTCTTTCCTCTTTTTGTGGAATCCGTTGACTGCTGCAAAGTCATACACAAGCCAGACGGTGAATTCGAGAAACATGCAGCCCGCAGACCACATGTCATACCGGCGAGGCCTGGGTCTGTTATTCCGTTGGTCGTCGTCTGCCTCGGGGGCTTCGTAAGAGACTGTCGATTCCGCTGTCATTGTCGCTGAGTTTCTCAAGTCAGTCGCTTCTTTATGAAACTTGGAAACACCCATGTCTGCGAGAACCAGTGTTGCTAGGTTGGCTCCTTGGTGTTCTTCAAAGACCAGGATATTCTGTGGTTTGATGTCGCCGTGACGAATGTTGTGGTTGTGAAGTGCACGAATACCGTCGACAAGACCTAGAATTTGCTCAAGGGCCCATCGAATGAGGCCTGTTGTTCTGGGTTTGCAGTCATGTTCTCCCCAGAAGTCTCTCAGCGTGCCACCGTTCGCCCAAGGAAACAGAAGGTAATAACTAGAACCCCTTTCGCAGGAAGCTAACAGGGGGATCAAGTGCCCGTTCTGTAGTCGTTGGATGATGTCAAGGTTGTTCTTCTCTCTGGTAAAGTCCTCTTTCTTGTGGAACTCCTTGATAGCGACGTAGGCCTCGGCATCTGCCTAGGGACAGGTCAGTGAATTTCTTTTCCCCCGTCGTTCGACATACCGGAAAGAGGTGCTGATGCGCCGGGTGTAGCTTAGCCTTGTGGACTACACCCATGCCGCCTTGCGCAAGTTCCGTTTCACATTCTGTCAATGGCAAAGCGCACTCCGGTTCAAGGACAAAATGCAAGCCAGGTTTGTCGAGGATTGGTGCCTGGACTACCCATTGCTTCTTGAGAAAGTTGTCGACCTTGTCCCCTTCTCCCCATGACATGGATGAGGGAAACCTCTTGTTACCACTCACAGAAGCGAGTACGTTGTACTCACTGTCGTCGCTGTCATCGCCGTTCCGACAAAGTGGTAGGTCCTCGTCAGTGATGCCTTCGTTGATGAGCTGCTCCATAGCAGCAGACTCCTCCATGAGAACGAGAACACAAAAGATCCTCTTTGCTTCTGCGGCAACTTTGTCAGAAATACAAGAGGAGAAGAACCGTCTTCTCGTTGGCAACCCTGCTTGAATGTGTGCAAGCGTGATCTTATCTAGTTCGTCAGCCGGGATGAATTTCGCGAGCCGACCCTCGAGCGGACACGTGCGCATCAGCTGTTTCAGTTGCTTGTATAGAGTCTCCATCGTGAACGAATGATCTCGGTTCAGATAATTGAATTGACCGATAGGGCCTAAGAGTACGTCTGACTGTGCAGCTACGCGAAGACAAGAAGCGATCATGTAAGGGCAAAGTTCGTGCTGACGTGTCGGGCCTAGAATGGCTCCCACCATATCAGGACTTGAAAGGCTCCGCGAACGTGCGGCTCTGTCTTATGGTAGCCTTACAAGGCAACCAAAAGTGGCTGTCCGGTGTCATCTTGGGGGTGTCATCTGAAAGACCGGCAAGTCTGAACGGGGTTGAAAATGCCAATAGCCTATGTGACATGCATGGCGCGTTGCAGCAATCCTGTTACCGATGGTGTGAATAAAGGCCAATGAGACTTTTCAGATAACAACCCCTCATCTGTGGTTATCATGTCTGGCGAACCCGAGTGTGGCCGTGGAAGGCCTCAAAATGCCTCGTTCGCGAGAATCCAGATTGAGGACAGGTAAGCACCGTCAGGGCAGACAGAGTACAATGCAATTGATGTAGGATGGAGAAAGTATGTAATTCGGCAAGGCCCCTAACCAGGTTAAGACCCAAAAAAGGCACTGTTGCGCTTGTTGTTCGGCAAGGTGAGTGCACCATATGCTGGTCAACGCTCGCAGCCTGATCGATAGCCGAGGCAATCATCTCAGCCCGGTGTGAGGGGAACTGATGCAGTCATCATGAAGTTTCTCTCTTGGCACAGACTGTGCCTCCACCACACTTCTTGGTGGTGTGTAAGACTGAAAGCAACGGCTCGCGGAAGGGAGTAACCGCACCCCTCTCACGTAAGATGTATGTCCTGACATCTAACAGCCATTGGCTGATTGTGGAAGCATCAGATGAAAAGGCAGCCAGGCGATGAGAGATAATGGATTTTGCTACTTCTTGAGCCTTGGACAGTTCGCGCCACCTGATACGGTTACTCCATGAAGAATCTTGCTGTCAAATCAGCAGAAGATCTCGTCATGCACATCTCCACTCCCAAGTTCCCAGCCCTACAGGCACAACCCAGTTTGATACCAAGACAAGCACATGTCATCAGACCACCACTTTACCTGCATCTGTATCCAACAACAGCCAATGCCTGAGAGTGCTCACAAGCGGCTGAAAGCTTCCCCGCTTGTTCAGGTCAGAGAAGCAGGACATGCCACCACTTAAAGGTTGGATGCCTAAGCGACTGGGCACCCTGCACGCAAGTCTCCTGTCCTGTTAACATGAAATTCCTGAAGACTTTGTTTTTATTCAGCCCCGGAGCCATCTGGGAGTTGCTCAAGCGCTCATTTTTCTTCATTCAACCGCTTTCAATGATCGCGATGCCTTGGCCCTTTCGCACGGAGGCTGACAGCACCACCCGAAAGAAATTCATTACAAAGCTTGAGCAAGCATGCGAAGAGAGCGCACTATCCCGGGGACGTTCTTTTCTCCCTGAGGGCACGATTTCCACCCTGGTCACGACCGAAACAGTGAGACAAATGATGCCTCGCGCCACCAATGCCTTGGTTGGGTTTGTATGCAACCAGGGGAGAAAACTCTTCTTAACCACGTTGCTCAGCAGACATGACAATGTACATGCTGCCATGGATATCTTTTGTAGCAATGGGGTCACGGATTTTGCGTTACCCATCAAAGAGCTCATGATAACACACGAGGCTTACATGCTCCAGCCGGCGGCGGAGTGTTATCATAAGACGGCGTGGCGCTATTTCCGTTCATGGGAATGCTGCGAAATATCAGCTTTCTACAAATGCCAATGGGTGTTCTGTGCGCCCGTCTTCATGGAGGACAAGTCGCTGCTGGAACTGGACGAAAGCCACGTCCTACCCTTCACGTCGGTGGACGATATTGGTGGCGGTGGCCATTTTAGTACAGTCTGCAGGGCTAAAATCCACCCTGATCATTACCAAGGCTATTCTTCCTTAAACAAGGCAAGCTATCAGGGAAACAGACGCGACAGATCTGACAGCTGACAAACTGCAAATTAGAAAAGACGTGGAGAAGTTCACGTCGCATTGAAGCAGATGAAGGACCTGAGAGAACCAGGGTACAACGTCCAAGCCGCATGGGAGAGCGAAGCGGGAGCCCTCGATCAAATCAACCAACTCGACAACAAACACTTGATCCGCCGCACCGGAGCTTTCAAGGCAGGCAAGAACTACTACATAATGTTTGAGTGGGCTGACGGCGGCACCCTTCGAGATGTTTGGCAGAGGCAAAACGTTGACCATATCAAATTAAACGGCACTCAAATCATGCTGGTGTTGCAGCAGTTGCATGGCCTAGCCGAGGCACTTTCGAAGCTCCACAACAATTTCAACAACAAACAACAACGTGGAGTCGCCCCAGGCTCTCTCCCCCGAGCCGAGACCATCCTGGCATCCCCCTCTCTCAACGTGCCCAAGGTGCAGCTTCAGATTGCCGCCGAGAACAGCGACAACACCGGTGAGGAACACTGGAGGCATGGAGATCTGAAGCCCGACAACATCCTCATCTTCAGAGATGCCACCTCTCCATGGCTGGGAACACTCAAGATCGCAGACCTAGGCTTGGCAAAGCAGCATGCATTCGCCACGTCCCAGCGAGTGGACCCAACCGGGCAGAAGTACTCGACATCCCACTACGAGGCCCCTGAGGTGGTCATCAAGCGACACGAACCACGATCTCGACTCTATGACATTTGGTCCATGGGTTGCATCATCTTCGAGTTCGTCATCTGGTTGCTTTACGGCTATCCTGGGCTACAGAACTTCTACGGAGAGAAGCCACCGACGACCAGGGATACATTGTACTTCACGGTAAGCCCAAGAGAAGATTACGCGCAAGTCAGTGAAATCGTGAAGAAATGGATGGACTACATGCTGCTCCTTGACCCTGAGTGCAACGGCAAGTCACCCAGTGCGATTGGAGATCTCATCAAACTGGTCAGGGATCATCTTCTCGTGGTTGCCCTCCCACAAGGACAGGTGGGCTTGGGCGGAACTCGACAGGGGGCAGACTTTTTGGAAAGAAGCCTGCGAGACATCATGGACAAAGCACGGACTAACCGCCGAGGAACCTATCTCTTTACCGGGTCGAGCCGAAAGATACGAGCTCCTAAAGATATGAGTTCTCTCCCAACGGGCTCCGGAGGACAAGCTGTGGCCTCGAGGAGGCAAAATCTGGTAAGATTGCCTTAATCTATGCTGTGAATACGGGTGCTAAGTGGCGTTCAGGATGTACGTGCAGCAAAAAGGTGAAGAGATTTGAGTCACTGTGATGGCTGACTGATGGGCTTCACCCAACCTCAAAGACTGTGAGTAAAAAACGGGACAGTCAATGTGATGAGTTAACTGACACAACTATAGTATGTGAGTTCCCATTAACTGGTACATGAAAGAAAACTTGATTGACAGATGGACCGTTAATCTGTATAGAGCGTAAGTCCTCCTTACACGGTGATAACATGAGCAGAGTTTACTGACCGCTGGCCACCCTGCAGCATGTGAGAATCACCTTGCTTTCAAGGCCTGTGTTGCTAGACTAACCAAGGTGTCCAACTATTCTGTATAGGTGGTGAGTTATATGTCGAGATTGCCACGTTGATTTCGGAAAAGGTGCTAAGTTTGATAGAATGTATGTCAATTCCTCTGTCTATTGACCTTAGATTGGGGCTGACTGGGACTAGTTTGATGACGTTTGGGAATTTTTAGATGACAGCTCTTTTGCAACTAGCTTCCTTCGCTCCCAAGTCTCTCACCTTTCGAGACCTTTCCCTCCTCAAGCGGTTGCATTGTGCGAACCCTGTGCGCGTCTCAGTCTCTCAACTGATGGCGTCTTGATGAATGACACACTTTCTAAAATCAAGAGTCTATCTGGGAAGTGCCATCTCCATAGTCTATTTCTACGTGCCTTCTCCTCCGAGGGATACAACGACAAAAGCCAGATCGAGGTTCGCCGCGTTGGTGGTACTCTCAAGTTCAACGGACAGCCAATACCAAGCTTATCCATCTGCAGAGGCCTAGGTATGCCTTGTATTGGTACTAGGGCATCGCGTCTTTCGGTCCTGACTATTCGATAGCCGGAAACACGAGACTGGATACAGCCACTGGCTCCGTGAACAGCATCCAAATAGGCTTGCCTCGGCTGCCCGAAGTGAGCAGTGCAACATTCTACAATTTGATGTCGCATTGGATCCGCGATTGCGATTCGAATCACCCGGAATGCCACCCGTTGAACCACGACCCAGAGTGTCTGCCAACTCGACTGCTGGATGTCGGTCCCAATGGAAGCCCGGGCAATGACTCACTGGTGCATCTTCTTGTAACCAAGGAAGACCTAGATTCGGGCCATAATCTGCGTTATATTGCACTTTCTCATCCCTGGGGTGATGCCCGACAGCACGACCATTTCTGCACAACCCCCAAGAACCTTAACCAACGTCTTATCAGCGGCATTGCGTTTGACCAGCTTCCCCGCACTTTCAAACACGCAGTGAAGGTCACTCGCTCGCTCAATATTCGGTACCTGTGGATCGATTCACTTTGTATCGTACAAGGTGATGGCGGCGACTTTGACACCGAGGCCAAAAACATGGAGACGATCTTCAGCTCTGCTTATTGCGTTATAGCCGCTAGCCGAGCTTCGGGAACGTCGAGTGGGTTTTTAGAGCAGAGGGCAGCCCGGGAATTCATCAGACTCGACGAGTCCGTGGGGAGTCCACACTACGTCTGTAAGGCGATCGACGACTTCCAGCACGATGTTATCGAGGGGGGCCTCAACAAACGAGGGTGGGTCCTCCAAGAACGCGCTCTCGCTCGACGAACGATCCATTTTACCAAGAACCAGACATACTGGGAATGCGGACACGGCGTTCGTTGCGAGACCCTCGCCCACATGAAAAAGCAAGTGACCTTCCTGATCCATATATATGTCCCCCACTAACCATAAGTTCGCAGCACGAAGGCGGCATTTCTGGGTGACCCAAACTTCCCTGATTTAGCCATCAAGTCCAGCAAAGGAACAAAGATTCGTTTTTACGAGGAACTCTACGAGGGATACTCAAGACTTGACCTCACCAAGGCATACGATAGGCCCATTGCCATTGCCGGCCTGGAACAGCGGCTCGTAAATGCCTTTGAAACCCATGGAGGCTATGGAGTCTTTCAAGGGGAATTTTTTGGAAGAAGCCTGTTGTGGGTTCGTGACGCCAGGTTCACGGACAAGCTCAAGAAGATTGACTTCCCTTCGAGCCAGAAATATGCCGTCCCGACGTGGTCGTGGATGGCGTATCAAGGAGCTATAACTTTCATGAATCTTCCTTTCGATGAGGTTGATTGGGAGGAGGGAAGGGATGCGATCAAGTCACCGTGGACGTGGAGTGATTCGTCATCGAGCTCAACAACATGGCACACCGGGAACTCGAATGAGAACATCGACCTAACGGCCTACGCAAGAGATTTAGTAAGCCCAGGGTCAGCTGAGAAGGGAATCGTCTACGACCAAGGACGTACGGGTCTTACTGACGGCAGACTCAGATGTGTGGTTGTTGGAAAGGAAAAGGTACGGGATGAGAAGACGGATGTGGCACTTTTGCGGCACTACTATGTCTTGGTAGTGATTCCAAGGAGAGGCATGGAGACCGGGTATGAGAGAGTGGGAGCTGCTTGTCTGCCTGAAACATGTATCGCTTGGGACAGAGAAGTGAAAGTGCGAATATTCTAACTTTACTTTCCTTACTAAGTGGAATGGGAAAAACAACTGAATTACCCTACCACACACGATGTGCATTTCCCCTCATATTTTCTATTTAAAGCTTAAACGAGGTGGCTGCACCTGTTGTTACCTATTGATACTCAGGCGAAGGTCAGGTCCGTGAGACCGAAAGTGTTGACGACAGGCCAAGGTACGTAAAGGGTTTTTATTTAAGCTATGCATGGTTGAACTCCCAAGCTACACTGGATTTCATATTATATTTCATATAAGCTTATAGGGATCAAGATCGGCCTATATCGGGATGTTAGATATATATTATATTAGGGTAAATAAGACAAGGTAGATCGGCTGTGCCGAAAATATAACATAGTAGGATCAAAGAAATTTAAAATGCTAGTA